>NC_135491.1:14733726-15333726 GCF_052094955.1 Ictidomys tridecemlineatus | reverse complement strand
GCTCCATCCTTTGCCGCCTGCCCGCCTCTTGGCCTGCTGCACTCCTGATCTCGAGCTTGGCTTAACTTGCTTTGTAGTGCTCACAGCAGCCGCCCCACTCCTCCTTTATGCTTAAGGACTCTGCAGCAGGAGCCTGGGTGAGTGGTACCTGCACTAGCAAAGGCACCTCAGGGACCAATCCCCAGGCAGTGGGCTGGGGGCGGGGCAGAGAGACCTGCCATGCAGGGAGGGAGGGACACTGTGCCCCACCCGTTCAAGGAAGAAATCCCGGGGTGCCCACACACTAATTGTAGTCTGGACCTTGCCTCTGACTCACACAAGTGCCACACATGTGCCACATGAGAATGTTTTAGTTAGGTGGCTGTGAGATGTCGCCTGGCTTGCAGCATGCCAGCCAGGGTTAGCTAGAGTCGCTTTCCGGTTGTGCTAGGCCAGGAGTCCTGTACCTTTTCCGGCACTTCTCTGCCTGGATGCACTGTTCACTCCCTTGGCTGGCCTCTCAAGCTCATCCATAACCTGGTCCCGCCATGGTAACTTAGGTTTCCATCCTGTTTCAGAAAAATTTCCCCAGGAGAATGAAATTTCTAGTTGCATCAGAAAGTGGGAACGACACTGTCCTGATGGCAACGGAAATGGTGTCTGGGTCAGTTTCCATAGTGATCTCTAGGTGGTGGGATTGTTCACTGACACTGTCCTGTGCTTTGACTAGGAGGAGGTGCTGTGGTCCACACCCTTCCTTAAAGGTGACACTTATGTCTCTGCTCTCTTAGTGGGCCCTTATAGACTTAGTCCCCACTAGGACATGTGTCTTGTGTCCATCCCAGCTTCCCTGACAAAGATGTTTGTGTTTCAGTTCCCAGAAGGCAGGATTCTGATGACCTCTCTGATGATGTTTTCAACTATGAAGGTATAACTTTCTAAAGAAAAATTATGCATGATTTCTTGCTAAGGGGCAATTAAGTCATCTACTGAGGTGGGGCCAGGGATGGGGTCTAGTGGTAGAGAACTTGCCTAGCCTGCATGAGGCCCTGGGTTCCACCCCCATCACTGCAAAAAAAAAAAAAAAAAAAAAAAAATAAGAAAAGTAAAAGAATTGCAGCTGGGCGCAGTGATGCACACCTGTAATCTCAGGCTCGGGAGGCTGAGGCAAGAGGATTGCGAGTTCAGAGCCAGCCTAAACAACAGCGAGGTGCTTAGCAACTCAGTGAGACCCTGTCTCTAAAAATACAAAACAGGGCTGGGATGTGGCTCAGTGGCTGAGTCCCCCTGAGTTCAGTCTCCAGTACAAAAAAAAAAAAAGTAGAACAGAGCTTTTTGGCCTTTCTGGGTAGTAGCATTCTGGACTAGGATGGAAGGTGACAGTCCTCAGCAGGTGCTCCACGCTAGCAGAGAAAGGATGTGCCAGGGGAGAAGATTTACTGGAAAGGGAGTGGAGTGGAGTTCTAGAATTTACCTTCTGCTCTGCCTCCCACCTGCTGTGGGACTGTGGGCGAGTTGCTGCAGCTCCACCTCACAGTTCTTGGGTATGCAGTGAGGGTCCAGGACAGATCTGGTGGAGTCTGAGTCTGTGCTGGGAAGAGTCCCTGGCACCTTTCCCGTAGCGTCATCTGTACGGGAACCCAGTCTTGGCTGTGAAGAAGCTACGTGAGGATGTAGGGCAGAGCGGCAGCTGGGAGAGTGGCCCTGTGTAACTCACCCAGGTCCTTTACTCTGAGAGAGCTCTCCATGGAAATTTCTCCACTGGGTCTGCTGAGGCACCTTCTAGCTCTTCCCCTTCTCTGGGGTCCTGCTGACTGGTGCTGCTGTGGCGCTCCTGCTCTTGCCTACAGAATACTGCGCTGCCAAGGCCGTCACGGGGCCCTGCCGGGCAGCCTTCCTACGCTGGTACTATGATGCTGAGAAGAACTCCTGTGACAACTTCATCTACGGAGGGTGCCGGGGCAATAAGAACAGCTATCTCTCCAAGGAGGCCTGCATGCAGCGCTGCTTTGGTGCGTCCACCCGACCCAAGTCCAAGACAGAGTTAGGTGGTTGGCCCTCCCCAGGGACTCGAGTCCCTTTCTCCTTCCCTCAGAAGAGACCTGTGGGAAGGCTGTTCTTTGGATCCCACCAGATGGCAAGGCCTCAGCCCCACAGTTAGAAGTCCCTCAGAAAAAGCTCCCTGCGAGGACCCCAAGGCTGAGGAGCCTGAGGGGCAGCCTGGGTTGGTGGCCACTCCATGAGCTGGGAAGGGTGTGAGCTGACCTCTCAAGAGTTGTGTGTTCTCTTCCAGGAAAGGAGATGTACCCTGTTCTGCCCCTTGGCCCCAAAGGTTAGTGACCTCTTGCTGTCCTCCAGCTGCCTACCGTCTTCCTTCCTCCGCTGAACTCCGTCTGCTCAGCTGCGGTTTCTTCAGGCTCGTGTTGTCTTGCCCCCGTTATCTTCACTCTAAATATCTTTTTGGTGGAAAGCTCTTGTCCTTACATGAGATTGGAACATGTGGTGGCCATTCGTCCAGCACACTTTGTACACAGATAGGCTGGTGTGAGTCAGTAATTCCAGAGGCCTTCCCTGCCCAGGCAGCTAGGGGTGGGTGAGGACGAGTCTCCACCACGAGGCCTGGGGGCTCTGCCACCTGAGGCTGACCCGAGGGTTGAAGAGAGCCCTGCTGTTGTAGGTATAAACAGTTGGTCAGGGGTTCCAGAGAGGAGAGCCGCATGAGCGACAGGCCAGTCCCACTGTCCCCCAGCAGTCTCGCTTTCGTGGAGGCTCAGCATCCTCTCACTTTTGTTTCTGAGCCCGAGTTGAGAATCTTGGCACAGATGACTTGCCACACTGGTTTGACCTCTTTCTTGACCTGTTTACCAGCCAAGGAGCCAAGACCTGGCCTGCAAGTCTGCCTGGTTCTAGAAACTGGAACCTGGTTTCCCGGGTGTGGGGGTGGGAAGCTGCCCAGGCCTTAAGAGTTGGTCAGGGTGCGGGTTGAGGTGGGCAGGGGAATGCTCCAAAGCCAGAGTCTGAAGTTCTTTAGCCAGTGAAGGAGGGGAAGTCAAGTGGCCGCACAGGAAGTCACACACCTTAGACAGAGCCCTGCCCAGAAAGAAAGCATCCTCACTAAGCAGTGGGACGAACAATCGATCCATTGTTACATCTACCCAGCAATTAGGAGCACCTGGGTCCCTTCCAGCGCCTGCTCCAGGTGTACCCTTAGCTCCACCCTGGCGTCACTCCACCAGCAGACCTTTTGGGCACCTGCAGGGTCACATTTTTCTCTGCTGGCCAGGAGTATGTGTGGACTTGGAACCTTTGGGGTTTTATGTTACACACTACAGGTATGCGTTTTGCACCCCTGGTGTGCATATGTTGCCTGAGGATCCCATACAGTTTGCCCCAACTGGTGGCTGGGGGTTTGGAGTAGAAGTGGTGTTTTTCAAAAAGGAGGAGCACAAAGAGCCACCGCGTGCACATGGCACTGCACTTCCTCTTTTCAGGGGCTCTCCTTGGTGACCTCCCTGCAGGCTGTCTCCCTAGTTCCAGTTCTGCAAGCCCTTTCTGGGTTGTGAGAAGTTCTGTTCCTTGTCCTGCTCACTCAAGGCTGTCGTGTGTCCCTGGGGAGCCGCCTGCTTCCTCTCTGCCTCCTTGCCTCACTGGTCTCCTATCTTGTCCCCAGCGGTGGTCCTGGCAGGTCTGTTTGTGATGGTCCTGATCCTCCTCCTGGGAGCCTCTGTGGTCTGCCTGATCCGGATAGCACGCAAGAAGCAGGAGCGTGCTCTCCGCACTGTCTGGAGCTCGGCAGATGACAAGGAGCAGCTGGTGAAGAACACATATGTTCTGTGAAGGCCTTGTCGCCAGGAGAACGGGGGAAAGGGGAGAATGTGTGCTTTTTTTAAAACTAGAGTGATTGATTATATCTGTGAGATCATTAGGGCTTCGGTCTGTCTGTTGCTTGGACGGTGAAGCGCTGCTTCTCGACCACCACATCCCACGGTGGTGACTTCTTTCTGTGCCCCAGGTGTAGTTTTCTATGCTCATGTTGAACTCCACTGCCTCCTTGCCCACCATGAAAGCAATGTTTTAATAGTTTCCTTGGTTTGTTTGATTCATGGTTGTTGTTGTTGTTGTTGTTTTTAAATAGAAACAAAATGGTTTTTTTTTTTTAAGAAATTAGGATTCTGAAAGGAAGAAAACAAAACATGTAAGTTTAATAAAAAAGGGTCTTCCCTTTTAAAGTGAATTTGAGCTTGTGCTTTATATCTTAATTGATCTACAAATTTATACTCCATGGAAATTATATTAAGACTCGATGTGGGATATCCCATTCCAGATGCTGACCCTTTAAGTATCATCTTTCAGATCTTTTTGGGTATAATCCACAGCGTGAAATAAATTTTACATTACTAAGTGCCTGTGAAGTTTCATCAGACAGCATTCAGCCTTACATCTGTGGACAATTCTGATACTGACGCCAAGCCCATCAGTGCACCCCTGTAATCCCAGTGGCTCTGGAGACCAGGGCAGGAGGATCATGAAGTCAAGGCCAGCCTTGGCAACATAACAAGACCCTGTCTCAAATGAAAAAAAAGTTCCGACCCCAACACCAATTGATTGCTGTGACCCACCAATGGCTGTGACCCACCCTTTGAAGCACTGCCTTGGAGGGCACCCGAGGGTGAGAATAGTGAGCCTCCTGTCCAGGGAGGACCTGCCTGAGAGTGCAGTGGTTTCACCAGAGTTACTTGGTGTCTGAGTTTGTCTCCTCAGTTCTGCAGTCTCTCCTACAGGAGGGGAGGGAGCGGCTTTTCCTTCTGGAACTCTTCTCTAGGCTCCCGCATGCCCCTGTGTTGACACAGAACAGAGTCCTGCTCTGCTGAGTTGGGTCTCCAGCCAGGCTCAGTCCTGCTGCCTCCCTGTGACTTTCCCTTCTGGACTGGAAGCCCCCTTCTTCTCTTCTCTTTCCAAACAAGGTAGTCCTCAAGGTCAGGCGGGCATTCTGTGCCCCCCCACCCGCATAGGATGGGCGCCTGGCCCTCATTCCTGGGTGCACATTGCAGCATGACACTTTGAGATGTTGCTCTGGACTCTTCTTGCAACAAAAGGACTTGGCGTCGTTCCCTTGGCCCTTCCTAGAAATCCCTTAAAGCCTTAAAACCAATTCCAAAAGCAAGCTGGGCAGAGACCTCATGGGCTCCTTCCCTGGCCCCTTTGCCACGGTGGATGTGGCTGGTGGACTCCGGCCTTCTCCCCACTGAGCCTTGCGGCCTTAGCTGCCCATCTAGGCATCCATGCCAGTTGGCTCCGAGCTGATGAGCAGTGAGACCTGCTTGTGGCATCCCCAGCACATGGAGAGCCCAGAGCTCCTGGAGAGCAGGGTATTGGGAAGAGATTTGGCCAGGGGTTCTCCAGCTCCCTTTGTTGTTGGAAGGGCCACCTGAGCACACAGAAGCAGGTCTCCCTGGCCAGCAGGGGATCCTCCCTCAGGCTGCCCTGGCTGCTGCTTCTCACAGGATACCCGGGGGTCTGGCCATGGTAGGCACTGGCCTGGTCACAGGGCTGCTGTTGCAGGTTGCTCAGGGGACTCCGGCATGCCCTCAGGACACTTGGAGCATAACTGTCATGCTTTCAACTTTCTGCACCATTTCCTGGCTGATAATGGTGCTTTTTTGTTTCAAAGGCTGCCCAAGGTGGCCAATAGCTACAGCATTCAGTGAACATTTCATACCCTCTGTCATCCCAGGCTGCTGGCATCATTGAGAGGTAGGATGGGCTCTTAAAATATCAACCAAGCCAGGCTATGGTGGTCCACGTTTGTAATCCCAACAATCCCAGGGAGAAGATGCACGTTCAAGGCCAACCTCAGCAATTTAGTGAGGCCCTGAGCAACTTAGTAACACCTTGTCTCTAAGTAAAAAATATAAAATACAGGGGATGTGGCTCAGAGATAAAGCACTCCTAGGGTTCAATCCCCAGTACTGCCCCCCCCCCCCGCAATCAACTAGATCTATGTTCCTAGTGACTAGGGAGACTGAGGCAGGATGATCCTAAGTTCAAGACCAGCCTGGGTTCAATTCCCAGTACTCAGGAGGAGGTGATGGCAAGGGCGGGGAATGCAGCTGAGTGGTAGAAAGGTTCCCTGGGGATTGAACTCAAGCACAAGACCCTGGTTCAATCCCCGACACCTCTACACACAAACCAGATTTCTCACTCTTCCTCCTCCTTCTGTACACACTTAACTAAGGCGGAGAGTGTGGCTGTTCCCAGAAAGGGTTTCACCCAGGTCATCTGGGTGAGGATCAGGATAAAAGGATTGAGGTTATATAGAATTTTTTGTTTGGGTTTGGGGTATTGGGAATTGAACTCAGGGGCATTTTACCACTGAGCCACATCCCCAGCCTTTTTTAAATTTTATTTTGAGATAGAGTCTCACTAAATTGCTGAGGCTGGTCTCGAACTTGTGATCCTCCTGCCTCTGCCTCCCAAGTCACAGGAATTACAGGCATGTGCATCATGCCTAGCTAGAGTACTTTTAAAATCTGGGATTCTACCCCTATTGTTCCTGAGTGTGATAAGTCTGTCTTTTCCCTAATATCAAGCCTTGACTTGAAGGGTATCTGATCAGCTCAGGTCAGCCTTGAAGACAATGACCACTCAGATGAGTGTCCTTTTTGCCAAGACCCCCACGTGGGCCAAAATGGGAGCTATAATGACGTTCGCCAACAATGGCAGCTTCTGAATGTGGGACCCACCCCCACCAGGTGTTTCTAAAAGCATGTACTGGCACAGCCTTGTTCGACTTTTTAAAAATTTTTATTTATTTTTATATCTTGGATTGAACCCAGGGGCGCTTAACAACACTGAGCCACATCGCCAGCCGCTTTCATTTTTTATTTAGAGATGGTCTAGGTTGCTTAGGGCTTAAGTTGCTGATCCTCCCGAGCTGCTGGGATAACAGATGCGTTCCACCACACCCAGCTACCTTGTTCCAATTTTGTTTATGCAAAGTCATGTTTCTGACCCCTGAGGAGTCCTGGGCAATGGCATTCACAGGGCACCTGAGACCATCTCAGTATCATTACCCAAGTTTCCAAGTCAAGTTTAACAATTCCAGAGCCAAAGGACCCTGTGCCCCTCCCTGCAGGTTTTGTATATGTGCTTGGGGGCTGGGCCACAGAAGGTCTCTCTGCCTTTTGGCCCTGTGGTGACACTAAAGAACCGTAGGTAAGTCTAAACTCCCTCGCATGGGGTCTACATTAGCATTAGGCACATCCAACCTATGAAATAAGACCTCCCCAGGCTGCTGGGTGGCATGGTCCAGGCTTAGTATGCCACATGGTGGTCTCCTGCTGCTGCCCTGTTTATAGTAGCTGTGGGAGACAAAGCAAACAAATTTGGTCCCAGCCTCTGGTGGTCAGATTCATCAGTGACCAATATCATGGCACATTCTTGAGATTTCACCAGAAGCCAATGTGCTGTAGGATCGAGGAGCAGTTTCTTAGGAGAAACAGCCTTCTCACAGCATCTCTGCTCCTGCAGGTCTTGGGTGGGCGAGAATGTGTAACCCTAGCCAGCACAGTGGCGCATGCCTGTGATGAGTTCAAAGCCAGTCTAATAAAATATGGAAAAGGGCTGGGGATATGGCTCAGTGGTTGAGTACCCCTGGGTTCGATTCCCAGTACAAAAAAAAAAAAAGTGTGACTCTGACCGTTCTTTACCCAGGATTGGGTTTGCAGCACTGTTTGAAACAGGCCAGCATGTTAGGTGGTAAGTAATAAAACCCATCCCAGAGCTGACAGCTGGGTGGAGGCCAAGCTTGGACCTCCCCAGCTGGATTGGCAGTCCCTCGGCACTTCCCAAAGAAGGGCTGTCCAGATTTTCTGATTATTGGTAAGTATCCGAGGACCTAAGGGCCAAACCAGATGGGTTGCAGGCAAAGGCCAGTGCAGTGCAGCGTTTGCTGAGAAAGGAAACTGAGTCTCTGCAGACGGTGTGCGTCAGGTCACGAATTTGCTAGGATGTGGTTGATTTCAAAGAAAACATTCCCGGATGTGGATCCTGATGTTTATGGACTGGGCAGTCCACTCTCGTAAACTCCAGGAAAGACCAGACCCAGCTGGCTTCAGATGCTCTTGCAGTCAGCTGCGGCTGGGCTGGCCCCAGATGCGCAGGAGCACGAGGCCAAGGGGCCTGCCCTTCCCCAGTCCACACCTGGCTTCCCTGTTCTCCAAGTCGAATCCAGAAATCTCTTTCTAAATTGCAGCAATAAAGGAAAAGCCTCAGGACTGTAGTGACCCTTTGAGGATGTCTGCTTCCTTCAGGTGACACTTTTTTTAGAAAGGATGCTGACCCAAGGAGTCAGTATCTGTTTCAGTTTGGATCTGGACTGTCCCCCAAAGGCCCGGAACCCATCTGGTGAGACTATTGAGAGGTGATGGGAACTTCAGAAGGCAGGGCCTGGTGGGGGTAATAGGTCCCTGGGGGCATGGCCTTGAAGGAGGTATTGTGTCACCAGCTCTGTCCTTGTGATGCAGCTCTGTCTTCTGGCCATCACTAGGTGAGCAGCTTTGCTCCACCACGTGCTCCGCACCATGGTGGCCAGCATCACCACAGGCCCAGGGACGAGGGAGCCAAGAGACCATGAGCTGAAACTGTGAGCCAAAGTAAACCTTTCCTCCTGTACATGGGTTTTCTCAGGCATTTGGTCACAGTGATGAGAAGCTGACAACACAATATTGCTGCAGACCCGTCGGGATGCAGGCCCCTTTCTCCTGCAGAGAGAGCCTCTGCTCCAGGGCATTTTATGTAGAAATGATAGGGAATGAGCAGGGGAGGGCAGGCCCGTCAGATGCCATGGCTCAGCCAACAAGGGAGTTCTATACCTGAGATGAGCAGAGGCCAAGGTCAGACGGGCCTGGGACAGACAAGCTACTGTCCTGGCCTGTTAGCCATGGCAGACGACAACTGAGTGGTGAGGAGCTGGCACTTTCCAAACAGCAGAAGGCTGGCTGGCCTGTTTTTTCTTTGCACCTCACACCTGTTTCATCCACCTCCCCAGCTGGCACCATTTGTAAACCTGAAGTTGGCAGAGCAAGGGAGAAAGGGGCACTCACTGCCACTAATGCCACCAACAGGGAGTGACAACAGAAATGAGACCCCACATCCATTTTCTCCTTTATTTCAGTAACAGAAGCCCCCAGGTTTTTCCTGGGCACAGCTGCCCAGCTAGGAATGATATTTCCCAGCTTCCCTTGCAGTTAGATGTAATCATCTGTCTAAGTCCTGGCCAATGGGTTGTGAGCACGTGGGTACATCTGCCTTCCTGGTCATCAGGATTGAACCAAGGGTGCTCCATCACTGAGCTGCATCCCCCGGCTTTTTTAATTTTTGAGTCAGTCTCCCTAACTTGCCAAGCCTGGCCTAGAACTTACAAACCCCATGCCTCAGCCTCCTGAGAGCTGAAATAGAGCCCAGGGCCTTGAACATGATAGGCTAGCGCTCTACCATGGAGCCACACCCCTAAGCCCTAGGTCAGGTTGTGCTCCCCACCTGCCCTTTTTCTTCCCAAGAACCCAGTGGTAGAAGCCCACTTCCATGGGCAGTAATAAAGGAGCCCGAGTCGCTGGGCGATCTCCTGGAGCACCAGCTCTGATTCCCCTCAACTCAGACTCCTGTGAAAGAAGATGGCACCATCTTGCTAAGCCTCCATCTTTTGGGTCTCTGTAAAAGATCCCGGACTCAGGTCCTAACCATAATCCAACAGTGAGTGAGAGGCGGACAGGGCCACGTTCCCCTGTGCCCATTCACCCGCCTTGAAAGGCAGCAGGGAGCTTCATCCTGGGAAGGCCTCCGTGGCTGGGTGGCAGCTCACCAGCGGTGTCTTGGGCACGAAGCTGCACTGTGTCAGGCTCGTGGCCTCAGATAAACTCGAGGATCCTATTGCCAATTTCATGATCAATAATAAGGTTTTGGGAAATAATTATAAAGACTAACCTGTATTGGGCTTCCATCCTGTGCCAGGCAGACTGTGCAAAACTTGTGAGGGAAGTTTTCCCCTTAGGAGAAGAGAAGTCGGGGGCTGCTTACCACCGAGCAGTGAGGGGCGGAGCAAGGACGCCCATCAGCGGACTGACCTCAGGACCCAAACTGGCCGTTCTGTGCTGCTCTAACCTGCCATTAGCACGCTCCCTGGCCTCAGGTAACCTCACTGATTCACCAAATGATAGCACCAAGGCTGAGTCACACAGATCCGGTGACAGCACCGCAGACCAAGTCCCCACCCTCATGGAATTCATGCTCCACCAGGAGAAACACACACTCTCATATCCTGCCCTCAGCTGTGGGCAAAGCCACACTCACTCAGCGGGAGAAAGACCCATTTACAATCCCCACCCCACCCTGCTCCTCTCCTCACCTCACCGCTTCAGCTCCACCCTCTGCCTTCTGTTCTCCACTCGACCTCCTTGCGATGCCTTGGACACAGGCACATTCCCACCTCAGGGCCTTTGCACTTACGATTCCTCTGCCTAGAGCACTCTCCCTCCATATCTTTAGTTTTTTTTTTTAATATTTATTTTATAGTTGTATTTGGACATAATACCTTTATTTTATTTATCTTTATGTGGTGCTGAGGATCGAACCCAGGGCCTTGCACATGCTAGGTGAGCGTTTTACCCCTGAGCCACAACCCCAGCCCCCATATCTTTAGATTTTTACTCAAGATACTCAAGTCAGGTGTAGTGGTACACTCTTGTCACCTTAGCTACTCACAGTCTGAAGCAGGAGGATCCCAAGTTCAAGACCAGCCTAGTCAACTTAGCAAGATCCTGTCTCAAACTAAAATGTGAAAAGTACTGGGGATGTAGCTCAGTGGTAGAGTGCACCTGAGTTCAATCCCCTGTACCTTAAAAAAAAATGCTGAAAAATTAAAAAAAAAATGCTGAGAGGAGTGGTGGCTTTTGCCTGTTCTCCCAGCTACTTGGGAGGCTGAGGCAAGAGGATTAGATTGCTTGAGCCTAAGAGTTAAGAGACCAGCCTGGGCAACAGCAGCAGGACCCTTCCTCTAAATAAAACAAAACAGCTGGGCTCCTGGCTCACACCTGTAATCCCAACAGTTTGGGAAGCTGAGGCAGGAAGATCTCCAGTTCAAAGCCAGCCTCAGCAACTTAGCAAGACCCTGTCTCTAAATAAAAAATAAATAAAAAGTGCTGGGGATGTGGCTCAGTGGTAAAGTGCCCTTGAGTTCAATGAAAAAAAAATATTCAGTGACTTTTAAATCCAACCCTTCCCCATCATACCAAATATTTATTACCTTTTCCTCTTGCATTTGTCTTTTTTTGTTTTTTTTTAGATATATTTCTTAGTTGTAGTTGGACACAATACCTTTATTCATTTTTATGTGGTGCTGAGGATGGAACCCAGGGCCTCACACATACTGGGTGAGTGCTCTACCACTGAGCCCAGCCCCTTGGGGCTTTTGTTTGTTTGAGACAAGGTCTCCATGTTGACCAGGCTGGCCTCAAACTCCTGGGCTCAAGTGATCCTCCGGCCCCTCAAGTAGCTGGGACCCAGGGCTCACGGGCCTGCCCTCAGCTGCATTTTCTTATTCTGTTTTTGGTACTCGGGGCCACTGAGCTGCACTCCCAAACCTTTTTAATTTTGAGATAGGATCTTGCTAATTGCCAAGGTGGCCTTAAACTTGCAGTCTTCTTGCCTCAGCTTCCCGAGCAGCTGGGAGAACAGGCATGTGCCACTGTGACTGGCCATTTTCCTTTTTTAAAAAATTTTTTAATTTTATATACGAATGCTTTTATTGAGGTATAAGTTACATAAAACTCACCCAATTCAAATATATAATTCAGTGGGGTTTTTTGGTACCAGGGATTGAAACCAGGGGTGCTTAACCATTGAGTCACATCCCCAGCCTTTTTTGAGACAGGGTCTCATTAAGTTGCTTAGGGACTCACTTAGTTACTGAGGCTGACCTCAAACTTGCAATCCCCCTATCTCAGCCTCCAGAGTCACTGGGATTACAGGTGTGCACTACCATGCCTGGTTCAATTCAGTGATTTTTAATAAATTTGCTAAGTGGTGCAACTGTCCCTATGTATCAGTTTTTAGAATATTTCCACAATATGGCTGGATTTGGTGGTGCACACCTGCAATCCCAGTCACTCTGGAGGCTTAGGAAGGAGGATGGCAAGTTTGAGGCCAGCCCTGGCAACTTAGTGAGACTTTCAACAACTTAACAAGACCCTGTCTCAAAATAGCATGATATTAAATAAAGGACTGGGGATTGGGTTGGGAGGTAAAGCACTCCTAGGATTCAATTCCCAGTACCCCCCCCCCCAAAAAAAAGAACATTTTCACTTTCCTATATGATCTCACTATATTGCCTAGGCTGGACTCAAATTTCTGAACTCAAAGGATCCTCCTACCTCAGTCTCCCAAGTGGCTGGAACTGTAGGTGCCATTACCATATGCTGTTTAGAACATTTTAATTACCTCTTGTGCATTTACAGTTAATCCCCAGTCCCCCCTCATCAGCCCTCTAGCAACCACTAACTACTGTCTCTGTAACTGCCTTCCTTGAACATTTCACATAAATGACATCAGGCATTAGAGTCTTGCATCTGGCCGCTTTTCCATAGCATTGTGTGCTTCATCCGTGATGCAGGGTGTCAGGGACTTGTTCCTTATCATTGCTGCATATTATTCCACTGATAGGCATGCCACATTTTGTCCATCCATTCACCAAATGACAAACTTTTTTTCCCCAGTTTTTCCTTAACATACTATGTACATTTTACTCTGCTTTCCTCAGTAGAATTGTCAATTCCATGAGGCTGATTTTGTTCACCTCTGTACCCCTAGCCCTTGAACTGTACTGGATATCTAAGGTGCTCAATTAAATATATGCCAAAGGAATAAAGAATGAAGATAACCTCAGATGGTGGTGAGCAGGGGCTATGCCGGGCAGGAGAAAGGGATGGAATGACAGAGACAGGGCAGGCACCTCTGAGGACATTTAGAGCAGATATCTGAGGGTACAGCCACTTTTCCTGCCTAGAATCTCCCTTTGTGCAGTCAGGACACCCACTGTCACAGAGGCTAGGCCCCCATTCCTCTCCCAGTCTGACTCAAGCCTGGTTCAGGGGTAAAAAGGCTGGGCTCAGCTGGACATCCCTTCAGTTTAGAGTCCCCAGGGTGAGTCGGAAAGCCAAGCTGAGCTTTGACTTCAGCCACTCTGCCAGAGCCTGAACCCCTGTTCGCCCTGCATCTTCCTGTGACTCCCTCGGCCTTCCTATCTGAAAATAAGTAGTATCAGGGCCTGCTGTCTGGGCTGGATGCTGCGATGCTGCTCAAGCTCAGTCTCCAGCGTGATGGTATTTGGAAGTGGGACTCTAGGGCGGTTGTGAGATCAGAAGGGTGGAGCTCACAGGAATGGGGTTAGTGTCCTTAGATCTTGCTCTGGGGCACTGAGGCGGCAGAAAGAAGGCAGCTGTTCACAAGCCAGGAAGTGGCCCTTAGAAACACCAGCTCCTCTGTACCTTGGTCTTTAACTCCCAGCCTGGATCTGTGGTGTATTTGTTACAGCAGCCCAAGCTAAGACACCTGCCTTTATTCAAAACAAAACTAAAGGCACCACTTCATATCCTCCATGTGCATTATTCCATCTGTGCCAGGCTCCAGTCTAGGAAACCAACCCACCCAGATCGCACAGCCCCAGCGGCAGCTGTCACTCACAGGCCGGGAGTGAAACAACCTTCTGGAAGTCTCTCTGCTGCTGACACAGCTGGGCCTGGAATGGCCAGGCCCCGTCCGGCCTGGGCGCCTCACCCCAGCCAGTTTCTCTCCAGGCGGGAGAGGGGCTGTGAGCCTCAGTTAAACAGTGAAGACCCCGGCGGCCTGCACGGGCATCCCTTCAGGGCAGCCATCCGACCTTTTGAGGGGAAGCTTACAACAACCCTCCATCCTCTCCCCAGAAACCTGCAGCTCCGACACGCCCCGACCCCAGCCCGTCCACCGGTGGCCTGGATCCGGAACAGGCAATCAACTGTCCGCCTCCCCCCTGCCTACGGAGGAAAGTGTGGGTGGGGCAGGGAGGGGCGGTGAGTCAGGACCTAGTTGCTGCAGGGACAAAGGTTGGGAGGGTGGGACTCCTCCGAATTCCTGGGGCTACAGGTTGGGCGCTCCTCCTCCTCCCTGCGGGCACTGCCCGCTCCTCCGACCCACCTTCACTCGCCACCATGGAGTTCAACCTGGCAACAGGTGCGCTCCGGGCGGGGGGTCCCCGTGGGTGGGGGCAGGCTCAGCGGGCCGGGGGTTCCGATACCCCCCAACCCACCCAACTTTATTTGTGTCGCAGCCCTGGACTCTAATTCCAAGAAGCCAGCGGGGACAGGCCAGGTGAGAGACCCCTGGCACGGTCCCTCCAAGGCTCAGTGCCCGCCAGAGGCGGGGGCACCTCGGAAACCAAGGGTAAGTCACCTCGCCACCAGGCATGCAGGGGGATGGGGCGACCTGGCTTCGACTTTGGTCCTTAGACCTTGTGGCACCTCGGCTTTCCGACTTGGGGTGGGGGTCTGGGAAGGGGTTCCCCGCCCTCACTGTCATCCCTGTCCCCCAGCATGGCAATGGCAGCTCCTCAGACTCCAGCAGCAGCAGCAGCAGCAGCTCCTCCAGCGACTCAGATGCGGAGGGGAAGGTAAAGGGCTGCCCGGGCCTAGGCAGGCCAGGGTGGGGGTCAGCGCTGGGCGGGGCCGTTCCCAGGACAGCCTGGACATCTCCCCTCCCACCCGCTGCCCACAGTGCCACGCTGCGGGCGCCAAGCAGCACGAAGCCACCCCGGGCCAGGCCAAGAAGCTCAAAGTGAAGAAGAAAAAGGAGGAGAAGAAGGACAAGAAGGAGAAGAAGGAAAAGAAGGAGAAGGGCAAGAAGTCCCCTCACTGATTAAACCCTCCCGATGGTGGCGCTGTGTCTGGCTCCCGCCCGTCGCTCCGCTCCCCGGCCCGGCGCTGCCCCCTGCTGGGCGGCCAGGCCCCTGCCCGGCGTCCCAAGGACGGAGGCGGCCCCAGTCCATCAGGCTTTATTGTTTCGCTGTGCAGCTGGAGATCTCAGCACCTTGGCGGGGAGAGGGGCGCGGGCGGGCGCGGGCGGCGGCCCTGCCCCGAAAGGCGGCCCGAGGCGGGCGGAGATGAGCGGCGGCAGCGGGCGGGCGGCTGCGCGGGCGCCCTCACCGCACCAGGTGGAAGGTGAGCCAGTACATGAGCAGGGGCTGCGCCGCCGCCACGGCCATGGTCAGGTACATGCGCAGCTGGTTCCGAGCCCCGCGCACCGGTACCCCTTCAGCCGCCGCCTCGGCCAGGATCTTCAGCCGCAGCGTCCGGATCTGGGAGGGGAGGGGAGACGGGCGCTGGGTTTACCCTCGCCACCAACCCGCCCGGGCCACAGGACTGGGCGGTGGGAGGACTGGGCGGCGGGAGGACTGGGCGGACTTCTAGCCTCTGCCCACAAGAACCCGCAGCCTGGGCCAAGATCCTGCCCCTCTGCAGCCTCCAGTTGCAACTCCAGCAGGGTCCGTGAGCAAAAATGAGGGTTCTAGACTCAAATGCCAGTAAGACAGCTTTACCAGCCACGGTTTTTTCCCCTCTTGGTGCTGAAATCAAATGCAGAGCCTCTCACGTGCTTGACAAGGCACCCTCCGTGCTACACCTGGCACCCTCCGGGATGACCATTTTTAAAGACAAACTAGATCATCAACCCTGCCTCCCCAATCCCAGACTGAACCCAGACCCAGTCTACCATCGAGCTATACTCGCAACCTTTCTGAGACAAGGTCTCACTATTGCCCGGGGTGGCCTTCATTCTCCTGCCTCAGCCTCCGGTAACTGAGATTATAGGTGGGACCCATACTGCCTAAGGCTGCCCCCACCCCACCTCAGTTTTTTTTAAATGGGGTCTCCCTATGTTGCTGAGGCTGGCCTCCAACTTGAGATCTCCCCACCTAAGCCTCCTAAGTAGCTGGAATTACAGCTAGAAATGTGCCCTGCTAGAAATACTATTTTCTAAAATATTTGAAATGCATTTTTTTAACTTTGAAATGATGACATCAGCGTATCTGCTCTTCGGTCATTTACAGCCCAGTAGCCCTGCGCCCCATGTGCACCCTGGGCTCTGACCTCTCCCAGCACCCTGACATGCAGACATCACCATCCCATTTTATAAAAGGGGAAACTGAGGTTTAACCCCAGAACTGATCTGAGGCATGAATTTCGGGTCAACCCAAGCCAGGGCCCTCTGCCAGCAGCCCCACTCCGGATGGAAGGGCTCTTAGAGAATCTCCTTCCAGGGACATTTTGGTGGGAAAGTTCCCCACATAAGGGGAAGGGTGGGGACCCAGCCCCCAGGCTGGGTGGGAATCCTCACCAGCCCCAATGCCGGCTCCTGCGGCTCTGCCTGACCCAGCTTGGATACCTCCTCTTCTAAGAAGCCCTCCTGACCCAGGCTGGGTTAGCCACTCCATGGCCCTCAGTTTGGCAACAGCTCCCGTCTAAATTCCTTCTCTGACATCCTTTGCTTGGATGCCCCAGGGCCCAACTATGTCCAGGAGGCCTGTGTCCTCAGCCTTACCCACCCTGAGCCCCAGCTCACCATGAACACGAAGATGGACACGCAGCACCAGCCCAGCACCAAGTAGTAGCCAGTTTTCCCAAAGAGCAGGCCCATGAGAACCCCGCCGATCATGCTGGAGAGAGGGAGAATGGAGGCTGGTTTGAGGACAGGGCCCAAGGGCGGGGCTGGCAGGCAGGTTTGGGGGTACTCACCCGACATATTTGTAGCCCAGGAAGGCCACCAGGTCGATGGTGGTGAGGTCGGTATTGACAGTGACCAGGTAGAGGCTGAGCAGGATGGCCAGCACCTCCAGGGCCAGCCAGGCCAGTGCTGAGCTTGCCTGCAAGCCCAGGAGGTCTGGGGAGAATCTGTGGGACCGAGCTCTGTCATTCAGCTGCTGGCTCAGACCCCCCCTGAGCACTGGCCTAGGACAGCCCAGCAGTGACCAAGAGGGACCTGGGCCTGCCCTCCTAGACATCCCATTCCAAGATACCAGTTTGTTCCCAGGCAGTGACACCCACAAGGGTCAATCACAGGTGTGACTCACAGGGGGCTGTGGCACACAGGCCAGAAGGGGTGGCAGAAGGGGCTTCCCAGAACAGAGGACAGCTAAGCTGAGGTCTGAAGGAGTAAGCAGTGGTCAGAGAAGGGCTCAACCATTAATCAACTGCTTCTAATGACAGTTGTTTTCATGCCACAAGGGAAAGGACAAGGGACTATGAGGGAAAGACAGGGGCTCGCTCTGGAGGAGAGGTGTCGATGCTGGGTGAGGCATGAGCAGGTGACATAGGGAAGGAGCCTTCTGAGCCAAAGTAACAGAAGTGCCCAGGCCCTGGGGCAGCATCAGGCCCTCTGGAGTGGAAAGGGACAGAGTGGCACGGCAGAGGGAGCAAAGGGGATGGAGATGCCAGGCTGAGGAGCTGGGGCTCAATTCGGGGGCTGCTGGCAGCTGTATGGGTCAGGGTGGGGTGCGGCCCAGCCCACAGCTCACATAAAACCTTCCCAGATGCCCCTGGAGTGAGGGCGCAGGGGGCAGCGTGCTCAGGAGAGTGAGGAAGAGGACAGATCTCGGGTGGAGGCTAAGAGGAAGGATGGATTTAGAGGGTGTGACGGGCTGCATGTGGCTGGGAAAGAGAGGGGAGGCAAGGGGACAGTGAGGGTGATGGACTGAGACCTCCCTGATGTGCCTTGGTCCCCAAGACCACCCCACTCCCTTACCTATCCTGTGTCCCCAGTGCAAGGCCAGCCACCAAGATGTAGGTGATGAAAGCCATCGCTGTAGGAGAAGACACAAGACAGTGGTCAGAGGAAGGGCCATTTTGGGCCTTGGCACCCAAAATTCTGCCAGAGACGTGCCCAGCCAGAGGGAGGGGGTTGTGGGCAGGGCTGGGCAGGGTGAAACCTGGAATATAGAGGTCAGGCGCGTTGACGTCAAAGCGGGGAGCCACTGGGGTGTCCTGCTGATACTGCACCTCCCAGTCCTGTGGGGAGAAAGGGGGAGCGGGCAGGATCCCCAGAGCAGGGCTCCTCCCGCCTTGCTTACAGCGCTGACCCTGGGACCCCAACCCCGACCGCCGGGCAGCGCAGTGCCAACCTGGTGCAGATAGGGGAAGACGAGCAGGCCCAGCTTTTTGCCCACATACACGGTGTCCACGGCAAAATAGTACTTGAGCTTGGTGACAGGGATGAAGCGGTCAATCTGCGGAGGCAGAGCTCAAGCCTGAGATCCTGCAGCCCCTGCCGTCCCCCCACCCTAGCCCTGGTCCACTCACGTTCTTGTCCACCAGCTCCTTGCCCTGCGCGGCCAGGCTGCTCCCGTAGGCCATGGCCATGTTGGACACAGGATCTGCCAGGAAGGCCGCCTGTGCGGAGGCAGAGGTGTTGGGGTAGCCCAGACCACCAGGTGCCTGCTGGGCTCCATAGCCCCGATTCTGGGCTGAACTCGTGTCATCAAAAAGTTGGTGGGGGTCGGCCATGCCCGGCGGGGAGGCCGGAGTCCTCCGCTTCGAGGCTGCAGGGGAAGAGAGTGGACGCTCACTCATTCTGCAGCTCTCCTTCTTGCTCCTGCCAAATCAGGGGCTGGGGTCATCAGCAGAGTGCTGACGTCACATGGGCTCTCAGGCGCAGGCTCTGCCTATCCATCTACCATCTACCAATCTACCCCTCCACATCCATCCATCCCTCCATCATCCATCTGTCATTACCCACCCATCCGTCACCTATCTACCCGTCCATTATCACCTACCTATCACCCACCCATCATCCGTCCATCCATCTTTGTCACCCATCCACTCATCTACAAAATACAGCTACTCTGGGGTCTAATACGCACCAAGCCTTTTATAAACTAGGGCTCTGTCCCTGTCTCCCACGCTCTCAGTCACTCAGGGAGAGTGGTTCAGGTCCAGCCACCTTGGCCTTTCAATGCTCACCAGACATACCTGCCACCTACCTGGCACACACCTACCTCTGGGCCACTGCACTAGCTGTGCCTCTGCCTGGAATGCTCTCCCCACCACGCGCACACAGTTCCCCCTCTCCGCCTGCGGATGGGGCCCTCCCTGATCACCCCGCTCACAGCTGTACCTCCCTTTGGGGTGGTACCTGACCCACTTCCCTACTTCATTTTGACGACTGAACTCGGCACCAGCTGACCGATCAGCTGTTTTCTTTATTTTACTCACTGTCTCCCCACTGGACTGCGAGACCCTGGGGTGGGGACCTTCACCATGTTCACAGCTGAACCTCAGAGCTAAAGCAGGTGCTCAGTGTGAGTAAATGGCCACCCCCATTGGACAGATGTGAAACCAAGGCACAGAGAGCAACACGGCTCGTGAAAGGACCAAACAGAGTTGACTGGCATGGAATCTAGACCAGATCTCTCTGGCAAAGATGACAATGATTAAACCCTGACAGATAGGCACCATGATACATTCCTGTAATCCTTGTGACTCAGACCCTGAGGCAGGAAGATCACAAGTTCAAGACCAGCCTGGACAACTTAGCAAGACCTGACCTGATAAAAAATAAAAAGGGCTGGGGGTAGAGTTCAGTGGTAGAGTCCTTGCCCAGCACACTCCAGACCCTGGGTTCTAAGCAGCACATGCACACATACACACGCACACAACTCCACAAAATGTCCCCTCTGGCTTCATGGCGGTGGGGTGGGGGAGGAACATGGGCAGGAAAAGTAGACTGCTGAGGTGGCCCAGAGGGGAGTGGTGGCAGGACCCCAGAGGGTGGGGTATGGGCTGTTTCTGGGTACATCTCCCAGGTAGGAGGGATGGGGACTTGCTGGAGGTGGTGAGGAAGTGGAAGAATCAACGCTGAGCAGTGGGGTGGATTGGGGGGGTGGAAGACCAGCAACCTGGCCCTGGGCTCCTGTTCCTGGCCACTGAGCAATGCCACCCAGCAGACATTTGCTGAGAACTACTACACGCCAGGCACTGCTTTGGGCACAGGGGACAGGAGGTAAGGCCATGCTGGGATGTGGGAGAAGAATCAATTATCCATGTCACAGCCTCCTCTATCCCTGGGTTCTCCCCTCTGTAGAATGGAGTTAACTGCCCCCCCCCCCCCCCCCCGTGCAGGGCTGGTGTGAGGCAAAGTGACCGCTCACAAACTGCTCAGCTGCACAAAACCATGTTCCTTATTATCAGCCCCCCAGCTCTTCCTCTCAATTTTTCTTTCTTTCCTTTTCCCCCTTCTGCAGAGCTGGGGTGGAGCCCAGGCCTTCGCACGCGAGGTAGGTGCTCTGCCACCGAAGCCCCGGCACTAGCCCCTTCTTCTCAATTCCTCAGTAGCCTAAACACACAGACCAGGTCTCTTTAATCATGAAGGAAGCAGCACTGGCCCTGACCTTCCCCCTTTCCTCCTTCCCTTTTCCCTTTCACCTCTGGCCAGACGAGTGGCTTCCTGAAAGTTCAGGGCGAGTCTTCCTCCCTCCCTGTCATTCCCTTGGCACTGGGTATGTGGGGTTCTGCTGTCACAGGCCTAGGCCATTGTTCCACTCTTATCTAACTCGATCCCCTGGAAGCTTTTGGTGTCACTGCCCCAAATGCCAACCTCCAACTCTGTGGCTTCTGCGACACTGCATGCACCTGTTTCTCAAATCTGTCAGACCTTGCAAACATCCACGGAGCAGAGCCTACATGAGAGGCCCTGCTGCGGGCACAGCGCACACAGCACGGGGCAGGGGCACGGGGCAGGGACAGAACCACTCCTGCCTCCAGGAGCTCACAGGCTCCCGAATGGTCCCTCCCTGAAATGTGTGACCCAATTTTCCATCCTTACCCTGTCTTCCGCCTCTCACCTACAGCAATCCCACCCACAATCCACAATCAGCTCTGACCACCACAGGGTGCCTTCGCTTTCTGGGCTCAATCTCTAGCCGCTGTTTTTCCATTGGCACCAGATCCAGGTCTAACCTCTTCCCAGAATTCCCTCTGGCTGCCTGCCCCTGGGTCTTGACCTCAGCGTCCAAACCTTGATTCCCTTCTGCCTCACAACCAGTCAACAATTCCTTAGTTCTCACACACTATGTCCCAAGGTCCCCCTCTCTGACTCTGTCACCTCCCCCCTGATTTAAATGTCTTCCCTGGTGGAGCCCTGTCTTAGCTCCACCAACCTCCCTCTAATGGGCAGCCAGTGAACCTTTCAAATGCACGCAGCAAGCCACAACGTCCTCTGCCTAAGATCAGTGCCCCTTGTGCTGAGAGTCAGCTCCAAACATGGAATGGCCCTGGGTGACCCAGCTCTGCCAGACACCTCTGTCCTAGCCACAATGGTCTCTTCAGGCCCTGTCCACGCAGCCCCTTGCCCTGCAGGCTTTTGGATGTGCAGTACTGTCACCTGGGAGCACTTCCTTCCTCTGCCCCTGCCAATATCACACCCAGTCCTTGGCCTAGAGGCTTCCTTCTCACAGGTCTCCCGAGTCCTGGTACAAAGCAGGAGCCCCGCCTGTTCTGTCCTCCCTTCGGAGTGCACATCTTAGTTTCTAAGCAGATACTCACCTACTTGTATCCTAGTGCAGGCCTCCAGTGCCTTCCCCACCTCTACAAGTCTCCTCCTGGATAACTCATCATTACATGTACCCTCTCTGGTAGAGAAGCTGCACTGACCCCCAGGCCAGGCCTCCTCTGGGCTCCTGCCAACACCTCCATCCCGGCCCAGCCCCCTCTGCCTCCCATCCCTGTTCTGCGCTGCTCTCATCACATCTCCATTACTTCCCGCTGCCACTTCTGCTCTGTAACTAGCAGCTCCATGAGGGCAGGAACAAGTGCTCTCTGGACACTGGCGTTACCTCCTGCATCTCACACCACTGGGCCAGCCAGGAACTTACCAAAGGTTGAAGAGGTGGAGAGACATTGCCCTCTCCCCCAAGAGTCCTCCTCAACCCGTCACATCCTGGACTATGTACCCCCCAACCCCAGTACTAGGGATTAAACTTGGGGCCTAGAGCACTGATCTACATCTCCAGCCCTTCTTGTTAAATTTTGAGACAGGGCTTGTTAAGGTGTCCAGGTTGGCCTTCATTTTTCAATCTTCCTGACTGTCCTCATTACGATTATAGGTAGAGGGATTAAAGGTGTGCCTGGGGCAAATTATTCTCTTTTTTTTTCAATTTTATTTATTTTATTCACTTTAGATATATTTGTGTGTGTGTGTGTGTGTGTGTGTGTGTGTGTGTGTGTGTGGTGCTGGGGATTGAACCCAGGGCCTTGTGCATGCAAGGCAAGCACTCTACCAACTGAGCTATATCCCCAGCCCTCATTTTAGTTATTGATGGACCTTTATTTTTTATTTATATGTGGTGCTGAGAATGGAACCCAGTGCCTCACACATTCGAGGCAAGCGCTGGCTGTACCACTGCACCACAACCCCAGCCCGAGGATTATTCTCTTTATAGCTCTTTTTACTCCCCAAATTATCTTGTTGCTTCGTTTGCTTTTTAGTGTGTCTGCCTTTCCACTGAATTCTGAGCTGTTAAGACAGCAAGGACCAGAGTCCTCAGACCTACTTCTGAGTACCCAAATCCCAGAATAGAGCCTGGCACGGGGGAGCTTAGGCAAGGAATGATGAATGAAGAAACGAAACGCACTGCGCTCATATGGAGATGAAGAGGAATTGAGAGACACAAATTCAAAGGTGGGGAAAAAGGAGATTAACAGTACAATCAGTACAAGTTCAATTTTAAATGAGCGTGAACATGATCCTCTCACGGAGGGCCCTGAAGGCCGTAGTAAGAAGCACGGGCGACAGCTCGTGGGCACTGGGGAGCCACGGAAGGGTGGGGAGCAGGGGAAGGCAGACCGCTAACTCCAAATGAATGAAAGTCGCGTTTCTCCGCACATCACACAATATCCTACTCCAAGTCGTTTTCGTCCACAGCAGTTTCCCAAAGAATCCACCCACAATGCGCCCCCTACCCGGACCTGGCATCCCTGCGCTGTGCACACCTCCAAATTCCAGATCCTCAATCTCGTGACCTCCGACCTGCAGTGACCTCTCCAACCGCCGCCGCGGCCCCGCCACGCCCCCGCCCGCCCGAACTCCTCGATCAGCCACGTACGCCACTTACGCAGCCGGGGCGTCCCCGCCGCCGCCGCCAAGCCTGCCGGGTTCATCCTTTGCCGCCGCCACCTCAGCCGCAGTTCGTAACGTGGCCGCCCGGCTCCCGTAGCCACGCCCCAGCGGTGACACGACAGCCAATGGGCTTCAAGATTGCTCAGATGGCCGCGCCCCCTCTCTCTCACGGAGGCGTGGACGAGTGAGGTGGGGTTTACGTAAGAGGCGGGAACTGGGGCTCTCAGGCGTAAGGAGAGGGGCGGGACCTGAGCGTTAGGGAGGCGGGGCCGGGAACAATCCTAGGAGTAGGCGTTGTTGGGCATGACGGGAAATGTAGGTGTCACGTGTTGAGCGAAGAGGGCGATGGGAAATGGAGTTCTCTGCCGCTTGGGACTCTTTTGGGTGGCCGAGAGCACCGGGGAGCCAGCGAAGGGTGTGAAGAAGGGGAGAAGAGGTGCACTTGTGTTTCCGAGGGGCTGATCGAAGTTGTGCGAGCTCTGACGCTTTGGGCACTCTTTGAGTATTAAAGTGAATATTTAGAGTAGGAAGAAGACACCCAACAGGTTAGGTGAGAAGAACCGGTGTCTTTCTTGGAAGACAGCTTTAGGCAGTTTCCCAGAAATTTATTAAAATGTTCTCTCAACCGGATTTTCTCTGAAACCAAAGAGGCTCTCTAACTTCCACTTATCTCCGGCAAAGACAACGGTGGGGGTGACATCTGGGCAGTGATAGCGCTCCGGAAGGATGTCAGCTGGGGACCCTATCATTGTGGCTTCCCCTTCCTCCTCGGAGATGTGGGTCTTTTCTGGGGACCTTGAAAGGCTGCCCCTGGCTTCTCAATAACGAGTCCAGGCTGCACTGAGGTCCTTTTGTATGAGATGTCCCATTTCTCTTCTCACCTCGGGTTTAGAATCTGCCCCTTCGGCTTCACCGCCGTTTTCTCCTCACCTCAACCCTTCCTGTTGCGTCGAGATCCATCTCTTTTTGGGGGGTGGTGGGAGCACGAGGGTTGAGCCCAGGGGCACCTAAACCACTAGCCACACGCCCATCTCTTTTTTTGGATTTTATTTAGAAACAGGGACTCGCCAAGTTACTTAAGGCCTCGCTCAAGGGCTGCGGCTGGCTTTGAACTCGCCATCCTCCTGCCTCAGCCTCCCAAGCCACTGGGCACCCCTCACCCGGTGGGCACCACTCACCTGGCAAGACTGATCTCTTCTCGACTATTTTTAAATTATTATTAATAAAGTATTTTGGCTTCCTATTGGCCTCTTGTGACTATAGTCATCCTTCAGTATTTGTGGAGGATTAGTTTCGGGACCCTGTAGCTTCCAGAATCCTCAAACACTCCAGCCCTTTATGTAAAACAAGGTAAATTACACTCGGAGGCTGAGGCAGGAGGATTGAGAGTTCAAAGCCAGCCACAGCAATTTAGGGAGGCCCTAAGCAACTCAGCAAAACCCTGTCTCTAAATAAAATATAAAAAAGCTCTGAGGATGTGCCTCAGAGGTTAAGCGCTCCTGGGTTCAATGGGGGGGGTAGTTTTTGTGTACACATAGCCCTGTATACTTTGTTTCTATTCTTTTGTGTTGTGTTGGGGATTGAATCCAGGGTGCTCTACCACTGAGCAACACAGCCCTTTTTAATTTTTAATTTTGAGACAGAGTCTCACTACCCAGGCCAGCCTTGAGCTTGCAATCCTCCTTCCTCATCCTCCTGAAACACCTCCTGTATACTCTAAATAATAATAATAATAGTTGTTATTATTATTAATATGTAGTGCCAAAAATCAAACTCAGGGCTTCATACATGCTAGAAAGTGGCAAGCACTCTATCATTGCAGTAACCCAGCCCCTTAAATCACTCTATATTACTTCTTGGAGTGTTTTTTTTTTTTTTTTTGCGTGTGTAGGGGGGATACTGGGTATTGAGTCTCTGGGTGGCACACCCAGATCATTATTTTTGGGGGGTTACTGGGATGGACTCCAGGTTGCTTTACCCCTGAACTACCTCATCACACATACATCCTTTTTTGAGACAGGGTCTTGCTAAGTTGCAGGGGCTGGCCTTGAACTTGTGATCCTCCTGCCTCAGCATCCTAACTCATGAGATTACAAGCATGCTCCACAGTGCCTGACCCAGTTTATTGCTATCTTGATTAACAGGTATCTCTTCCTGTGTATTGTCAACCCAAAATTGGCCTCCGTCCCAAGAATTGCCATGGTTTTTATAAATAGAACCAGCTGGCCCCGAGCCCTACTCCTCTGTGGTAAGATGGAGTTGGGATTCTGGGCTGCCTCCCAGAAGGCTGCCAGGAGGTACTCATTTCTGGCTGCAAAGGGATGTAGGGAGACCCTCAGGAAGGACACTGAAGGAATGTTGTTGTTGTTACAGGGATCGAACCCAGGGCCTTGCTCACACTAGGATGTGCTGTACCACTGAGCTCCTCCCAGCCCTGCCTCCCAAACAATGATATATATTTATGATTCCTGTCTATTTTTTTTTTTTTGTGGCAGGGCACTGAGGATTGAGCCCAGGGGCACTTTACCACTGAGCCACATCCCCCGCTCTTTTTATTTAGAGACGGAGTCTCCCAAACTTGATGAGGGTCTTATTAAATTGCAAAGGCTGACCTTGAACTTGGAATTCTCCTGCCTCAGCCTTTGAAGTCACCCGTTTTTCTCTTCTTTGCTTCTTTTCTTTGAAAAAAAAATCTTTTAGTTATAGTTGGACATAATACTTTTATTTTATTTATTTATTTTTATGTGGTGCTGAGAATGGAACCTACGGCTTTGAACAGCCAGGCCAGCGCTCTACCGCTGAGCCACAACCCTACTCCCCTCTTTTTTTTTTTTTTTTCACTTCTGGAATTGAATTCAGGGCTTCATGCAAATTTTTATTTTTGAGTCTGGCTCACAAAGACCCTGTCTCACTCCT
The DNA here is from genome assembly GCF_052094955.1 of Ictidomys tridecemlineatus. Classification (NCBI taxonomy): domain Eukaryota; kingdom Metazoa; phylum Chordata; class Mammalia; order Rodentia; family Sciuridae; genus Ictidomys; species Ictidomys tridecemlineatus. Next base: position 15,307,641 of record NC_135491.1, on the reverse strand, counting down.
AGTCACTCTTCTTGTGTCAGCTAGGATGACCCCCTTCTTCAGGTCAGTCTCTTGACCTCCCTAAGCTGGGTTTGGCTTCCTACATCCTACCCCTGATAATCTTGCCTGTGCTTCCCATGGGCTGCGGGACCTGTCACCTTGGGCTGTCACTCTACTGATCTGTCAGTTTCCCCATATACTGGGAACCCAATGAGGGCAGGATCCAAACTGCTTTGATCCCAGAACTACCCAGAACAAAGTGCGATCTGAGCAAAGATGTGGTGAACGGGTTAGGATCCTTACTCTGCCCAGGAGGGCACAGGGGACACCTGACCCTATCGTGTCTGCCTTTGTGTAGACGTTCCTACAGGGTGGTGGCCATCCCATCTAGGGCGCAAGACTTGGCGAGTAGGGTGAGAAATGGATTTCAGTCTGCCCCTGAGCCTAGCCACGCTCTTTGATGCAGTGCACAACCTAAGCAGACTCGCGCAGCGGCGCTGAGGAGTTGGGGAGCGGTTGTTCCATCCACCAGGAGAGTTTGACTCTCTCCAGTTTGGGGAACCGCGATCTCCCCACCCTCTGGTCCTGTTGGGCTCCTGGCCAGGAGCGCTGGGCTCCGCCCTCGGTGCCCTGCAGAACACCTGGAGTTGGGCGTGCCTCAGTTTCCCGGAGGCTGGGCGTTCCTCCAGCCCCGCTCCTCCCCTTTTTCCTCTTCCTCTTGGGGCATCAGTGGCCCAGCGTCGGACTCCCGGAACTTAACCCAGGCGGCGGGCGGCGGCGGCGGCGGCGGGGGCCACGTCAGCCGGCAGCCGGGGGCTGTGCGGGAGCGGGCGGCGGGCGCCATGCAGCGGGGCGCGCTCCTGGCGGGCGCCCTGGCCGTGTACGCCGTGTACCTGATGCTGGGCGCGCTGCTGGTGGCGCGGCTGGAGGCGCCGCACGAAGCCCGGCTCCGAGCCGAGTTGGGGACGCTGCGGGAGCAGCTGCTGCGGCGCAGCCCGTGCGTGGCGGCCCCGGCCCTGGACGCCTTCGTGGAGCGAGTGCTGGCGGCCGGACGGCTGGGGCGCGCCGCGCTGGCCAATGCGTCGGAGCCCGCCAACGCCTCGGTCCCCGCCTGGGACTTCGCCTCGGCGCTCTTCTTCGCCAGCACGCTGGTCACCACCGTGGGTACGTACGTGAGCGCGCCCCGCCGGCCAGCCAGCGCCAGGACCCCACCTGGTCCTGGCCCTTTGGACCCGCGGGTCCTTCAAAACGCCCCTCCCTCCCGGGCCTTGGAGCCCCTCAACCCACGCCCACCCGTCCAGGCCCCCGGGCGTGACCCCCTGGGGGACCCTCAGCCAGGCCTTTCCTCGTAAGCGGGAACCCCACCCCCAATTCTGTCGGGAAGCAAGCGTCCGGGACCTCACCACCCCAGACCTCACCGCCCGCCCGGTCTTAACCCGGGTGAGGATTTGGGTCTCTCCTGAGACCAAGGAGGACCTGGAAGCCTCCACCTGAGATCCTGTTCCCTCTGGCTGGGAGCCTCCTTCAGGCTAGTACCTATCTCTGGGCTGCTACAGCCATTGCTTCCAACCTTGTCTCCCGACTGTCCCTACACCCACTGACTGTCCCTACACCCACTTCCTCCTGACCCCAGCCAGGACCCTGCCGCCCCACACCATCACCAAAGGCCTGCCTTCCAGGGAGACACTTGGCAGGAACCTGTGGCTGCTCTGGGACTCCCAACCCTCTGGCTCTCCATCACTCTCTGCATGGGTCCCAGATAGGACAGCTGCCATGCCTATGGCCTCATACTCCCCCGCTCCAGGACAGGACCTCCCACAGCCATCCTGACAACGCCCCCAGCATTGCAGGGTTTCTTCCTCAGCTGGGACACTCTCTGTTCCTTCTGGACCTGTGACTCCAATTTAGTAGCCCCAACAACTGAGGGTGTGTGAAAGGGACCCCCCATGGAGGGAGGCCCACAGACTGTCCAACCAGAAGCCCATTCCCAGACTCCTACCGCTCTGTCCCCTAACCACCTCCAGCAGACTTCTAGCCCTTTGAAACCCCAGGACTCTCCACGAAGTCCTCTTTAAACCATGAACTGAGACTCCCCCCCACCCTGAAACCCCTCAGTGAGAGCCCCAGAACCACCAGGACCTCCTGTGGGGACGCTAGCGCCCCTCATACTGTTGTGGACAGCAGAATCTGCCTCCTGGCCTCACAAGATGCCAGCCCAGATGGCCTCTCCCGCGTCTTTCTTGGCGCTGAAGTCCCCTGCCCTCTGTGGATTTCCCAAACAAGGGGATCTCCTGGGGACTTGGGAGCCCTCTGACCTTTTCCAGACTCACAACTGGGACGTCCCTTCCACCCAACTGCCCCAGCCTGTGTTGTCTCTGAAATTCTCTCCACGAAGGCTGCGCCAGGCCTCTGCACAGGACCTTCCCCAGCACCACTGTCTACCCTGGACGGTCAGCAAGGGCCTGGGACACTGCCCTATCCCTTACCACCTGCCCTCAGGTACCCTGGGCTTCACAGCCCTCTGCCTGAGGACTTCTCTGCCAGACGTCACCAGCTGCTGCTGGCCCTTTGACCCAGGACCCCAGGATTCATTTCAAACAAGGACACTGGCCCTTGATTTAAGACTGGCCCCTAGACTCCCTGCTCTGAGCCCTCATTCAAGTGGGACCCTGGGATCTACCCCACCCCCAACCCTTGAGAACCCTGGCCGCGGGGAAATCCCTTGTCCCCTCACAGACCTGGGAAGTCCCTCTGCCATCACGCTCTGCTGCTCCCCAGCCCCTCCCCAGCCACCAGCTGCCCCTTTGGGAACGTGGAGGAGGGTGTTTCAGAATCCTGACGGCCTCCAGCTGGTAGTGCAGCAGTAAGGGGTGGCATCTGTCCCTCTTGGTGCCCTATCCTATGGATCAGCCAACAGAGGCCACTGGCGGCAAAGCGGGGTGATTTCCTCCCAGACTAGACTTAGCCGCCTTGCCTGGGGCGTGCTCTCCCCGACACTGCAGGGCCTGCCAGGGCCGGCCCGACCAGCCTCTGACCTTCCCTGGGTCAGCGCCTTGCTGTCTCCTCGTAGATCCTGGTTTCTGCATCATCCTCCCTGGAGGAGGAGCAGGTGAGGGAGGCCAGACACCAGGCAGACGCCGCCTGGCTTGGCATCCCTGCTCCGCTGCTGCTCTGTGTCCTCCCTCATCTGTAAAATGGGGTAATAAAGCTGGGTGCGGTGGCCCACACCTGTGATTGCAGTGACTCAGGAGGCTGAGGCAGAAGGATCCCAAGTTCGAGGTCAGCCTCAGCAATTTAAAACAAAAGCTGGGCATGTGGCTCAGTCGTAGAGCACCCCTGAGTTCAGTCCCCATTGGTGAAAAAAAAGAGTAATGCCTGGAGAGAGAGAATGTGAGAGAGAGTGTGTGTCCATTAGCCCAAGGTGACACAGCTGGAAAGGTGTAGAGATTTGAACCAAATCTCCAGAATCCAGTGCTCTTACCCAACATACCACTCTGCTACTGAGCAAGGTCTTGCTGCCCGACGTACATAGAAGCCAGGGTTTTCACAAAAAGAAAGAGCTTTATTGAAGGCCAAGGGCAAGGAGGCGGGAGGCGCATTCAAGTCCATTTCCCAGACTGGACTGGCCAGTAGGGGAGGAGCCTGAGTGGCTGGGGACGGGGTTTGACAGTTGGCTGGTCCAGGGGAACTTGGGGATGATTCTGGTCTATTCTGCCTCTGTTGACAGTGGCCCTCGCTGGTCTAGTCCAGGGCTGGGGGCCTGTTCTCTGGTTCTGCTCCTCAGAGCCTGGGTTCCTCCAGGCTGCTGAGGCCATCTTAGGTCAGATCCCAGAGTCCTGTGCCAGTTCTGAAAAACAGCCTGACGTGCCTTTAGGAACAGGGAAGTCGCCATTCGATGGCTCTGTTTCAACACTGTGTGGCTTGAAAAGGGCCAGTGTGCGTTTCCTAGAGGAACTCAGCCGTGAAGGCAGTGGAGCGAGGGGTCAGGGTGGGAGGGACAGGGCAGGAGGCTTCCTCCACTGGGCTGGACAGTTTCTTTTCTCTGGCGTTGGGGATGGAGCCCAGGGCCTTGCACATACCCGACAGCACTCTACCTCCCAAACCCAGGCCAGTCAGCCACACGTGGTGCTCACACCTGTGGTCCCAACTCCTCAGGCACCTCAGGCAGAAGGATCATGAGTTCCAGGCCAGTTGGGGCAACATGGCAAGACCTGTTTCAAAAGAGTGGGAGGGGGTGAAAAAGGAGGGAGGGGGAGATGAGGCTGGGTGCGGTGACACCTATAATCCTGGCTACTCAGGAGGCTGAGGAAGGAGGATCGAAAGCTGAAGGCCAGCCTCAGCAATTCAGTGAGGCCCTAAGTAACTTAGTGAGACCCTGTTGCAAATGTTTTAAAAATTTAAACATTAGGGGGCTGGGGATGTGGCTCAAGCAGTAGCGCACTCGCCTGGCATGCATGCGGCCCGGGTTCGATCCTCAGCACCACATACAAAGATGTTGTGTCCGCCGAAAACTAAAAAATAAATAAATATTAAAATTCTCTCTCTCAAAAAAAATTTTAAACATTAGGGGTGTAGCTTAGTGGCAAAGCACTTCTCCTGGGTTCCATTCCCAGTACAAAAAAAAGTGGGGGGAGATGAGGAATTTGATGCAATATCCAGGGTGGGGATTCTTAGGAGTCTTGAAGATAAACAGCGCTCAGAGAAAGCTGGAGTTTGGTCAAGGAGGCGTCCGTGCCAGGGTGAGCTGGTGCAGCTCATGTTGACAGAGCCTCAGTCACCTGGAGGGTTCTGGGTGGGGCCAGGAACCCCGCATGTACCTGGAGCCTTGGAATACAGACTGGATGTCCTTCCAAGAGACCTGTTTCTCAGTGTCCCTCATTTTGTCACAGGCCCAAATCCTAAGACCTAGTGAGAAGTTGAGGCCAGGTGTGGGCAGCGGGGATAGGGAAGTGGGCCCAGGGAAAAGGAAGTCAGGCTTGTGGTCACCGTAGCTGGCTGCGGGCGGAGCTCCAAGGTGAAGCAGGTGCCTCGTGTGCATGAGGCCCTGATCCACCCCCAAACACACACGCACACACCCACGCACACGCACACACACGCACACACACGGATTGTAGTACCACATCGCCACGACCCTCTCCACACTTGCGCTGGGTGCTAAGCGCCCCCCTGCCTGTAGGATCACTACCACATTTGAGGAGGGGATTATTTATTGAGCCCTTTTTCTTTTCTTTCTTTCTTTCTTTCTTTTTTTTTTTTTTTTGCTGGTTAGAAAACAGAGGCTCAGAAAGGAGGCGTCACTTAGCCAAGGTCATGCAGGAAAAAAATGGAAAACACTTGTTTCGGACTCAGCTCTTTGAAGCAGTAAGTGGAGGCCCGCCAGCCCCATTCCATCCCAACTCTGGTTCTCTTGTTTATGAGGATGTCCTGTGGCTTGCAAACCGGTTGTGTCAGCTGGGTCAGGGGAGGTTCTCCACCAAACCCTCATTTTGCTGGGTGTGGTGGCGCAGGCCTGTAATCCCGGCTACTTGGGGGGCTGCGGCAGGGTGATTCCAAGTTCAAGGCCAGCCTGGGCCATTGAAGGAAAACTTGTCCAAAAAATAAAAAGGGTTGGGGTGTGGCTCGGTGGTCGAGCACCCTGCTTTCAATCCCCAAGAACACACACAGAACACAAAGCCTTGTTTTATTTTTTATTTATTGATCTTGCTCTGTTACCCAGGCTGTGCGAACTGCTGGGCTCAGGGTCCTCCTGCCTCAGCCTCCAGTGACTGGGGCTGCGGGTTGCACCACCACACCCAACTAGAACCTGTGTTCCTGAGGTTAGAGTCATGAAGGAGAGGCTCCCAATCACAGTTGCTTAAATAAGATGGATGTTGACTCCTTGCTCACATTTGAGGTGGTCAGTCCAAGACCAGAGAGGTGCTGGGGGTCAGAGACCCATACTCCTCAGCAAAACCCTGCTCCCCTGTATCTGCTCTGGACAGTTTGTTTCCCAGGTCTCTCTACAGTCCAAAACGACTGCTGCACTCCAGCCTTCATGTCTGTGTTCCAGTCAACAGAACAGGAAAGAAAAGGGACAATATGGGGATCACCCCTCTCCTTCACGACCCTTCCTGGAAGTCCCTGAATTCATTCTTTCATTCATTCATTCTTTCTTTCTCTCTTGAGTAACAGCATGAGGTTATTAAAGGAGACAGAAAAGGGGAAAACGGAACACTCTCAAGGGAGAGAGTGGATCCTCTCAGAGGGAAGGACCTGGATTCTTTCATGATAATTCATTGTCCAGAAATTAGTCACAGAGTCACATCTGGCTGCAAGGGAGGAGGAATGTCCTTATTCTAGGTGGCTGAGGGCATCTGCCAGACTCGGTGGCCCTGCCTGTAATCCCAGCAGCTGACCTTGAGCTTGGGATCCTCCTGCCTCGGCCTCCTGAGTAGCTGGGGTTACAGGTGCGCACCGCCACACCTGACATCCTTTTTCCTTTTTTCAATTTTAGTGATAAAATAGACATAACATAAAATGTACTATCTTCACCATTTTTCTTAAAGAGAGAGAATTTTTTAATATTTTTTAGTTTTCGGCAGACACAACATCTTTGTTTGTATGTGGTGCTGAGGATCAAACCCGGGCCACACGCATGCCAGGCGAGCGCGCTACTGCTTGAGCCACATCCCCAGCCCTATCTTCACCATTTTTAGAAATATTTCTTAGTCGTAGAGGGACACACAATATCTCTGTTGATTAATTTATTTTTTATGTGGTGCCGAGGATCGAACCAGTGCGAGGGCACATGCTAGGCCAGCGCTCTGCCATTGAGCTCCAGCCCCAGGCTCATCTTCACCATTTTGAAGTATGTAGTTCAATGTCGCTGATCACATTCACTGTTGTGTACCCCTCCCCATCATCTACTTCCAGGACTGTTTTCATCTTGCAAAAGGGAAACTCTGATGCCTATAATCCTAGTGGCTCGGGAGGCTGAGGCAGGAAGGTTACAAGTTGGAGGCCAGCCTCAGCAATTTAATGACACCCTGTCTCAAAATAAAAAAGGGCTGGGGATATGGCTCTGTGGTAAAGTGCCCCTGGGTTCAATTCTCAGTGCCAAAGGAGTAAAAAAACAAAACAAAACCCAGACACTCTGCCTTCCTGGAACAATAATCCCCTGATGGCCTCTCCCTCTGAGCCCTGGCAATCACCATTCTACTTTCTCTGAATCTGACCGCCTACCTGCCTTACTGAGGGGAGTCATACAGAACTTACCTTCTAGTGACTGGTCACTCAGCAGTTCTCAGAGATAATCCACGTTACAGCACGTATCAGAATTTCTTCTTTTCAATTTCTTCTTTTATCAGCGTGTGCTGCATTGTGCTGGTCCATTAATCTGTGGATGGGAACTTTAGTTACTTCCTCATTCTAACTATTGTGAGCAGTTCTGTCTTCTAGAGCTTGCTTTTGGTTCTTTGAAGTATATATATATAATGGGATCAGCACTAGGTGTAGCTCACAGCACTTGCCTAGCAGCCCTGAGGCCTGGGTTCCATCCCCAGCGCTGCAAAAAAATCAACCAACTAAGCAAACAAAAAAATACAAAGGAAAAATAAAACACCTGGGATCCCTTTGTTTGGGAAGCAGGCTCAGTGAACACCGGCTGGTGCAGGTGCCCACACTGCATTATGCATCGCAGTGCTGGGTCTGCAGCCTTTTAACTGTGGCATAACTGGGTCCTCGTCACCCAGTCATAGATCTGACGCTTTGGTTTGTTTATTAGGGAAAAAAAAGAGATTTAAAATTGCTCTTTGTCACTCCTAGTCAGTGGCCCCACACCTGAGGTCCTCTGTGACATATTTCTGCTTGCAGAACTCATGTCCCCGCGGGCTTTGCTGGGTTCCCATAGCCCTCCAGGAGTCCACTGGGGCTTGTCACACCCTTTTAAGAGTAGGGGAAACTGAGGCCAGGCAGAAGCCTCGTCCTTCATTAAGTACCCACGTGATCATGCGCACAGCAGGGACAGAACGGAATCTGCTGCCCTTCTGGAACTGATGCCCTGGGGAGGCAGTAACCAAATGAGGAAACGGGGCTGTGGGAAGGCAGGAGTTAGGGGTGTTACAACCTAGAAGACAGTGGTCAGAGGAGGCATCACTGAGAGGGTGATGGGATAAAGGTCTGAAGGACTGGAGAGGGGAATCCGGGGATGTATGGAAAGAGCTTTGGCCCTGTGCAAAGGCCCTGAGGTAGGAGCATATTGCCCCTTTGGGTTGGGTGAAGCCTTTGTCCTTGAGTCTGAGTGAGCTGGACAGACTGGGGCCTGCTTAGAGGAAAAGGGAGGTCTGGGGGAGGCTGCTGTGGTGGGTGGGACAAGGGCAGGGCCATGAGGCTACGTTAGGGGGAGAAGTGGGTGGCTGTGGGTCTGTCTGAAGGCTGAGGTGACAGGCCACGCTGACACATGGAATGTGCGGTTCCTGAAGTCCTGGGTGAGAGTGCAGCTGTCTTGTCACTGAGGTGAGGAGTTTGGAAGAGAGTTACCGACGGGGACTGGTGTGCAAAGTGTCTCAGCTTTAATGTGAATGCTTCCCAGAGGAGAGGGTCGGGGACATTCATGGGAGAAGGAAGCAGGGTGACATGAGGAGTGGAAAAAGGTGACTGGAGGTGAAGCCATTAGTGGTCTGCGTGGGACTCATCAGTCTTCCTGGCTCTTTATGGGACATATGTTCGGAAAATGGAAGCATTAGCATGACCTGAAGGGGAAGTTTGCCCCTCGACATCAAAGAGGTCACCTGCATGGGCCCAAGGCAAGAGTCAGGGTTTTAGCCAAAGCGGCCTCCAAGTCCCACAGAAGTTACCTGGGCAACCGTGAGCATCAAGACCCACACAGCAGAGGTGTCCTCTCAGCAGAGCTAGCGGGAGACTAATAATGATCACTTAGCTGTGTGACCTCTAAAGTTAGTGATATGTATATACTTTTCAGTGCTGGTGATGAAACTTGGGGCCTTGCACATACCAGCAGGGACTCTATCCCTAAGCTGCACCCCAGTCCCCAAGTCAGTGGTGGGGAGGTACTGGAGACTGAATCCAGGGTACCACTGAGCTATGTCCCAGCCCTTTGTATTTTTTTATTTATTTTGGTATCTGCTGAGCCACACCCCGGACCTTTTTATTTTTTATTTTGAGGGGGTGGTGGCTAAGTTGCTTAGGGCCTCACTCAGTTGCTGAGGCTGGCTTTGAACTTGTGGTTCTCCTGCCTCAGCCTCCCCAGTCGTGGGAATTCAGGTGTGTGCCACGTACCCAGCTCAAATCAGCCATCTTTATCCTTAAAAGCAAGTAACTGAAAGCAAATGTGGCGAGTCAGGCGAGGCTTTCCTCCGGCCTCGCCTGAGTTTGCTAGCAACCCCGGCTCTAGGCTTGAGTGGGGGGTGGCGGCCACTCTGGGGACAGGAGGCCCTGCAGGGGGGCGGGTTGGGCTGCAGTCAGCTCTGGTTCGGGTGTCCCCCGCCACCTGGGCCAGCTCCGTGGAGCGCTGGGTGGACAGCAGCCCCCTCCCCGCAGGCTACGGCTACACGACGCCGCTGACGGACGCGGGCAAGGCCTTCTCCATCGCCTTCGCGCTCCTGGGCGTGCCGACCACCATGCTGCTGCTCACCGCCTCGGCCCAGCGCCTGTCGCTGCTGCTGACCCACGCGCCCCTGTCCTGGCTGAGCTGGCGCTGGGGCTGGGACCCGCGACGGGCCGCGCGCTGGCACCTGGTGGCCCTGCTGGGCGTCATCGTGACCGTCTGCTTTCTGGTGCCGGCCGCGGTCTTCGCCCACCTGGAGGAGGCCTGGAGCTTCCTGGACGCCTTCTACTTCTGCTTCATCTCTCTGTCCACCATCGGCCTAGGAGACTACGTCCCCGGCGAGGCCCCCGGCCAGCCCCACCGGGCCCTCTACAAGGTGCTGGTCACAGGTGAGCTGGGCCTGGCTGGCGCCCAGGGTGGGCGGGTGGCGGGAGGGCTGCGAGGGACAGCCGTGGGCCGCGCCAGGCCGACCCTCCCCGTGTCCGCAGCCTACCTCTTCCTGGGCCTGGTGGCCATGGTGCTGGTGCTGCAGACCTTCCGCCACGTGTCCGACCTCCACGGCCTCACGGAGCTCATCCTGCTGCCCAGCCCGTGCCCTGCCAGCCTCGGCGACGACAGGGACGATCGGGTGGACATCCTGGGCGCCCCGCCCGAGCTGCACCAGCACCTCTCCGCTGGCGCGCGCCCCGACTACGCCTCCATCCCCAGGTAGCGGGCAGGCGGTGGCTGCGGGCCCAGGGCAGGACCCGACGTCCACGCAGGTGGAGAGGAGGCAGGGGCTGCTCGGCCCTCGGGCCCTGGGGCTCCAGTGGCACCTCGTCCCCCTCCCCCCAGCCCCTCTCCCCACCTATTGTCCCCTCCTCCCCTTGCCCCCCCTTTCTGGTTTCCTGACGTCGGTCCTCCCTTCCTGCTGTCCCTTCATGCCGCTCACCCACCCGCTCGTCCAGCGAGGCTGTCCCACACCTGTCCGGACCTGTTTAGAGCAGGTCAGGTGCTCAGTGGCAGCCCTCTCTGAGCCTCGGTTTCCTCGTTTCCTCGGCTGCCAGAGGGCCCTCCGTTCACCCTCAGACCCGGCCTCTGTGCTGGCCCAGGGCTACACAGTTCTGGGGACACAGGAGTAATGGAGGTGGCCCTGGTCTCTGCCTTTATAAGGCTCAGAGATGTGTCCCCACCTGGTGGAAGTCCCAGATGGCACAGGCAGAGTGAGTGGTCAGGCCACCAGCCCAGCTGCAGCTGGAAGGTCAGGAGAGGAAGCGACAGAAATGAGAACGGAAACGTGAGGAATGGTCAGAGGAAGAAGGTGTCCTTGATTCATGTTCCCAGGTACCTCCAGGGACCAGGGGCTGCGTGGCCATCCTGCGGCAGGCGGGTGGCAGGACCTCCCTCAGCATCTCAGCCCAGGTCCCCCTTCACTGAGCTCCTGGGCTCCCTCTAGCCCCGCCGTGTCCTGCCTGGGTCCTTGGGCGGTTTCTCTACCTCTCAGACTGTTCCTATAAAATGGCAACCAGGATAGCGCCACTTGCAGGGGTGATGTGGCCGGGGCTGCCCTGTTACTCTGTGACACTCTCTGGCGGGCTCTCTTCTGGATACTTCACAGGAAGGGAGATGATGTGGGTTATCTCCTTTCCACAAATGAGGAAACTGAGGCAAGGGAAGGCGGTCCCTTGACCCAGCCACAGGCGAGGAAGTGGTTAGTTGTAGGCGTAAGCCCCTCGGGTCTGCCGCTCCTGAGACGGGCTGTCGCAGAGCCTCCTGCCAAGGGCCCTGGACTGAGCTCCTAGCTCTACCACACCCTGTGCCTCAGTCACAGAAGGGACCACGGGGCACTGGAGCCAGGCAGGGCAGGACAGGCAGAAGCAAGAGCCTGCCCAGGCCTGGCGCTGGGGCATGGGGACAGCAGCTTCTGGCTCTTGTGCCTGGAGTAAGGCAGGGAAGGGGGAGGAGCTGGGCTGAGTCCTGGAGTGACTCCCGGGGCGGCCTCATCCCGAGAGCACTGGAGAGGTATGGAGGGGTTTGGGGAAGGGGAGTTGTGGTCAGGTCTGGACTTTAGGAAGGCCCCCAGCTGCGTGCGCAGGGAGACAAGTGGGGGAAACTGAGGCAGGGTGCTGGGGGAGGCTGGGGGAGAACAGAGGGCGAGAATGGGCTGGGCAGGGCCATGGGATCAGGGATCGGGGATCGGGGAGGCCCCGAGCTGGCGGATGGGCTTTGCAGACTGGGAAGGACCGGCCCGTGGTCAGTTGTGCCTGGGGACCTGGGAGGCAGCACAGCTCTGAGGGGGTTGGGGGCTATTTTAACATATGGTGAGTCTGAGGGGCTACAGGGACATCCAGCAGGTGTCACAGGGCCCTGGGGCTCAGGGGGTAGTCAAAGTTGGAGACAGAGATCAAGGAATTAAGGCCGTAAGTGGCCTCAGGCTGTTTACATATTGATAAAAATTAGGAAAGATTTTGGCTTTTCTGGGGTTCTAATAAGGCAAATGTTAGATTGCTCCTCATCAGAGTCAGGGAGACCTCTGGAAATACTCTCCACAGCTATGCAAGAGCCTAAGTGATCCCAGGGTCCCTGTGTCTCCGCTCTGCCACCCTCAGCTGAAAGCTTGCCTCACATGTGTTCTCCCCTCATGGTCCCAAAGTGGCTGCCAGAGGTCTAGGCATCACAATTGGACATGATCTTCTCTAGTGAGCAATGACCTTTCAATGAATGTTGTGATACCAAAGAAAAGTGCTTACAAAGGAGAAAGAAGAAGAGCACAGGATAAAGAGGAATAAGGAAAACCAGGAAAGTAGATAGTAAAATGCTAAGAAAAGAAAATTTTAGGGCTGGGGTTGTGGCTCAGTGGTAGAGCACTTGCCTAGCACATGTGAGGCACTGGGTTCAATCCTCAGCACCACATAAAAATAAATTAAATAGGGGCTGGGAATGTGGCTCAGGCAGTAGTGCGCTCGTCTAGCATGCGTGCGCCCCGGTTCGATCCCCAGCACCACATACCAACAAAGATGTTGTGTCTGCCGAGAACTAAAAAATAAGTATTAAAAAAAAAATTTCTCGGGGCTGGGGATGTGGCTCAAGCGGTAGCGCGCTCGCCTAGCATGCGTGCGGCCCGGGTTCGATCCTTAGCAGCACCACATACCAACAAAGATGTTGTGTCCGCCGAGAACTAAGAAAAAATAAATAAATGTTAAAATTCTCTCTCTCTCTCTCTCTCTCTCTCTCTCTCTCTCTGTCTCACTCTCTCTTTAAAAAAAAAAAAAAAAAAAAAAAAAAAAAAAAAAAAAAATTTCTCTCTCTCTCTCTCTCTCTTCTCCCCCTCTCTCACTTTCTCTTTTAAAAAAAATAAATAAATAAAGGTATTTGTGTCCAACTACAACTAAAAAATATTTTTAAAAAATATTTGGAAAAATAGAAGAGAGAATTTTAAGTTCCACATGATGTTGTGATCAGTGATAGAAAATACTTACAGAGGGTTCACCATGTGCCAGGCACAACTCTAAGCCCTTGACACATTCAACCTTCTCAGCAAACCTGTGAGTTATGAACATTCTCTACCTTTTACAGATGAGGAAAAGTGGCTCAGAGAGGTTAAGTAACTTGCCAAAAGTCACACAGAAAGTGTAAAACTGGGATTTAAATGGGCTCTTGGTTGGTCACCTCTTCCTATGGGAGCTCAGAAACATCCACTGTCCAGCTCTTCTCAGCTTCCCGGCCTTCTGGGCTTCTTATCAAGGTCATATTGGATCTTGGCACTCAAATCAGGGTGGATGGTTTGGGCAGCTGCTTCTCATCTCCTTGAGGGAGGTGCCTGTTAATCTGGCTTCCAGGGCTTGCTGCTGCTCTGCAGGTTCCTCTAGGAAGAGTTACCAGGTCCTGTTCCATTCGAAATATTTAAACACAAAAAAAGGATGTGCTAAAGATTCCAAAGGGGAGCTGGGCACAGTGGCACACGCCTGTCATCCCACCAGCTCAAGAGGCTGAGGCAGGAGAATCGTGGGTTCAAAGCCAGCCTCTGCAACTCAGCAAGACCCTGTCTCTAAATGAAATATAGAAAGGGCTGGGGCTGAGCGGGTAAGCGCCTCTGGGTTCAATCCCTGGTACAGAGAGAGAGAGAGAGAGAAAATAGAGGAGAGGGAGGAGAGAAAAAGGAAAAGAGAAATGCCAACTGTATCACGGAGAGCCTTGGGAGGAGAAGCCTTCCTCCCGCATTCGGCTCGGGGGTCTGCAGGGTTCCTCCCGGGCTGCGCCGGCGACGTCCACACGGGTGTCTTATTTCCCATTCTACACAAATGGTACCTAGTGTGTTGAGGTGGTGAGAATCACAGACTGTCACTCCCAAGCTGGGGGACTTTGGGCAGGTGATGTCACCTCCCGTTGCTCATTTGTGCTCATTTGTGACACGGGATGCCAACCGCGCCTACCTCATGGATGGAGCAGTGGAGCTCACCACCTGGAGAGCGCCCAGCGCGCGCAGGACTCCGTGAAATGCTGCCTCATATTGCTGTTGTTCTCATTGTAAAATATCATGTAGATGATATAAAAACATTCACATTTCAACATCCCATGCTGTGACATCACTGCTTCTTGTATTTTGTCCGCCATCACGGTGTAATTCAGACGTTACGCCAGAGGCACGCGCCTAGGTCTCATATCCTTTGTATCTGCGGGGGCTCCTCTAGCACACATGTCCCCGTGTCATTCTGGCATCCCCGAGAGGTGTGTGGGTGATTTCATCTTTTGCTGCTAACACAATGCTGCAGCAAAAGCCTTGTGCACTGGGACCTAATGAAGGCACTGTCCCTGCCTAGGGTGCTGTGTCCCCAAGCTGGGCATGTCACTGGGAGACCTGGTGGTGTTGACTGGTGGATCTGATGGGTTAGGTACATGGCTGCTGAGTTGATTTCTTTGGAGAAGTTACCCTCCCCGCCCGTGGGGTGGACTGGTGGGAAGGACAGGCTCCACCTGCTGTCCATTTACATAAGGGTACCTGGTCTGTGCTGTTGGGCAGGGCTTGAATCTCTCCATCCAATGACAGAGACAGGTCTGTCTCTAGCCAGGTGTCGTCAGGGGCTGAAGGATTTATGGGGGCTTGTCATGCATCACAGAAAAAAATCTGGAGGGCTGAGGGTGTAGCCCAGTAGTAGACACTTGCCTAGCGTGTGCACGGCCCTGGGTTCCACCCCCAGCGCCACAAAACCATGACAGAAACTTGAAGGGAAGTAGCTTGGTGACAAAAAAGGAACTGGTATTTGAGCACATTACAGTGTGTGCACAGGTCTGAAGAAGAGATGGCACCTGAGCAAGGACATTCCACCACTCTGTGTGACTGGGCCGTGGCACACAGGAATCTATGGGGAGGAATGAGGCGATCTGGATGGGACAACAGGGATGAGCATCTGGAAGCCATCTGAGGGGTCTGGATGTTCTTGAGGTCCTGGGATTTGGAAGATTTTAAAGTTCTGGTTCTCAAGGTGTGGGCCTCAGACCTTCAGGATCAGCATCACCTAAGAACTTGATAGAAATAAAACTTCTCGTGCCCACCCCAGATCTACTGAATCAAAAATTCCAGGGTGGAGCCCACCATCCTGTTTGAATGAGGTCTTTTTGTGAATCTAATGAGAGCTCAAATTTGAAAACGACTGGTTTGAAGTCAGGTTTGCAGTTCATTGAAAAGTCATTGGTCTCCCTGGAGCTGTAACTCAGAGGTATAGTGCTTGCTTGGCATGCATGAGATTCAATCCCAAGCACAGTTAAAAATAATAATAATAAAAATAAATATAAAGTCACAATCAGAGACTTTAAAAGTTAAAATGAAAACAAATTTAGATTAAAGCTCTCAATGGCATTCCTCTGTGATTCTACAATTGTTACTGAACCAGACCTGGTCTGCCCAGTGCACACTTGCCAATCATGGAAATCTCAGGGTGAATTTTGTAAGACTTTCTTCACAAAGTGGTTAGTGTGAAGGTGGAAAGTAAGGATAGGGTTTGGGATATGGGAGAAAGAAACAGGGTAATTTAAGACATGGGGATGTCTGATTGGAGGTGAAGTATCAGTGGTCTATGCATGCCCAATCAATTTTCATAGGACACATGTCCAGAAAATGGCAGCATTAGTATGATCTGAAGGTGGAGTTTTCAGGTTCCTAACATCAAAGAAGTCGCCCATTCAACACTTGTACAGACCCAAGTGAAGAGCCATAGCTTTAAAAAAAAAAAATCCTTCAAGTCCCTGAAAAGTAACCGAGGCACCCATTATCACCATCACCCACATTAGGTGGTATTTACTGCAAAGTGAATGGGAGACTAGTACTACATCACTCAGCTATGTGACCTCTAATGCTAGTGATTTTTTTTTAAAACGTATTTTTTAGTTGTTGATGGACCTTCATTTTATTTATTTGTATGTGGTGCTGAGAATTGAACCCAGTGCTTCACACATGCTAGGCAAGCGCCCTACCTCTGAGCCACAACCCCAGCCCAATGCTAGTGATTTTTAAAATCAATTAAAAGAAGTTACTATAAGCAAGTGAAGTCAGAGGGTTTATTCCTACCATCACTCAGTTTCAGAATCAGAACACACAAAATGCATGCTCCCATGAGCTGAGCAGAGAAGGCTGCTTTTAAAGACAGAGACTAATGGCGAGGACAGCAGAAACAGAGAAAAAAATCCTGGACAGATACTTTCCTTGAAGATGTTAAAATAGCCAGGTGTGGGAGGTGTGACCAGCCTTTGCTTAGATGCTCAAACTAATGGCCTCCTGTATATTTAACAGTACTTAACTGTTCACTTGTGTAGGCACTGTGCTGCCCTCTTCAGATGTTATTTTCTTGACTTCCCACAATAATGTTGGTGATGGATGACCATGTTGGATGAGACAATGTTTTGTTTTGCTTTTTAATATTTATTTTCTAGTTTTAGGTGGACACAACATCTTTATTTTACTTTTTTTTGGTGCTGAGGATCGAGCCCAGCGCCCCGCGCATGCCAGGCGAGCGCGCTACCGCTTGAGCCACATCCCCAGCCCTATGAGACAATGTTAATTAGCAGTTTAATTCATTCCGACAAGATCCCTAGGAGGTCAGATTTTTTTTTCAGAGGTAGAATTTTTTAGCTGAAGGACATGCATTCAGACTGGTACCAGAACAGTCTCCGGGAGCTATCTGAAGGCATTCCTAGCACAATCTCATTTCCAGCGGCCCTCCGTAGGCCACGCACTCGTTTCCCCGGGCGCTTGAGCCCCGCCCCCAAGCCCTAGCGTCGGTTAGGAATGCGCGTTACCGTGGTGACAGGGGCGTCACGCAGACTTGTCTTAGGAAAGGCGGAAGTTGGTTGTGGAAGTGCGGGCGGCCATTTTGAGACCGGGCAAACCGGGGCGGGACAGGTGCTGCCAAGCAACGGTTGACCGGTTTTAACCAGGTGACTGGTACCGAGGGACGGGGAGAAGAGGGCGGTGCCATCCCGGTGGGGGGGGATGCGGGGGGTGGGGAGGGGCTAAAAACGGGAGGGGAGGGGAGGGGAGGGGAGGGGAGGGGGCGGTAAGGCGGGGAAAGGCAGGGGAAGGCGGGGACCGGGCAGAGGAGGGAGAGCGAGAGGCAGGAGAGAGGCGGAGAAAAGGCGGGGCCAAGAGCAGGGCGTGGTTAAGGGAAGAAGCAGGGCGATGAATAGGGGCGGGGCTAGAAGAGGCGGGGCATAGAGCTGGTAGGTGTTAGGGGCATGGAAAAGGCGGGAGGGAAACGGTGGGGGGTGAAGGAGTCGCAGCTCGGGAAGGTGAGGATTGAGAAGTCAGAGCTGGCGTGGAACGAGAGGGAGCAGGCCGAGAAGAGGTCTCGCGGCGAGGGGAAGGCCCGCGGCGCGCTGAGATCCAGGGGCGAGGACAGATCCCGGAGCGAGGAGAGATCCCCAGGCGAGGACAGGTCCCCAGGCGAGAACAGATCCCCGGGCGAGCACAGATCCTGGGGCGAGGACAGATCCCGGGCCCAGGGGAAGGCCCGTGGCGAGAAATCCCGTGGCGAGGAGAGATGTCAGGGTGAGGGGAAGGCCGGTGGCGAGGAGAGATCCCGGGGGAAGACCCGTCCTGAGGGGAGATTCCGGGGCCAGAGGAAGACCCGTGGCGAGAAATCCCGGGACGAGAGTAAGGCGGGTGGCGAGCAAAGATCCCACGGCGAGGAGAAATCCCAGGGTGAAGTAAGGGTCTCTAACGAGAAGGGGCGAGGCGAGGAGAAAGTAAGCTGGGAAGAGAGACTGGGAGGGGAGGAGCGGGTCTCTAACGGGGCGTGGCGTGGCGAGGAAAGGGAGCTGGGTGCAGAAAGGGGGCGGGGCAAGAGGAAAGGGCGGGGCGAGGAGCAGGCGCGGGAAGAACAGCTGGCCAAAGACCAGGGGAAAGGAAAGGTCGAAAAGCAGCGGGTCGAAGAACTGGGTCGGTGCAAGGATAAGAAGCCGAGTGAGGAGCAAGCCCTAGGACAGAAACAGGGTCGGGGACAGGGGAAAGGGAGCGGCGTGGTGAAGGCCCAAGAGAAGGACCCAGAGAGAGGCGGGACCAAGGGTAGGTCCCGGTGCCGGAGCAGCGCCCGAGCGAAGAGAAAGGGAAGGCACGAAAAGAAGGTTGGGGGGCGGACAAGAAATGATGGTAGAGCCAGATGCAGGAACAAGAGTGTGATCACAGATTGCAGCAGAACAGGAGAAAGCAGGGGGTGTTTGGTCAAAGCGAGGAACAGAAACCGAGACTTGGTGAAGAGCCGGGTCAGAATACTAACAGGCCGAGCAAGAAGCAAGGGCCGAGCAAAGTTACAGAGAGAGATGAGGAGGCGGGAGGAAAAGAGGTGCGCTAGTAGTGTCGTGACCAGGAGCAAGAGTAGGGCTGGGACCCGGAGTAAGACCCGAGTTGGGGTCAGGAGCAAGAGCAGGGCTGGGACCTGCAGCAAGAGCGGGGGTAGGGCCAGGAGCAAGAGCGGGGCTAGGGTCAGGAGCAAGAACCGGGAGGGATCCTGGAGCAAGTGCTGGGAGGGAGCTAAGAGGAAGAGGCGGGAGGGATCGCAGAGCAAGTGCCGGGAGGGAGCGAGGAGCAGGAGACAGCAGGGATTCTGGAGCAAGAGCCGGCAGGGATTCTGGAGCAAGAGCTGGGAGGGAGACCGGAGCAGGAGCTGGAGCCGGAGCCGGGAGGGAGCCAGATGCAGGAGTCGAGAGGGAGCCAGGAGGAAGAGCGGGCAGGGATCCTGGAGCAAGAGCCGGCAGGGATCCTGGAGCAAGTGCTGGGAGAGAGCCAGGAGCAAGAGCCGGCAGGGATCCTGGAGCAAGAGCCGCCAGGGATCCTGGAGCAAGTGCTGGGAGAGAGCCAGGAGCAAGAGCCCGCAGGGATCCTGGAGCAAGTGCTGGGAGAGAGCCAGGAGCAAGAGCCCGCAGGGATCCTGGAGCAAGTGCTGGGAGAGAGCTAGGAGCAAGACCCGGCAGGGATCCTGGAGCAAGTGCTGGGAGGGATCCAGGAGCAGGAGTCTGCAGGGATCCAGAAGCAGTAGCCGATCCGGAAGCAGAAGCCCGGAGGGAGCCGGGAGCTGGAGCAGGGGCAGATGCAAGAGTAAGAGCCAGAGGGAGGCTAGCTGCAAGAGCAGGGGCGGAGCCAAGAGTAAGAGCAGAGGTGGGGCCCTGAGCAAGACCCGGGTCCCAGCCAGGGGCTGGGTCCAAGCAAAGTGCTGGAGCAGTAGCAGCAGGGCGAGGTCATCGAGGTCAATCCCAAAGTGCTGTCTTTCGAGGGGGTATTGATCCCCGCGTTCTCCAGATTCTAGCTACATGTGCGCTGCCAAACCATGTCCCCTGCCAGCCCTGTGTGGCTAAGAGTCCAAGTCCTACGGGTGCTGTGGGCACTGCTCGCGGTGCTACTGGGACCGTGGAGGCTGTGGGCAGTCATCTACGATTTCCACGAGTGCACCTGGCATGTTGTCTTGAACAAGTTCCAGAGGGTGGGTGAGAACTTGGAGAGTGACCAATTCGTTCATCAAGAGCCCGTGGACACAGTGCGCGGTGTGTTCAACATGTTGGTGGACTCACCCATCGACCGGCGCGAGGTGAGGGATCCAGGATCCAGTGAACCAGAGAGGTCCTGAACCAGTGCTCCACTTGGCTCTGCACATGTCACCTACCTCTCCTTGCAGAGATACCTGGGCTTTCCTTACTACCTGAAAATCAACTACTCCTGCCATGGACAGGTGAGTGAGTGTAGTGGGAGTTGGATGATTTTGTCAGCCTCAATTTCCTCATCCCTAACTTTTTTTTTTTTTTTTTTTTGGTACTAGAGATTGAACCCAGGGGCTCTTAGCTACTGAGCTGTGTCTGTAGCCCTTTTTATTTTTTAATTTTGAGACAGGGTTTTGCTAAATTGCTGGGGCTGGCCTCAAACTTGGGATCCAACTTCCTCAGCCTCCTGAGTCACTGGGATTACAGGTGTGTGCCACCATGTCAGGCTCTCATCATTTTAACATTTTTTTTAATATTTATTTTTTAGGTGTACTTGGACACGATACCTTTATTTTATTTATTTTTATGTGGTGCTGAGGATCGAACCCAGGGCCTTGCACATGCTAGACAAGCGCTCTGCTGCTGAGCCACAACCCCGGCCCCTAACATTTTTTTAATATTTATTTTTTAGTTGTAGGTGGACATAATATCTTTATTATATCTTTATGTGGTGCTGAGGTTTGAACCCAGTGCCTTATGAGTGCTAGGCGAGCACTCTACCACTGAGCCACAACCCCAGCCCCCATTTTAACATTTTAATAATGATATTGTCATGCAATCCTGGGGCTTAGGATTCAAGAAGATTATGTAGGTACAGTTCCCAGTGTCCCTCTAAGGACATATCATGTGCTTAGAAGTGAAGTAGAATTTGGGCTGGGATTGTGGCTCAGCAGTAGAGCGCTCCCCTAGCATTGTGTTGTGTCCATCTACACCTAAAAAATAAATCAATAATTTAAAAAGTCAGGTAGAATGTTATGGTTTTGATTTGCCTCTTCCTTATAAATAATGATGTTGAACATCTGTTCATGTACTTGGCTGGTTGCTTATCTCTTTGGAGAAAGGTCTTAAGTTTTGTTTTTTGTTTTTTTTTTTTTGTCGTTGTAGTTGGACATTATACCTTTATTTTTATGTGGTGCTAAGGATCAAACCCAGTGCCTCTCACGTGCTAGGCAAGTGCTCTGCCACTGAGCTACAGCCCCAGCCCGCCCCCCTCTATTCAGGTCATTTGTTTTTGGTTTGGTTTGGTTCAGGGATTGAACCCTGGATGCTTTTACCACTCAGCTATATTCCCTATCCTTTTTTATTCCTGAGGCAGGCCTCAAACTTTTGATCCTACTGCCTCAGCTTCCTGTGCTGCTGGGATTACAGGCATGGGCCACATGCCTTATTTTTTTTTTTTTATACTAGGGTTTGAACCCAGGACCTACCAGATGAACAGATCTACATCAACATCTCAGTCCTTTTTCTAATCTAATTTTGAGATAGGATCTCTCCAAATTGCCCAGGATAGCCTCATACTTGCCATCCTCCTGCCTCATCCTCCTGGATAGCTAGGATTATGGGATTACAGGTGTCCCATGTGCCCATTTAAATTTTTTTTAAAAAATTATTGAGCTTAAAAGTTGTTTTTTGTTTTGTTTTGTTTTCAGCACTGGGGATTGAACTCAGGGGCGCTTAACCACTGAGCTATCTCCCTATTCCTTTTTTGATTCTTATTTAGAGACAGGGTCTTGCTGAGTTGCTTAGGGCCTCGTTAAATTAGGAAGGCTGGCTTTGAACTTAGATCCTCCTGCCTCAGCCTCCCGAGCTGTTGGGATTACAGGCATGAGCCACCAGCCCAGCCAACTTGAGTTTTCTTCTGTGGTTTGCATTTATGGTATCATAAGGGTTTGCCTAACCGATGGTGATAAAGACTTTCTCCTATGTTTTCTTCTAAGAGATTTTTAGTTTTGGCTCTTACATTTAGGTCTTTGATCCATTTTGAGTTAATTCTGTATAAGGTGTGAGGTAGAAGTCCAGCTTTTACATTTAAATATCCAATTATCCCACCATTGGGTGAAAAGATTATTCTCTCCCTATTGAACTGTCTTGGCACCCTTGTTAAAAATCATTTGGCGGGGCTGGGATTGAGGCTCAGAGGTAAACAGCTCGCCTAGCATACGTGAGGCACTTGGTTGGATCCTCAGCACCACATAAATATAAAAATAAAGACATTGTGTCCACCTATAATTAATGAATAAATAAATAAATAAATAATTTGGCAATAAATGAAGGAGCTTATTTTTGGACTTAATTTTATTTGATATGTTATTCATATGCCAGTACCACAAAGTCTTATTATTGTAATTTTGTAATAAGTTTTATTTTTATGTGGTGTGGGGGATGGAACCTAGTGCCTCACACATGCTAAACAAGAGCCCTACCACTGAGCTACAACTCTAGCCTATAGGTTTGAGTCTGTAATCAACTAGGGTTTACTTGAAAAAGTTTGGCAGAAAATACAGCATGTTCATTGTTTGGGCTCTGGAGCCAGGCTGCCTGGGTTCAAGTCACATAACAGCTGTGTGATCTGAGTCAAGTTATTTAACCTCTCTGCATCAAAATTTCCTTATCTTTAATAAGGTAATGTTAATAATCATACCCACTTCTTCTTTTTTTTTTCTTGTGGTGCTGGGGATTGAACCCAGGGCCTTGTGCATGCAAGGCAATCACTCTACCAACTGAGCTATATCCCCAGCCCACTTCTTAATATGATCAAATGTATACTCTTAGCACAGTACCTGGTTTATAGTAAGGTTCAGTGAATGTTAGCAACTTGTTACTAAGTGTTTTACCCTATGAATCTCTTCTCCTTAGCTACAAGAGTGAGGAAATAATACCTCTTTCTGTTCATTCAACACCTACTATGAATGAGCCCCTCTTTTTGTTAGAGATGATACAATGGTATGTTGATCTATTTTCTGTTACTATATCAAAATACCTGAAGTTGGGTATTTATAGAGAAAAGAGGCTTCTTTATTATTTAGCTCACTTCCAAGATCAGCTGGCACCATCTGTTCAGCCTTTGGTGAGGGTCCCCTTGTCTGTGTCACAACATGGCGGAAAAGAGGGAATGGAAACTGCCGTGTGGAGAAAAGGCCAAGCCCGTGGGGGAACCTGCGTTGTAACAACTCGCTCTTGAGAACTAACTCTGGGAGACTAGCGTTAGGTCCCACAGTGACCCCATCACCTCGCACTGGTTCCAGCACCTTCCACCATCACCACAATGAGGGCCAGGCTTTGAGCACGTGAACCTTTAGGGAACACACTTAAACCATGGCAAATGGTCAACAAAATGGTCACGCTTTTCTTGCGGATTCAGTCCACCAGGAGAACAATTCTTGAGTCAAGTACATAAAATAATTTTGTAGAGAAATAAATAAAGTCTCTTGGGCCATGGCTTTGACTCTGAGTGACATGGGGCCTCAAGAAGGCTCGGAGCAAGCCAGGCCCAGTGGCGCACCCCTGTAATCCCAGCTCTGGGGAGGCTGAGGCGGGAGGATCACAGGTTCCTTATCAACATAGTGAGGCCCTAAGCAGGGAGACCCTGCCTCTCAATAAAACATAAGGACGGGGGACGTGGCTCGGTGGTTAAGTGCTCTGGTTTCAATCCCCAACACCAAAAAGTAAAAATTACGAAAATAGAAGGCTCTGAGCGGAAGAGGGTGTGGTCTGACTGGGCTTCCTGGCTCAGGTGGCAGCAGAGAGACGGGGAGGGGCTGTTGCCCTGTCCACGCAGAAGAGGGAAGACAGGACAGGGTGGTAGCCCATTGCCCTGACAGGGAGGGGGTCCCTGCCCCACAGCACCTGCTCCCCTGCGCCTGGGAACCTCGAGGCAGGGCCAGGTGCAGGTGCAGGTGTGGGGCAGGTTCACAGGCCCCCGGCTAAGGCTCCCTCAGGAAGAAGTTCCTGGCAGTGGTGGTCACACCGCTAATCCTTCCCCCTTGTCTTCCTCCCCAGCCCAAGGGAGGCCTTCTGCCCGGGAGCTGCTGGGCACATGGCTGTTGCTCACACCTACTCTTCTCTGTCCCTCATGCCACCCACCCTCAAAGCCTCGTCTGGCCCTCAGGACAGCCAGGATCCTGGCACATCTGGGAGATTGTCCCCAGATGCACCTCACCCCATGCTCATTCCACTTTGCCTTGCCCGCTGCCTTCCCCAGACACTCCTCACGCACCTTCTGTCCCCACCCACCTCCTCCAGGAAGACCTCCAGCCCTGTTTGCTGACCTTCCCATGGTGCAGAGCCTGCCCTCCCCACCCTGCCCAGGAATACGGGCCACTAAAGGGGGCTTGAGGCAGGGGGGACCCGAGGGCCCAGAAACTGTCTTAAGGATCTGCCTGTGGGGCCATCTCTCCCTCAGCACTCCGAGGACCTGGTCCGCAGTGGCCACCTGATGGGGCTGAAGCCCCTAGTGCTGGTCACCTTTCAGGCCCCCGTCAACTTCTACCGCTGGAAGATAGAGCAGCTGCAGATCCAGATGGAGGCGGCCCCCTTCCGCAGCAAAGGTGGGCCCCCTGGCCGGGGGAGGGAGTGGCAGGGCGCTCCCAGGATGTTCTGGGGCCTGGAGGGACATCCTGGGAGATGCCAGTACCTCTGCCCACTTGTGCCAGCAGAACCATGCATGGCGACGGAGGTGTGTGTCATGAGCTGGTACACGCCCATGCCCATCAAGAACGGCAGCGTGGTCATGCGCGTGGATGTCAGCAGCAACGGCCTGGGGCCCATCATTCCCAGTAAAAGGTGCCTCTGCCCCAGGCCTGGGTGGTGATGGTGGGGAACATTCTGGGGGGAATCCCTAATCCCCATCCCCAAGGAGCCAGGGAAGGTGGCTGTGAGCTGTTGGGTGAGCTCTGAACCAGCCCTCCTCCTGCCCTGCACCTGATGCTAGGTTCCACGTGAACATCAATGGCTTCCTGAAGATGGGGGCAGACAACAGAATCCAGTTCACAGTGGGAGATGAGGTGAGGGCCCTGCGGCAGCGGGAAAGGTGGAAAGCTTGGGTTTCAGACAACCCAACTGGGCCTGGCCAGGCGCCCTGCTTCCTCCCAAACAAGAGCACTCACACCAGGACTGGAGCAGGGTTCTCCTAAGTGCACCAGAGCCTTACATCTTCGTGGGGAGCCTGGGGGTGCTCTCACACACTCACTTCAACGTGAGGTTTAGAAGGCAGGGGACCATTGGCCCTCTCAGCATGTACACACGGAAGGAGATTCAAAACTGAGCCTGCCTGCTGCTCCATCCGAGTCACTGTGCATTCGTTCACGCAGCATGCACTGCCTGAATGTCACTGTGACACCAAACAGCATGACACCTCCATTCCATTGAAGATTAAAAGATGGTAAACCGCTCTGGAGGGAAACCAAACAGGCTGAGGGGAATGGGTCTATTTGGGACAAGAGTGCCATGTTTAATAGACCGATGAAAGAAGGCCTCATTGAGAAGGTTGACATTTGAGTAGAGACTTGGAGGAGGCGAGGAGAGGGGTCACGTGGATACTGGTGCAAGGTCATCTCATACAGGGGGAATAGCCTGTGCAAAGGCCCTGAGGTGGCAATGTATCTGGTATATTTGAGAAGCACGGAGGAGGCCGATGGGCAAGAAGAGAGTGAGGGAGGGAGGGAGAGGTGGGGAATAAGGTCAGGGAGGTGGTGGGGCAAATGGTGGGGGCCATGTGGTCAGGGTAAGGACTTTGGCTTTTCCCTGAATGCGTCAGAGCCATGGGGCAGGAGTTCTGAGTATCCCTCCTGTCCTTCCCTGGCAGCTCTTTGATATAAAGCCCAGATACTTTGTGAATGTCTCGTCGAGACCCCTGTGGTACAATGTGGACCAGTCACCTGTGCTAATCCTGGGTGGCATTCCCAACGAGAAGGCCCTCCTCATGACCAGCACCAACTTCAGGGAATTCTCTCTTGTGGAAGTGAGTGGTACAGCGGGGACAGTGGGCTGGGGTCTCTTGAAAGGAGCTGGGCCTCAGCCCCTGAATGAGGGGGCCTGGGCCTGCAGAACGGGACCCCAAAGACACCAGTCCCTACCAGATAGCAACTGCAGCCAGGCGACCCAGCTGAAATTCTAGTCCTGCCACTTTCTCACTCACCCTTGGGCAACCCGGGCTTCAGATTCCCATCTGTAAAATGGGGAAAATATCTATATTTATTTTCATTTTATAAAATCATTGTGAAGG
The DNA here is from genome assembly GCF_052094955.1 of Ictidomys tridecemlineatus. Taxonomy (NCBI): domain Eukaryota; kingdom Metazoa; phylum Chordata; class Mammalia; order Rodentia; family Sciuridae; genus Ictidomys; species Ictidomys tridecemlineatus. The sequence continues at coordinate 15,281,893 of NC_135491.1, read as the reverse complement.
TAAGTTAATAGCATCCATCATGAGTGGCATCTATGTGCCCTAGTGCCTTCTACACTCAGGAAAATTCAGAACTGACATACATGTGGCCCTGAGGGTTCAAGCCTGCATTGTCCCAGGATGGGGAAGAAGCATCTGAAGTCAGGTTCTTGGGTTTAGTGGCAGAAACATGTCCAGATGAGTGAGTAACGGCCACCTGCTGAGCTACAGCCCAGGTTGGTTCATGCAGAAAAATGGATCCCGTGGTTCACATGAGCAGAATCCCATTCCATCAGTGACAGCATCACGCCCAGCCCCAGGAGGCTGGATGCCACGTGCCTGCCAAACCCAATTACCAAAGAGCGGGAAAATGGAAAGAACCATCTGCCAAAAGTGGAGAGGAGGCTGGGCATGGGCTGCGCCTGGAGTCCACCCAGGCAGAGGCAGGAGGGTCGCTTGAGCCCAGGAATTTGAGCTTAGCCTGAGCAACACAGTGAGATCCTGCCTCAAAATAAAAGATAGAGAAGGAAATTTGTAAGTTCATGTAATTAAAGAATTCGGGAGGGCTGGGGTGGTGGCTCAGGGGGGGAGCGCTCGCCTGGCACCTGCGAGGCCCTGGGTTCGATCCTCGGCATCACATAAAAATAAAGTTATTGTGTCCAACTACAATAAGTAAATAAAGAAATAAAATATTAAAAAAGAAATTCAGGACTTCTGGCTCAGCCCGACCCAGGATTTTTAACAATGCCACCACCAGCCTGGGTTTCTCTCTCTCTTGGACCTGATTCCTCTGTCTTCTTGCTCAAATAGTTCTACCCTCTGGCACTGAAGGCTGAGGGGCCCTGTCTTCCCAGGACCACGTCCAGTGGGGAAGATGGTTTCCTACATCCCTCAAGCTCCATCCCCGGGGCTCAGGCATCTGCCTGCCTCCCAGAGGCAGGGGAACCCAACATAGTGCTTATTAAATTAAACGAGTCAGAGCCGGGTGCCATGGCGCACACCTGCAATCCCAACAGGTCCGGAGGCTGAGGTGGGAGGATCGCAAGTTCAAAGCCAGCCTCAGCAAATTAGTGAGTCCCTAAGCAGCTCAGTGAGACCCTGTCTCTAGGTAAAATACAAAAAAGGGCTGGGGAGGTGGCTCAGTGGTTCAGTGCCCCTAGGTTCAATTTCTGGTACCCCCCAAAATTAAATGAGTCAGAACCCTCAAGCTTTGCTCAAACAAGACAATTCAGCTGAGCCTCAGCTTTCCTTTTGTGCATGGATGTGGGAGAACAGGGAAGTGCAATGAGCATCCAGTTTCACAAAGGAAATGTCTAAGTATTTCTTCCAGAAAACAGAGCCATCAATTTGAATATTATTAACAGGACTGCACATTACCATGGCAACTCATCAGTCACAAACTTTGTTTTTGTGTTTTGTTTTTTTTTAGTTGTAGATGGCACAATATCTTTATTTATTTATTTGTATATGGTGCTGAGGATCAAACCCAGGGCCTCACATCTTCGAGGCGAGCTCTCTACCACTGAGCCCCAGCCCAGCCCCAGTCACAAACATTTTATGCAGAAAATAGTGTCGCCACGACCTCTGCGGTTTGAGCAAGACTTTTTGGAAGTAAATTCTCAAGGTCTTTTTTCTGATGTTAAATAGGATGAGAAAGCAAGAAATTAATATTTTTTCCTTGACTTGATGGAATTTCAGCAGCACAGCCTAGAGTTTTGCTTTGATTTATACTTTTTATTGAAAAAAATTAGTAGAAAGTTCCTTTTTTAGTGAAAAATTTCAATCAGACGCACCAAAGGAGAGAGAATGGGACAATGAACCAACCTTAATAATTATCAACCTTTTGCCTTTTTTCTGAAACATTTATTATTATTACTATCATCATCATCTTATTATTATTATTATCATTATTATTTTGGTACCAGGGATTGAACCCAGGGGCACTCTCCCACTGAGCCAAGACAGGGTCTCAGTCAGTTGCTTAGGGTCTTGCTAAGTTGCTGAGGCTGGCCTCAAACTTGCAATCCTCCTGCCTCAGCCTCTTGAGTCTCTGGGATCACAGGTGTGCTTTCCTCTTTTCTCTGTTGTTATTTTCGTGGTTTGGGGATCAAACCCGGGGTTTACACCCCAGCCACATTTTTTGAAGCCAGGGGCGCTCTCCCACTGAGCCACATCTATCTCTTTGTTTATTTTTCATTTTAGACAGGGTCTTGCTAAGTTGCCCACACTGGCCTGGAATTTGCAGTTCACCTGCCTCAGCCTCCTGAGCCACCAGCTTCATTTATTCCTAGTTGCCTCCCTGAGCTCTCTATTACCATTCAGTCATGTGAAGGGTTCAGCATATGGGGGGGTGCATTTCAGTCTGCATTAGTCCATGTGGCCTGAAGCTGGTCACCAGCTCTGGAAATTTAGATTTAGTCTAAATTTAGATTAATTTAGATTTAGTCTCAGAATCTAAGAACCCTCCACTGTCCCGCTGTTAATGACATTGTCATTAGTAATTGGCCACTGGATCAGGTAGAGTTGACCTACAGCCCCGTGTGTTCTGGGTAGACGGAGGTGTGAGCCTGGATGCTTTCTATCCACATAGACACAGCGCTGACTGCAGTGAGGGGCGCAGGGACACTGAGTGCCCTTGAGCAGGCTGCACTCCGGGGCACCTGACGTGTACACTGGCTCAGGTCTCTGACCTCTGCTTTCTGGCCCACTTTGGAGACATTTGTCACCAAGGCGCTGCTGCAGGCTGAGCAGGGAGAGCACTCTGGGCGGCTGCTTGTGTCCATGCCAAACAGTTAGAGCAAGAACTACCCCCAAGCAGGACATGGGGCTGAGGCCCAGGTCACCTGCTCACCCCAGCCTCTGCTCCCCTGCAGTTGAGCATTGACAGCTGCTGGGTAGGCTCCTTCTACTGTCCCCAGGCTGACTTCTCAGCCACCATCTACGACGCCATCTCCACGGAGAGCACGCTCTTCATTCGGCAGAACCAGCTGATCTACTACTACACGGGGACCTACGCCACCCTGTACGACAGCAGCCACAGCAGCGGTGAGGGACCAGGCAGCGGCCACACCCGGGTCCTTGGCACCTCAGGCCAGGGGACCCACCATTAGAGCTGCAGGGAGGGACAGTGAGGTCATCCATGGGGACACCTGGGACTGAGATTTCCGTGAGTGGGTGGGGGAGGGCCCCACCACTGTGTTGAATCATCACCAGCCTGCAGGACGGTCCCCTACTTCGCCATGTGACATGCAGACCTTCCTGAGAATTGTGAGCCACTGCGGGAGGAGGGGCGGGAGAGGGAGCCCGAGAGCCACGTGTGCCCTGAGCAGAGTGGGATCAGGAAGACGCATCTAGAGACGCAGGAAAGACAGAAAGGTGGGGGCGAGGAGGGCGTGGGAGCCAGAGGCTGCAGAGCAGGGCCAGGGGGAGACCGAGCAGAGGGAGGGGACTTTTGGTTCTGCCTCATCTTTTAGAGAACACTAAAGCCCCCCAGTTTTTTTAGTCCCCCCACAACCGAAAGAGAGGTGTCAATTATGCCATTAAGAAAAAGGCACTGTAATGTGTATCACGCTGGTTAATACGTGCCCCCCACATCCTTGTTTTCCTTTTTTAAGGGCCTTTTTTGGGGGTATTGGGGATTGAACCCAGGAGCACTCAACCACTGAGCCACACCCCCAGCCCTATTTTGTAGGGTCTCAGTGAGACAGGGTCTCACTGAGCTGCTTAGGGCCTCCCTGTTGCTGAGGCTGGCTTTGAACTCATTTCCCAGCCTCCCAAGCTGCCACTATGCCTGGCTTAGGGTGTTTTTTTGTTTTGTTTTTTGCACCAGGGATTGAAGCCAGGAGTACTTAACTACCAAGCTACATTCTTAGCTTTTTTCATTTTTTATTCAGAGTTAGGTGCTGAGGCTGGCCTCTATATTGTAATCCTCCTGGCTCAGCCACCTGAGGCCCTAGGGTTACAGGTGTACACCACTGCACCCAGTTCTTAGGGTCCTTTGACAGTGGGAGGAACCAAATTAAAATCATCTTAAGCCAAAGAAAATGGGTGTGTATTGGTTACATAGCTGATGGTTGGTTGGTTTCAGGAACAGTTGGATCCAGGGGCTTGTTACTGCCAGCCAGTCTCTTCTTGTGGAGGCCATGGTGATCCTAGCAGTGGTCTACCTTTATGTTCCTCAGTGACCCCAGGGAAGAACATCTCTTGGTTACAAGGTGGAATAGTCTGATTTTTCCCACCTTGGTCACCCAGTTCACAACCAATTGCTCTCGCCAGGACAGTCCAAGAGAGAGGTCTCCTCTTCTGGACTTGATGGAGAGAGGACAAGCAAGGGAGGTTTTCTCAAAGTCAACTGGTGCCACTGCCAAGGGCCCCCAACACCACACTGAACAGGTATCCCAGCCAGAGGGGACAGGTCTCACCAGACCAGCAGAGTGAGGATGGGGGTCCCAGGCACCAGGTACAGCCGCCTGGGCCTGAGACCTCATGCTTGTACCCCTAGGCAAATGGGTTCGCGTCCTGGCCAGCGAGTGTATCAAGAGGCTGTGCCCCGTGTATTTCAGTAGCAATGGCTCTGACCACGTCATAGCCCTGACCACTGGCAAGCATGAGGGCTATCTCCACTTAGGGACCATCACGGGTAAGGCTGAGGGCCTCTGGAAGCCCGAGAGACCTCGCGGGGCCCTCTCACCCCAGGCCCTTGTTACTCACTGTGTGCCCTCAAGACCGGTTCCAGGCTGTGTGTGTGTTTGTCCCTGTGTGTGTGTGCGCACGCTTGCTCGCGTGTGTGCGTGTGGCAAGGGGGGTTGGTTATGCATTTGTACAGATAAGGTTTGGTCAGTCCCACGACCTGATGGAGCCATATTCTGATAGACCACTTGTGAGGGCCAGAGGGTGAGGCCTGCTCCCTGGAATCCAAGGGTAGGGGGCAGAAGCAGTGGAGACAGCAGGGGGACTTGGTTTGGTGAGGTCCCAGATGGAGCTGGTGGTACCAGAAGGGCCTGTGTGTGGCCCCGACCTTCCTCCACAGATGGCCTGGTGTCTTTTGAGTTGCTGCCCAGGAATCAGACCACGTGCAAAAGGATGTTAGGTATTCATCTCTGTTGGGCCAGTGGCAGGAGGGCAGGGCCTGAGGCTGTGGGAGAGGAAGGAAGGGGAGGGGGGTCACAGAAAGGACAGGCAATGTCTTGGGGATGGGTGGAGCGCTATGTGGAGGGACATGGCATCGCAGAAATGAAGCTGCTCCAGGGGGTCCCTCCTCTCTCCTCCCAGTTGACAGATGCTCCATAATCTGGGCCATCTTCATCCCGGGGCAGCACATTCTGATGATGCTGGTGGAGACCCAGTATGATGATTCAGATCCGAAATATTACCAGCTGGCCAGCTACGACCTGAGTACCAGGGTGATGGGCTGGGGGAGAGGGGTGGCGAGGATCTGGAGCCCAGATTGTGGATTGCATGCCCCTCCCAAGGGATCGAGTGCCCCCCCCCCCAGAAGGGCAGTGTTGCTAGATAAGTCTGCAGTGGAGAGCAGAGTAGAGACTCAGTGGGCTGCAGACGCTCAGAGGAAGTCAGTAAAGGCCTCTTGCTCCACAAGAAGATTTGAGTAATCCCAGCAGTTCGGGAGGATGAGGCTGGAGGATTGCAAGGTCAAAACCAGCCTCAGCAACTTAGCAAGACCCTGTCTCTAAATAAAATGTAAAAAAGGACTGGGAATGTGACTCAGTGGTTAAGAACCCCTGGGTTCAATCCTCAGTATGGAAAAAAAAGATTTGATTTTACTGGCAATAAGAACAGGGCTACCAAATATAGTTGTACAGGCTGTGCACTGCAAAATCCCACCCACAAGCCCTGCACCCTAACAGAACTGTATCCTTTCAGCGGCAGGACCCTTTTATAGTTCAGGTTAAGAAATTCAGGCCCAAGTGGGAAGCCAATGGGAAGGATTTTCTGAGGAGTTGGGAAGTTGATGGTTTGCTTCACTTCAGGTTTTGAAAGCTTGGCCTCTCAGATTTTACTGTATTTTCCCCACCTATAGTCACTGAGGAGATGACCATCCACTATACCCTACCACTGTTCATCCCTGATGGTAGGAGGGGAAAGCAGGGGTGACTTCCAGGGAGGGGTGGCCAGAGGGGCCCCGGCTACCCCACTCCCTGCTGTCCTCTTTCTCTGCTTTGTTCAGCCCGGGGCTTAGAGTTCCTGATGATCCTCGGGACAGAGTCTTACACTAACACTCCCATGATCCCCAAGGGCTTGTCCTTTAACTTGTACAACAACCTGCTATTCATCTGGGGCAACTTCCTTCTGCAGAGGTAGGCCCCCTTACCCCCTCCCCCGTCACCCCCTTGTGGCCCAGATGCCCTCCCTGCTCGGCCTCACTAAGGGGAGGGCTCTTTCTGAAGTCACCAAGCCTTCAAAGGAGGCCAAATGCAGACATGATCAGGATGGGGATGGGGAAAACAGGGATGGGATAGCCGGGGGTAGGCTGGGCAGAGCTGTGTGTGTGTGTGTGTGTGGTCAAGGTGTCTGATGCCTGCTAGCCAAGCACTGAGCTACAACCCCAGCCCTGGGAGCCCTTTTTTAAAATGAAATCTTATGGAAGGACCCAATGTATGTGTATGTATGTGAGCAATAGAAAATTATTTTCTGGGGACACTTTAGAACTCTTCCCATCTACCCACCCCGAGGAGATTGGGAGATGGAGATTTTGAGGGCAGAAGGTTACCTTGGGGATATGAGGTAGGGACAGAAGTTAGAATTCCAGGCTCCCTTTTTACTTGTTCATAAGACTAGTGGAGAAATGGAGTTCGTGGGGCCTATGTTGTAGCAGACGAGGAACAGGGGAAGCAGGTATCCAGGACACCCAGCTGTCACGGTGCTCTGAGTTCCCCATGTCTATCCCCTGCAGCTACAACGCAGAAAACTTCATCTACCTGGCGGACTTCCCCAAAGAGTCATCCATCAAGTACATGGTCAATTCATTCCGAGGGGATGTAGCTATTGTCACGGAGACTGAAGAGGTGGGCTGCTTTGCCCCTTTCTCTGCTCCCTCTCTGCCCACCCCCAACCCTCCGTCCTCGGGGAGCCTCAGGAAGGACAGGAGAAGCTCCATGTGTACCTGGGAATCCTAGAACTTATACACACGCTGGTGTTTGGGGTACTGGGGGGTGGCAAGGGCTCCCCCGCTGAGTCACATCTCTAGCCTTAGACCCCTGGAACTTAGACTAGGAATCTTCTAAAGTCACACAGAAGAGTGAAAGACCCGCGCAATGATCTCATTTCCAGGGGAGGCCACTTTCATTCCACGGTGTAGTTGTTCGTTCCATAAATATTAAGCACTTAACTGACTAGTGTTAGGGACACAATGGTGGCCAGGTCAGCCCTGGGCCCTGTCCTCAGAGGATCACTGTTCACTGGGGAATACAGGCCTGTTCCCAGACAGTGACAGTGGTCAGGGGGGAAATAGCACCAGAGAGCCTGACCTCATCTGGTGTGCGTACCAGGGAGGGTTTCATGGAGGGGATCCCCCAGCCGAAGCTCAGGAAGTGGAGGTCTGGAATCAGATGTGTGCAGAGCAGCGTCCATCAGTGTAGAAATGGGAAACTGAGGTCCAGGGACTGGTGAGACCCTGGAAGCTGCCAAGAGTGAGAAGGCAGGAACCCTGTCTTTAAGGGGCATATGTATTAGGAATGCTTCAGCTGCAAGTAAAAGAAACTCAAGTAGGCCGGAACAGTGAAAAGCGGGGTCATGGCAGGGGGGTGGGCTGCACACAGGGGCTTGGCCTCCAAAAATAGAGAGATGGCACTACAGAGAAGGTACTGTGGGCTCCTCTGGTCCCTGTCACCTGGAGGTGAGCTCCAGGCCTTACTCCTCACATACTGGCCAGAGGGAGAGATAGAGCAGGAGGTCCCTGTGGCCTGCACACACACCTCGCTGCTGGACCCTCAGATCTGGTACCTCCTGGAGGGCACCTACCACCTGCACAGGATCTTCCCATCCCACGGCTGGGACATCCACGTCAGCCTGCAGGTGATGAAGCAGTCCTCCTTGTATGCCTCCAAGGAGACCATGGTCACCCTCTTCTATGAAGATAAAAAGCTGTACCAGGTGCCAGCAGGCCTTTTGTGGGGGTGCAGGGGGGGTACAGGGGGGCTGAGGCCAGTCTGCTTGACCACCTTGTCTCCGCAGCTGGTATACCTTACACACGGCAAGCAGGACCACCTGGTCAAGAGGCTGGTGCCCATGGAGAAGCTGCTGATGTACGAGCAGCACAAGCAGATCCACAGGATGCAGGATGGGTGAGAAGGCCTGGACCACACCGCGGGCTGAGCGCGCCCATCCCGGGGTGGGACTTAAGCCATCCCAGTGATGACCCTGGGCTGCGATGGGGGAGGGTGGTACAGATACCTGGAAGCTCAAAGGAGGAGCAGGACCCAGCCTGGCGGGAGGTGCACCCAGGAAGGCTTCAGAAGGAGATGCATGGGCTGTGTGACCTGAAGGCTGAGGAGGAATTAGCCAGGTGACAGGTGGAGCAGGGTGCTCCATGGTGCCAGGGGAGACAACCATCAAAGGCCTGAGGAGGAAAGAGGTTTGGGTGTTCAAGAACCCAGATAAAGTCCTGGTCAGAAAGAGCACAGTAGGGATATGGGGTGGTGGGAGGGGCGGGGACAAGGGGAGCCTGGTGTTCTTAGGAACTTCATCTTGAAGGTCTTGGGGAGCCATGGATGGGACTCCACGGTGGGATGCAGAGTCAGATTTTACCACATTTCCTAATGATCCTTCTAGTCACCTGCAGAGGGTGGGTCAGGGGAAAGAGGCGGCTGGAGGTGGGAGTGGGGGTGGGGTAGGGCTATGTGGGCGGGGCTCAGGAGGCAACAGGAGTGCAATAAACAGAAGGTCTGCTGTCAGACAAGTGGAACTAACCACAGAGAGCCGTAGAGGGGAGGGGGCTTTGGTCTGAGGGTTGAAGGGACAGCCAAGGGTCCGGAGGCCTCTGGGTGAGAGGAACTGAAGATTGGGGCTGGATTAGATCTGGGGAGGCTCCTGGGACGGAGAGTGGAAGAGTCAGCTGTCCCCCCACCCTGCTGCCCAGAAGTCGTCCGACGCTCTCCTTCAGCAACTTATGCCCGTTCGAGGTGATGCGCCTGGGGAACCTGCCGAACCCCCAGGCCTACACGCGCCAGGAGCGCTACCTGGCTCGGCCCCCGATGGTCCTGAATCCCTCGGGCTTCCACAGCGAGAATTCCCTCGCGGTCTATCAAGGTCTCGTCTACTACCTGCTCCGGTTGCACTCCAAGTACGACAAGGTGGGCGCCTCAACAGGGCACTGAGACCTCACGGAGGGGAAACGGCCTAGAGGCGGGGCCTGTACAACAGAGCGCAGTCGGATAGGTGTCTGAGGTCCAAGTCCGGGGGCGGGGCGGCCCGGGGGCGGGGCGGCCCGGGGGCGGGGCGGCCCGGGGGCGGGGCGGCCCGGGGGCGGGGCGGCCCGGGGGCGGGGCGGCCCGGGGGCGGGGCGGCCCGGGGGCGGGGCGGCCCGGGGGCGGGGCGGCCCGGGGGCGGGGCGGCCCGGGGGCGGGGCGGCCCGGGGGCGGGGCGGCCCGGGGGCGGGGCGGCCCGGGGGCGGGGCGGCCCGGAGCAGGTCCTCGCAGAGTGGTTTGGGAAGTGTGGAAGTTGAATGGAAAGCCAGATTTGGGACCAGGGGTGCATATTTTCTGCTATGGGGTGAAACCGGGACTGGGAAGGAGTCTGCCACTGCCACTGGGCTAGGGACTGTCTTTGTTCCCACCCCTTCACGGTGTACCGCGGTCCCTGCAGCCTTACGCGGACCCGGTGCACGATCCCACCTGGAGCTGGTGGAAAAACAAGAAACAGGACGAGGTAAGTGGAGAGGGTTGGGAGTGGGAGAGGGCAGCGCACAGACACCCCTGACCAGACCCCCTCGCTGTCGCTGATTTCGCGGGGCTCATCTTGTCCGCCAGGATTACTACTTTTACCTGGCGAGCAACTGGCTGAGCACGGGTGGCGTGCACATCGACATGGGTAGTTATGAAAAGATCTACGACCTCAAGTCCCACTACGGGCTGCCTGAACGCATTTTCCTGGACAAGGGCGGCGAATACCACTTCTCCATCTTCCTGACCGCTCGGGGTCACTCCTTCGAGATGGGCACTGATGTCGGTGTGTAAGCCAAAGTGAAGGCCCAGGGGCAGGGCGAGGGCTGCCTGAGTGTGCTTCTTCTTCGGGAGGTGCCGGCCTGAACTCCTCCTTCTGTCCCTGGCAGGCAGCGCCTTCAAGGTGCAGAGCAAAGTGTCGGTGGGCGTGGTGCTGGCTGACCCCAGCTGCACGGAATCCTTGGTTAAGCAGAAGGTTCTCGTTAAACGCAACTCGGTCCTATTCTTGGTGAGCCCTGGCGAGGAGCCTTGGTACGAAGGTGGACGCCGAGTTAATGGGGCGGCGCTAGTCCCCCCCCCCCGTGGGAAATGATGCCCCGTTGTTGTTGTCCTATTAGAACCGTCTCTGGATCTCGGGCCGGCCTGTCTATTCTTTATTTCTGCCTGTTCCTTTCCCATCATTCCAGGTTACTCTCAGGGATAAAAGCCTTTGCTATGACCAGGGCATTAGTGGACATCACCTCATGAAGACTTCCATGATGGTCAAGGTGCGGTCCAAGATCGGAAGGGAGAGAGGGGATGTGGGATGAGGGGAATGACAGGGGCTTTGGGTACCACCATCATCGCCGGCTCCTACCCACAGGTGGTGGGTGCTTCAGGATTCTGCTTCCAGGACACACACCTTGGGCCCCGCTTGCAAGTATTGGAGCTTGGGGTACTGGGCCCCGTGGTGGGAGAGAAGGGGCTGTGTAGGGTCTCAACAGGGCTGATCCCAGTGCTCGTCCTAGAATCCATGAATGCGTTTGTAGCTCCACCCTTTCTCACTGGTTTTCATCGTTCACACACTCACCATGCCCTCCTTTCCTCATCCACGTTTCAGAAAGTAAAAGGCACTTTTCTGCAAAGAGAAATAAAGTGTCCCAGAGGCAGGGCTTCTTTTTTCAAGTTGGCACAAAGGCAGCGACGGCTTGGCCTTTCTTTCACACATGCTTCTACTTCTGCCCACTCACGTGTTCTGTGTTGACTCCTTTGGATTCCTGGTTCTTCACTAGTTTGCACAAGCAGTATCCCCTTTGTACACAGGCAAAACCTAAGGCTCAGAGAGGTGCAGATATCTACTCTGAGTAACTCAGGAGGTTGTAGAGGAGGGAGCTGACCCAGAGTTCTTATTCTCCCCAACTTCCCTGATCCATTCACCAGCAGACAGATGCTGAGGCTCCTCCCTTATGACTTGCAATGACCCCAGAAGTAAAAAGTCCAATTATAATATCCCCAGGCTCCTTGGGTTACATGAGATTTCATGTGTTAAACTAAAGGAGCAAGTGTGGCTGAATCCGGGGGAACAAAGGGAAGATGGAGAAAGAAGAGGTCACAGCAGAATGGAGGTCCAATTGTCTGAGCCCTGGGGGATGAGTTGGCTCCACAGGGGTGGGGGCTCTGAGCAGACGAGGGACTCAGGTGTTCACAGGATCCATCAGGTTGCTTGTCATGTAAGGGACAGGTCGAGGAGGGAAAAACAGAAGCAGGGAGACCAGGTTGAACAAAATAAGGATGGGGGTAAAGGAGTTGAAGATTTGGAGGAAACAAAGGGTGGGTTCTGGATTTTTTAAAATTTTTTTCTTTGTTGTGATGTTGGGATGGAACCTGGGGTCTCATGTGTCCTAAGCATGTGCTGTACCACTAAGCTACATCCCTAAGTCTCTGGATCTATTCGAAGGCAAGAAACAGCAGGATATTTTCATGGACTGGATGTAGGTGTGAAACAGAGGGTGAGGCCAAGGCTTTCAGCCTGAACCACTGGAAGGGATGGAGGTGCAATTTACCAAGATGTGTTCTGGACACATTGAGTCTCAGACGCCCATTAGGCCTCCCAGAGTGAGTGAGCTTATATGTGTAAAGTCTTTGGCCCAGGCCTGGAATGGAAAATGCTCACTCTATGGCCACCAGCCCCTCTTCCCAGCCACTGTCAAGCTGAGGCCACAGTCCCTGGATAACTGGGTCCCTTTGACAATTGGGTGAAACTCCTATACCCTCCGGCCCAAGGACTCTTCATTCTGAAGACAGTGTCATTGGTGTTCCCTGACCCTGACCCCCATCATAGACTCTACTTCCCTCATTTAATGACTCTTCTGCAAGTTCGTAATTGGAGAATTCAAACTCAAGTTCAGACCTATAATATGTGACGAAAAGTTTGACACTCCATGGGTGTTAGGTGTCAGTTATTTTACACATCATATACTAAAGGTTTCTGGATCACTCTGTTCTAATTCCAATTCTACCACTTAACAGCTGCGCTTATTTAGGTAATAGATAAGTTGGTTGACTTTTCTATGCCTCACTTTTGCCATCTCTAAAACAGGATTATTCAAAGTCTACAATGCAGGGCTGTGTGAAGCTTAAGGGACTTTGATCATGTAAAGCTCTTAGAGCATCACTGAGGGGCTTCTTCATAGGAAGAGCTACATAAGTCATTAAAACTATTGTTTCCTGGGACGTGGCGGTCAGGCCTGTAATCCCAGCCATTCAGGAGTTTGAGGCGGGAGGATCGCAAGTTCCAGGCCAACCTCAGCAATTTAGCAAGACCCTAATCAATTTAGCCAGAACCTATCTCAAAATTTTAAAAAAAAAGCAGGGGGGGGTGTTGGAGATGTGGCTCAGTGGTTAGGCACCCCTGGGTTCAATACCCCAAAACCCCCCCCAAAAGGGGAAGATTGTTTCAATAATAATAAGGAACGTCACTGTGGAGTGAGCCAGGCAGAGTGGTGGTGTGTATCAAAGGGATGCTGTGCTCCCTGCCCCACCCAGTCTGGCTGTCCCCAGCAAGAGGTTTCTCTTCCGCTCAGGGCAACCTGATGGTGCCAGTGTTTATCGGCTGTCCCCCAGGCAAGCGCCTGGCCTTCGACATCACCTACACTCTGAAGTACATGCGCCAGCAGAACAAACACTACTTCGACTGCATGCAGGAGGACCCCGAGATGCCCTGCTTTCTCTACCGTGACAGTGTGTCTGGTCCCTTCTTTCCATAGTTCACTGCCCGCTAGCTCCACAGCTCCGCCCTGCCCTCCCTCCCTCCCTCCGGCTCCCCTCCCCACATGCACCAACACACCCCCTTCCTCTGCGCTGACCCTCCTCCCCCTTTGTCTCTCCTACCGCTCCTCTCACTCCTCCATCCACTCCTCGGACCAAACTAATTCCTTCTCTTCCTGGTCCCAACCCCTCTGACTCCACAGTGTTCTACCCCTTCTTCTTGATTCAAGATTTGGTTACGGGAGACTCTGGAAGCTTTAAGGGAAGGTAAAAGTGAGACCGGCCTGTGGGGGCGGGCGGGGGGATGCAGTACCCAGGACCCCAAGCTGGTGCTTTCTCCTCTGCTCTCGGCAGCTACGTGCTGAAGGTCGTGGGAGGCGGGCCCTCGCTGGACAGTATGGTAGACTACAACGAGGAGGAAATCTACCGCTACAACAGCCCCCTGGACAAGTAATCCCTCTGGGGCTCGCCCACAATCAGTCGTCCTGCCCCTGCAGCCCTGGAGCCAAGCAGGATTCACCCTTGCCTTAAACCCCACCCACTCTTCCCTTCAAACCACGCCCACACCCCCAAACCACGCCCAAGTAGCCGATAAGCCCCACCCAGGTCCCGCCCCCAAGCACAGGGTTGGCGTCTGCACTGACAGAGGCCTTGCTCCATCCAAACTAAAATTACACCTTCCTGCACAGAACAGGTAGCAGAATCTGGACCACAAAGACCTCAGAGACCACCCACGACATGGCCTTCTACATCATGTCTTATGAGAGATCCGGCATCGAGTGAGTGCGCAACGCCCCCTTGACCCCGAACCTGCCCATCAGGCGTGCCATCCCTTATGCCTCTGAGAGGCTGCTAGAGCCTGCAGCCAGGGGACTGCCTTTGTGTTCCTCAAGGGAGGTGGGGGACACTGACCTTGTGGAGCGGGACCCTCTGGAATGCTGGGTCCTCTTGTTCTTTCTTCAGTTCTCAGATCAGATGCCCTTTCAAGGAGGAGGACTTCTCCCACTGTTTCAGTTTGGGACAGTCGCCTCTTCTTGGCCCCCACTAGCTCCCCACAACTGGTCACCTGCCTATGCCTCCCTACCCCATCTTTAACCCCCTTGAGCTGCCACTGTCTCGTGTGGGGTCTATCTCCCTTTACAGGATCACATCCTGAATATAGACTTGACATAGTATTTTCTGAATGAAAGAATGAACACATGAATAATTCACGGAGGCATTTATTGACAGTTAAAGGGAGGTGTTAATGAATGCATCGAACAATGAGGGAGCAAATTAGCATATAGGGGTCAATAACTACTTTAGAGGCAATGAAATGCAGAAAATGCTGCCAGGAGTAAATGAATTGCAAAGAATGAACGAGGGAATCAATCGGGTTGCACCTCCTCAGGGTTCAGCTTATTTACTGAATCAGGGGGAGAATAAGTGAAAAAAGGTGGGACTTTGTAACTAGTAAGTGTTCAAGACATACTTGTGGATGAAGGAATGAAGGCAGCAAGGGGTGAATGAGGAGATAGCACGGAATGGGTACCTGACCCTAGAATCCAGATGAATGCATGGTAAAAGAAAGAGCAGATGGAGGCGTGAAGGCCGCAGGAGATGAGTGAATAAATTAGCAGCCCGCAGCATGGCGGGTGTTGGGCAGCTTCCCTGGATGGATGGATAAAGGAATCGAGGAGACAAGGCTGCACCAAGCATGCTCACCCAGCCCCCTGTGGGGTGTAGGAAGGAATCAGGGCTTGGCCCCCATGGTTGGCAGCACAAGTGCTTTACTTTGGGCTCCCAGGTGGCTGTGTTTGGAGAACTCCCCATGCTATGACATGACCCCCCAAGGCATCATCGCCCCTGATTTCTTCTTCAAGGTGCTAGTGAGTAACAGGTGAGCCCGCCATGTGTGGTTCAGATGGGGGTTGAGAGTATCCTGTGGGGTGCCTGACTACTTCTTGAGTCTTGGATTCCATCTTCCACCAGAGGTGTGGACAACAGCACCTACTGCAACTACCAGCTCATCTTCTTGCTACACATCCATGGGCTCCCACTCAGTGCTAAGCGGGCCCTCTTCATTGTCATTGTAAGTGGTGATCTGGGAGCTGTCCTGCTGGTTGGACAGGGGGTCCAGTCCACAGGCTGCACATCCAAACCTGCTGTGTGGCTTACAGGTGTCGGCCAGTGTGCTTGTGGGCATGGTGATCTTCTACATCCTCTTCTGCCTCCTGTGGCCCTACGCGGTGAACGCCTGCAACCATCTCCGCTGGAGGATCAATAACATCATCGCCTCGGAATCCTACTACACCTACGCCACCTCTTCCAGAGCCTTCAGCGTATCATCTCAGTCAAAATTTTGGGCCTTTCTCCCAGGTCCCCTCCGTAGATGACTTCAAGGTCCAAGATCAAAAGCACAAGGCTGATTTGGAGCCAGCCGAGAAAAAGAAACCATAGACCTGAGTCTACTACCTGCCCCAACCCTCACCTCCTTTAGCTCTGTCTTTAAAAATGCAGCCTGTCACCTGCCCCTGCTTTTGTTTCAGTTTTGCTTGAATGTTTACTTCTTTTTAGACTCAAATAAATCCTCATTTCAGGACCATCCATGAGTCCTCACAGGGGTTCATATTCAGTTGATTTGTTCCAGTATAGCTGCTCAGATTGCTAAAATATCAAAATCCAGCGCTGGGCCTGGTGGTGCACACCTGTAATCCCAGCTACTCAGGAGGCGGAGACAGGAGGATCATGAGTATGAAGCCAGTCTCAGCAACTTAGGGGAGACCCTGTCTCAAGAAAAAAAAAAAAAGAAAGAAAAAAAGAAAAAATCTAAATCTATCTGTTGCCAATTAGCAAATAGCTGCTTCTCTATTTGCCTATCCTATTCCAGGAAAATCCATGACAAAAGAATCAGCTACCGTAAGTGAATTGTGTGTGTCTGGATCTGTTCCAGAATTGCACAGGATGAAATGTATTGGGGACCCATTGAAACAAGCATGTTTTAAGAACAGCAGTGAGACTCAGCGGGTCAGAGGGAGGGAGCTTGTAGAGTGATCGGGACAGAAGTGGCTTTCATCCAAGCCAGAATATACCTGATTTATCTCAAGTGAACATCCAAGATGTCAGGCACATTTCTGGTGCTGATGTTGGGATCCAGTTGTAAAACTTCACACACCCCTCCAGTGATTTCGTTTATTTGAAATGTGCTGGAAAACTATTCTAGGAAAACAGGTCAGGATTCCTCAGGGGCAATCATGACCTTTATGACTCAGATGGAGGCGGGAAGGCCAGAGGAGATGAATGAATAAGGGATGAGTGACCTGCCATCAGGTCAGCTGCCTCCCTCTGCTGTCACTTCTACCCAGAGTGTCTCAGGCCTCCCTGTTACCCGGCATGGTCCTCCATGGTTGAGGCTCATAGCTGTGGCCTGTAATCTGTTCTGATTGATTAAATATTTTGAACACCAACATCTAATTTTAGTTGCAGTAGTAAAAATTTCACTCAGATGGTCTACATGGAGATGGTAATTCATGGGCTCCTCCCACCCCCACCAGCTTATTTTGGTACTAGGGATTGAACCCAGGAGCACTCTATCACTGAGCTACACCCCTAGCCCTTTTTATTTAATTTTGAGACAAGGTCTGACCTCAAATTTGACCTGGTCTTGAATTTGTAATCCTCCTGTCTCAGCCTCCCTCCCCAGTCACTGAGATTACAGGTGTATGACACCATGCCCAACAGAAGCTACAGATACAGATCTCAATGTCTGCAGGATCCTGGCGTCATTTCTTGGTAGATTACCCTGTTCTGCTACTCTCTTCTGAGTGTGCTCTGACCTCAAGACAACCGTCCTCATCGTCTAAGGCTGTACATCCTCTTGTCCAGAGAAAGAAGGGCCTGGGATCCAACATTGTCATACAGAGTCCTGTCAGCCACTCTGAGTGGATGAACTTGGGTCACAGAGCACCACCCTACCCATCACACTACCAAAGGGATGGGGGCAATGATTGGGTTAAGCCAATCAGATCCCACTTTTGCTCATGTGTGGGGGAGGGCAGTTAGAAGGAAACTGTGCTTTCAGGAAGGGACAGAGGAGATTGGACCTGAATAAAGGGAGGTGGCTTCCGTACTCCATCCCCTGTCTAGCCAATAGTCTCAATGCAGTCCATCCCCTGGATTTTATTTTATTTTATTTTATTTTTTTTTTAAGAGAGAGTGAGAGAGGAGAGAGAGGAGAGAGAGAGAGAGAGAATTTTTTAATATTTATTTGTTTTTAGTTCTCGGCGGACACAACATCTTTGTTGGTACGTGGTGCTGAGGATCGAACCCGGGCCGCACGCATGCCAGACGAGCGCGCTACCGCTTGAGCCACATCCCCAGCCCTTTATTTTTTGTTTTTTGATACTGGGGATTGAACCCAGGGATGCTTTGCCACTAATCTACATCCCCAGCCCTTTTATTTTGAGACTGGAGTCTTGCTAAATTGCTGAGGCTGGCCTTAAACTTGTGATCCTCTTACCTCGTTCTCCTGAGCCCCTGGGATTACAGGCGTGCACCACCACATCCGGCTCTTTGTTTAAAAGGCTTTAAATGCCACAATTTGACATAGTCATTCATTCAACGAATATTTATTGACTGTGTGCTAATACATGCCAAATGTAGAAACAGGAATTCAGCAGTGCAGAAAACCCATGGAGCTGATTTGGAGAATTTTTTTGTCTCCTTTGAAATTTTAATATCTAAATCCATTTTTTTTTTGGAAAACATATCACCATCAAGAACTTCCCTCCAGAACAAAACAATGATGCTCATTCCTCCAGACATCCAAATTTTAGTCTACCAAAACCAAAAAAAAAAAAAAAATGCATATAGAATAAGTAATAACAAAAATTACATTCTAGGCAGTCAGTGCACTTGGCAATCTTTGCTGAACCATCTAACTGCCCTTCAGCTGGCTTTCAAAAAATAACACCCTCGCTTATCAAAATATACATTTTCTATTTGCTTTTTAAAATTAAAAATAATGATTAAAAGAGAAAAGTTGGGTTGGGATTGTGGCTCAGCGGTAGAGTGCTCACCTAGCATATGTGAGGCCCTGGGTTCAATCCTCAGCACTATGTAAAAATAAATAAAATAAAGGTATTGTGTCCAACTACAACTAAAATATATATATATATATATATATATATATATATATATATATATAGAGAGAGAGAGAGAGAGAGAGAGAGAGAGAGAGAGAGAAACTTTAAAGAAGTTATTTTGATGTCATGTACAGCATTCGGAGGTTAGGAAAGTTGTTTGCAGCACACATGATTAGGGGAATATTCATCTTCAAGATTTAGCTTTCTTCCAAACAGTGTAAAATACCCACAATTCCAAGTATGAAGGGATGCAGACCATCTCCTTTGAGAATTCCACAGGACAACAGAGGCACCTGAGCTGTTCTTCAAAGAGGGACAAGGCTTCTGTCAAATCGACACAGTTGCCCTGTGTAAAATATTTCCCATCCTGTCTCAATACTTTCATTGATGGGTCAAGAATCCATCTGAGAAACTCCCAGTGGAAACTTCTTCTGGAGATGTGGAGATTGGACCAGCTGTGAAATCATCACATAATCAAATTCTCTCCCTTCCTTGGCATACTTCTTCAGTACTGGAATACATCCTTCTATCAGAAGCTGATGGGGAGCTGGGGATGCAGCTCTATTGGTAGAGTGCTTGCCTAGCATGCACAAGGCCCTGGGTTCAACCCCTAGTGCCACCAAATAAACAACAACAAAAAACCCAGAACCCGAAAGCAGTCTCCTTTAAGACTAAGATCCTTAGCACATGTTTTTTTTTTTTTTTTTGCATATATTTCTTACATCCATCAAATCACCATTTGTCAATCCTACCATAGTGACCATCTTTGGTTTCAGTTTGACTATTTCACATAATACACCCTCTTCTTTGCCTCCCAGCATCAGCTCATCTTTGCCAGTGTGGTTTTTGCCTCTGCCTATGATAGCCCAGGTATAGGCAAGATCACTGTCTGCCAAGTTAACATCCCCGCTAAGGACAAGAATAGTTCCGAAATGCTTCGGGTGTAGAATTTTAATGTTCGGATAAGGTGGGTCTTCATCATACACCTCCTCATCTCCGTCGTACTCATCAGTAGGACGTGCCCATCAGCAGTAGGCCTGATATCTGCCGATGGCCCCTCCTCCAACTATGGGTGGTACGCATTTCACTCGCCCAGTACTGTCCTCACCTAATTCTTTCATTCTTTCTTCCACTTTGTTCAGAAGACTGTCCATTTCTTTGTCCTGTGCATCACTGTCCTAACTCTGAAGGTCCAGCGACACCAGTCCATATGGATACATTCTCAAATTGGCAAAGCTGCTATTTTTGTTTGTGTAAGCTGCTAAATAGCCATGGTTCCTGCCAGGTGGGCACCGATTCTGCCATCCTCTGCTCCTGGAAAATGAAGTCCAGCCTGCTGTGCCTTGCTGCTGCCTTAATGAGAGGGGGGCCCTGCGCCATGCCTGCGGGAGATGGTCGTGGAAGACTGAATTTTGAGTTTCTTTCTAGAAAAAGTGGCTGAATAGGCAGGTGTAGTGTCTAAGCAGCAATGAAGAAAGTAAAAGCTGGTATGAAAAATTGGAAATTATCTGCTTTTATGTGGCATTTAAAGCCATAGGGCTGGATGTTCTTTGTAAATAGTTTGTGCTTATTTGTATAAATTTGGAGAAAAATGCGGACAGATGCACAGAGAGACTAGATACGTAGGTTCAAATCCCAGCTACTAGAGCTTTGGAAGGTTACCCAGCCTCTCCATACCCCTATAAAATGAAATCTCATTCTATAAATATAGTATATAGATTTATGTAAATATATAAACGACATAGATCTTTATATCTCCATAAAAGGAAGTTGCCCTATTGGCTCCACATCGCCACCTCTTGGCTTATAGAAGCTACCCTGAAGGTGGAACCTCCAGACAGTAACAGCGTCCCCAGCGCACCGGCTGAAGCCAGGAAAGCCATATTGACTACTGGAATGGGAGGAGCGCGTTGAGACGTTAGGGCAAACCGACTTCCGGTCACCAGCTTGAGTGACAACAGAGGCGGAGCTCCAACTGGTATGTTCATTAAGGGCAGGGCTTCCGGGACTTCTCCCAGAGAGCTACGGCTCGCCACCCGCGGCGGGGAGAGGCGGGCAGTCGTAGCTCCGCCCCCGCCCTTGGGCTCCACCTCCCAGCCCCATTTCCGCCGGGCGAAAGTCCGTAGGCGCCGCTGCCGTAAACGAGGCCGGCGGTTCGCCAAATCACGGAAGATGGCGGCCGCGACCATGAACGGAACGACAGGCATCTCGAGCTCCGGGTCTGCGGCGGCCTCGGGCGCTATCCTGCAGGCCGCGGCCGGCATGTACGAGCAACTCAAGGGCGAGTGGAACCGGAAAAGCCCCAATCTTAGCAAATGCGGAGAAGAGCTGGGCCGCCTCAAGGTAGGGTTTGGCGGGCCCAGGAAGCCAAGTGCTTAAGGGGTGCTACGAGAGGTCTGGTCCCAGCCAAGTTCCGGGCCACCCGAGAGGCTTCGGTGCCGATGGAAACCGGGCGGCCTGGAGATCCAAACGACAAAACATTCGGAACAGCCTAAGTGAGAACTCGGAGGGGGTCAAGGAGCAGAGAGGGCTGGAACGGACCAAGTGCGGCCCCAGGGGGGCAGGGTGGGGAGGGAGTGATGGAGAGATGGGTCAGGGCAGAACCAAGCGAGGGGTTCCAGCCTTGCCGTTCGGAAGCCCAGCTGATCAGAGGGGCCGGATGCAGTATCGGGTTTTTCCCGATGACGAGTTCATGACAATGCTGAATGGGGAATGAGAACTGCAAAACAAAGTCTGAGATGATGGGGCATGTAGGGATGTGTGGGTGAGACCTGGCCAAGCTGGGGTCTGAGAAATCTGAGGTTAAGAGAGCATCTCTGGAAAAGGGGGCAGGGGCAGGGCAGAACCTACAAGAAAAATAATATGGGGTTCAGGGTGCTTCAGACTAGGTCTGTTTGGGAAAGAGTATAAATAGAGTATTCTGGGCCAAGTTACTGAGTTTAATAAGGAATGGTGTATAAGCTGGATTTGGGCGGAGATTAGTGCCTCTCCCTACCTGTAGATTTTTGGGGTAGCCCAGCTGCCGCTTCCCAAAGAGTGTAGGGAAAATGTGTCAAGAACAGAAGGTCCTGGTGTCCTTCCCATCCCGGTGACTTCCTTGGGTCAGGCACTGGAGTGTCTTTCCTGTTTCCCCAGCGGGGCTATTAATATATATGATATGAGGTCATCCTAAATGAGTGCTTGCTTGTGTTCAGGTTCTATTCTGAGTGCTTTTTGAGGATTGGCTCCTTGAAGTACTCAAAACAGTTTTATGAGTCAGGGATGATGGTTAGTTTAATTTTCCAGGTAGGAAAAAACAAACCCCAGAGAGGGTAAGTAGCCTCTATGTGTGTGTTTCTGGAGCTCAAACCCAGGGCCTTGCACATGCTAGGCAAGCAGTCTACCACTAAGCTACCTGCCCAGCATAGTAACCTATATTTGAAGTCCTATCTTTCCTTCCTTCCCTCCTTTCCTCCCTGTCAGCTGGTTCTGCTGGAGCTTAACTTCCTGCCAACCACAGGGACCAAGCTGACCAAACAACAGCTCATTCTGGCCCGTAAGTGTCCCTGGGGTTGGGGGGGTGATGGGCTGAGGATTGTGGCAGGAATGGTGCTATGGTTTGGGGGAGGGAACCCAGTCATCTCCTGAGAGCTTGCCCTGTCACTCACAGGTGACATATTGGAGATCGGGGCCCAGTGGAGCATCCTTCGCAAGGACATCCCCTCCTTCGAGCGCTACATGGCTCAGCTCAAGTGCTACTACTTTGATTACAAGTGAGGTTGGGCCCTGCCACTGGGGAGGGATGGTGGTTACTGGGCAACTCTTATATCTTTGTTTCATCCAAATGGGCTTCTTCCTTCTACTGGGAACCCCTGATCTGCCTAGTTATGTACCCAGAGATTTCAGGGTCAGGGGATTGACTTGGAAGTCGTGAGACTGGGGTCGTATGATCTAATTTCTGTAGATATCTAATCCATTGACTTCCCTTACCTGTTGCCACACTAAATCCCCTCTGCCCAGTGTGGCCACCATTATCTTTTACCTGCCTTGGCTCCAGCCTTGGATTGTATTTCTCCATACCAGCCCTGTCTCTCCCACCGGACTGTGAGCTTCCTAAAGGTAGAGTTTGGAACTGTCTTGGTCACAGTTGTGTTTTTAGCATTGCCTACTACAGGCCCAGCCCACCCAGAGCAGGGACTTGATGTGTGCAGAATATAAAACTGAATGACATCTTTATGGATTAATGATTAAGAATTTGATATCAGACAAACTGGTTTAAAACATCTTGTTACTTCCTGATAATGTAGTCACCTCTCTGTCTCAGTTTCCCCCTTAAAGTGAGGGTGATGATTTTTGGCATAATCTTATTGAACACTTTTTTATAGTGCTTTTCTGGGTAAGACTCTGTTCTAGTCATTTTACCTGGGTTAGATCATCTTACTCACTTAACCTTTGTTTAACCTATCTATATGAGATGGATACTGTGGTGAAAACCCATTTTACATTTGGGGAAATCAAGTCACTGTTCTGAAATGAGGTCACTTGCTTGATTGGGTTGATATAACTAATAAGGGATTTCTTGCTTCTTTGGGCCTCAGTTTCTTCATCTGAAAACTCAGGGCCCTATAATCCTTCAAGGAGATGAAGGAGGGTGGTGCTTGGTAGGTCTCTAAGCCTTCCCTTTTTTTTTTTTTTTTTTTTTATGATTCCCCTTCCTGGTCCACAGGGAGCAGCTCCCCGAGTCAGCCTACATGCACCAGCTTTTGGGCCTCAATCTTCTCTTCCTGCTGTCCCAGAACCGGGTGGCTGAGTTTCATACAGAGTTGGAGCGCCTACCTGCCAAGGATATCCAGACCAATGTCTACATCAAGCACCCTGTGTCCCTTGAGCAGGTGAGGCTGGGCAGGGAAGGAAGGGCTTGGCTAAGGTAGGTAGTACCAGGACAAGTACTAGGGGAGTAGTCAGGGTTCACTAATATTTGCTCATTTATGCAACAAATATTGAGCTCCAGCCGTGCTCTGGGTGCTTGTTAGCTTTCAGACTGTGCAACGAATCATAAATTTCTTGATCTTGGGGTGAACGCAGTGAGGTGAGGAAGCAGACAGTAAGCAAAAGTGGAAGTAAAGACTGTGGTCTGTCAGGTAAGTTCTGTGGAGAAAAATAAGGAAGCAGGGTGGGGTGTAATGGGCAGGGGACAAAATTTAATATGGGGTGGTCAGAAAGGACTCTGAAAAGTTGTGATTTATGCAAGACTTGCAAAGGATGAGAATGAAATCATGTGACAATCCAGGCAGGGCAACCAGCCAGTCTAAACTGAGGCAGAAACTGCCTGCTGTGTTTGAGAAACAAATGAGCTGGGCCAGGGGAGAACTTCAGGAGCTGGGGTTAAGAAATAGTTCCTGAAGCTGAGGTTGCACAGGATTTGGCTGGGGGAGGGGAGGGGGGGGGGAAGGCAGCATAGTTTGGGCAAAGTTATGGGTGGATAAACCCCAGTAGATCCAGTTTGGTGTCTCTCTCTCTCTCTCTCTCTCTCTCTCTCTCTCTTTTCTTTTTTTGGTAGTTGTAAATGGATAGAATGCTTTTATTTGTTTATTTTTTTAATGTGGTGCTGAGGATCGAACCCAGAGCCTTGCCCATGCTAGGCAAGCGCTCTACCACTGAGCCCCAGCCCCAGCCCCAGCCCTTGGTCTCCTTTTTATAATTGGAGCTGAGATAAGGAGATGCAGTCTCAGGACAAGCTAGGGGGAGAGAGAGAGGCCCGGGTGGGGAGTGCCGGGGTGTCCCTGTGCTGCTCTTCTTCATCCTCTTTTCTCCATCCTCGGCCTCTGCAGTACCTGATGGAGGGCAGCTACAACAAGGTGTTCCTGGCCAAAGGCAACATCCCTGCTGAGAGCTACACCTTCTTTATCGACATTCTGCTGGACACTATCAGGTGTGTGGGGGACCAGAACTCTGTGAGGTTCAGAAAGAGCTCGGCCTCTGGCATAGGGAGCCCTGAATTTGAAATCCTTTCTGGCCACTCTGGGTAGGCTGGGCATGTTTCTATCCTAGCATTTTAGTTCTTTTCTGTGAAATGGAACTGGTCATGCCATTGTGGACAACAGCTCTCCGTTTGTCCCTTGGGCTGTTTACATGGTTGGCCATGGGTCGAACTTGAGCCTGGGTGTGGCATCCAGACAGCTCAGCAGATGGGGGCCATGCTGCCTCTCTGAGAAGTGTTCCAGTCCATCTCTGGGCCAAAAATGCATCCAGTGAGTCACATAACCTCACCTCAGGGCACCTAAATTCTGCAACAGTCAGTTTCCCTTGTCTAGAATGGGGCCACCAAGTCCTGTCAGCCCCTGGGGTTGCTGTCTACACAGGGGCAGGTAGGTATGACATATAAATCCCTTTTGAGGTATAAAAGGGTGTCAAGGGGGGGCTCAGTGGTAGAGCGCTTGCCTGGCACGGGTAAGGCACTGGGTTCAATCCTCAGCACCACATATAAATAAATAAATAAAATACTGTTAAAATAAAAGGGTGTCAAAGTTGGTGGCACAGCTGGTTCACTTGGGTGAAGTACCAGATTGGAATGGGTTTCCTTTTTTTTTTTTTATAGGGTGTGTGTGTGTGTGTGTGTGTGTGTGTGTGTGTGTGTGTGTGTGTGGTGCTGGGGATTGAACCCAGGGCCTGTGCATGCAAGGCAAGCACTCTTCTGAGCTATATCACCAGCCCCTCCATTTTTTGGGGTGACAAAGGCAAGTGTACAGACATGGAATAGTGTTTTATTGTTATTGTTGGTTTTGGAGATGGGGGTCTCACTAAGTTGCCCAGGTTGGCCTCGAACCTGGTCTTAAGTGATCCTCTTGCCTTAGCTGGGACTAAAGGCCTGATTGGTTTAGGGACTTCTTTTTTTTTTTTTTTTGTAAGATTCTGAGGGTGGGACCCAGAGCCCTTAATGCATGCTGGGCAAGCATTCTAACAAACCAGGGTATTTGTTGTGAAAGACATACCTCTCCCAAACCTCATTTGTTGTGAGAGCCCATACCTACCCTCTTCCTGAGAGAGGTGACATTGCAGAAATGCCCACGCTCTTCCTTATCCCTCTTTTCTTGAGGGCTCACCCCAACCCCATTCCACAACCTGGTGCATAGCTATTTTGCTACGTTATTGCTGTTCATGGATTCAAGGGACCCCTTGGGCTCTGTGAAGTAGGATGCAGCACTCTCGTGAGGAGGGTTTATGGGAAGAAAGCCCCTTGTGGGAATCCCAGGCTGGATTTCAGAGTCTCAAATCTTCCCATCTCGGAGTGGGATTGGAGTTTGGTTCCTCAGTTCCGGGAGTGGGATTGAAATTTGGTTCCACAGTTCTGGGAGTCGGAGAGATCTAAATGTGGATCCCCTGTGGCCCTTGCTTGTTTTGTGACTTTGGTCAAGTTACTCCTCTAAGCCTTTGCTAGTAAAATAGGGCAGGAATATTCCAGACATCAGTGCTGCACTGAAAGGTCAGAGCTGGCACCTGTCAGGCCCAGGAGGACGGGACCTGGGGGGGTTGTGTTCAGTAACAGGAACCTTATTATTTTCCCCCAGGGACGAGATTGCAGGGTGCATTGAGAAGGCCTACGAGAAAATCCTTTTCACTGAGGCCACCCGGATCCTCTTCTTCAACACACCCAAAAAGATGACAGACTACGCTAAGAAGGTGGCTGGGGTGCAGGACAAGGGGCTGTGGAGCCAAGGGGGGCATGCTCTTAGCATGTGTTAGTGAGCAGTGGGGCAGTCTGGGGGGACGAGACTGTGCAGATTTGAATCCAGCTGTGTGTTGTATGTGGTCCTTAGGCAAGTGGCCAAATCTCTCTGAGCTTGTGTATCCATAGAACAGAGTTTTAATATGTGGGATGAGCTTAGCCTAGCACCTGGCTTCAGGTGGAGGTGGTACACTGCACATATTACCTTTTGCCCCCTTTCTGCCTCCCTGGCACTGGGGATTGAACACAGGGTCCTCTACCACTGAGCTACATCCCCAGTCCTTTTATTTTTTTAATTTTGAGACAGGTTCTCACCAATTTGCCCAGTCTGGCCATAAACTTGCATGCCTCCTGCCCCAGCCTCTAAGTAGTTGAGACTTGAGAGGTGCCCCACCATGCTGGGCTGGCTTTTGCCTTAGAATTCCTTAAAAGTGGCAACTTTTTCTGTAAGACTTTGCTTCCTTTAGTATGGAACATTTGAGCAGGAGATTGCCTCTGGAAATGGTGACTCATGGTGCACAGTGATCCTGGTGTCCTAGGAGGCAGGAGGAGAGTCAAGAGCAGATTGTAGAAGGGGTGAAATTAAGTGTGGGTGATGATGGCAGTTGTTGATCACTTATTCTAGGCCAAATATCATTTCAAAGATTTTGATTCACTGAATCCTTAGAGTGGATATCTGTCTTGAACATGGAAAAACCAGAGCAGATAGAGTGAATTTCTTTGCCTAGAGTTGTGTAGAGGGGGGAGTCATGAGGAGAGGGAGCCGTGGCACACATGGGTGAGTGGTGGCTCCATGGGGTGGTTAGACAGCCTTTGGGATCACATCACCCATCTTTTATTCTTCCCTTCCTGCAGCGAGGGTGGGTCCTGGGCCCCAACAACTACTACAGTTTTGCCAGCCAGCAGCAGAAGCCAGAAGACACCATCATCCCCTCTACAGAACTGGCCAAGCAAGTCATCGAGTATGCCCGGCAGCTGGAGATGATTGTCTGAGCCCACTGGCCCTTGGTTATTTAAAACTGTCACAGTGCAACCTGTCCTCCAATAAAGGTGGATTGACATTCATTCTTCCAGACCCTTGTATATACCCAGTTGGGATGGCAGAGAAACTATCATCTCTGGAGAACCTGGAATTTGGGGGTTTGAGATAACACCATCTAGGCAGCCTTTGTCCAGTGGCTATTGGCTATTGCTCCTGGTCTCAAATACAGATGCCCTGTGGCCCCCAAAGAGCAAGGCTCCAAATGGACACATTGGAATGTTGGGCCAGGGTATCCAAATGTTTCGGCAAAGGGTATGAAGTGTTCCATGTTGGCAGTGGATTAAATAATTTTACAAATGACATGCAAAATGGAATCTGTGGGCTACCACTGGAACAAAAAGTATGGCCCCTGCATAGGCTTGTCCTACTTGTCCCTTTTTGTGAGCTAGTGCTGTGACCTAGGACCACCCTGCACGCCAATCTACATTTCCTGCCTGAAGTTCTTGGGAAGATGTTTTAAGGTGCTAGTCTAAATCTGGCTGAGCCATTTGTGGATTGTGGAATTTTCAAGAAAGTCATCCAGAATTGGTTTTCCCCACTGTAAACTAGGAATGCTCCTTTCCAGAGTGATTTGTTCTAGAATGTGAGCTTGGCATCGGGTCAGCTCAGAAATGGAAAAAAGCTGATGGGAAATGAGACACCCCCCCCCCCCATCGGTGCAGATGCTGGATAAACGGACCCTATGTGGTGCTATGATGGACTTCTGCCTTGTCCCCACCCTACTCTTTCAGCCCACAGTGGGTGACTGACGGGCAACTAGGCACGTGGATTGGTTATTTTATTGGCATGGAGGGGAAGGCAGAGGGCGTTGACTGCACTCAGTTGGGATGGGTGGCCTGCAAGTCGTAGTGCTCCAGCCCAGCTACCAGGGAGCCAGCGAGCTTGATGGTGGCGACCCAGGGTGGCTCGCTCAGGTGGTTGGTGGGTGTGCTCAGCCTGGGAAGAGGGAAAAATCCACAAAGGCCTGTGAGGCCCTTACCTCTTCTGGAGCTTCACTTTCCTTGAGTAGAAGCTCCTGAAGGCTGAGAGATCTGGCCTGGGGAGAGGGGTGCTGGAGGATACAGGAGCCCTCCTGGCTCTGGGGACTCTGGAGTAGGCTTTGCAGCACAAGGGCTGGGGCATCAGTGCTCCCTGGTGGTTAAAACTTTGGCTCCCAGAGTCAGAAGTTGCCAAAGTAGACAGGGGGCTAGGTCAGGGCTTCCCTGTCCAGAGAAGTTGGGGATCTACATTTACCCCTTTGATGCCATCTTCCTGCCGACCCTGAAGAGCTTGGAACATGGCCCCATTTGGTGCTGTCAGGCACGGGTGTGGGGGGGTGTCAAGGCAATGAATAAGGTTAGGCCAGCTGGAACCAGCTTCCCTCCCTGATGGCTCCAGGGTAGCTGGAGGGCCACAGGTCAGCTTGAGGGTCTGAAACCAAGGGGCTGGGTCAAGGTGTCCCCTCTTCCCAGTCAGGTTGTCAGGAAAGCTTCACAGGGTCCTGAAGGATTGGAGCTCAGGTAGATTTGAGTTGTAGGTAAGGGAGGGTCTATCTTGGAAAATCTGGTTCAGGACTTAAAAGAGGTATGCCCTCCCCTCCCTACATTCCAGACTTCCCCTCACCAGGCAGACACGTTGCGGGGCAGTCTGCGATGACGCGGCTGGTGGCGGCAGTAACACTTGCAGGGACAAGAGTTAAGCACTTGGAAGGGCGGCCAGTGGCGCGCGGCGCCCGAGCTAGCTGCCCCAGCTGTAAGGGCCCCACTGCCACCACCCCCTCCACCGCTGCTGTCAGTCACGGTAGCTGCAGTCCGTTCGCGAGGACCATCTCCAGGGGCGCCATCCTCACGGGTCACTCCACGGGCCGCGCGGGGACCCTTGTTTCTGCGCGTGCGAGCCTTGATGGGTGGGGGCGCAGGCGGTGATGGATCGGCGGTGATGGGAGCTGGAGCTGGGGATGGGGCCTGGGCCGGTGCCTGGGCCTGTTCGGCAGCCAAGGCAGGGGGCATCACAGGGACTGGGGCGGGAGCCAGGGCTGACTCCACATGGCCAGAGCATGGGGTGGGTGGACGGGCCACCGGCAGCGGCGTTGGCTGGAGCACTGGAGACTGCGGTGTGGGTGGCGGCACTGGTGGCGGCGTGGCTGGTGGCGTGGGCGGTGGCGGTCGCGGCAACAACTGCTGTGGACCCGGTGGCCCAGGGCGCACGGGCTCGCCATTGGTG
Organism: Ictidomys tridecemlineatus; assembly: GCF_052094955.1. Lineage (NCBI taxonomy): Eukaryota > Metazoa > Chordata > Mammalia > Rodentia > Sciuridae > Ictidomys > Ictidomys tridecemlineatus. The sequence goes on along the minus strand of NC_135491.1, from coordinate 15,252,703 downwards.
GGCGCCGGGAAGATGAACATAGGCGGCGCCAGCAGGGCAGGCGCGGGCCTCCGGGGCCCCGGAGTTGGGTGAGCCTGCCCTGGTGGTGGCGGAGGGGAGCCCCACGGTCCAGAGAGCGCAGCCGCGCGCCGTCTGGGAGCCCCGACGCCTCCGCCAGCCCCATTGAAGCGAAAGTGGCGTTCAGGGCCATCGGGAGGGCTAACCCAGTCGAATTTGGGCTTTGAGCCTGGGAATGTGGTGTAGGGAGGCGGGGGTAGGGCCCGGGCGTGGGACGCAGGCGCCGCGGGGGGACCAGAACACCCTTCGCCGTCTCCATTCCCTCCCTCCGTTTCCTGTGCTGCACGAGGGACCTCTCCCAGGGTACGAGCAGCTCCAGGTGGGAGGGGTCCCTGTTTCAGGACCTCAGCGTAAGAGATGGCACCTGAAGCAGCGAAGAGTCCTCCGCCTCCACCGCCCCCGAGCGAGGCTTTGGTAGCTAAGGGACCCGAGGCTGCCGCAGGGCACAAAGGGGGTGCGGACTTGAAGGTGACTTTACATAGCAGGCTCAGGCCGGACTCGGAAGCCGCAGACCGAGCCATTTCGCCTTCGCCCGCTTGGGGAGGAGCCCCTCCGCAGGCCCCACCGGCCGTCTGACCCTCGCCGATGTGCCTGGCCTGGCTTTCTGTGGGGCTTGTGGCAGATGTGGCCAGAGCTGGAGTGATTCTGCGGTTTGGGGGCTGCCGGTCTGAAGGTGGCAGTGGTGGTGGCTTTCGTGGCTCCAGGGGCGTCGGAGGAGGAGGGGCTGGGGCTCTCGGGACAGGGTCCTTTTCAGTTAGTTGCCTGGGCAGCGGTGGCAGCGGGCGGAGGCTCGGAGGGTCGCCCTGTCCGCGATGGCTCGCCTCCAACAGGCCGCGGATCCGGGGCACCGCAGTGCCCGTGGGTTTTCGCCACTTAGACGGCGCGGGCAGCAGGGTCCCCACTGGGGGCGGGGGTGGTGTGGAGACTGCGGCTGCAGCCGCCTCCTCTGGAGGGGGCGTCACTGGCAAGGGCAGTTCTAAGGTCAGGGGCAGGGGTGAGGGTGAGGCCTGGGGCTCCGGGGGTACCAGGAGTCCCGGGGGCGCGGAGCTGCCAGGGAACCAGACGCCCAGCCCTCGAGCCAGGCGCATGGCCGGGGAGGAGGGGGTCACCTCGGGCTCCACCAGGGACGTCCGGCGGGAGTCAGAGGCGCGGTCCGAGGCCTGTTCTTTTCGGGAGCCCCCGCCCGCGGATGGCTCCGACTGCACGTTCCCCATTTCCGACGGAGGTCGAGGACTGCGGTCAGAAAAACTTTAGCCAGTCAGTCTGCCAGGGCAATGGGGACCCCACGACGTTGTCTGTTCCAGAACTTATCCGTCTGCATTGGCCCCGCCCTTGTCCTCCAATATCTACTCAGCTCCAGTCTCCAGTCTTCGGTTTCCAGAATCTCGACGCTCACGCCTACTTCCCCGTGACCCCTCATAAGCTGCTGGTAAGAAATTTAGGCCCCAACCCCTTAAAGTTCTAAGGTTCCACCCCTGTTTCCTTGGCTGGTTCCTTAAAGCACATCCCTACACTTTGGCCAAGCCCAGGGTCTCCAGACTTCAAGACTCAGGTCTTGCCCGCCTTCCGGTCAGTCTGTCGGGCCACACCGCTAATGATGGTTGTGCCCCGTAGCCTACAGGAGCTCAGGCTTCTCTCCCAGCACTCCAATCATTCTCCGGGGGCCTAGGCCCCGCCCCACTCTCTGGTCCCGCCCCCGATTGTCAGGGGAATCTGGCCTCGACCCCACCCCGCCCCCACCTGTTGTCTGGTCCTGCCTCTGACCAACAAATACCAGGTGTTCTGAGCATGTTAACCCTCTGACCATCCAGTCTCTGTCGATCATCTGGATCCCTCCCTGTTCGCAGGCAGCGGCATATCCTCAAACCTCAATCTTCTTTTCCCGCTCCGGATCTACCAGCGGTCTCAACACTCGGGCTCCACCCCTCCCCCAAGCTCCGCCCTGTCTCCGTCCAGAAGACCCCACTCACCGACTTCTCCCGCCGACCAAAGTTCAGACCGCAGCCCCCTGGGCCCAGGATAGGGCAGGGAACGGCCGTAGCAGAAAATAACCGAAAAGAACGGGGGTGCGGGTGAAGGCAAGTGGGCGAGACAGCGAGGGCGGACCCCGAGATCTATGCCCCGCCCCCGGGCTCGAGGCCCCGCCCTCCTGTGAGCCAGCTTCCCCTGGCCCTGACGAACCTGGATCTCCCTTTGAAAAACTCCGGAGTCCTCTTCCCCGCCCCCAGGCCATCTGTTCATAAGCCCCACCCCTTTAGAACGTTCTCTTTAGCTCCACCCCTTTAGAATGCCCCGCCCATCGTTATCTCCCCCACCCCCGTCCCACCCATTACGACCACTGCTACGTAGCTCCTCCCTTTGGGACCTCTCCTCTGCCCCGCCCCCAAGGCAATGTATCTCTAAGCCCCTCCTTTTTAGGATCTGGCAGTACCTCTTTGCTGGACCCTCTCCTTCCCTCCGCCAGCCCAGGAGGTCCATCCTCGGTGGACCCACCCCTTCCATGACGCACCCTCTTGTCGGTTCCTTTAGCATCCAAACCTTCTTCTTACTCAGCCTCTCCAGCCCCGCCCCCTTGCGAATTCTCCCTTTGCCCCACCTCTTTTCGAACACGGCCAGGCACCCAGCCCCTCCCATTTAGAGCCCAAACTGTAGACCACCGCCTCTTTAGAACCCTGAGACCAAGCCTTGTCCCGGTCCCCTCCGTATATCCTCGGGGACCAAAGGAGCGTATGAGCCGTATGAGTGGAAAAGTGAAGGATCCGCTCTGCATCCTGAGAAAATGGGGGCTGGGGGGCTGTTCGTAGCGGCCTGTGCCGGGCTCTAGGACCCAGCGGGCGAGTATGCCCGCCTCTCTCTTACCCCTCCCCCAAACCGCCCCCTCCCCCCCACCCGTCCTCCAGGTTCCCCCTCCCTCCCCCCTCACCCGGCTCCCGGTGCCCGTCTCCAGCGCCGCCGGAGCCAGCGAGGGAGCCGGAGCGGACAGGAGGAGGAGGAGGCCGCGTCGCCGCCGCTCGGAGCCCGGCCGGAGCCTCCCAGGCAGGTGCAGAGGGCCGCGAGGGGGCGGGGGCTGACAGACCGCCTGCCCCAGTGAGGGGGCGGCCAGGACCGCGCAGCGCCTTCTGCCCACCCCGGCGCCCCGCGGACCCCGGCTGGGAGGACAAGGGGATGGGGGCCCCCAAACTGCGCGGCAGCCATTTAGGGTACCGGTCTCCATTTGGGGTCCTGGACTTCCTCCAAGGACTCCTCATTCACAAAATTCCGTCCTGGACCCTCACCATTGAGGAACTCTGAGGACCACTCCCCGGGGAAACACAGATGTGCGAGGAGCGTAGGGCACCCCAAGATACTGGTGCCCCAGCCCAGCTAGGCCCTGCGGGGGGACCCTTACCCTCTTTCCCTGCTTCACCTGTTGTCGGGGGAGGCGGGCGGACAAAGGAAGCAGAGTCACGTGACTGCTCATTCACAAAATCCCATCCCATTGAGAAAAGGGGGCTGGGGGCGCTGCGACCGCCCCTTCCCCTCCCGAAGGCCCCGGGAAACCCGGCAGCCTGCAGGTGGGGGAGGGGGCTGGAACTCGTTGCCTGGGATCCTAAGGTTGGGACGCCTGGGTCCCTGCGCTGGATGGCAGTGAGGGGCTGGACGCTAATCCAAATTACTGGGGGGAGGGCTCTGCCCCCTGAGCTGGGGGGTGGGCAGGATGAAATATTTTTGAAGGATGCTGGGGAGGGGTATTGATCTCCCCACCCACCTCCCATCTCTTCCCCTTGGCTTCACTCGGCTGGGACCTGAGGGAGCAGCCTTGATTTTTGTGAATGAAATGCTCCCAGGATATCTTCAGTTGCCGGTTTCTGGCTTCCTCTGCCTCCATCTCTTTCTCTCGGCCTCTTTCTGGCCATTTCTGGTTCTCTCCCTGCTCCCTGTCCATCTCCCCGTTGCTGGGTGACTCAGTGAGCTTTGCATCCGGTCTCATTCATAAATCCGGGAAGGGGTGGGGGGAAGAGAGCCAGGGTTTCTCACCCAGCCAGTGGCCTGGGTGACAGGGTGCAGAGGCAGGTTGAGAGAACTGGAGCTGAGTTGATGGGCCCTGAGAAATACATATGCGCAGGAACCCAACTGTGAGGGGGGACGATGGGTGGGGCTGTGGGTTTGTGCTGAGAGGGAAGGAGACGGGGTTGAGGGGATGAGCAGGAGGGGGAGGGGAAATGAAAAACTAAGGCTCTGGGGCTGGTGATGGGAAAGATGGGGGAAAGGTGGGTATGGAGAGAAAAGATAGGTATCTGGAGGAAGGTAGACAGGGGAGAGAAGTGATGTCACAAGGAAGAAAGAAGCTATGCTAGAATAAAGTGGACACGAGGGGAGACAGCCGGGGAGAGCAGGGCTGGGAGAACACTGAGGGGGAAAACAGGATTTGACTTCACTGACTGTTGTCCCTTCCTCCCGACCTCCTCCAGGTACATGGTGCGGGTCCGAGCTGTGGTGATGGCCCGAGATGACTCCAGTGGGGGCTGGCTGCCTGTGGGGGGCGGGGGCCTCAGCCAGGTGAGCGTATGTCGGGTCCGAGGGGCCAGGCCCGAGGGGGGGGCCCGCCAGGGGCACTACGTCATCCACGGGGAGCGCCTCCGGGACCAGAAAGTGAGCCACCCTGGGGCGTGGGGTAGGGTGGGGCTGGGGAGGCAGGGGAATGGCCTGGCGTGCAGAGAAGGCAGGCTGTCCTCCAGCCTGGGAATCAAACTGGGACCTGGGGTGGAGTTTGGAAATGACCCTGACCTACAGATGAGAGCTGGGAATTGGGGGAGTATTGGGGTATCAGGCAGGTCCTTCTGTTACGTGGCCTGTTAGTGTGTTGCAGCAACCTCCTGACTAGTCTTCCTGCCTGGTTCCTGCTCCTGCTTCATCCCCAGTCTGTTCCACAGGGGCACTGCTGACACCCACCTCAGATCATGTCCCTCCTCCACTCAGAACCCTTCCCCAGCTCCGTCTTTCTCACAGACCCTTGCCAGAGGGCCTAATCCAACTGACCCCTGTGTACCCGAAGTATATGGAGGCATTCAGTGGGTGTCTGCTTGGAATTGCTAAATATAGTTGACAATTCTCCGTGTGAGTTCAACAGGAATCACCGGGCTGTCTGGCCTGATGTGGAGGGACAATGTGGAAATTTCAGCTGGAGATGTAGTAGGAAGATTTGGATTGTTTGAAAAGGTTTTGAGGGAAGGCTACCGTTTCAGGGCAGAGGTTTCTAGAAGCAATGTAGGGGGATTTGAAATGCTATGGAGGAATGTCATCATGTTAGACAAGAACATGAGGGCACATTGAGGGTGCTGGCTAACACTGAGGGGGAATTTGGAAGTTTAATAAAAATTTGGGATAAGAGTTTAGAAGATTATTGAAACATCAGAAGAGGATGGAGATATATATATATATATATATATATATATATATATATATATTTATTTATTTATTTTTGGTTCTGGAGATTGAGCCCAAGGGTGCATTACTGCGGAGCTACATTCCCAGCCCTTTTATTATTATTATTTTTTTATTTTGAGACAGGGTCTCACTAAATTGCTGAGGCTGGCTTTGAACATGCAATCCTCCTGCCTTAGCCTCCCAAGCTGTGGTTACAGGCATGCACCACCACCTCAACTAAAGGTTGAGGGTACTTATTGAGCACCTTCTGTGTATCAGGCAGTGTTTTAGGCACTGGAGATACATCAGTGAACAAAAAAAAAGTTCCTTTTTTCTTGGAATGCTTTGAGTCTGAAGGGGGCATGTTGGGTCATCAGAAAGGTATTAACAACGCTTTAGGCAGTCAATAAAATTTGGAATTCTGCTGGGCACAATGGTGCATGCCTGTCATCCCAGCAGCTCTGGAGGCTAAAGCAGGAGGATCACAAGTTCAAAGCCAGCCTCAGCAAAAGCAAGGTGCTAAGCAACTCAGTGAGATCCTTTCTCTAAACGAAATACAAAATAGGACTGGGGATGTGGCTCAGTGGTTGAGTGCCCCTGAGTTCAATCTCCAGTACCGAAAAAAATTAAAAAAAATAAAAAGAAAGAAAGAAAAAAATTGGTATTCCTACCAGGGTATCACAGGGGAATATTAGGAAAATGTAATGATCAAATGATTGGAGGAAATATTGAAGTATCAGAGGTGCATTCCATAAAATTGGAGGATTGTATCAGGATTGAGGGGTAGAGGCAGGATTGGGGAATGAGGTTGGTAGGATTCTGGGGTATGCAGAGAGGCAGGGGGTGAGTGAGGGGAAGTCACAGCTGTGGCTAGGTCCTGTGTCTCACCCATCCCCCTCCTGCCCCTCAGACCACCTTGGAGTGCACCCTGCGGCCAGGCTTGGTTTACAACAAAGTAAACCCCATCTTCCACCACTGGAGCCTGGGAGACTGCAAGTTCGGACTGACATTTCAGAGTCCTGCAGAGGCTGACGAGTTCCAGAAGAGCCTGCTGGCCGCGCTGGCTGCTCTGGGCCGAGGTGAGTGTGCAGGCTGCGGGCAGAGGCACTGGGGCTGGGGGCAGTCCCAGGAGAAGCTGGCGCCTGGGGACTCACTCTCTGCCTCTTTCCCTGCCCCAGGCTCGCTCACTCCCTCCTCTTCCTCCTCCTCCTCCTCCTCCCCTTCCCAGGACACTGCCGAGACTCCCTGCCCTCTGACGGTGAGTCTGGGTGCCTCTGCTGGGAGGGCTGGGCTTGGTTCCTCCTCTGGAAACATCCCTGAGCACCTCCTGTGGAGCAGGCGGTGGGCCACATGCTGGGGACACAAAATAGACCCAAACTATTAGTGTCAGTTCAATTCCAGTTACTCTAGTTTTTTTTGTTGTTGTTCATGATGATTTACATCTTATTCCAGGGTACTTATTGAGCACCTTCTGTGTACCAGACAGTGTTTTAGGCACTAGAGATACATCAGTGAACAAAAAAGTTCCTTTTTACTTGGAGCTTCTATTCTCATACAGGAAAGGCCAGAAAAAGGATATATTTTATAGGTGATTAAATATTAAAAGGAAATGGGGCTGGATGTGGTGGTGGACACCATAATCCTAGCTACTTGGGATGCTGAGGCAGGGAGATTGAAAGTTGGAGGCCAGCCCTGGCAACTCAGTGAGACCCTGTCTCAAAAAGAAAAAAAAAAAAAAAGGGTAAATGGGTGAACAAATGAAAGACAATTCCATATGCCAGTTACTGGACTACAAACCTTGGGGAAGGATCATCCTTTTTGTGCTTCTCGTCTAATGTGTCAGCAAATTATTGGTTCTACTTTCAGAGTGGTCAGAATCTGCCTCCCCCCGCCCCATGTACTGTCCAACCTCATCTTCCAACTGCACTGTCCCAACAGGGTCTCTGTTATCTCCTCTCCTCTTCCCTTCCCCTCCCCCTCATCTCTTTCCCACACAAAGCCAAGGGAACCCCTTTGGCAGTTGAGTCAGATCTTACCCCTCCACTCAGAACCCTCCCAGGGCTTTGTCTCACTCTAGGTAAAGGACAAAGTCCTCATAGTGGCACATACGATCCCCCACCTTCTGGCCCTGAGTCGCTGTCCCTCTTACTTTCCTTGCCCCAGCCTCACTGGCCTCTTTACTCTCACTCCAACAGGGCAGGCACATGCCTGTCTCAGGGCCTTTGCACTGACCCTGCTGTCTGGAACACTTTTTCCCCAGATTCCTACGTGGCTCGTTTTCTTCTTTCAGGGCTTTACACAAATATCACCTTGTAATGGCTTCTCTGAATAACCTTTTAAAATCACAATCTCCTTCTGCCCCTTATCAGGCTCTAATTTTTTTCCATCTAAGATATTTTCCTTCTTTGTTTTCTGAAAAAGCATCTTTCTTATCTATTTGTTTACCATCCACTTCCCGTGTCAGCTCTGGGAGGTAAGGATCTTTGTAGGTTTCATGCTGCAATTCTAATGCCGAAGACAGTGTCGGGTATGCAGTTGAATGAGTGTGTTGAATCAATAGGTTGAATAAATGAATGCATAGACTCTCAGGTACCTTTTGGCGCTTGCTGGGAACAGTGGGAGTTGCTGAGAGCACTTGGGGACACAAAAGTTGTTCCTGGAGCAGAACAGGGGAGAATCTCAGGATAATGGGCGATGGAGGTGGGCCCACAGCAGTCACCCACATTTCCTGTCTGTGGTGCCCTTACTTGAAAGATGCTGCTGTCCGTGCTTCAGCTCAATCTGCACAGGGGCTTTTGCGCTTAGCACGCCATGAATGTGTATTGGATGTAGGGAATAGAGGAGGTGGAATTATGTTCACCTTACAGAAAGCTTACAGAGGGTCTGAGAAGTGACAAACTTCAGTTGGTAAAGGACAACCTGATTTGGATAGGAAGGAGGGCATTCCAGTGGTGGTGATTCCCCCACAAAGGTGTAGTGGTGAGAGTGAGGCAGGAAGATGGCTGATTGGCCAAGGGAGAAGGGTAAAGGGAAGCTAGAGCTGAGCAGTTAAGAAGAGCAGTCGAGGTTAGTAATGCCAGGTATTAGGAAGCTGAGGCTGGAGCGTCACAAATTCAAGGCCAGCCTGGGCAACTTGGGGACACCCTGTCTCAATATCAAATAAAAATAAAATAAAAGGGGACTGGGGCCAGGCACAGTAGCGAACACCTGCCATCCCAGTGGTTCTGGAGGCTGTCCAAGAGAACTGTGGGTTCAAAGCTAGCCTCAGCCACTTAGCGAGGGCCTAACAAACCAAGTGAGACCCTGCCTTTAAATAAAATACAAAAAGGGCTGGGGATGTGGCTCAGTGGTTAAGCACCCCTGGGTTCAATCTCCAGTACAAAAAAAAAAAAAAGGAGTTTAATGATAACCATTTCCAGCTCTTTCTGTTCTTAGGACATGGGTGGTGTCCTTTATAGTGGGTCCTAACTACATCCTTATGAATAGGTATTATTATTATTACCTCCATTTTACAGAGATGGAAACTGAGGCTCAGAGGTGAGCTCGCTTGCAGGAGCCAGTGGCAGAGCTGGGCTTAAACCCAGGCTTGGCTGGCCGCAGAGCTCTTGCTCGCAACGGGAGGGGGTTTATGTAAGTGCTTCAGCTGCTGGGAAGAGGGGCGTGTCTCCGTGCTGAGACTGCCAATCTCCCCCAGTCCCACGTGGACAGCGACTCCTCCTCTAGTCATAGCCGCCAGGAGACGCCACCGGCAGCAGCAGCAGCGCCCATCATCACCCTGGAGTCAGCTTCTGCCTTCGGGCCGGCCACGCCCCCCCAGCGCCGTCGTTCCTCCGCTCAGGTGCGACCTCTGCCCCCCAGTGGAAGTTTGGGTGCCGCAGTCCCTAAGGGGCAGGGGTGGAGGACGCCCAGAGCCAGGCAAGCCTGACCTGAGGTTGGATTGGGTTTTCCCGTGTCTGGGGGGCTCTTGGAGATTTGGGGGAGTTCTGAATTCCAGAGGGACTTGGGGGATTATGGGACAGTGTTGGAGTGTATCAGGGTGGTGGTGGTACTCACGGAAGGGCTCCTTAAACGACTTAATTCACGCGTTGGTTAGCTCGGTACCCAAGGTAAAAGAGACCCAGAGTCTGGATTTCTTAGTCCTGAAGCGGGAGTTGGCTGGGATCTGGGAGCTCTGGGACTCCCGGATTTGGAGAGCGACCAGGACAGGGAGGCTGAAGCCAAGAGCTTCTTCAAGTATGGTCAGGCCTGAACTCCTCTGACCGTGGGAAAGGGGCGGCCGAGGGGCCTTGGGCGAGGGGCAGGCTGGGTCCTGAGGTTTGAATCCGCAGGCCAGGAGTGTCCTAAGGGCCCGGGTCCCTGGGTGACGGGTCCTGTGGCTCGGTGGTTGGCTGTGGAGTCCTGGGTCTTCTGCGGTTGGGAGGTGGTGGTGGGGTGGGTGAGGCAAGGCTAACCTGATCTCCTGTCCCTTCGTCCTGCAGAGCTACCCTCCGCTTCTACCGTTCACCGGGCTTCCGGAGCTGGCGGAGCCGGTGGCGGGGGCGGTTGGCCAGGGCTGGGGCGGACGCGGCTATGAGGATTACAGGCGCCCCGGGCCTCCCCCGCCCCTGGCCCTGTCCACCTGCGTGGTGCGCTTCGCCAAGACTGGCACGTTGAGGGGTGCGGCCCTGGGTCCCCCCGTGTCACTACCTGCCCCTCTCACCGAGGCTGCGCCCCCAGCACCCCCAGCCCGCCCACCCCCGGGCCCAGGCCCTACCCCTGCACCCGCCAAGGCCTCCCCTGAGGCCGAGGAGGCAGCGCGCTGCGTGCACTGCCGTGCGCTCTTCCGCCGCCGCGCAGACGGGCGTGGTGGCCGCTGTGCAGAGGCCCCGGACCCTGGTCGCCTACTGGTACGCCGACTCAGCTGCCTGTGGTGCGCCGAGAGCTTGCTCTATCACTGCCTGTCGGACGCCGAGGGCGACTTCTCGGACCCGTGCGCCTGTGAGCCAGGTCACCCGCGCCCTGCGGCGCGCTGGGCCGCCCTGGCGGCGCTCTCCCTGGCAGTGCCCTGTCTCTGCTGCTACGCCCCCTTGCGCGCGTGCCACTGGGTCGCTGCAAGATGCGGCTGCGCGGGCTGTGGGGGTCGCCACGAGGAAGCTACACGGTGAGGACTGCCTGGCGGGTCCGGTTGTTGGACCAGACCGAGGACCCCAACTTAAGGGTCCAGGACCCCAGACTTGGTTCGAATCTAAAATCCAAACCTAGGCACATTTGGAACTTGAAGCTTGAATTTGGACTGAGAAATCCCAGACCTGGAATCTGGACCCTAGATCGATGACTGAACAGCCCCAGGCCTAGTTTCATTGGGATATCTGTCAAGAGCACCCAGGCCTGAGTTCTGGATTCTCCATCCTTCTTCCCTACTGAGGACACTCGCTACTCCCCGGAGTGCATTTCAGAGGGCCTGGGAAGCACACAGATCTTTGAGAGATGTAGGGACCTTGAGCCCTGACTCCCTATGCATTTGACCAACTCAGACCCCCTTCACACTGGCACCATAACCCTCAGATTATAGCCCCATAATTAGGAGTTGCCAATACCTGTTCCTGCCTGTATCCAGTTACTCCCAGATCTTGAGACCACAGGTCCCCAAATCACCCCCAAATGGTCCCTAAATGTTTATATGGGACCTGGTACTCCACATCTGAGATGTTCTTATAGTCCCAGGACCCCTGAGACATCAAACCCTGGAATCAGCAGATGCTGGCCTCAAGTCTACTCATTACTGAGTGCCCCACAGACCTGGCCTTTGATCCCGGACACCAAGATCTAACTTGTACACGTGACCCCAGATGTCCTAGGACTGGAGACTTAAGATGCGTTGAGTTCTTGGATATGCACAAACATGAGATGTTCTCTGACCAAAATGATTTAGGAGGCCTGTCCCAGAACTTCACAGGTACCAGTCACCAAGATGCTGTGCAGATAAGGAATTGAAGACCTTTGTAGATTCACCCACCCCGCAAACCAGTGTTCTTGGGGGCTTTGAATCTCATATATGAACTCTGAGGTGTGTGATATTCCCAGCGTTTCACTGAAGGCCACCAGTACCTCAGGGCCCAAAGACACTGTCTCAAATCTTCAAAAAGCCCTCTTTCAGCCCACCTCGAACCTCAACGTTGAGACCCAAATGCCCTAGAATCCTTGGCTTCCTTCTATCCACAGATCCCCGGTCACCTAAGGCCAGGTGGAAGTCCAGCTCCTAGAAGATGGGATGGCAATCCAGACCTCAACCCCTTGGCCTCCAGCTCCTGAGTGACCCCAGGGTGCTTTAAGAGCACTGGATCCCAGACTCCAAGGTGCCATTGACCGTCAGATGCAGGGCTTGGGCCCTGACAACATTGGGATTGTTCCTAATTCAAGACCTTGGTCCTTCTATACCACAGTCACTCAGATCCAAGACAACCAGAACCCTAGCACCCTCGGACACCAGAGTTCTTGGACTCAAACTTGTCTAACCTGATGAAGTCCCAAGATGCCTCTATGCCTGATTCCCTGGGCTTGACTCGGAACTGTTGCCCTGTGAATCCTGCCGCGCACAGGCCCCTGAGACCCCAAGCTCCCGGACTTTGGAATTCTGGTTTACAGGACCCCAGCCCAGTACCCTAGCAATCCTCAGCATCGCCCTTATCCTGAAGTTCATCACCTTGAACTCAGATGCCCAGATTCAGGGCTCTCCAGGAGCTCCCCATCCCCACCTCCAGGGCCCAGGGTCACCACAGAGGATGGTGCAGATTCGTCCCTAAGCAAAGCGCCCAGCTGCAGTGGCGTGCTGGGGCTGCAGTCCACACTGAAGCCTGCTGGCTGAGACGGGCTCTCAGAGGGAGGCCTGCCTTTCTCTCACTTGCACAAAGGCGCCTTTGGCGTGAACTGTGGTTCTGCTGGGACCCTTGTGATCTCCATATCGGAGGCCCTCCTTCAGCCCAGCCCTGGTCTAGGCCCATCCTTCCGAGAGCCTCTTTTTCCATCTTAGAGTTGGGGTGTGTTCTGGAAAACAAAAGCCTGTTTCATGGCCCGTCCCCTTACAGGGAAGGGGGATGCCACAGTCTCTCTGCCTTGCGTAGAGCCGGGTGTCCAAGTATACCTTAAGATCTGTTGTCCTGTATGATGGAACCGAGGCCTTAGAACAAGACAGTCCCATGTTTTGCAGGCTTGGACCTGCATCTGGCCTCAAGCATCTGGAAATGTGTATTTTCTTTATTACCCAGACTTGGATGGCCTTGTGGGGGTTCAAGGGATAGATCCTACTGTCGCTTCCTTTAAATTATTAACTATTTATTGTTTCTGGAACCTATGAGCTTCAGCTCTCCCAACCAGACCCTGGGATGGGTGAGAGAAAAGGGGGGGGGTGTCCCTCCCATCCCCACTCTGCCCAGCTCTCATCACTGTCAGACCCATCAGAGCTGAGGGCGGAGGGACTGGGGGCTGGGGCAGCCTGGGTCCCCATCCCCCTCTCTGTGCCTCGGTCTCCCCCCTTCCATGGTGGGTGGGGGGAAGCTCCATTCTTAACCTACCTCGTTTTGGGGAGGAGTGGGACAGGAGACTAGAGTGCTGTATGGTGCTGTGGGATTTTTGGATGAAGCAGTGGGGGCTGGGAGCCCAGCCCCCACCTCCCAGCACCGCCTCTCCCAGGTCTCCCAGTCCTGTTCCCTGCTGATACCCACCTCTGATCCATGATTACCCTTCATCACCCCCAAATCAGGGGTGCATGGAGGGCTGACCCTGGGAGCCAGGAAGACCTTACACCCTGGAGCACCCAGGCCCAATTTCCCAGCTGCTTGCCCCTCAGATTGGATGCTTGGCCCCCAGGCTTGGGGGAGGCACCCCAACATTTATCTTCCTGATTTTGATTCCAAGCCAGTCTGTGACCTCAACATTGTTAGTGTCAGTGCAGGCTGAAGTGGGGGGGAGGATGGGGGCCCAAGACCCAGCCTTGTCATCGGGGGAGGGGGCATGAGATCTGCTCCAAGAAACGTCTGTGACAAAGTCTCAGCCTGAGTTTTTTATTTGCATTGGCGCGCCCCACCCACTCCTGTTCCTGAATTGCCATACCAGTCTCCTGCCTCAGTTGTCCCTTCCCCTCCACATCCTTTAGTCCCAAGAGAAGTCCAGCAGAGTCTCATTCCGTCATTCAAGTACATTCATTGGGCATCCCATATATCATGCACCTATTTCGTATAAAGCAGCTGGAACAGGCAATAATCCCTTCCCACTGGAGCTTATGACTTTGTAGTGGGGAGACAATAATAGACCTAATCTATTAGAATATAAGGAAGAGATGGGTGGAGTGGTGCACACCTGTTAATACCAGTGATTTCAGGAGGCTGAGGGAGGAGAATCATAAATTCCTGGCCAGCCTAGGCAACTTAGCAAGATCCTGTCCCAGAATCAAAAAGGGCTGGGGATGTAGCTCAGTGGGAGAGCACCCCAGGTTCAATCCCCAGTGCAGGGTGGGGAAGAAGCATGGGGGACAGAAGATTTTAGAGTGGAAAAGTAAGGCCTTATTCAGGAACTGGCATTCAAATACAGCCCTGGAGGAAGTTAGGTGGTCTGGTTCAGAGGAAAAGCCAGTGCAAGGTCTGAGCTAAGAGGTGCCTGGTAAGTCTGAGGAACATGAAGGGAGATTTTAGCATCTAGAAGGGAGGAGAGGGAAGGGACAGGGCAGATCTTGCAGGTCATTGTATGAATTTTTTTTTTTTTTATCCTGAGTCAGATGGAACCACAAGAAAACTTCAAGCATGGGTGGGATGAGACCTGACTCAGGTTCACAGGCCCCCTCTGAGTAACAGGTACTTGGGGGGAGGCAGGGTGACAGTGGAGGCTGCTGTAATGGTCCAGGGAGGGACCATAGTGGGTAGGACCAAGGGGAGGGCGGTTAGGGAGGGAGAAGTGTGAGGACACTGGACCTATTTTGAAAGTTGAGTCCACAGATTATATACTGGGTTTGATATTAAAAAAAAAAAAAATCACAACTGGGGATGTAGCTCAGCACTAGAGAGCGTGCTTAGTACATTCAAGGCCCTGGATTCAATTTCCAAGAAATAAGAGTCAAGGTTATATATAAGTCCAAGTTTTGGGGCTGGGCAATTTTTAATGTTTTATTTAGTGCAACAGATGTCTCCCCTAAGTGCCCTGTCTTGGGGTAGGCAGGTCTCTGCAGGGACCATTTCTGACCCTTGTTCTATCCTGGGGCTCCCAACTCACATCTACTTCCAGAGAAGGAGGACAATCAGAGATAAGAACTGGAACTATGATGTTTAACGACAGGAACAAAATCAGCAGCAGCAATAACAGGCTCAGGAGTTTAAAAGCATGGAATCTGGAATTAGATCTTTGAGTCTTGGTACCCACCATAAATTCACCAAGTAACTTACATTCTCTGAATCTTCTATGTAAAACGGGGATAAGATACTTAGCCTAGTAGCACAACTGAATTACTCAATGCCATAGTTGTTATTCTTAATTGAGTACCCTCATGTGCTTTTTACATAAGGACTAATTAATTCTCATAAACAACTCTTAAGAGTAGGTACTATTATTATCCCTATTATACAGATGGGAAGCAGTTTGGCAGGAACCGGTGAGGGGCAGAGTCAAACCCTAATCCTGTCTGCCTGCCTCCTTGGGTGCAATCTCTTATTCACGAAGGCCATGGATTGCCCCAGCTCCATCATTCAAAGGCCCAGAGAAGTGGGGGTTGAGGGCCTAAGGGCACATTGGGATAGCTGAGGAGGGCCTAGGTGGGGGAGCGGGTGTGAGAGGTTAGCTGAAATGGCTAGATCTTTGACTTCATTCATAAGGAAGAGGAGGAAGCAAGGTTCTGGATTTGAGACGGGAGTTGTGTGAAGTGTGAAAAATCTGGACTGCAGTGCATTAAGATCAAAAGGCCACCAAGGGAGACTGAGAAAAAGGAAGCCCAAACTGCTTTTATGTAGCCACAGTAGAGACACTTACTAGCTTGTCGCGACAGCTGGGATCCTGAGCCAACGCTCTGGAATTTACAGCCCTGACAGGTTACCTGAAGGGCGGTGAGGGCGGACTTGGGGGCGGGTTCTGCCTCCTTCTGCGCCAATTGGAGCTGAAGTCCTTTCTCGACAAGAGGCTGACGGGCCGGGGCCGCCACCCTGCGCGGTCGGGTGGCGGTGCGCGCGGCGCTCCTGGGGCGGAGCCTGCCACCAGCCGGAAGGGGGCGCGAGTCCGGCACCAAGGCGACTTTTCCATGGAGGGGGCGGAGGCAGAAGCGCAGGAGGGGGCCGCAGTGGCCCGGGACCTGCGAGCTCTGGGGTAAGGCGGTGTGTGGTGTGGCTGGGGGACAGGAGAGCGTTTTAACTCAGGACTCTGACGGAGAGGGAATCGCTGACCCACCCCCCGCCGCAGGTATGGGGACTTTCCGGAGGTGGCATCAAGGGGCCCCTCATGCCCAGGCTTCAGGGCGCTGTGCGCGCGGCTGGCAGCGGAGCTGGTGACACTGGGCACTCTGGAGGAGCCGCGAGAGGAGGGTGCAGAAGTGCTAAGCGTCGGCAACGGTGCGGACGGAGCCGCGGGGCGGGAGGCGGGGAGCCGCGGGCTCGGCCGCGCCCTGACTCCTCCCTCCTCCTGCAGGCCCCGGCGCGGACGAGGGATTCCTGCGGCAGTTGGCGGGACTGCTGCGGGCGTTGCACTGCCCGGATCGCGCGCTCTGCGGGGAAGGCCGCGAGGCCGCGTTGCAGGAACCCGGCGCCGGCCTGCGCCTGCTGCGTGAGCCGCGGCGGCCCCGGGATGCGGGAGTGGGCGAGGCTAGGGCTCCGGAGCGGGCGGGCCCGGGTTCCCAGGGAGGCGTGGTCAGAATTTTAGGGCGGGCCAGAGGGTCCGAAGTGGGTGGGGTCAGCGCTGGGGCGGGCCGAGAGCCCCGACGTGGGCAGGGCTAGAATTTTGACGAAAGACTCTGGAAGCGCCAGTGGGTTGAGTTAGATGGAGCAGCGCAGGTTGTTTTGAAGTGGGCGGGAGTCGAAATCGGGGGACACCCGGCCTCTAGTGGGTGAAGCTTCTTCTGGAGGCGGAGCCAGTGTTCCAGGTGGGCAGGGCTGGAAGGTGGCGGTGCACAGTCCACCTCCGCTGCACCTGCACGGATCCCTTTCCTGTTTCCAGGCTTTCTCTGCTCTGAGCTCCAGGCTGCCCGCCTCTTGTGCTTGCGCCCCCTGCTGGACTCCAGCTCGGTGACGCCCCTTGGGGACCGGGCAGAAGAGGAAGCTGGCACGGTCCAGGAACTGGTCCTTACCCTGCAAGCCCTGGGGCTGCCCAGACCCATGCCAGGGACTCAAGCCAGCCAGATACTGCGGGAGCTACATACCAAGGTAGAGACCGGAGCCACCCCGTCTTCCTTGGCTCTTCTTTCCAAAAGGAGCCCTAGCCCTAGAGGGAGTGTCCCAATTACATAGCTGTGTTTTAGAACTGAGGCCACCATTCTTGGTTCTGTGGCCTGGGTCCTCGGGGTCGAGGGGAACTGGGGCCTATGGAGGGGTTCATCCTGTTTCTGCCTCAGTTGACCTCTCTTCTCCCATCAGATTTCAGAACTGCTACCTTCCCTGCCCCCAGGGTCCATGGAGCCCCTCCTCACCTACCCACTGAACGCACCCCAATGGGTAAGACTATATACAGTTATAGGTGACATCCAGACACGGGAGTGAGAGGGGTCCGGGTATGACAGACCTTTTCTTCCAGAAAGCGTTGGAGTCTCTCTCCGGAAGCTTGGCAGATCAGTACTACTGCCGTCGCTGCCTCCTCCTCAAGCGCCTGGACCTCACGACATCTGCTTTCCACTGGAGTGATCGGGCAAAGGTGTGGGCACAGGACACTGGAAAGAGCAGGAGGCCTAGTTGTGGGGGCCACAACTGTGAGGTGGAGGAATGAGGGCCAGGAGTAATATCCTCTGGGAAGTTCTGAGGCCCAGACCACTTTAGAATCTTGTAAGAACCGGGGCTTCTAGAATCTCAAGCCTCCAGGGAATTCTAGAATTCCCAGCTCTGAGCTGGGAGTGTCTTCAGAAGTATCCCCTTTGGAGAGAGGTGTGGGCAGTGATGCTATCTTAGTCTGTTTCGTGTTGCCATGACAAAGTCCCTGTGACTGGGTACTTTATAAGGAGGTTTATTTTCACTTAGGGTTTTACAGGCTGAAAAGTTCAAGTTTGGGCAATCAAATATGGTCAGGGCCCATGCTGGGTGGCATCACAGAGTGGGGGTGCCTATAGTAGTGGCAATCAGGCACATGTAGAAAAGAACAAAACATGGGGTAACTAGTCCAGTGCAGCGAGGCCTAACCTACTCCCACTGGACTGCATTAACCACTCCTAAGGGTGGTGCCTCTGTGACCTTATGACTCCCCTAGACTCCACTTCTTAACCATTACGCCATTTCTTAATACTATTACACTAGGGAATCTACAGCCCAGACAGGTTACCTGAAGGGCAGTGAGGGCGGACTTGGGGGCGGGTTCTGGACCAAGTGTCCAGTGCATGAACCACATACAAAGCATGCAGAGGCCTTAGAGGGAAAGATGACATCCCACCCAGGGAAGGCTCTAGGACACCTTCTCCCTGTTCCCTGCCCCTCCAGGCCCAAGGGAAGGCCATGAAGGCAGTGTTGATGCCAATTCGAGAGGTTTTGAGCCCAGAATCAGACATCTCCATCGCACATGTTCTGGCTGCCCGAGCTGACCTTTCTCGCCTGGTCCCAGCAACTAGCAAGGCTGCCCGCCAGGGGACCAGCTGTGCCATCAACAAGGTGGGCACCTGGGTGGGGAAGGTCTCTGACATCCCTGGCCTTCAAATTGGCCTTTCGGCCTCTGCCCTGTCCACACCTGACCTCTCGCTCCCTGGTCCTTGGCCTCTGGACTGGCCACCTCTAAGCAACCCCCATTCACATGGCAGCTAGAAGGACCTTAAAACTCAAAAATCTGATCATGGACTTTCCCAGCTCAAAACCGTACTGTGGCTCTCTAGTGCTCTGAAACAAAGTCCAGCTGTTTACTGAGCTACTGCCCAACTTCGGTTTAACTCGATCCCCAGTACCTTACCTTGTCTATGAGTTTTTAACTTCTTTTTTTTTTTTGCATTGTTTGGGATTGAACCCACAGGCTCTACCACTGAGCTAAATCTCTAGTCCTTTTTTATTTTTTATCTTGAGACAGTCTCACTAAATTGCTGAAGCTGGCCTCAAACTTGGCATTCTTCCTCCTATCTCAGCCTCCTGAGTTGCTGGGATTATAGGTGTGTGCCAACACACAACTGGCTTACCACCACCACCACCACCCACTCCCCCAAGACTGGGGATGAAACCTAGGGGATTTCTGCCTGAGAGTTACACTCCCATTATCTTCAGACAGGGTCTCACTAAGTGGTTGAGGCTGACCTCAAACTTTTGATCCTCCTGCCTCAGCCTCCCAAAGTCAATGTGATTCCAGGTGTGCATCACCTCACCCACCATCTTAACGCTTCTAAAAACAAATAGACTCTGTTTAAGTGGTTGAGAATTTAGCTTTATACCTCTCTAAAGTTGTCTTTAAATATTTTTTTAGTTGTCAAAAGACCTTTATTTTATTTATTTATTTATATAATGTTGAGGATCAAACCCAGTGCCTCACACATGCCAGGCAAGTGCTCTACCACTGAGCCCGAGCCTCAGCCCCTCTGAAGTAGTCTTAAACTTGCAGCGTGCAAATAATGGATTTTTTTTTTCTTGGTACCAGGGATTGAACTCAGGGGCGCTCAACCACTGAGCCACATCCCCAGCCCTATTTTGTATTTTATTTAGAGACAGGGTCTCTCTCAGTTGCTTAGCACCTCACTTTTTGCTGAGGCTGGCTTTGAACTCGTGATCCTCCTGCCTCAGCCTCCCTGAGCTCCAGATTTCAGTGTACACCCCCACGCTCCACCACTTTCTGATGACCTTTGAGGCCAGTTTAAAAGCTCGATGCTCTCCTCTTCCATCAGTCTGGTCCCCTTCTCCCCAGCCACTACCCAAACAGTCACCATCTGCCTTCCTTCTTTTAGTTTTATTTTTTAGTTTAGACGGACACAGACACAATATCTCTATTTTCTGTATTGGTTTTCATGTGGTGCTGAGGATGGAACCCAGTGCCTCACAGGTACAAGGCGGGCGCTCTACCACCGAGCCCCTCCCTTCCTTCTTGAATCTCATGCTGTTCCGTTGCTCTCTGGACCCCTTGTCCACAATTTCTATTTTTTTCATCTGAAAGTCAAGTCTGATCGATTCTTAGGTGCTTATGGGTGAAATGCCGGACCGGGGTGGCCGCCCCAACGAGCTGGAGGCCCCCATGCCCAGCTGGCAGAGCCGGAGGGAAGACGGCGGCTGGGGGAAAGCAGGCCGCCAGCGCTGGGGCCGCAAGAAGAAGAAGAAGTAAAGGGAGATGCCCGGGGCCAGTCACCCTGGGGAGTCAGTTTGGGGGTCCCTTGGTACCGGCCCCCAAGTCCCCATCCCCTGGTTCTGGAGGCCCCCAAATGTCCTGTGCCCGTCCACCTCTCAATGCCAAGAACAATGTTCCCTGGAAAATAAATTTAATTTTGATGGCTGTAGGACCCTTTCTGTGGAGGCCCGCCCAGGGGCACGTGGCCTTTGGGGGGAGGCCCTGCTCTGCGTCTGGACAGGCCCCGCTGCTCTGATGCACAGGGTCCTCCGCCTTTCCAGGACACCCTTTCCCTTCCTGTGGGCATGGGGAGGACACTTATCCTGTGTCCCCAGTGTGCCAGTTCTGTTCTAGGCATGGGGACACTGTAGGGAAAGACAGGTAACATTTCTGGTGAGGAGGAAGGGACATTTCACAAAATATAGGTGGAAGGTGAATCTGTCTCACAGAGGAAGCACCATGGAGAAAAATAATGCTGGGAGGCAGGATGGGGTGGGGGGCAGGGAGGTGCAGGTCTCTGAAATGGTCAGAAGTATCCCTTGAGCACTGTTTCAGAAAATAAGCCACATGGGGCCCTGGGGAGGAGCCTTCCTGGTAGTGCAAAGGCCCTGAGGTAGGATTCTTTGGGGAATGTTCAAGGTACACTGAGGCCAGGGTGGCAGAAGCAGGATGAGTAAAGGGGCTGGGAGGTGGGGGTGGGGTCAGAGAGGTGAGGGTCAGAGTGTGGAGCTCTGTGGGTCACGGTGAGGACTGGCTTTTACCCTGAGCTAACGGAGGGTGGCTCAGGGTATGGGGTTCACAGGCCCACAGTTCCACCCCCTTTCCCCTGTCTCTGCCACCCCAGTTTGGAGCTCTGCCCACCCTTCACTCACGCTGGCTGTCCACGGGGCACTGCGCTCAGGTCTGCAGCTTCTCTCTTAGCAGACCAGGTTTGCGTCCTGCCTCCTACCCTGGGAGCTCTGTCCCCTTGGCCAGCAGCCTGACCTCGCCAGCCTCCCTCCTAACCTGGTGAGTGGAGATTTGGGCGACAGTGAGCCTTGGTCTACATGCGCCCAACACTGAGTGGCACATGCTATGTGTGGGAAATGGAGTGGGATTAATAGCTCTTGCCACACGAGGGAAGAAAAGAACTTTTCTGGGAGGTCAAGTGATGATGGATGCGTCATCAAAGGCCCTGTGGGTGTGGAGAAGGGGATGTCTGGGGGTCCTGGGGGTGGGGGCTGTGAGGGAGAGACAAGCCCAAGATGATGTCTAGGAATCTGGCTTGGAGGAGGAGGTGGGTGGTGGGACCGGCTCTGGGGAGGAGACCTGGAAGGAGGAAGATAGTAGTGAGGGGGTGTCAGATGTGGGGAAGAGGGTCTCCCCCAGACCGTCTCAGCGATGAACGAATGGACCCTGGGTTTTGTGGATTTTTAGTGTTTTTTTTTTTTTCCCTAAACCTGATATAAGAGTCTCTGCTTTTAAAGTGTGGAATTTACTCCACTGATATTTATTGTAGCTCCTGATACATTTGACTTTCTTCTT
Source organism: Ictidomys tridecemlineatus (assembly GCF_052094955.1). Lineage (NCBI taxonomy): Eukaryota > Metazoa > Chordata > Mammalia > Rodentia > Sciuridae > Ictidomys > Ictidomys tridecemlineatus. The sequence goes on along the minus strand of NC_135491.1, from coordinate 15,231,280 downwards.
TTTTTTTTTTTTTGTATCAGGAATTGAACACTTAGGGGCACTTAACCACTGAGCCACATCCCTAGTCCTTTTATATAGTTTATTTAGAGACAGGGTCTCACTGAGTTGCTTAAGGCCTCCTAAATTGCTGAGGCTGGCTCTGAACTCTCGATCCTCCTGCCTCAGCCTCCCGAGCTGCTGAGATTACAGGCATGCGCCACCGTGCCCAGCATTATTCTTGCCATCTTAGTGTTTTTGTTTTTGTTTCGCCCTCTCTCTAAACCCTTTTTCTGTTCTAGTGGTTACTCCTCCCCCCAAACATATTGAAACTTCTGTTTTCCACTCAACATTATAAATTAGCCAGTATCCATCCCCTCCCACCAAGCAATGGGGGACATTTGCATATTTTCACTTTCCTGTGAGTCCCCAGACCTGTCTGGTCTCTCCCAGATGGCCAGCTGGGGCAGAGCGCAGTTCCTGCTTACCGTCTCTGGTTCCCAGGAAGGGTGTGGGGACTCTGTCTGGGTCCAAGCATGGCAAAGGTGGTACCCAGTCTCAGGTTCCAGGGAGAGTGTGTAGGACAGACTCTCCTCAGCGTCTGTTTGTGGAGTGACGATGGAAGGGACGTTGGCATGAGGGGAAAGACCCATGACCTTGGAAATGAACCCCATCCACCAGCCCGCTTCCCAGCACTGCCATGCCCTGGGACTTACCAGAGTTGGCATGAGGAGGTGGTGTGGGTGGGACAGGGGCTCCTGGGGGTCCCGCGTCACCCTTGGGCCCTGGTCTCTTCTTACATTCCACCTTCACTTGGTCCCTGCAGTGTTTGTGGCAGCAGAGGCCACAGTCTGGGGGACGGGAGTGGTTAGTACCCTCCATGCTCCAGTCTGTGGGTCCCAGCACCCTCCCGCTGGAGGGCGCCCCACTCACCCCGGCAGCGGTAGCCTTGCTTGGTGACACCCCAGAGCTGGAAGAGAAAGCAGAGCTGGTTCAGATGACAGGCTGGAGGGCGTGGGCTGAAGGGACAGGATGGAACTGTGCAAGTCACCAGGTTTGAAAAATTTTCAAGAATTTGAGAATTTAACTGGAATTAAAGGAACCTGCAACTACCTGAAGTTGGGGAGCCAGGCAGGATATTAGAATTCGGTGAACTGTGGAGTGCATGTTCTACGGGCAGGGACCGTGTCTATTGTTCCTGAGATGTCCCCAGGCCTGGCATGGCTTGTCACAGGGAAGGTGCTCAGTACAGACTGTGGCTGGTGAATTTGGGAGGTGACCCAAGGTTGTGAAGTAAGTCTCAGTTTGGAGACCGAGAGATCGGTCCTCCATCAAGAGTTTGAGGAGGCTATCAATTTGGAAATTGTCCAGACCTTGGATGGTGTGGATGGAGTTTAGCCATCTGGAGATGGGTTCTGTTTGGACATGATCCACCCAGGTTTGTTCTGGAGATTACCCAGAGCTTTAGGTATTATCCGGGGTTTGGTGGTTGTCCAGGGTAGAGATTACACAGGATTTGGGGGTTATCTGGATTTGGGCATTATCTAGAATTTGGAGATTATTCCAACTGGAGCATTTAGTATTTAGTTTATTTAGTATTTAGTGGGAGTTTTCTGGAATCGGGGGATTATCTGATTGTGGGGACCCTTCACCCTCCAAGGCAGGGCCAGCTCTCAAGTCCCAGCTCGGATGCTCCAGGGCCCTAGGGGTGCCACCAGGACAGAGTGCTTACAAAGCCGTTGCAGTTGTCACAGAAGGTAGGCTTGCGCAGGGTGACCTCGTGGAAGGTGTGCAGGAAGGCCAGGCCCAGCTTGGAGCAGATGGCGCTGGCATGCAGCAGGTACCCCGTCAGCTCCTCTCTGCTGAAGGAGCCACGCCTGGGGTAGAGACGACGCCTCAGCACGACTGTCCCTTCCTCCCCAGGCCCCCAGTCCTAGCAACTCCAGAGTCCTCTGCTCTGGGGGCCCCAGGAGTCAGGGCACTTACCCCTGGCGGGGGGGCGGGTGCAGCCCGTGGCAAGCGAAGGGGAAGTTGCCCGACAGCCGTTCAAAGTCCTCCTGCGAGATGGTGCCGCGGCCTTCAGGGTCGTAGTTCTTGAACACGGACTTTGGAGGAGCAAGGGAGGGACAGGGTGAGTCGGGGATGAGGCCCAGCCCCAGGGTCCTGGATTCCTTCCCGCACACGGGAGTCCCCTCCTGGCACCCACCTGCGGGGGCCCAGTCCCTCCTCACCTCCACCAGCTGTTCCACGTGTCGACCCAGGGTGATCCTGTCCGGCTTGGGTGTCACCCCAGTGGTCCACTCGACCACCACAGGTGCTTTGAAGGGAGAGGGCGGCTGGAGGGGGACAGAGGCACACAGTGAGGCACTTCATAGGCTCGGGCAGGGGTCAGAGGTCAGGGGTTAGGTCTCACCAGACTCTTGGGACAGCGGGGCTCCCGGGCGTAGGACAGCTCGTAGATCTCGTCCTCCGTGTAGAAGAGATCCAGGGAGAGCTGGGGTGGGTGGGGTGGGACAGAGCCTCCTGTCACTGTCCCCCAACCTCAGCCCACATGCCTGCCTCTTTGGGAGACCCCAGACCTGCCCAGCCCTCCCACTCTCCTGAGGTCCTTGTTAAAGACCCAGCCCCATCTCCCTCCGCGCCCTTTTTGCCTTCTCTCTTCTCTGTGGCACTTGTCATCTAGAGGCGGAGAGACTTCCCGACCTGGCTGGAGTGGCTTGTGGCCCCCAGAATGTCTGCCCCTCAGAAGGCCACTGTGTTTGCTGACTTGCCCTCTACCATGTTCCGGGTGCCCGACGCTGGGCCTGGCTGCCAGCAGGTGCTCAGTAAATACTGGGGCTGAGGGATGGCCTTTCACAACCAGCAAAGAAAGGGGTCTCAGTTTGGGCGCACGCCTATGACCCAGTGGCTAGGAAGGCTGAGGCAGGAGGATCAGAGTTCAAAGCCAGCCTCAGCAAAGGCAAGGCATTAAGCAACTCAGTGAGACCCTGTCTCTGAATAAAATATAAAATAGGGCTGGGGATTGGCTCAGTGGTCCAGTGCCCCTGAGTTCAATCTCTGGTACCACCCTCCACCAAAAAAAAAAATAATAATAATAATAATAAAGAAAGAAAAGGGTCTCAGGCACCAGCCATCTTAGGGCAAGGCAGGCTTCACAAGCCAGTGACTGTGCAGGCCCTTGCTTCCAAGGGTCCCTGCTGTGTTTCATGGTTTAATGTCCTGCTGTCACCTTCCGTCTCTTTTTGGGGGGGTGGGCGTGGCAGGGTCATACTGGGGATTGAATCCAAAGTATGCAAGGTATCTCTGGGCATCAGTTTCCCAGTCCACACAATGGGTGCAGTAAGGGTTCCCACCTCATAGGGTTGTGAGGTATCCTGAAGTGACAACTGGCACAGAGCAAGTGATCAACACGGTTAACTTTCTGCCTAGATTCTGATTATGTCGAGGCCTGAAATTGTGAACTAGTGTCCAGAACCTGGGGTCAGGAGTACAAAAGCCCAGAGCAGTTCTGGAGCTCAGGTCAGTGGACACTTGAGTCAGAGGAATCCAGGGGAAAATGGCCTCACACACATACAGCTCACTGTACTCCTGTAGTCCTGAGTCTGGTTTTTTGTTGCTGTTGTTGGTTTTTTTTTTTTTGGCACTGTGGATTGAACTCAGGGGCACTCAACCACTGAGCCACATCCCCAGCCCTATTTTGTATCTTTTAATTTAGAGTCAGGGTCTCATTGAGTGGCTTAGTGGCTTAGTGCGTTGTTTTTTGCTGAGGTTGGGTTTTGAACTTGTGCTCCTCCTGCCGCAGGGGCTGCTGGGAGGACAGGCATGTGCCACTGCAGCCGGCTCCAGATTCTCTTTTAAGTACTTTATATTCATCATTTATTAGTCAATTCTCAAGTACCCTCTGAAGTGGGTCCGATTATTCCCACTCTCTAGATAAGGAAACTGAAGCTGAGGGGTTAAGTAACCTGCCCAATGTCACACAGCACTGTCTGGTCCTGCAGAGCCTTACAGGCCCAGGACCCTCAACCTCAGTACCCCCAGGCCCAGCCTCTGGGGGCCCACACTGGGCGGAGCAGGGAAGCTCACGGTGAGCAGATGCAGCAGGTCTTCGTTGGCGCTGCAGGGGGGATGCTGTCCCTGGAGGGCTGCCAACTCCTGCAGCCGCAGATAGAGGCTGTTCAACTTGGGCAGATGCAAGCGGCCATCTGGTAACCGGTCAGGATGTGCCTCGTGCAGGGACACCAGGTCCTTGAGGTGCACACCCAGAACAGGCAGCCGGAAGCCGCTGCAGCCAGCCCAGGTGCGGCGGTAGCGGGCGTAGTTGTTGTGGGAGCCGAGAAGCTCTGTCAGCTCCAGCAGGGCCTGGGTGGGAGGAACACGTCATCGGGAAGAGCCAGTATGTTCCCTGAGCCCCTCTAGGCTCCAGACCCCCAGGGACCCTTTCAAAACCTCCTAAGCCCCTTCTGTATCCCACACTGGCCTCAGTATTTCCCCAAACTGCTTTTCCACTTGGGTCTCCAACTCAGAGAGGCTCTACTATCACCCCATTCCCCAAGTTAGAATGAGGTCTCACAAAATTGAATCTGATCATGGGTACTGGCATCACTCTCAAACCTGCCCTAGCTCCCCAGTGCCCTTTGGATGAAGCTCAAACACCTTAACTTGAGCTTTCAGGGTTCAACAGAATCTTCCCTGGGCATATCCAGCCTATTTACCTGCCCTTAGCCACACACCGGATGCATGAATGACTGACTCTTCCTGGGCACTTCCCAAACCGCCCCCCCCATGTTCCTCCCTTGGGTGGCACAAATGTTGATTGGATGTGGGACAGCTTGCCACCTGGACTGCTGGTTCTCCGTTAGCCTCTTTCTCACCAGCCTCCCTCACAGCCCTCCCTCACAGCCCATCTTAGGACCAGATCCGTGGAGGACAGAGAGGATCACTGCTATCTATGCTGGTCACAGAGGAAGAATGCAGATGGCCTGGGGGCTCAGGCTTTGGGGCAGCCAGTTCCTCAGGTAGTCCCAGAGCCCCTGGGAAGGGACTGATGGTGATCGCTTAGAATCTGGGAGCTCACCTTGGTGCTGTCAGGGCTCAGGTGGGCCTGGGAGTCCTTGAGTCTGGAGATGGCACTATGACACAGGCCCCCTGTGACGGCCATCAGTGTGTTGAAATTTTGTAGCTGGCGGAGTCTCTAGGAAGGGAGGTGATGCCAGAGATGGTAAGTATCATAGAAGGACAGGCAAGGTCAAGTTCAAATGACGGCAGGTGGGTTGGGTGGACCAGTGTGTGCAAGGGACAGGTGAGGAAGGTGGCTGTCAGGCAGGGGTTGAAGAATGTGAGGTTAGAACGTGTGGGGAGAGCCAGGGGATGTGGCTGTGGTGGACAGCCAGTGGGCACGCGCGAGGCCCTGAGTTCGAACCCCAGGCAAGTGCGGGGAGCTGGACGGACAGGTGTGCTTCAGACAGGCGCGGGAGGATTCGGCCAGCCCTGAGAGTCCCACGGGTGAGGGCTCTGGGCAGAAGCTGGGGACCAGGCTGAGATGAAGGAACGGGACCAGGGTGGGAAGGGAAGAAGAGAAAGATTCCAGGTAGGTGGGGGGTCGAGATCCCCCCTCCCCTTTCCCAAGTTCAAGGGCAGAGGTCGCCTGGAGAGAGGGGCCGCGGAGGAGCGGAAGATGCTCAGACCAAGGAAACCCCAGGACTAAAGGGCCCGGCAAGAGGAAGAGGGCGGTGGAAGCTGCCAGAGGAAGGGCGTGGCCTACGTGGAAGTACGCAAGGGGGCGTGGCCACGGCGGAGGGCTTCCCTTTTCCCAGAAGGGAGGGGAAGCAGAGGGGCGCAGTGCGATGGGGTGGGGGCGGGGCCGGGGCGAGGACGGGGGCGGGGCCGGGGAGGGAGGGGCGGGACCGAGGAAGGGAGGGGCGGGGCCGGGGGGAGGGAGGGGAGGGCTGCAGTCACCATCCCAAAGAGACTGACCGCTGGGGCTTGGGGACTGGAGCTAGGAGCCTGGTGCAGGCGGGTGCAAAGTCGGGCACTTGAGGCAACGCTGCCATCGCCCTGGGACCGGGTTTGGACGATGGCGCCCGGGGGGAATTAATCAACTGTCACGTCCAAGGCCAAGCGGCCAAGGCGGGTTTGACGCGGTGATATCAAGGCCGAAGAAGCCCAGATCAGGGGTTAGAAAACTCGAACTGTTTTTAAAAATAAAATCAATAAAACAAAACAAAACAAAAAAACCCTAACTGTGGCCTCGGGGGTGGAGCCAGAGTGGGACACGATGTGACGGGCGTGGCTAGGAGTTGCGCGACGTCACCACCCGGTTGGCCTGCAGGAGCCAAGGTCCTGGGAATTTGGGCAGGCTGGGTCGCCAGGGGTCAGGTCACTACCTGGCCGCAGGGCAAGCAACTAGAAAGTGAGCGGAAAGGCGGGCCTCACCTGTGCCACGTGAATGAACTTGTCCAGCACCTGCGCACGCTGAGCAGCTCCAGGGCGGCTCAGCACCATGACCTGCACCCAGCGGGACACGCTGTTGCTGAGGCCCACGGAACCCTCCAGGGCTGGGCAGCCCCTCACGGAGCCCTGCAAAACGTAGCCCCGCAGGTCCTGGGGCTGGGGGCGAGGTGGGTGTTACGGCGGGGGGGGGGGGGCAGTGCCCTGACTTGCCATCCCCCTTGCAGCTGTAACTTCCGATGTCCTAGCATGGTTAGCCTTTATAAACTTTGTCATTTGCCTCTCCACAGGCTGCCATATGTCCCCTCAATCTGAAGAGACATGTTTAAATAAAGCCAGGTACTACTCTGAGCACTTTATCATATTAAATAATTTAATCTTCATGACTCTACAAGGTGGGTACTGTTATTCCCATTTTAAAGATGAGGCAGTTGAGGCAAAAACACAGGCATGAGCTAGGACAGGAAACGAGTCTATATGCTGAAAATATTATTATTATTGTTATTATTATTGGCCCTGCTGGGGATGAACCCAGGGCCTTGCAATCATCGGTCAGTCTCTGCTGCTGAGATACAGCCCAGTCCAGTCTATATGCTGTTAACTGTTTAACTGACTGGTCCACAGCAAAGGGAAGGATGGGGAAGAAGGCTCAAAACCGACTTCTACTTGTTCTGCTCAATAGTTTCTTACCCACATCCACTGCACTATCTGCATGTTATATTGATACACACACAAAAAAAAATCAGAAAAATTTCACATTAGGGAACCAGATTCTCTCCTTCCCTTGAATCAATCATTCGTCCAGATGGCAATAGTTAACATATCTACACTAAAGCACAGGAAAATGGACATTTGGGCCAGGTGTGGGGCGCACACCTGTAATCCTAGCAATTGGAAGGCTAAGGCAGGAGGATGGCAAATTTGGGGTCAACCTCGGCAACTTAGCAAGACCCTCAGCAACTGGTGAAGTACCCCTGAGTTCCATCCCAGTACCCCCCCCAAAAAAAATTAAAAACTAACATTTGGGTAGGTAAAATAAGGCAATTTCAAATGGGTTCACCAGGTATAATTTACTCTAGACTGGGTGCTATATCCTATAAGATGGGAATTGCTAACATTCCCTTTTACACATGAGGAAACTGAGGCACCACGAATTGAAATGCTTGTTGATTAAATGAATAATTAACAAAATATTTTGAACACTTACTATGTGCCAGGTACTGGTTAGGCTTTTCTTCTTTGAACCCAGGGTGCTTAGCCACTGAGCCACCTCCCCAGCCTTTTTTATTGTTTATTTTGAAACAGGGTCTTGCTAAGTTGCTTAGAGGCTGGCTTTGAACTTGTGATCTTCCTGCCCCAGCCTCCCAAGATGCTTGATGCTTGAATTGCAAGTGTGCACCACCAAGCCTGGCAGGCTTGTTTTTTGTTTTTGGTACTGCAGGAACACTCTACCACTGAACTACATTGCCATCCCTTTTTTAATTTTTATTGTTTGAAACAGGGTCTCACTAAATTCCCAGTCTGGCCTCAAAATTGTGATCCTCCTGCCTCAGCCTCCCAAGTCACTGGGATTATAGGCGTGCACCAATGGACCCAGCCACAATAGGCATTTTGTAATTGGGATTTTAAATTTTCCCACCTCTAAGGAAGGATTATGACCTCTGTTTTACAAAGGAGGATTCCCAGAGAGGCTGAGACACTAGTTCTGTGTTACACAGGTGAGAAGGAGGTGATGGCATCGGAACCGAGGGTCCTGTGCTCAGCCACCTGGCTCATTTTCCTGGACCCTCTGGCTCCCAGCTTTGAAGTTTAAGAACCCCAGCTGGGTGCCTTGCAGGGATCCTCCCACTACCCCAATCTTCCCCCTGTCCCAGAAGGGCACTGAAGGCCCAGGGAGTCCTCACCGTGATGGCCTGGAAGGACCGGAACTCCAGGTATGTGAGGTGCTGGGCCAACTCCTCCGACTCCAGGTGATCGAAAAGCAAGGACACTTTGCATTTTTTGCCCAGGCCTGGGCTGCTCGTGAGAGGTGGGGGCCCAGGGCCACCAGGGCTCAGGCTGGGGGCCAAGAGGGGCAGGGTATTGGAGTGGCTCAGAGTTGAGGGTCTGGGGATGTCAAGGGAGATGGCAGGAGGGGGTGGGGCAGGCAAGGGGACATCGGGCTGGCTCACAAGTGGGAAGCATCTCCCAGGCTCCTCTGGGCTGAGTTGCCCTCCTGGGCCACCGCGGCCCAGAAACGACCTATGACCTCTTCTAGCTGGGGCTCCTGGCGCATGGCCTCTGGGTGTTGGGCCATCCAGTACCTGAGAACAGGTTAGGGTGGGGCATGGGGCGGGGCTGAGGGACCTCCAGATGCCAAGTGGGGAGGTCTACATGTGTGCAGGGGGTCTTGGGAAAGGCAGGTTTTGGAGGGGCACCAGGACAGGGGGATCTCTGGGATAGGATGGGGGGTCTCAACACGGGTTGGGGAGATTTATGGAGGTAGATGGCGGGATCTCTTGGAAGTGGAACTGCACAGAAACAGGACAGTGGGGGTGTCTCAGGATCTAGCCTGGGGTTTCTAGCGGGGAGATAATGACAGGAGGTCTTGGGGTCTCAGCTGGGGTATATAGGAAGTAGGGTTTGGGGGATCAGCTGGAGGCCTATCAGAGCTGGGAGAAGGGTCTGTGGATTCTGGTTGGGGGTCTCCAAAAGGTTGGGGTTCTCAGGGGCAGAACTGGGAGGGTCTTAGGAACCCAGTCAGGGTGTCTCCGAATGGGGTTCCAGGGAGTGGAGCTGGGAGTCTCTGAGATATTGGGGGAAGGGCAGGATATGGGGAAGAGGGCTGACCCAGCTTTACCTGACCAAGTGACAGATCTGCAACTGCCTCAGCTCCCGGGTGTCCTCTGCAGCCTCCTGGTACTTGAGTTCCGGTCAAGGTTCCATTATCCAGTGTCCAGACCTGCCCGCTCCCCCGTCCCCTCCTCCCAGACTTCTGTGTTTCTGCCCTTCTGCCCTCTGCCACGGTCACGGTCATGGAGGATATAAAGCCAGCAGCCGGGCAGCAAGTTCAGCAGAAGGCAGCACCCAGCTGTGCATGGCCAGCACCATGTTGAGAACGTGGTCCCCTCGGCGCAGGCTGCCACTGGAGTCTGGGAGGGGGCAAGGGGGACTCTGTCTGAATGGCCCCTGGGCGTGGACTGACAGTCTCCAGAGCTTGGTGGACCGTCAGGTTCAAGTGATGCCGGCATCAACTTGGGCAAGCACCTCAACCTCTCTGTGCCTTAGTTTTTTGTCCACACCAGGCATGGGCCAGCAATGTCACAGAGATGGAAACGGCACCAGTCCTGCTCCCATCCTCGTCCCAGGAAAAAGCAACGCAGGTGTTTCTCCAACCCTTCATGGAGCGATTGGGATTCATCCCACACACCCATTTTATAGCCCCAAACACTGAGGCTGAGAGAGGCGGGTGCTTGGCAGGGCTGGGACTGGGGAGGCTGGCCAGGGAGGGGCACTCACCAAAGGACTGGATGCATTTCTCCAGCAGCTCATCTTCGCTGTAGCTGCCCTCGCCCAGCATGCCCAGATTCATGGATGCCATGACCTTGCTGATCTCCCGGGGACTGGGGCAGGTCTTGTGGCGGCGAGGGGCCTGGCGGGGCCGGCCCCGGCCTCCTGCCTTCCCTGAGCATTCCTGGTGGGATTTCCTGTGGATGCACATCCCCTCACCCCCAGGAAGCATGAGAGCCCCCTCTTTTGGGCAGATCCTCAGATTCCTCTGACCCCAATGCCCCAAGGTACCATGGGAGAAATTCCTACAGGAATACAGGTGAAGTCCCCGGATGACCGCTGACCTACCATGGACTCCTGCGAGAAGCCCCCAGGAATATTCCAGATTCCCCAAGGAATCCTAAAAACTCCCTCCTCCAGGCATCCCCCCCAAATTCCTCTGGACAAAGCTGTCTCAAGTCATCATGGAAGCGATTTCCTGTTGGCAGACCCGGGGGATTTGTCCTGACCTCTCAGGAAACCAAGACAGAAGACCCCTTAGGATCACTGCTGTCCTCCCTGGGAGGACACATGGGAGGGTCAGCCTCAGGACAACTCTTCAGAATGTCCTTTTGGCCTCCAGCGCCTCCTCCCTCAGGCAGGCCCCCGGGATTCCATCTCTTCTCTCCTCCCCACTCTCCCTCAGGAAGGGCCCTTCACGGGCTCTAGAGTCTTAGCCTCCAGCTGGGTGCTTAGATTTGGAACCCAGAGAGGAAGTACCAGTACAAAGTGACCTCTCCAGAGCTCCCCAGAGCTAGGCGGGGTCCCTGGAGCTAAGGCAGCTTCAAGGAAAGTTTAAAAATAACTTTGCCTTGTGCTCCTCTGAGGCTCCTGCTCCAGGTGGGGAGAGAGGGTAACGGAGCGACAGAGGCGGCAGGAGAAAGGAGGAGGGAGCAAAACTTAGACTCTAGAGTCGGAGAGACCTGGGTTCGAGAAATTTCTGCTGGCGGTGTGACGTTTGGTGAGTCACTTCATTTCTCTGGTCAGTGACCCAGATGTGGGAAAGCCGAGGTTAAGATGCAGAGAGAAAGAGGGATGGGGCCCAGGAGGAGCCTGTGGCCGGGGTGAAACTGGAAGCAGGAGTCCCACATGGCAAAGGTGACAGTGCATCCTAAGGACTCAGTAAGTTGTCACTGACTGTTGATGAATAATAGGGGGCATTACTGAGTACTGATTAGCTAGCGGGTCACCAGGGATTGAACCCAGGGTCCCCTAACCACTGATCAACATCCTCAGCCTTTTTAAAAATATTTTACTTAGAGACAGGGTCTCACTGAGTTGCTTCGGGTCTCACTAAGTTGCTGAGGCTGACTTTGAACTAATGATCCTCCTGCCTCAGCCTCCAGAGCCTTATTACAGGCATGGTCCACCATGCCCTGCAGGTCACTCCTTCTAGATCAGTGATTCTCAAAGTAAGGTCCCCAATCAGTACTAACAGAATCACCTGGGAACTTGATATAAACACAAATTCTTAGGCCCCACCCAGCACCCAGCACAAATCAAAACCTCTAGGGGTAAGTCCAGCAACTTGCATTTTTTTCTTTAATATTTATTTTTTAGTTTTAGATGGACACAATATCTATTTTATTTTTATGTGGTGTTGAAGATCGAACCCAGCGCCCCGCGCATGCCAGGCGAGCGCGCTACCACTTGAGCCACATCCCCAGCCCCAGCAACCTGCCTTTTATAAGCCCTCTGGGTGGTTTTGACACATGGTCAAGTTTGAGAACCAGTGGTTTGGACTGTCTCACTGAAGACTTAGAGGCCCCTCTGAGATACAATCTATAGTTATTCTATTGATAGAAGAAACTGAGACCCAGAGAAGCTAAGTAACTTACCTAAGGTCACACAGCCAGCAATGAGGCAGTGAGGATCCCACCACTAAACTACTGAATGGTATGGGGAGGGAAGTCCAGTTGCTCATCAGAATCATGTTGGGGGAGGTTGGAGGGGTCACCTAGACTGGGGACCCAATCACCATCCATCTTTGTGTGGATAGGAGGGCAAGCTTGCCCAGAGTTAGCGGGCAGTGGCAGTCACTTGGTCCCTGCCTGAGGACTGGCAGCCCCCTTGGAGTCTGGAGCAGCCAGGTGAGGTTTAAGAGGCAGGGGAACCGGCTGATCTTGCATCACACACCCCTCTCCTGGGGCAGGGCCCTGCAGGAGGAGGCTGGAGTTTCCAGTCAGGGGGCAGCGAGTGGATGGGGAGCCAGGAAGACCCCAGGGAGGACAGCAGGCGAGAGAGCAGGACGGGGAGGGCGGGGAGGGGAGAAGCAAAGTCCAGAGAGAGAACGCGTCAGCCGCAGGCGCCTCTGCGCACGCAGCCTTGGCCCTGGCTGGCCCTGGGCTCCCTGGAGCATCTGTCCCTGGCACCCCTGATCCTACAGGAGGCAGACGTCCTGGCCCCGCTCGGCGCCTCCCCAACCTTCCCGCGCAGACTTGGCTCCAGGGGAGGCCCCCTTACCTCTTGCTGTCTTTCCTATTCATACTTCTTTGGGGGGTGGTCCTCGCGGGACAGCTCCTCCCCCCTCACCAAGACTCCAGCTCTCAGCCCCTCGGGAGCTGGGCCTCCTCCGAGCTTGGGAAGGAAAGAGGAACTGCCCCTCCCCACCCACCCCCAGGCCAGGGGGAAGGAAGAGGCTGGGGAGAGACCAAAGGCTCCCCTCCCCCACGTGGGGATCCCTGCAGGCTGAGGTTTCCGGTGCTGCTGGCCCCCACCCCCCAGCCCAGCCGGCTCTCTAGCTATCTCCCCATCTTCGGGTCTTGAGACCTGTCACTGTCACACTTCAATAGAAGCAGTTTTTAAAAAGCATGACTAATCTGTGTAAAAATACATACACACTCAAAAGAAAAGTCTGTATTTCTATAAAGATATATCCAGGGACCGAAAGCACAAGGATTTGAATAGAAACTCATATACTTTGCATAATTATTTTACGGTTTCTTTCATTCCTAGTTTATTATTATTATTATTATTTTCCGGGAGAGGAGGTGGACTGAGGATTGAACCCAGGGTGCTCCACCACTGAGCTACAGCCTCACCTCTTTTTATTTTTTAGTTTGAGACTGGGTCTCACTGAGTTGCTGAGGATGCCCTTGAACTTGTGATCCTCCTGCCTCCGCCACTGAGTGGCTTGGATGCCGGGTGTGAACCATCTTCCTGGCGTTTCTAGGCTGGTTTTAAGGATACCATCTGTACCCTGGGAAAACATGTTTCCTTTATTACTCTCCTTGTAACCAGCCCTTGTGTGTACCTCCTATGTAGCAGACTCTGCTCTAAGGGCTTTTAAAATATTATCTCAGTGGACTGTTATCTAATTACAGGTGGAGGTAAGCAATCTGGAAGCTTCCTCCCTCCCTCTGTCCCCCTTAGGCAGGAGTGACCAATATTACGGGCTATTAGGTTTTATCTGGGTTGTTATTTGAGCGTTGACGTACATAAAAGCATGTCCATGGAAACAGACTTTTCTTTTGACTACGCCTGTTTTATTCTTTTACCTAAATGTGTCATGCTTGACTTCTTTTTTTTTTTTAAATTGAGATACACAAAAGAGCACATATTGCTAAGTTATTTAGGTTGATGAACTGTCACTAACCCAGCCAACCCAAGTGACTTCCACGCAAATCAAGAAACAGAACACTTTCATTCTTCGTAAGTCCCCAGTTGCCTTTCCCAGCACCATCTGCCACAAGTTACCAGGAGCCTGATGTCTAACCGGAGAGTCTTGTCTGTTTGGAGCTGTAGATGTCTGCTCTCATGTATTGTACCTGCTTTCTTTCATTTAGCACACTGTCTTTACAGTTCTTCCATGTTATTTTCTCTGATTCTAATTTCTTCCTTTCATTGCTGTCTGTAGTCTTTCATTGTGTGACAATGGTCAGTTTTCTTGTGATGGACAGTGGAGTTGCTCCCTTGGGGCTGATTTGTTTGTTTGTTTGTTTGTTTTGTGTCCTAGAAATTGAACCCAGGGGTGCTTTACCACTAAGCTACATCCCCAGCCCTTTTTATTTGTTTATTTATTTCTGTGACAGGGCTTTGCTAAATTGCTGAGGCTGACCTCAAACTTGTAATCCTCCTGCCTCAGCCTCCAGAGTCACTGGGATTACAGACATATGCCTCTAGTGCCTGGCTTCCTTAGGGCTCTTATGAATAAAGACGCTGTGACTATTTTGTTTAGTTCTTTGGTGCTGGAGATCAACCCAGGGCCTTACACATACTAATTGGGGTACTCTACCACTGAGCTACATCCCTAGCTCCTCCTGTGAATATTTGAGCACTTGGCTTTGATAAATATAATGTGTAAAATTTTGTAGGGTTGTGTTCAGGGAAGGAATAAATGGGTCATGGTATGATTCTGCCAATCCTAGTATGTTGTTCTTTTTTTGGTACTGGGATTGAACCTAGGGGCACTTAACCACTGAGCTGCATCCCCAGCCCTTTTAAAAATATTTTTATTTAGAGACAGGGTCTCACTGAGTTGCTTAGGACCTCCCTAAATTTCTGAGGCTGACTTTGAACTTGTGATCCTCCTGCCTGAGCCTCCTGAGCGCTGGGATTACAGGTGTGTGCCATGACGTCCAGCTCGGGCTACATTTTTGTTCCTTTCTTTTTCTCAGTAAAGTAAGTCACCATGGGATTTTTTTTTTTCCATGCCGGTGTCTTTAGACAGGCGCGGGCCCCTTGGCTTTAGTTTTTCCATCACATGTTATACCGAGGTTCGCGATTCTCTCTCTTCCTGCCTCCTTCTCCTCCTCTCTCCCCCTCCTCAGGCAGGGCTGGTCCCGAGCCCATCTCCTGCAGCGCCCGCTCCTGGCCGAGCCCGGCCTGCAGCGCTGGAGTGTCGCCAGGCCCTGGGGACCTGGATAAACCACAGGGAGGGAGATCGGAAAAGGTCCCGGCGCTTGTACATAAACACTTGGCCTTCGGGCCCCTGGGGATGGTTATCACCAGCAATAACACGGCGATGACCAGACGGGAAAGGCTTCTGAATCCACCGCGCCGCGGCAGAGAAGTGATCCATTTGATAACTCGGAAATTAGTTTTTCTTTAACGAGGACATCATGGGACAAATATCAGATGACAGAAGAGGAAGAGTATTTACAATGATAAAAATCAGTGAGAAGGGCTGGGGCTCAGCGGTTAGTGCACTTGCCTGGCATGGGCGAGGCCCTGGGTTCAATCCTCAGCAACACATAAATAAATAAATAGATAAATAGATAGATAAATAAAGTTAATAATAATAATAATAATAATAATAAAAGACAACCCGGAGTCATCCCATAGGTCTGGCCAAAATTGAAAGTTGGAAAATGCCAAGCAGAGGCTGGGGAGGTGAGCACCCAGATCCTCACGTGCTGACAGTGGACAGCCATTCCCCAGGGCCACCCAGCACTGCTCAGGCAAGTCCTGGGTTGAATATGTCACCTGGATGTCACCTCTTATGGGCACATATCAAACATTCTCCCTCAGCTCCATGAGGGGACATGACGGTCCTATTTTCCTGGAGCTGGGGGCAGCCTGGGTGCTGGGTGTCCATTCCCAGAACAATGGGTGGATAAACGGAAGAGGTTGGTCCCAAGAAGTCCTCAAAGCTACCGCATCCATCGGCCAGGTGTCCACAGAACAACATGGGGACGTCCTAAGGTACCAAGTGATAACCACCAGAAACAAGAAACACTATTAATGTCTTCTGATATAGTTCGCAATGACACAGAGTAATTTTACATTCAATATGAAATTTTAAGGAAAACAGTATTTAACACATGATTTTGTATTATATCAAAATTATTTTGTACTATATAATCATATCAGCCTAGATATGCAATTATACAATGCATAATTGAATTACATAATTCAATACTATGGTACAAACTTCTGTGCTGTTTAATACAATTGTATGAACATCAATGTTTAACTTTGCAACATCTAGCAATCTATTATGCATTGAATAACACTTTATGTATAATTTTGTTGAACTGTAGGATATTGTTTTATGTAACTTAGTATATACCACTACATGTTGATAATAATTTTGATAGATCAGTTAGCATGTATGAGGAATCTTCCTCGTGACTCCAGGAAGTAGGGACTCTTCCAAATTAACCCAGTTGTCAGATGAGTAAACTGAGGCCTGAGTTACAAAGCTGCCTGCCTAGCAGGGAGGTCCCAGTGTGTGTGGTCCCTACCCTGGGTCCCCAGGCCCCACAGCTGTAGGAAACTGCCAAGGTCCTCCTGCTTGAGCTCCCTAGAGCACAGGGGAGGTGGGGGGAGGGCCAGCCAGGAGCTGGAAGGAACGGATCCTAGGGCGCTGTATTCCCAACTTACAAAGCACAGAGGGCTCATCTTTATAAAGGGTGGCAGAGAGTTGTGGGGAGGAACTCTTAGAACTCCGGAGGTCCTTCTGGTCTAGCCATAGGCAAGTGTGTTTCTATTGTAATTAGTAGATTTAATGCAAATATCAAGGCAGTAAGGTTCTTAAGTGGTTAAAAACCCTAGCTCTTGGTTCAAATACTGAGTTCTGCCTCTGTGTGACTTTAGGCAAGGCAAGTCACTGTGACTGTCTGTGTTTAGCTTTTTTCACCTGTAAATGGGCACTGTGAGAGTACTGACCTCCTGGGACTGTTGTTGGGGACTGCATGACTCATCTGAGTGTACAGTACTTAAACTATACATGGTAGAAATCACATATTTTTTATTTTCCCCTCCAAACAATGTGAATAATAGCAGAATTATTGTGAGAACTAAGTGAGATATATTAAAAAGATCTTGTTGCAGATCTTAGGAGCTGAAATGCAACAGGTGCACAGTTTTTAATAATGACATAGTTAACTGCAACTTTCACATGACATTAACTACGTACTAGCTATGTTTTAAGTGCAGCAAAAAAAAAATTATCTCATTTAACCTTCCCAGCAACACCCTGATGTAAGTACTATTAACCATTATCCCCCTCAGCAGATGGGGGAAGGGCCCAGAGAAGCTAAGTAACTTGTCCAATGTAACCCAAGGGAATGGCAAGGCTGGTGTTCAGACCGAGTGTTTGCTCAGAATCTTTGCTCTTCATCACTATATGTGATGTTTTGATTTTGATAATGGGATTCTGGGTACAGGAGGTCGAACCCAGGACCTCACGTACTGAGCTACATCCCCAACCCATTTATTTTTTATTTTTTTAAATTTTAGGTCAAAGTCTCTCTAAATTGCGGAGGCTGGCCTTGAACTTGTTATCCTGCCTCAGCCTCCTGAGTCGCTGAGATTACAGACGTGCGCCACCTCACCCGGCCTCTTTGGTGCTTTTTAAAGTCCAGAGACGTGGCGGGCATTTAGCTCTGCTGTGTGACATCCAGGTTGCTCTCTGTGAAATGGCAGAACGAGGACACCTGCCTTCCTTACGGTGGGTGGCGGTGCGGAACGCACCTACCTTCTAGACACCCCGGCCCAGCGCGCACACCTCGAGCCACGGTGGCGGTCTAGGGGCGGAGCTCCAGTCGAGGGGCGTGGCCTTGAGTTCGTGGTCCAATGAGGGACGGGGGGCGGGGCCCTCCTCCCACCTCTGTCCAGCACGCGTGTCCTCCTCGCAGTTCCATCTACCTCGCGGGTGCCTCTGGCGTCCCCAGAGGTCTTCGACCCCAGCCCGCCCCCAGCCCGCCCGTCCAGCCTGCAGCCCCCTCCCGCCATCCCCAGACCCCCCGCTCCTCGGGCCTCGACATCATGGGTGACGGAGGAGAGGGAGAGGACGAGGTCCAGTTCCTTCGGACGGTGAGTATCTCTGGGCGAGAGGTCTCAGGGGCTACTTCTCTGAGTGTCTCCCTGTCTATGAATATCTCTGCCCTGCTTGCTGTGGTCTCTGAGAGGCGACGTCTCTTCCTTTGTCACTTTGTCACTTTTTGTCTCCTCCACCTATGCCACCACGGAGAATTGGCAGAATTGGGGACTACAGAATGGGGAGGGGGATTTTGGCCGCCTTATCTGCTGACACTGGGGGTTTGTTCCTGACAAGAGGGACCACTGAGGGAGCAGCCCCTCCCAGCCACCCTGAAAGTAGGCACTTGGGGAACGTGGCTCTAATTCCTGGGCTTAATTTAGCTGTCCCCCGCCCCCACCCCAGCCCTCATTCTCTTCTTGCTCCAAGCTCTGACCTAGTTAAGTTCTTGGGAAGGGGGCTGGAGTGGGCTGGAGGACACAACTCCTTCCAACTCCTAGCACTTGAGGGTCTCCCGAGGGTCCCTCGGGTTCTGGGTCTTTCTTTCCCCTTGGTTTTGAGGAGGATCAAATATGTCTGTGAATGGTCTCTGAGGATCTCTGGGTGGTGTCTCTCTCCATCCATCTCTTTGGGATGTCTCTGTGTATCTCTATGTCTGTCTCCCTGTCTCTGGCTCTGTCTTTTTTCCTGGGCTTCAGGCCCTCTGTATTCTGCTATCTCTCTTGCTCTGTCTCTCCCTGAATCTCTGATCCCCAGCTGGGGGCAGGGATAAGAATTGGAACAACAGGTGTCTCTCCCAGAATAGCCGGCTTTTCTGGGCCCTGGGCAAGGGGACAGGGAGGGGATGGGGGGCGGTAGAGACTGCCCATCTCCCAATCCTTCCCACAGTCCCCTCCCAGTGGTTCAACTGGAGTTGTGGGTGTGATTATGGGAGGAGATGTCCTCTCCTCTGGGCCAGGTCTGCTGACCCTGCACTGCCCCTCTCCTCCCCCTCCCAGGCCCTGAGTCCATGCAGGAAATGCTGACACAGCATTCCGGACCCAGAATAGGACCCTGGCAAGTCAGGTCCGGTTTCTTGGGAGGGAGGAACAAACAGCTGGGACTGGTAGTGAAGGATGGGGACAGCTGGATGTGAGGCCACTGGAGGGATTCTTGTTCAGCCCAGCCCCTTAGCAGACACCATGGGTTGGGCCTTTCCCAGCCCTAATAAGACCATGGCTGTGGCCATCAGCCCCTGAGCAGTCACTCTGCACCCGGCCCGGTGCCCAGGGCCTCAGCCTCCTCGGGCATCTAATTATATTCCACTGCCCTATCTTCTGAGGTAGAGCCCTATCTTTATCTGCCTGGAGATTTGAGGGAAACCAAGCCCTGAGTGGCAATAATCACTCGCCCAAGGTCAAGGCCAGAAAGTGGAATCTCTGGATACCCCTGGGGCCCAGTCCTGCTGCTTCCACTAGAAAAAAATGGGACCAGAGGTGCCAAAGCAGTGTTAGGGTTCCAGAGGCCCTGGCATTTCATGGTCCTAGACTGGGTCTGTTTTTTTTTTTTTTTTTAATGTTATTAAGGTCATCCGAGGCTTTTCTCAGAACTCTCTGGGTCATATTCCCCCAGTAAGAAACTATTCTATATTGCAATTCGGTGCATGCACAGGTCCATGAAGAGCACAAACACTTGCCTTGGGCTGGGTGTAGCTCCGTGGTGGAACTGCACAGCACTGCAAGGCCCTGGGTTCATCCCTTGCACGGTGAGAAAAGACTTTATTGAGATATTATTGACATGCAATGAATTATACTTGTTTTAGGTGTTGTAGTTCAGTGAGTTTGACAAACTGTGCAAACCCATGTAGCTTCCATCATAATCAAGACAGGACATTTCTTCTATCCTTGAAGATTTCCTCATGCTCCTTAAGCAGCTCTTCTGGTTTATATCACTCTAGATCCCATCAATGTCCAGAGTTTCACATTCAATATGTGTTCATTTGTTTCTTTTTGTTCTCTCTCTCTCTCTCTCTCTCTCTCTCTCTGTCTCTTTCTCTACACACACACACACACACACACACACACACACACACACATTTATTTATTTATTTTGGTACCAGGAATTGAACCCAGAGGCACTTAACCACTGAGTCACATCCCTAACCATTTTTTTTTTTTGTATTTTATTTAGAGAGAGGGTCTTGCTGAGTTGCTTAGGGCTTCACTAAATTGCTGAGACTGACTTTGAACTTGCAATCCTCCTGGCTCAGGAGACTGAGCCACTGAGATTACAGGTGTGTGCCACTGTGCCTGGCTTGCTCAGAATATTTTTGATATTCATCAATGTAGCATTTATCATGAACTTGTTCCTTTTTATTGCTAAATAGTACCCCACTGTATGACTATATTGCAATGTACTGCCATTTGCTGATCATTTCACTCACACTGTCTTCAGTTTTTTGCTATTTTCAATAACATCTGAGAACATTCACATACACCCTTTTTTTTTTTTCCTGTTGGTACTGGGGATTGAACCCAGGGGTACATTACCACTGAGCTATATCCCCAAATCCTTTTAATTTTCTTTTTTTAAATTTTGAAGCAGGTTCTCACTAAGTTGCTCAGAGCTTCACCAAATTGCTGAGACTGGCCTTTTTCCTCAGCCTTCCCAAATTGTGGGGATTAAGGGCATGAGCCACCATTCCCAGCAAATGCACTTTTTTCTTTTTCTTTTTTTTTAAATAGGAACAAGTTTCATAAAATATAGACCACCCTGGAAGCAGGACAGGCATATCGTTATTTTCTGTTCTTCTTATACTCCATCATCATGGTCTTCTTCTTCGTCTTCACTTTTTTTTCCCTGCTGTGCTGGGGCCAGCAGACCTGGCCCAGAGGGGAGAACATCTGCTCCCAGGGTGCACACCTGGTAGGCAGTGCTGTCCCACTAAGCCACACCCCAATCTCTTTTTTTTTTTCTTTTTTAAAGCATGGTAGTCATGGCTTCTCACACTGAATTCATTTCCCTTTGAAGGATGATAACCTCTAGCCCCTCTGGGGCTTCTCAAAGCCTGGCCCAAGTCAGAATTTCCAAAGGGGAAGAGACTGGTTAACAGTACAAATTCCCTGCAAATCCCAGATCCACTGACTAGCTAGAATCACAGGGGAGACACAGAGCCTGATTCTGGAAGCTGCACTTTAAACCACATCCTCCCCTACTTCACTATGATGCAGGAGAAAGTTTGAGAATGGATGTAGTGATTAGGGTCCTTGTCTTTGGTTATATCTTGACTTTGACCTTCACCTGTTTCCTGTGTTTGGAAATGGGGCCTCATTTTCCTCATCTGGAAATTGGGGACAAAAACACATGCAATAAGAATTCAAGGGTCCCTGCAAGTACCTCTCTGACCTCACCTCCCACTTTGCCTATTGCTCCTCAATGTCCCCGCTCCCTCTAGTCATGGGCCTTTGCACAGACTGCCCTTCTTCCTGGAACATTCTTCCCCCAGAGATGAGCAGACCTGATTCCTTCTTGTTATTTGTTTTATTTATTTATTTATTTATTTATTTATTTATTTATTTATTTATTTATTTATTCATTTATTAGTTTTTGGTGGACACAACATCTTTGTTTGTATGTGGTGCTGAGGATCAAACCTGGGCCGCACACAAGCCAGGCGAGCGCGCTACCGCTTGAGCCACATCCCCAGCCCCCCTTCTTGTTATTTGGACAAGGCTCCACTCAAATGTCACCTCTTTGGAGAGGCTGTCACTCCACCCCCTTCACTGATGTCATCTCCACCCCAAAGTCACTCTCTTACATCACCCTGGGTTATTTTTTCCATAACACTTATCATTGGCTTTAAAATTATGTGCTTACCCACCTGCTTGTTGCCCGTCTCTGCCATGAGACAGGTCAGCTCCTCAAAGGCAGCAATTTTCTCTGTTTAATCACTGCTCTGTGTTCAGTGCCTAGAACGGAGCCTGGCATGTAGTAGATGTTCAATAAATGTCTGTCGAATGATTGTAAAGCCCTGAACATTAGCCCCAGCAGCCAGTAGATGCTGAATACTGTCCAAGTTATATGATTTCTATGAATACACACACCCAGCACGCACCAGAATGTCAGGGTTGGAGTCACAACAGAGTGATCTTTAGGGCTCCTGCCATTAGTTCATACCTCCTGCTCCTCCCAGGGTGGGCAGACAGACTGAGGGATGCCCGAGGGGGTTGAAGCCCAGGATGGGAACATGTTTGCATCATAGGCTTGAAGGCCATGTGACGACCTCAGGCAGGAAACTTCTTGAACCTGTTTCCTCCACTGTAAAATGGAATAAACACTGTCTCACTCAGTGGTCAGGAGCTGGAGTCTCCCTCATTGTTTCTTCTTCTCGTGGTACCGGGGATTGAACCCAGGGGTGCTCCACCATGGAACTACATCCCCAGCCTTTTTACTCTTTATTTTGAGACAGGGTCTTGCTAAGTTGCCAGGCTGGCCTCAAACTTGGGATCCTCCTGTACTTGGCCTCCTGAGTCGCTGGGATTACAGGCATGCACCTCCATGCCTGGCCCCCAAGTACTTTTATATTATTGGTTGGTTAGTATTAGGTATGGGTTACTGCTGTCATATATTAAGAGGTGGCCTAGTGTTTTTTTTTTTTAATTTTATTCATTCTTTTAAGTTATACATGATTGTCTAGTGTTTTGAGAGGGTGCTGTGTAGTCACAGCACTGGAATTCAACTCCCAGCTAATGTGGTGTGTGAGCTGTGTGATCTTGGGTAGATCACTCCACTTCTCTGGGCCTTAGGTTTCCTCCTTTGCACAAGACAGGACTAAATGAGGATTAAATGAGTTAATACATGTCACATTCTTAGAACGGACCCAGCACCCAGAAAACACTTTTATTTTATTCGAGGTTTGAATTTATCATTTTGAAATAATTTCCAATTTACAGAAAAGTTGCAAGATGAATTAAAAAAACTCCTGCTTCTTATGGCTAGCTTCCTCCCAAATGTTAAAAGTTTGTTACATTTGCTTTATCTTTTTTCTCTTTCCATATATGTATATGGAAATATATGAATAACATGAAATATATAATAAATATAATAATAGATAAAATAGATGATATATACATATTCCCCCTGAACTGTTTGACAGTGAGGTGCAGTTGTGACACCCTTCACCCTTAAATACTTCAGTCTGCGGTCCCAAGAACAAGGGCAGTCTCTTACAAAACCACAGGGCGGCTAGGAAAATCCGATTGATATGACACCATTATCTAATTCACAGCCTTTCTTCAACTTTCACCGGTTGTTTCCACACTGTCCCTGTAGGACATTTCCCCTTCCACCCAGGGTCCAATCCAGGCCTTGCAGTGCATTCTGGTGCCACTAGGAAGCACTCTGCCAATGACAGCCGTTATGGCAACAAAACACGAAACACTTAACTAACTTGTAAGGTGTTGGTACTTTGCGTCCTCCAGACCCCTCCTGGGAGGAGATAGCTGCGTGCCCCTTCTCCAACCTCAGTGTCCCCATTTGTAAATGGGATGAGGCGGCGCGGTGGAGCTCGCCTGAGGTCCCAGCTTGGGTCAGGCAGGAGGATCGCTTGGGTCCAGGAGCTGGGTGCCAGCCTGGGCAGCAGGGCGAGGCCCCACCTCTAGTAAAACGCAGTTGAACGGGAGGTGCTGGCTCCCCCCTGGTGGGGCCTTAGGAGGAGGCAGGGGGCTCGGCCGACTCCGGGGGGCGCTGATACCTCTTCCATAAGGGCGAGGTGGGGGGCGCCCCGAGCCCGCGAGGCCTGGGCCCCCGCCAGCGATGCCTTCGCTGCGTCCCGCAGGACGACGAGGTGGTCCTGCAGTGCAGCGCCACGGTGCTCAAGGAGCAGCTCAAGCTCTGCCTGGCCGCCGAGGGCTTCGGCAACCGCCTCTGTTTCCTGGAGCCCACCAGCAACGCGCAGGTCGGTGGGCGCGGGCGCCGGGGGCCGGGCGGGTCGGGGGCGCAGCCTAGTGCTGGAGCGGAGGCTGCGGGGGTCGGAAAAGGGGCTGGCGGGAGAGGGACGTGGGCGGGGCTTAGGGAAAGGGGCGGGGCCGGAGGCGGGCGGGCGGGGTCAGGTGGTTCCGGATCTGAGGAGGGTGGGCGGGGTCTGGGGCGGGGCCTGGAGAGGGTCGGGGTGGGGATCTGAGGTGGGAGGGGACGCGGGCCTCACCGGATTCCTGGGCACAGGGGGCGTCTGGGGACTGCGGATCCAGAGCTTCCCTTGGCATCTGTGGCAAGAGACAGAAAGCTGTGGGTCCAAGGAGGAAGTGTCCTGAGAGTCTAGGAGGGGATGGGGGGCTCAGGAGTGAGGGACGGGAGACTGAAGGACAGGGTAGGGGACCCAGGTGTTTTAGAGGGGAGAGGCTTTAATGAGAGGGTCCTGGGATGGGGAAGATGAAGGGATTCCGAGGGGTGCGGGGGCTTGATGAAGGTGATCTCAGGATCAGGGCGTGGGGTTCTGAGTGTTCAGGTCTGAGAGGCAAGTGACTGAGGGGCCAGGGGGCTTGGATCCAAGATGAAATGGCTGGGGCGTGGGCCTGAAGGGGTGATGGTGGAGGCTGAGACCAAAGGAACCTGCGTTCTGAGGGTGAGGGAAGAAGGGACCTGGGGGGAAGGGGCTGGGGGCTGTGAGAGGGAGGAGGAGGTCTCAGGGTCTGGGTGAGCAGGGGTCTGAGCAGTTTTGAGTCTAAGCTGGAGGGTGTCCAGGCATCTGAGGTGCCTGGGTGGGAGACTGAGGGGGAATGTGTAGGGTTGGGCCCTCCTGCGACTGTGAAGCAGTGTCCACGGGTGTTTGAGGGTGAAGGCACGAACCTGCATCGTCTGGGGAAGGCTGGAGATTTGGGGATATCTGCTGGGGAAGGCACAGAGCAGGAGATTCCTGCGGCTGGAGCAGTGTGGTGTGTCTGAGGGAGCAGGCAGAGGGCTGGGGCTTCATGTGCTACCGGAGGGAAGAGGGTAGTATGGAAGCTTCTGTGGACTCTGGGTGGGGTGTAGGTGTTTGAAGGAGGGGTCCAGAAGAGGTGACTCCTGTGAAGTTGGTGCAGCTTCAGTGTGTCACAGTGGACAGGGCCTTCTTGTGGGCTTGGGGTGGGGCCTGGGTGTCTCTGGGTATGAGACTAAGGGAGGGGATGTGCCAGGGAAGAGTGTTTGGGACCCTTCAGGCCCACACTGACGTCTGTCCATTCTACCCCAGAATGTGCCCCCTGATCTGGCCATCTGTTGCTTCATCCTGGAGCAGTCCCTGTCTGTCAGAGCCCTGCAGGAGATGCTGGCCAACACTGTGGAGGCTGGTGTGGAGGTGAGGCTCCCCCGCTCAGGGTAGGACACAGGGACAGGGATGAATGAGGGGACCTAGGGATTGTTTACCATCTGCTCTTCTTCCTCTCTGTCCTGCCCCCACAGGGCCTCAATTTGGATAAGTGGGTAGGTCTGGCCTTGGGTGTCACCTGTCCTTCCCATTCCTGACCCCAGGCCTGCTGCTGGGGCCCACACCCTGCACACAGGGCTGGGGTTTCCCCCCCACCCCAGTTGTCAGGGGCTGTGGAGTCCCAAACAGGCCAGAAAGGAAGGAAGAGGTGGGGCTCTTGAGCCCCGTTTCTGTCGCCTGTTCCTTCCTCCTCTTTCCCATCTTTCCTCCCAACTATGACCCCCAGCTCCTACCGCATGGGACCTCTCCCTCCACCTCCCTCTATCCCAAGTGTGAGTCCCCTCCAGTTCAGGAGTGGGTCTGCCATGTGATCATGGCCCCATCACATGGCCCCCTGGGAGCATGGGCATGTGAAAACCACGATGGAGGCATGATGCCATCGAGCCACTGAATGTACCCTCCCCCCAAAAGGGCTCATCTGTGCTCAGGAGGGGGCAGTCCCTCGGGAGCGGGAGGTCACCTTACCGCAGTGGGTGGTGTTTATGACAGGGCAGAACAAAGGGAGCTGAGGTCCGTGGAACACAAGATCCTGAGGCTTCCCTGAAGTCCCCAAGCCTTGAAAAATGGGTTCATCTTCCCTGGGTGACTTCTGGGCCTGGTCAACCAGACAAAGAACCCAGGGAGGACAGGATAGGCCTTGGGGGATAGAAAACGCCCTCAGGCTTCCCGGAGCCGCAGCCCCTGCTTCATGGAGGGGAAAATGAGGCAGAGTCTGTGGAGGGTGTCCGCTGAGGCTTCCTCACCTCCAGGCCTGAGCATAGTATTTTATGGAGAGCATATTCTCACCTCTGAATAGGCCAGATGACTTGGGGGTCTTGAGGATCGGGGGGTCTGTGCTTACTCTGTGCTCTTGCTGTCCCCATAGTCATCCCAGGGTGGGGGACACAGGACGCTCCTGTATGGTCATGCCATCCTGCTCCGGCACGCACACAGCCGCATGGTGAGTGCCTCAGTGGGGACATGGGGCATGGGCAGGGCCAGGGGCCAGGCCTGCCAGAGGAGGCTGACCCTCTCTCTAACCCTAGTACCTGAGTTGCCTCACCACCTCCCGCTCCATGACTGACAAGCTGGCCTTCGACGTGGGACTGCAGGAGGATGCCACAGGTACAGGGCTGTGGGGGTAGGGCAGGGTCAGCAGACAGAACTTTGGAGGCAGGCATGAGACTGCTCTGGGGACAGCAATGCGGCTTTGAGGCAGAGGGTCTGGCATGTGGGTGGGAGTTCTGGGCAGAGTTGGTGGCAGCAACAGGAGATCTACAGACCCAGGACCCGGGAGGCTCAGTGGTGGGGAACACCCTAGGGAAGAACCTTCTGGGAGGCCATCATGTTCACATGTTGAACTACCCTCCCGTCCTGCCCCTACCCGCAGGAGAGGCTTGTTGGTGGACAATGCACCCCGCTTCCAAGCAGAGGTCTGAAGGAGAGAAGGTCCGCGTAGGAGATGACCTCATTCTTGTCAGTGTCTCCTCCGAGCGCTACCTGGTGAGCACTCTCGTCCCACAGGGGGCTCCTGCTGCTCTGAGGGCTGGGGGCACATGGGATCGGCCCTGCCTCCTCATTATTGCCTTACCTAGCTGGTCTCTGGCTCCCAACTTCCTGACTCACACTTTCTGGTTTCCCGATACGGGATATCCATTTCTCTGATTTTCAACCCCCATTTCCTGACTTGATCTTGGTTTCTTGATCTGTGACCTCCACTTTTCTGTCTCAAATTTGTATGCTTCCTGGCATTTTTCTCTGATTTCTGGCCTTTGACTCTGGACTCTTGCCCACCTCTACCCATCATCTCTGACTGTCCCATCCTGGTTCCCCCAGCACCTGTCAACAGCGAGTGGAGAGCTCCAGGTTGATGCCTCCTTCATGCAGACACTGTGGAACATGAACCCCATCTGTTCCTGCTGTGAAGAGGGTGAGGGCTCCCAACCTCTGGTCCCTAAGCTGAGATGCCCCCCCACCCCTCCACCCCCCTGCAAGAAAACCCTCAGACATGCCCAAACTGAGTCCTGGAACCTCAGACTCTTAAACCTAATTGTCCAAACTATGGTCCCATACTTAGATTTCCAACTGGTGCCAAAGCCTGAGCCCCAGAACTCAGACCCCTAAACCTCCAACTGTCAAATTCTCAAATCTAGACCACAAAGTATTAGTCCCTAAAGCTCCCACCCCAAACTCAGTCCTAGAGTTCAGACCCCTAAACTTGGATCCAAAGCTTATAAACATCAAATTTAGAGTTTATCCCTCAGACCTTAATCCTCAGAAATAAGCACAGACTGTGACCTCAGACCCCTACTTCTCAAATCCAAACCTCAGATTCACAAACCAAGATTCCTAATTCAAATTCCAAACTTTAACCCACCAGCCTCAGCTTCAATTCTCAAAAACCAAGACTCCCGAAATCAAACTCCCCGATTTGGATTCCCATAATGAGATTCCAAAGAATGGTCCCCAAACTTTGAACCTATGTTTTAGTCTCCAAACTTCAGATTCTTAAACCAGAACCAAACAGACTCAAACTACAGATCCCAGACTCAGACCCTCAATTTCTAACTAAAAGCTCAGCTCTTTCCAAGTGCATACTCTAGAACCCAGATTTCCAAACCATAGATAGACCCCAGATCTCAGAGAACAGCCTGACCTTCACATCAATGCTTGGAATTTAGGACCTTGGGAGCCAGGCACAGTGGTGCGCGCCTGTAATCCCAATAACTCCGGAGGCTGACACAGGAGGATTTGAATTTTGAGGCCAGCCTCAGCAAGTCAGTGAAACTCTGTCTCAGAATAAAATTTTAAAAAGGTCTGGGAATGTAGCTCAGTTACAGAGAGCTTGCTTAGCATGTGGAGGGATCTGGGTTCAATCCCCAGAACTGCAGAAAAAGAATTCAGGCCCTAACTCCAGACTTCAACTTCAGATCAAACTATCACACCTCCAAACCCAGACCCCAAGTGCAAGATTCAAAGTCAGATCCCAACATACTAGAGGTAACCTTCTGATCACAGATTCTGACCTCAACCTCCAAACTCAGAACCCTTAACCACAGATCTCTAAACTGCCAACCTCAGCTCTCGCATACCCAGACCCACCCAAACATAGTCTCAGAACCTAAACCTCTTATCTTCAGGCATGAACTTGACTTGAATCTTGAACTCAATATTAATACCCTGAAACTCAGACCCTCCATCCCAGCCCTTGGGAGCTGTGGGCTTTCTGGATTCCACCCGAGCTCCCAGGATTTTGGGGGCTCCTGCTTCACAGTGACCACCTTTCCTGACTCCCCTACAGGTTACGTGACAGGAGGCCATGTCCTTCGTCTCTTTCATGGACACATGGATGAATGTCTGACCATTTCCCCTGCTGACAGTGATGACCAGCGCAGGTTGGGGCTGGGGACAAGCAGGCCTGGTCTAGGGGTGGAAATGAAGCAGGGAAACGATTGGCTAAGAGAGCCTGTGTTAGTGAGTTTTCTGTTACTGTGACAAAAAAGCTGAGATTTTCAACTTAATAGGGGAAAAGGTTTATTTTGGTTTATAGTTTCAAAGTTTTTATTTATTTATTTATTTTAAATATTTATTCTTTAGTGGTAGTTGGACACAATATCTTTATTTTATTTATTTTTATATGGTGCTCAGGATCGAACCCAGGGTCTCACATGTGCTAGGCAAGCGCTCTACTGCTGAGCCACAACCCCAGCCCAAGTTTTATTTATTTTTATTTTTTAAATATTAATTTCTTTAGTTGGACACAATACCTTTATTCCACGCATTTATTTTTTTGTGGTGCTGAGGATCAAACCCAGGGCCCCATGTGTGCTAGGAGAGTGCTCTACCACTGAGCACCAGCCTCAGCCCCTCAGAGGTTTTAATCCATAGTTGTTTGGCTCTGTTGCTTTGGGTCTGTGGCAGAACAGTACATCATGGTGGGAGCATGCACTGGAGGCTGGTTCACCTAAGGGAAACTGAGAAGAATAAGAGAAAGTGGAGGACAGCAGGGTCTCAGTATCTCTTTCATGGGCACGTTCCCAGTGCTCTAACTGCCTTCCACTAGGCCTCACTTCTTCAAGGTTCTATCATCTTCCAATAGCGTCATAGTCTGGGGACCAAATCTTGAACATGTGGGTCTTTGGAGAATGTTCAAGATCCAAACTATAGCAGACCCTATGAATGGGATTAAGGACCGGACTCTCGGAGACTGGAGCCTGAACTCCTGACCTTACTCTTTCCTGTCCCTAGACTTGTCTATTACGAAGGAGGCTCTGTGTGCACCCACGCCCGGTCCCTCTGGAGGCTGGAGCCCCTGAGAATCAGGTGTGGAGGAGGGGAGGAGGGAAGGGCTGGGGAGATCAAAAGAGAGATGGAGGTCCTCTGGGATCCTGGAGTCCTGGACAAAAAAGAGGTCTTAGGGGGTTGGGGGGATTGCCGGGGAAAAGATTAGGGGTCTTGAGTGGAGAATGGAGAGGGGCACTGGAGACATCTGGGGAGCCCCGAGGAATCTTTGAGGGCTTGGGGGAGGATTGCAGTTCTTCAGATAGGACTGAGGGGGGGTGCAAGATTTGAGAGTCTCAAGAAAGGTTCAGGGAACCCCAGAAGGGTGTCAGGGGCTTAGGGAGGTTTAGACCAAGACTGTGGTGTCCATGGGAGGGTTGGGGCGTCCTCTGATTCCCCTCACCCTCCACAGCTGGAGTGGGAGTCACCTGCGCTGGGGCCAGCCGCTGCGAATCCGGCACGTTACCACTGGGCGCTACCTGGCACTCACTGAGGACCAGGGCCTGGTGGTGGTGGATGCCAGCAAAGCTCACACCAAAGCCACCTCCTTCTGTTTCCGCATCTCCAAGGTCCGTGGGGGTCAGGGTGCCCTCTCTCACCTGGAGCTCTGATCTCCACCCCAACCTCCGCTCCCCAGTCTCTGGGGGGCTCCTCCATTAAACACACAGGCAGATGGGGCTGACCCCTGTCCCCTGCCCCTGCAGGAGAAGCTGGATGTGGCCCCCAAGCGGGATGTGG
This sequence comes from Ictidomys tridecemlineatus, assembly GCF_052094955.1. Lineage (NCBI taxonomy): Eukaryota > Metazoa > Chordata > Mammalia > Rodentia > Sciuridae > Ictidomys > Ictidomys tridecemlineatus. The sequence continues at coordinate 15,201,185 of NC_135491.1, read as the reverse complement.
AGGGCATGGGCCCTCCCGAGATCAAGTATGGGGAGTCACTGTGCTTTGTGCAGCACGTGGCCTCGGGCCTGTGGCTCACCTACGCAGCCCCAGACCCCAAGGCCCTGAGGCTCGGCGTGCTCAAGAAGAAGGTGAGCTCCCGGCACGGGCAAGGGTGGGGCTCAGGTAGGGGTGGAAGGGGGCTGGGTGGTCATGCTTGAGCCTCCCTCCAGGAGTTTGAGGATGGAACTGAGAGAAAGGCAGAGACTAAGAGGGGAAAATAGGCTGAGAAAGACCAAAAAGGAAGGAGATATAGAAAATATACACACATATATATATATATGTATGTGGTGTGTGTGTGTGGGCGTGAGTGTGCAAGTGAGCGCACACATACACAAAATGATACTTGTTTGGACATAAAAGCTGAGGATGTAGATAGGACTGGACCAAGGGGGACATGTGGGAGTTGGCAGCAGGTGGATGTTATGTACACTCATGGGTTTGGATGAGGTCTGGGAGGTCGGCTGGGATATATGAAGTTTGGGGTGACATTAGAGCTTTCTGAGGGAGGGTGTTAAGTCAGTAACAGGCACGGGGATGCAGAGAGACAGAGTAGACCAGACGGAATCACAAGGAGGAAGGGAAAGAGATGGGGAATAGAGAAGAGAGGGAGAGGCAGGGAGAGAGAGTGTGGGGTAGAGGGAGAGACAGACGGAGACAGGGAGAGACAGAGGAGTTGGGGAGGACCAAGAGAGAGGAAAGGAAAGACAGATGAAGGGGAATAGAAACACGGGGCAGATTTGCCGAGAGATTCTGTGGCATGGGGGGCAGCTGTGGGACTCAACTCTGGGCAGAGGCCTGTGGGTCATGGCCCTGGGTGGCTGATCCCCTTCTGACCTCTGCACACCCAGGCCATGCTGCACCAGGAGGGCCACATGGACGATGCACTGTCACTGACCCGGTGCCAACAGGAGGAGTCCCAGGCTGCCCGCATGATCCACAGCACTGCTGGCCTGTACAACCAGTTCATCAAGTAAGCCACGCTGCCCTGCCCAGCGGCCCAGCTCCTGGTGGTCATGCACCTGACTGTAATCTCCAGGCCTCTGGATCCACCACCCTGTCCGACATGCACTGGCCCCTAATCCCTAAACCCCTGTCCCCTAATCTGACATAGACAACCATGACCTTTGACCTCACCCTCGTGATCATCACCTCTGACACCCAGACGCTTGATCCTGGACCTCCCCAGCTCTTTCCATCACCCCCTGTGTCTCCGTAGGAGTGAGTCCCCGTCCCAGCTCTGTCCTTGTTTGCCCCGTGAGGCTTTTCTCTGTCTCTGTCTTCCTCACCCCCTCTGCGAAGCAGGAGTCCAGGCTAGTCCTGCAGGGTGGGGTGGTGACAGTCGGAGATGGGGCCCTGGCTGACAATTGGTGGTCCCCTCAGGGGCCTGGACAGCTTCAGCGGGAAGCCCCGGGGTTCAGGGCCGCCGGCTGGCTCGGCGCTGCCCATCGAGGGAGTCATCCTGAGCCTGCAGGACCTCATCGGTTACTTCGAGCCGCCCTCTGAGGAGCTGCAGCACGAAGAAAAGCAGAGCAAGCTGCGCAGCCTGCGCAACCGCCAGAGCCTCTTCCAGGAGGAGGTGGGACCGCACCGTAGGAGGGGCGGGGTCTGTGGGCACGGGGGCGTGGCCTGGGCGGAGCTGCGGCAAGGGCCTGAGTGACAGGGGACCGGGAGTCAGACAGCGGGGTGGGACCTGGGAGGAGCGCAAGGAACGTCTCCGCCTGAGCCAACCCTAGGGGCGTGGCCTCGGGGGCGGGACTGAGTTGTGGGCGGGACTGAGGGAGGGCTGAGAGAGGTGAGGGGCGGGGCCTGTGTCAGGCCTGGCAGGGGAGGCTGGGGAGAAGGAGACGCTGAGTGGGTGGGGCTGCGGCTCTGGGGGCTGTCTGTGGGGACAGGGTCAGAAGGGTCGGGGGGCACAGGGTCAGAGGCTGTTCTTGGGCAGCAAGGAAGAGAGCATAGGAGGGGCCTCACCTGGGTCTGGAGCTGGAAGTTTGTTAGAAGAACACTAAGGGAAGGGGTGTGCCCGGCTCCTACCCGCCAGGGGTCTGAGTGGCGGCGAGTCTGGCCAAAGGCCTGGGCATCTGATGCCTTCTTTAGTGGAGGGAGCATGTCCATTCATAATAGTAATGATAACAAAGCTACCTCAGGATAGAATTACCACAATATATGCAGGTGCTTAGAACAATTCTAGTAGCGTAGATGCTACGTAAGCATTAGTGGTTATTTTACCTTGGATTTATTCCTTACTACGTGATAAAGGCTCTATAGCCACGTCATTCTCCCAATGATCCCGTGCGGGGATTGTAATTCCCATATTATAGATGGGTTTCCTGAAGCTCAGGGAGATGAAAGCAGTCTGTGAGACTCCAACACCGCCATACTCTCTGCCATGAAGCTCTGCTTCTCTTACTAACGACAGGGGTTTCTAGATGTAGCCACAGTTGTCCTCCCTTATCTGCAGAGGATATGTTCCAAGATCTCCAGTGGATGTCTCAAATTTGGATAAAACCGAGTTTCAGTTTCAGCCGCATGCAGCCATTGAGCTAAAGAATACCTTCTGTATGTCCCAAGTTCAGCAGCAGGCAAAACTGTGGGCTGCTTGGAAGCAAGCCACAGGGACAGAAAGGAGGGAGGGAAAGCACAAATTCAGCCCTGATGTTAGTAAGGGCATGCTATGCTGATGACAGAGGCAGAGAGGAGCCAAGGCGGAGGGGAGGATAATGGGACTGAAAGGGGATATGGGGTTAAAGGGGCCGGCTTCTAATCAGGGAGAAAATAGCCAGCCATCAGCTGTTGAAGGGATATGAATTAGTAAATCCAAGAAAGAAAAGGAAGGGAGGGCCTGGGACACCGGTTGTGATCACCCCTGTGTTCCCTGCCCCAGGGGATGCTCTCCCTGGTCCTGAATTGCATCGACCGCCTAAATGTCTACACCACGGCTGCCCACTTTGCCGAATATGCAGGGGAGGAGGCAGCTGAGTCCTGGAAAGAGATTGTGAACTTGCTCTATGAACTCCTGGGTAAGGGACTTCCGTCCTAACTTCCCCAAGAGCACCCCAGATCCCCAATCCTTTTGGGCCTGACCCTTCTTCCATCCTCAGCTTCTCTGATCCGTGGCAATCGGACCAACTGTGCCCTCTTCTCCACGAACCTGGACTGGCTGGTCAGCAAGCTGGATCGGCTGGAGGCCTCGTCTGGTAGGAGAACGCAGGGAGTGGGACGGGGGTCAGGGAGGGGAGAGCGCACTGCCTCATGTCTTCCCACTGTCACCCGGACAGGCATCCTGGAGGTGCTGTACTGTGTCCTGATTGAGAGTCCCGAGGTCCTGAACATCATCCAGGAGAACCACATCAAGTCCATCATCTCCCTCCTGGACAAGCACGGGAGGAACCACAAGGTCAGCCTGTCCTCCTGACCTCAGAACCCTGACCTCTCCCAGTGGCTCCCGGGTTCCACTCCTCCTTCTCATCTCTTACCTGGACTCCACTCACATGCCTCCATCTCCGCGGAAGGGGTTCAAACTACTGGCTTTTAATTGATAATTGAACCTAGAGGCACTTTATCACTGAGCCACACCCCAGCCCTTTTTTATTTTTTATTTTGAGACAGGGTCTTGTTAAATTGCATAAGCCTCACTAAGTTGCTGGAGCTGGCCTTGAACTCATGATCCTCCTGCCTCAGCCTCCCAAGTGGCTGGGATTACGCGTATTCACTACACGGCCAGGCTCTGAAATGTCTTTAAAAATTTCAAATTATATAGCCATTAAATGGGCTGCATATATTCTCTGTAGTTTGCTATAGGCCCTGCCAGTTCCTACTGCATGATTCCTGACCATTGCACACATTTCCATGTCTACTGACCTCTGAAGATAACACGTTTGCTGATCCAAAATCACATCTTGGTTTTTGTGTCTCTCACTGACCCTTTGACCTCTTTCTTCATGATTCCAGTCTATCCTTTCTTACACTGCTGATGCCTTGTCTCAACCCATGTGATCCAGTCTCTCCCGCCTACTTTGACCCCTTTCTCTGGGATCCCCGACTTTCCACTCTCACCACCTTTCAGGCAAAAATTTCATACCCTGTCCAGATGCACCATTCTTGCCTTCTGACTTCTCATCCAGGTCTTCCTATATCTCCCCTGCCTGTACCCTGACTCCCCTTTACCTCTGACCTTGACCTCCAGGTCCTGGATGTGCTGTGCTCCCTGTGTGTGTGCAATGGTGTGGCTGTGCGCTCCAACCAAGATCTCATTACCGAGAACTTGCTCCCTGGTCGTGAGCTTCTGCTACAGACAAACCTCATCAACTATGTCACCAGGTGTGGCTCCTAACCCCTCACCCTGGGCTCAGACCCTCTCAACCCTTTTCCTGACCCAGAGACTCCACCCCAAGTGGGTGTCCCTCTCCCGTCACCGCTTGCTCAGGAGTCCACCTGGCCCTGTTCCCCCTTGGGTCCCCACTCCTCTCGTCTGGGCTCCATTTCTGCCTCTGCCTATGTTTTTTCTTTTTGTCTTTGCCTGTTCCTATTTCTCTTCCATCTTCTTATCCCTAGCTCTCTTCCATCTCTCGTCTCTGTCTTTTGATTGCTCTCTGTCTGTATGTCTCCCTATTTCCCTCCTCACCACCTGTCTCTCCTCTCTGTCTCTCCTGCAGCATCCGCCCCAACATCTTTGTGGGCCGAGCAGAGGGCTCCACGCAGTACGGCAAATGGTACTTTGAAGTGATGGTGGACGAGGTGGCTCCGTTTCTGACAGCTCAGGCCACCCACCTGCGGGTGGGGTGGGCCCTCACTGAGGGCTACAGCCCCTACCCTGGGGGCGGCGAGGGCTGGGGCGGCAATGGGGTCGGCGATGACCTCTATTCCTACGGCTTTGACGGGCTGCATCTCTGGACAGGTACCTAGACGCTTCCAGGTGACCCTCACCCCTGATTATTGACCCTAGAATTTTCCAGAGTCTGACTAGGTGCCTTGAGGGTCTCAGGATCTTGACCCCCAGTAGAGGAACTTTTGACTCATATTCCTAATTTCCCCCAACCCTCATCCTAGAGCTTCCAGAATCCTGACCCTGACCTGTTTCCTCATGATTTCCAAAACTCTGACCTCAGAAGAGGCATGACCTCTGACCCTAGAGGTCTCAGAAGATTGCTCAGATTGTTATGACCTCTGATCTTTGACTCATGTACTCAAAGGTTCCTAATTGTAACTCAGGTGAACTTTGACCACGCAGCTGTCAGGCTCCCAGCCATCCTAACTCCAGGGGGACTACGGGCCCCTCCATGGGAGCACCTGTCCCTGGGGGGGGTTCCCAATTCCAGTCCCTACATGATCTTCCGTCCTAACTTCCCCATTTCTTTTCTTGATATCATTGGTTCCATGGAACCTCTGACCTCTGAACCCTCCCTGGTGATCTTGGTGCAGGACACGTGGCACGCCCGGTGTCTTCTCCAGGCCAGCACCTCCTGGCCCCCGAGGATGTGGTCAGCTGCTGTCTGGACCTCAGTGTGCCCTCCATCTCCTTCCGCATCAACGGCTGTCCTGTGCAGGGCGTCTTCGAGGCCTTCAACCTCGACGGGCTCTTCTTCCCTGTTGTCAGCTTCTCCGCCGGTGTCAAGTGAGGACCTGCCCCTGCCCCAATTGTCTTGGGTTGGGGGTCTGACCCAAGACGGCTTCTGAAGTCACCCTGTGGGACAAGGACACAGCCTATCACCCTCAGGACTGACTGGCAAGAAGCCCTTACTTGAAAGTCATTAATCCTAACGACTTCAGATTCTTCCCAACCCATGTTTCTACGATGGCCTTCAAGGGACCCCATAATTTTACAGAGACCCTTTTTGGTGTGTGTCTGGTGCTGGGATGGAACCCAGGGCCTTGTGCATGCTAGGCAAGCACTCTACCAACTGAGCTGTATCCCCAGACCTTACAGTGACCTTTTGGTGACCCCAAACTCATCCAGAGATGCTCCAATGACCAAGACTCTTCCCATAGCCTCCCAATGACCTCAGACCCTCCTTATGGCTCCATCCTTTTTCAGTAACCTCTCGTGATGCCAGCATCTCCCCAAGGTGGTCCAGTAGCCCCCGACTTGCCCAGTAATCACTGCCCAGTTAATTCAAAGACTTCTCAATGGCCCCGTCCTTTCCCAGTGACCCCAAGTTCTCCAAGTGTCCGTTCAGTGGAATGGTTATAACAAATCCCAGTGTCTCCTAAATCATCATCTTCTTGTTCTCACCAAAACTTCTAACATTCCCAGATGCTTTGGTGACCTGGGGACTCCTCCAAAGGACCTTCCCGTGACCTGGCAATAATGGGAACTCTTCTCTCCTAGCAACAGGTCCTCCCACCCTTGGCTCCCTGATGGTCCCACTTTCCTTTAGGTCCTCCATGGCGTTCTCTTGTGATACTCTTTGACCCTAGACTTGAATTTCTGATCCTAGATGACCTCATGCCCTATGCCTGCGCAGGGGCCGCAGGTTCCCTCAGAACCCTCCATGGATCCCAGGATCACTCCAGATCGCCCCTGATCACGGACTGTCCTCGTCCCCTCCCACGATCCCCTTCTCCTCCTCCAGGGTGCGGTTCCTCCTTGGTGGCCGCCACGGTGAATTCAAGTTCCTCCCCCCTCCTGGCTACGCCCCATGCCACGAGGCCGTGCTCCCTCGGGAGCGGCTCCACCTTGAACCCATCAAGGAGTACCGTCGGGAAGGGCCCCGCGGCCCCCACCTGGTGGGCCCCAGCCGCTGCCTGTCACACACCGACTTCGTGCCCTGCCCTGTGGACACTGTCCAGGTACCGCCTTCCCTACAAGGGTCTTCTGGTGAGGGAGGCTCTCTTAGGAGTCAGAGAGGTGGGGAGCTGGGGTGTGCGTGGTGCTGGGGATTGAACCCAGGGCCTTGTTGAACCCCATTGTTGAACAGAGAGAAAAACTGAGGCCAGGGACTCTTTCAAGGCAGAATCCCAGCTTTCCACAGGGAGGGAATCTTCTCCGTGGCTCCATAAAAAAGAACAGTTATTGCCCCCAATTTATAGTTGAGTAAAGCAAGGCCCAGAGAGGCTAAGAAACCTGTGCAACCCAGCAACTCGGGAGGCTGAGGCAGGAGGATCAGAGTTTCAAAGCCAGCCTCAGCAAAAGCAAGGTGCTAAGCAACTCTGTGAGACCCTGTCTCTAAATAAAATACAAAATAGGGCTGGGGATGTGGCTGTGGCTCAGTGGTCAATCCCTGGTAGTTCCCCCGCCCCATCCTGTGCAAGTCACATGGCTGGTTTGAACTCAGGGGCTCTGACTCCGATGCCTGAGGTCTTAACCACTGCAGTTTTGGGGGGAATCTCTTCTCAGTCCTCTCATGATCCTTGTATCCAGTCCAGACTTCCTACTTTCCCTATAAGGATGTCCCCATGGGAGGGCAGATGGACTGTGATTGAGAGCTTAGCATAGTCCTGAGCACCCACTGCAGTCACTTGTCATTATTAATGGCAGTAAGATTACCTCAGGGGTGACCTGACCATCCCTTGTCCCTGGAGGGAGCCCTGGGCCTCATCCTGGACGCCTCTCCCTCCCACCACACCCCACCTCTCAACCTAGCGTGTGGTCCCCTTGACCTCCTGGCTAGCCCTCCCACCCCACATTTCCCCCTGCAGCCCACCCTGATCCGAAACATCATTATTTCCTGCCTATAGAATACCAAGAGCATCAATGTTTATTAGGCACCTACTGTGTGCCAGGCATTTATGTATACATTGAGTAGTTTACATAAATGGTTTCTCTGAATCCTCATGAGGCAAGTATTATGATTTAAGCATTGGGGCAAGTCTCATTATACAGAGAAGGAAAGGGACTCACCCACTCATTTGGCAGACATTTCTGCATGTTCTTTTTTTGAGGAGGGGGTACCAAGGATTAAACCCAGGGGCGCTTAACCACTGAGCCACATCCCCAGCCCTTTTTTATGTTTAATTTTGAGACAGGGCTCACTAAGTTGTTGAGGGCCTCCCTAAATTGCTAAGGCTGGCCTTGAACTTGTGATCCTCCTGCTTCAGCCTCCTGAGCTGCTGAGATTACAGGCGTGCGATACCCCACTGGGCTCCGCAGGCATTTCTTGAGCACCCCCTCTGGGTTAGGGTCTGGCTCTGGGCTGGGTGGGGCCGAGGACTTGGGAGAGAGTGAGGTAGCTGAGGCCCTGTCCCCATAGAGCTTCCAGTCCACAGGGGAGACAGATCTGTCCCCAAATAATCCTTAATTCTGATAATGCTACATCCTTGGTCATTGGGCTTTAATCCTGGAATCAAAATGAGGGCTTGGGGGCAGGGCTGTTAAACACCAGAAAAGGGGTGCAGGGGACCTGTCCAGGACTCACGGTTTTGGGAAGAGAGGTCGCGGTGGAGGTGGAGGTGGGATCTCAGGAACCCCTTGAATGTCTTCCTGTCCCCAGATTGTGCTGCCTCCCCATCTGGAGCGCATTCGGGAGAAGCTGGCGGAGAACATCCATGAGCTCTGGGCACTGACCCGCATCGAACAGGGCTGGACCTACGGGCCGGTGAGGGGCAGGAATGGCGGCCCGCGGAGAGGGCCGGTGGCTGGGATTTAGGGTAGCAGGGGGTCCTTGGCTACAGGCGGCAGAACTAGGGGTGGGCCGTCCAGGGAGGTCTGGGAGTGCTGGGTTGGGGGAAGGGAGCCCGAGAGGCTGACGCCAGGGCTTCTCCAGGTTCGGGATGACAACAAGAGGCTGCACCCGTGTCTCGTGGACTTCCACAGCCTTCCAGAGCCCGAGCGGAACTACAACCTGCAGATGTCAGGGGAGACGCTCAAGTGAGGGCACCCAGTGGGAGCAGGGGGTGGAACAAACACTGGTGGGGGGACGTCAGGGAGAGGCCGGGAAAGCGAGATCAGGACTGACAGAGAAAAGGAAGGCAGACAGACAGACACTGAGAGGGGACAGTTATTGTGACAGAGAGGGGGAAGGAAACAGCCAGCAAGAGAAAATCAGCAGCATGCTGGGCGTGGTGGCACACGTCCACAGTCCCAGCACTTGGGAGGCCGAGGCGGAAGGATCTTTTTGAGCCCAGGAGTTCAAGGTCGGCCTGGCAACACAGCAAGACACTGTCTCAAAAAATAAAAGGGAGAGAAAGTCAGCAACGGAAAGGGAGAAAGACACAGAAAGGGACAGAGAGAGAAGCAGACAGGAGAAACTGGACGTGGTCAAAGAGAATCGGAAAGAAAGAGACAGGGACAAACAGACGTCAGAGAGACCAAGGGCCAGGGGAGAGACACCCCAACAGGCGGAGCAAGAGGCAGAGCTAGAGGCGGAGGAGACGGGGCAGGGAGCTCTGTAAACTACGACCGTGTCACCTGTGCCCCTACTAGGACTCTGCTGGCGCTGGGTTGCCACGTGGGCATGGCCGACGAGAAGGCCGAGGACAACCTCAAGAAGACAAAGCTCCCCAAGACGTGAGCGGGCCCCCGGCCTGTCTGGGGAGTGGAGGGGGCGTTGGGATGTGGGGAGGGGGGCTGGAGGGCTTGGTGGAGAGGCTGAGGTCAGAGATGAAGGGGCCGGAGGGGAGGGTCAGGGACCCTAGAAAGCTGAGGTGACGTCCTCCATTAGAGGCAAGGGATCAGTGGCAGAAGGATAGAATCCAGAGGTTTCCGGAGCAATAGGTGAGAGATTAGAGGTCCTGATTGGGTGTTTGGGTCTTGGGCCAGAACTAAGAAACCTCAGAGCGGGAGGTCATAGGTCAAAGAGTTTCAGGGTCAGAAATAAAGCTCCTAGAATCAGAATGAAGAGGTCACAGAGGTCAGAGATCAGTGCTGGCAAAGCCCTTGCTTTGGGTCCTAGAATCAGAGCTCAGGGACCTCAAAGCTTATTCTAGAAAGTGCTAGAACCCTGATAGCAGAGACCGAAGGTCAGAAATTCCAAAGCCCTTGGCTAAGCATCCTGGGGACCTGGTCCAAGGGTCAGAAGTCAGGATCTCGCACAGACCCCAAAGGGGAAGGAGGGCCTCGTCCCAGTGGCCTGCTACCCCCGCAGGTACATGATGAGCAACGGGTACAAGCCGGCTCCACTGGACCTGAGCCACGTGCGGCTGACACCCGCACAGACGACCCTCGTGGATCGGCTGGCAGAGAATGGTCACAATGTATGGGCACGGGACCGCGTGGCCCAGGGCTGGAGCTACAGCGCCGTGCAGGACATCCCTGCACGCAGGAATCCTCGCCTCGTGCCCTACCGCCTGCTGGACGAGGCCACCAAGCGCAGCAACCGAGACAGCCTCTGCCAGGCAGTGCGCACCCTGCTGGGCTACGGCTACAACATCGAGCCACCTGACCAGGAGCCCAGTGAGTGCTGACCCTGGCTCCCACCCTAACTCCTGCCTTGACCCTGGCCCTGACTCCTGCTCTCTGACCTGAATGAGTCGTATCTGTAACAGAGTGACCAGGAGGTCATTGAGCGCTGACCCTTCCCCTTAACTTTGACCCTTACTTCTGACCCAAACCCTGACCCTGATCTGACCACTGACCTTGATCTGACCCAGTCCCTGCCTGGGCTTTGGCTATAACACTGAGAAGTCAGACCAGTGAGTGCTGACCCAACCCTGACTCCAGTTCCTGACCTTCACCTTTGACCCCTAACCTCTAACCTCTGGACTACGACCATAATATGGAGCCACACAATCAAGAACTTAGTCTCTGCCCTCCTTCTAACTGACCCCTGACCTTTCACTGATTTCCAATCCCAGCCTTGACCTGTGACCCTGACCATGCTCCCCGACCTTCAATTTCTTAACTCCTGGCCCCAACCCCAATGTCTAGCCCCCCTGACCCTGACTCTGACTCTGATTCCCAGTTCCGCTCTCAACCCTTGATTCTGACACTTGACCCCTAACCCCTGACCAGGTCTGGACCCAGCTTTCTCCTTTTGTGTCTCTGTCGGCAACTCTGTTCGCTGAGAGCTCTGACTACTGACAAGATGAGGGTCTGTCTCAATAGATCTTTCCCACCTCTGACTCCTGAGGTTCTCCACTTCTCCTCGACCACCAGGAAATTGTCCCTCTTCTCCCTGTTCCCAACACCCTCACCTTCTCTGTCTCTCCCACTGACCGCCACTTTCTACCCAGCCTTTCTGACTTTGCCTGGCCTCATCTGTAGGTCAGGTGGAGAGCCAGTCTCGCTGGGACCGGGTGCGCATCTTCCGGGCGGAGAAATCCTATGCGGTACAGAGTGGGCGCTGGTACTTCGAGTTTGAGGCAGTCACCACAGGCGAAATGCGAGTGGGCTGGGCAAGACCTGAGCTGCGGCCTGACGTAGAGTTGGGAGCTGATGATCTGGCCTACGTCTTCAATGGGCACCGCGTGGGTACCTCCTTGGGCTCCACTCTGCCAGTCCCTGTGGTCCCTCCCACAGTCCTACACTCTAACCCTGCCTCTATCTCTGCTTCACTCTGTCTCCATCCCTGCGTCTTCCATCCTTCTCATTCATCCATCCACCTGCTCATCCATCTATCCACCCCGATTCCGTATCCATTCACTCACCCATCTGTCCATCCATCCATCCATTTAATCAACCATCCACCCACCCACCCATCTATCCATCTATCCATCCATCCATCTATCCACCCACCAACCTATACATCCATCTTTCCATCCAAACATCCATTTAATCAACCATATACCCATTCACCCATTTATCTATCCATCCATCCATCTATCCATTCACCCACCCACCCATCCATCCATCTATTCATCCATCCATCCATTCAACCAACCATCCATTCATCGTCTATCCATCTATACTTCTACTTACACTCTCTTCCTTCCCTCCATCAGCCTATATGGATCCTTACCTTTCTATCCATACTTCCATCTGCCGTACACCCATCCATCATTCTTCACCCATCTCTTCTGGGGACTTATGTGGGTGTACATGGGTCTGTATGGAGGACTCTGACGGGTTCATTTCTCCCTTCTTTACTTGCTGCTGCTCCCAACACCTCATGACCACTTTGGTGGTCCCCATCGCCCTAGCCATGGAAACAGCAAGACCCAGGTGTAAGGGACGAGACACAGATTAGTGAGGAAGGCAATTCCAAGGACCATGGATGCAGATGTCGGGATGATGGGGGCACCGGCGCCTCTCCTTCCCCTTCCTGACGTGTTGTGCCTGTCACCCTCTCCCTGTTCCCCCTCCCTCCGGTTCCCTGTGTCTTAGCACCGGGTCTTCTCTGGGCTCCTCACAGGGCCAGCGCTGGCACTTGGGCAGTGAGCCGTTTGGGCATCCCTGGCAGTCAGGCGATGTTGTTGGCTGCATGATTGACCTCACGGAGAACACCATCATCTTTACCCTCAATGGCAAGGTCCTCATGTCGGACTCCGGCTCCGAGACAGCCTTTCGGGAGATTGAGATTGGGGAAGGTGAGACCCCTTCACCTGCCTGCCTGCTTTTCCTCCGTCTCACCTGAACCTCCCGTGAACCTTCGGCCTCCGGTGCTCTTATCCCTTTTATAGTACCCCCCTCCCCCGGTGACCGCCCCGCCTTGCCCACTGCTCACCCCTGCCCATTCATTTCCTCCCCCCAGGCTTCCTCCCGGTCTGCAGCTTGGGGCCTGGCCAGGTGGGCCACCTAAACCTGGGCCAGGATGTGAGCTCCCTGCGATTCTTTGCCATCTGTGGCCTCCAGGAAGGCTTTGAGCCCTTCGCCATCAACATGCAGCGCCCGGTCACCACCTGGTTCAGCAAAAGCCTTCCTCAGTTCGAACCTGTGCCCCTTGAACACCCCCACTATGAGGTGAGCGCAGTGGACCTTCTGGTTTGTCTCCAAACCTTGTTCTCACAACTTTCTTCCCCGAGTTTCTCCTTCTACGTTAGCACACAAGCCATCTGGGGGGGGGTCAGGATATTGGGCTCCCCAAGTTGCCTTTTAGGCTATAACTTTGGCCCCAGGGGCCTCACCTGTAAAATGGGAGAAGGGAGAAAAGAGAAGCTCGATCAAGTGACCCCGATGGAAATTTCTAGTCCTTATACTATTTGATCCTAGAGCACGGTTTAAAGAAATACAAACCCAGCCAGGCATGGTGGAGCATGCTTGTAATTCCATCTACTTGGGAGGCAGAGGTAAGAGAACCACAAGTTCAAAGCCAGCTTGGGTCACTTAGCAAGATCCTGTCACAAAATAAAAAGGGCTGGGGACACGGCTCAGTGACAGAGCTTTGCCTAGCATGCACAAAGACATGGGTTCATCCCAAGTACTGAAGAAAAAAAAGAAATATAAATCTCTGAGTGTCCTGGTGACATCTTGGTACCCTCCTTATTAATTGTAATCAGTGGGTTGGGGTTTATTTTTAATTTTTATTTTGTTTTTAGTTACAGTTCCTTAATCCAAGCAACTCAATTTTCAGACTGCAGTGTCTTTTTTTTCCCTAAAGTTAAACTCAAGTTTAGACTCTGACTGTAAACACCCCACAAAGACCGAAGCGATTGCTTGTCCTTTTCACAGCCAAACTGCACAGAACTCGACCTCTGGGGGACAGAGCTTCAGCTGGCACTTTAGAATCAGACAGACCTGGGGTTGGCCTCTTACATTCCGTGTGGCCTTAGGCATGGGACAGTCTCTTTCTGAGCGTTTCACCACTAAGCCTTCCTAGCCTTTTAAAATTTTGAGGCAGGGTCTCCCCACATTGCTGAGACAGGCTTTGAATTTGTGATCCTCCTACCTTAACCTCCTGAGTCGTTGGAATTACAAGGCAGGTGCCACCAGGCCCAGCTTCTTTCTTTCTTTCCTAAATAATTTGAGAGTAAATTGGAGATATTGTGCCTCATTACCCCAGAATACTTCAGTGTGGAATATGGGAGTGATGGTATGTGCCCGTAATCCCAGTGGCTCAGGAGGCTGAGGCAGGAGGATCTCGAATTCAGAGCCAGCCTCAGCAATTTAGAGAGGCCCTAAGCAACTTAGTGAGACCTTTTCACAAAGTGAAAAATAAAAAAGGGCTGGGCTTGTGGCTCCGTGGTTAAGCGCCCCTGGCTTCAATCTCTGGTGCCAAAACCAAACCAAACCAAGGGAAAAAAAAACAAACAAACATTTCTTGCATTTCTTTAGAACAAAGGTGTGTTCTGTCGATTGCATTAGTTACGAAAATCAGGAAATGAAGCACTAATAATATGATTCTGTAATCCACAGTTCATACTCAAATTTTGCCAGTTATTGTCAAATTGTGACAGTATACCCCTTATTTTTATCTGGTGCAGGATCCACTCCTGGATTGCATGTTGTGTGCGGTTTTTATCTCTTTGATCTCCATGTAGAAAGTTTCCAAGTCTTTCTTTGTCTTTCATGGTATTGACATTTTTGAGGACTATAGGCTAATTGTTTTGTACAATGTCCCTTAATTTGGGTGTGTTGGGTGCTTTTTCATGATTAGATGCCTACAAGGCATATTTGGCAGGAATATCACAGAAGTGAGCTTGTGTTGCACTTGGTGCGTGACAGCGTGTTGCTGTGCCTCTTACGGTCAGCCCTCCCTTTGTATCTGTGGTTCTGCAGCCACAGATTCAATGAGCTGCAGCTCAAAAATATTTGAAAAAAAATTGCATTTGTACTGAACACATGCAGAGATTTTTTTGGTCACTATTCCTTAAACAATTCAGTGTAACAGCTAATATACTTAGCATTGATATTGTGTGAGGTATTATAAGGAGTGTAGAGATGATTTAAAGCATTCAGGAGGGCGCTCACAGGGGATCTGCAAATACTATGCCACTCAACACAACAGAACTGGAGCATCAGTGGGTCTTGGTGTGTGCCAGGGGCCCTGGGATCAATCCTCTGTGGATATTTTAAGGGACAACTGTGCCGATTGTTAACTTGACTATTTGGGGAGGTGGAGGCTGCCAAGGTTCTCTTCTGTAAAGTTACTATTTTTCCTCTTTGTAATTAATAAGCAATTTGTAGAGGGGGATATTTAAAAACTATGCACAAGTGGAAGGGTTTGGGGCTGGGGCTGGGGCTCAGTGGTAGAGTGCCTGCCTCCCACGTGGGAGGCCCTGGGTTCAATCCTCAGCACCACATACAAATAAATAAATAAAGATATTGTGTCCATCTACAACTAAAAACATATTTTTTTAAAAAAAGTGGAAGGGTTTTTAGTAGGGGATGTCCAGTCGAGAGTGGAGCTTTGGAAAGACCCCTGCTGGCAGTGGATTACAGGAGACCAGTGTGGAGGCTGAAGGCCCCAGAGATGGCTGAGGTGGGACAGGAAGGTGGAGCGATGGGGGCCTCCTAGTCCTCACTGATGCCAGATGGTGAGGGCCACCAGGGAGCCGAAGGCCACGCAGCAGGGAGAAGGAATGGGCTGACGTGCCCACGACCACGTGGAAGAATGCAGACTCAGTGCTGAATGAAGGCACCCAGGCACAAGGAGCACATGCTGTGGGCTTCCATTCATAGAAAGTTCCAGAACAGGCAAAGCTAACCTGTGATGTGAATGTGAAAGAATAACTTGGGGGCATTGTTAGTTTCCTTGCACACAAATCACAGGAGAGCATTTCTTGTCAAGGACAAAAGCAAAAATCAGGATTTCTAAGAGAGAAGGGAGAGAGAGGAAAGAGAGGGGTGGAAAAAAACAACCCTGCAGAATCTGGGAACAGGGAATCTATTTTTTAAAAATATTTTTTAGTTGTCAAAAGACCTTTATTTATTTTATGTGGTGCTGGGGATTGAACCCAGTGCCTCACACGTGCTAAGCAAGCGCTCCTCTGCTGCGCTACAGCCCCAGCCCACAGGGAATCTATTTTTTAAAATATTTTTAGTTGTACATGGACAAAGACCTTTATTTTATTTATTTTTCTGTGGTACTGAGGATGGAACCCAGGGCCTCACCAGTGTTAGGCAAGTGCGCTCCCACTGAGCCACAGCCCAGCCCAGCACAGGGAATCTTGTAGGCACAGTTCTGGGGTCAGTTCCCTGGCTGCCAAGGAACACAGAGGTCTAAGTCTGCAGCTGGCCGTGATGAGGCCCACTCTGCCTCTGTGGCTTATGGAGTCTCTGGAAAACCTCTGTGAGTTCAGCTTGACCACCTAGGACAGGCCTCTGCCCCTCTGTGGCCTCCTGCCACTTAGTTAGGCACATCAGAATCCCTTACCATCTTTAAGAGGGTAGTGACTCCAAGAGGCCCTGAGGGACTCCTGGGGACTTTGGTCATGTTCTGTTCTGACCTGGTGTCAGGCACACAGGTGTGTTGATGGCTTGAGAACTCATACCACACACTTAATACACACACATTGTTCTGAGTGTTACCAAAACAAACAAAAATTTACCTGGGGACTCTTTACAAAATTCTGACCTTTTCGAGTTGTTCGCCCCCAGTGCTCTCCCAAGAGCCCAGGAGGCAGAGTTTTCTTCTACGTGCTAATGTATTCCTTGCACCTCGAACAGGCCTGGCACACAGTAATGCTCAGTAAATATTTGTGGGATGAATAGATGGATGAGCCACTTGGTTTTGAAGGTTCTCCCAAGTGACTCCAGGATATGACTGGGCTGCCACTATTCAAGGTCCCCAGCAAAGGTGACAGAGGGTTGGTTGAAAGCAACCCAAGGGCAAGTTCTGTGCCCTTCGGTGAGCTTCATCAGCCCAGAGGAGGGGTGTCTTTAGATAATTCTTACACAAGGCCTCTAAGGCCTAACTGGCTCTGCAGGTCACAGGTATAGGATAAGTGGCCTGTCTCAGTGCTTCCTGCCCCCCCCAGGTGGCCCGCATGGACGGCACTGTGGATACACCTCCCTGCCTGCGCCTGACCCACCGCACCTGGGGCTCCCAGAACAGTCTAGTGGAGATGCTCTTCCTGCGGCTGAGCCTTCCCGTTCAGTTCTACCAGCACTTCCGCTGCACGGCAGGGGCCACCCCCTTGGCACCCCCTGGTCTGCAGCCCCCTGCGGAGGACGAGGCCCGGGCAGCCGAACCTGACCCTGACTACGAAAACCTGCGCCGCTCAGCCGGCCGCTGGGGGGAGGCTGAAGGGGGCAAGGAAGGAAGTACCAAGGAGGGGACCCCTGGGGGCACCTCCCAGCCCGGGGGAGAGGCCCAGCCCGCCAGGGCAGAGAATGAGAAAGACGCTACCACAGAGAAGAACAAGAAGAGAGGGTGAGCGGAGCCCGGGCAGGGTGGGCTTGGGGTTCGTCTGGGGATTCCCAACTTGAGAACCCCAGTGTTTTCCAGAGTGGCCCCTTGTATGCCGAGTGCCACCAGAACACTGAGGGATCCTAACCCGTTCCGGGGTCCCCGTGATTTCCCAGGGATGCTCTAATCTCCCTGAGGATGTGAAATCGAGGAGCCCTACAGCATGGTGTGCAGACTTCTCCTCTCCCCGAGCCCCGAAGTGGGCCCCAAAGTGGTCCCCAAAGTGCTTCACCCAAGGGGCGTCCTTAGCCATGAACACCGGGGAACCCAGGGTCTTGGGAGAGTTTCCACTGCTCCAGTGGACACCAACCCAAATCTAAGTTGAGACCCTTTCTGTGTCTCAAGTGTACCCCCAAAACACTAACTTCCAGGGAGACCCTCAGAAAATATTGAGTTGGAAGGAAACCTCCATTTCTCCTGTGTGGCAGCGGTTTTCAATGGGAGGTAGTTCTGACCCTGGGGGGTGTGGGGAAATGACAGAGCATTGTTGGTTATCAGTTTGGGGGTGCTGCTGCTGGGGCTCCAGGGGTTCCTCATGCCTTGCAGCATATAAGACAGTGCCACGCCTATGCCAAACACAAATGAATGCTAATTGAGGAGGACTATTGTACGTCCCAAAGGGGACCTTCATGTTCCCAGAAATGTAGGTGACAGGACAGACACCACAAGTAGTGGGCAGAATGTAGGGTAGTGGGGCCTCCAGCCCTCTAGGGGTGAGGCTTTGGGTATCCCAAGCAGCAAGTGGTTAAGATGGATGTGGGGGACAGGATTTTTGAGGTGGGAGGGTGGGGGCTGGACTTGAGAGCTGGTTCTCATGGCCTCCTCTCCTCCCACCACCAGGTTCTTATTCAAGGCCAAGAAGGCCGCCATGATGACCCAACCACCGGCCACGCCCCCTCTGCCCCGACTCCCACGAGACGTGGTGCCTGCGGATGACCGCGATGACCCTGAGATCATCCTCAACACCACTACGGTGTGTGCACCAGGAACCCTCTACTTTGGGGTCCCCTCCGCAGATAGCATGGAAACTCCTAGTTTCCAAACTTAGTGCTGCAATTCTCATATCTGGGGATACCCCAGTATGTACTAGACACCCACAAAATACAGCACACATGATTGAATCCTTCAAACCCCTCTATCCACACACCTTGTGGCCTGAAAATGGCAGGGAGCAGAGTGAAGTTATCAGACACAATGCTCTAACTCCCAGCACCCCAAAATCCAGAGGCTAAACCAATATGACTGTGGACCCCAACATTTGGAATTGCCCACATAAACACAATAGCCATATTTGATAACCACCCTAAAATATTCTTGAGAATAAAAATACACAATTCATGTCAATATAGTTTGGGGGTCCTCCAAATATGGAATCTGTTATGAGAAAGAAGTGCCTCCAGGGGCCATGTATTCTTTTGCTGTAACCAGGGAGGGACCCGAATGTGGGGATATCACAAAATATTCCCAAGGGATTTCCAAATCTGTAGCCACGGAAACAGAGAGACACAGATGCAGGCGATCTGGAATCTGGCAACTTCTTAAACTCCTAGAGGCCCCTGAGAATCCAAGGAGATCAGAGCAGAGCTCAGGGAGTGCTGTCACCCTGCCTGATCTCTGGTCCCCTCTTTGTGTCCCCAGTACTACTACTCTGTGAGAGTCTTCGCTGGTCAGGAGCCCAGCTGCGTATGGGTGGGCTGGGTCACCCCTGACTACCATCAGCACGACATGAACTTCGACCTCAGCAAGGTCCGGGCCGTGACGGTGACGATGGGGGATGAGCAAGGCAACGTGCACAGCAGGTGTCAGCATGGTGGGGGTACCGTGGGTGCGGGAGGTCATGTGGGAGTGGGAACAGGCAGGGGGGAGCCAGAGCTCTTGTGGCCAGCTCTGGGGCTGCCTGGCTGTGGGACCTGAGGGCCTCCCCTAGCAAGAGGAAGCTGTGGAGTCTGGGCACCCAGCTCAGAAGCCTCCCTTCTCTTCCTCCTCCTTCCAGGAAGCCCCAAGAGCCCTAAGAATTCTAGCTCGAGAGGCCCAAGGCCTGTCTGCAGGGGATGGCCATTTGGGGTCTGGGCTCTAGGTTATGGCATTTGGGGAGCTCAGGGAGCCCCTGGGCTGAGGACCCCTGCAGTGACCGCTCCTGTCTCCTCCAGCCTCAAGTGCAGCAACTGCTACATGGTGTGGGGCGGGGACTTTGTGAGCCCCGGGCAGCAGGGCCGGATCAGCCATACAGACCTGGTCATTGGCTGCCTGGTGGACTTGGCCACTGGCTTAATGACCTTCACAGCCAACGGCAAAGAGAGCAACACCTTCTTCCAGGTGAGTCCAACCCTCAGCAACTTGGCCATAGTCCCTCCCATTCCAGCATCCCAGGACCACCCTTCAGTATGTCCCCGAGGCCAGACCCCACAGAGATAGGACCCGAGTTGAACCAAGGGCCCGAATGGAGGAGACAGAGTACAACCTTTTCCTTGGAGATAGGACCATATTCCCTCATGGGTGACACCAGTCACCACCTTTTCACCCATCAGGGAGGACCCGAGGAAGGGCCAGAATCCTAATGTGGGCTTTTTCTTTTTAATATTTTATTATGCAAAAAAGTAAGCTCGTACTCTAAGCCCACAGAAACCCTGAAGGGACTGCAGGAACTGTCCACAGAGCCACCAGCAGAAATGATCATGAATGTTTACTGCACTGCCTTGACCACATACTTATCCGCCTATCTATCCATTAATTCAGCTAAGGTGGGCTTTGTAAAACTTTATGTTAAATGGAGAATTTCAGAAATATACAAAAATGGCACAGCACAGCGAACCGCCAGGTCCCTGGCACACAGCTCAGCTCCCACCCCCTCATGGCCAATCTCGCTTCATCTTTACGCCTACTTCCTCCACACCCACAGGAGGATTCTGAGGGAAGCTGCAGACATCACATAATTTCATCTCTTTTCAGCACGTATCTTTAAAAGATAAGGATTATTTTTTAAATGCATAACCACAATACCACTATCACCCCCAAACCCCAAACCAGGAGTGTCTAACCGCCATCAAATGTCCAGTCCATGTGCAAATTTCTCTGGTTACCTCAAAAATGTCTTTTTTTTTTTGCCACTTCTTTGTTTGAACTGGAATCTAAGATTTTATACACACACACACACACACACACACATTTATATATTTTAATTTGGTGCCAGGGATTGAATTCAGGGGCACTCAACCACTAAGCCACATCCCTAGCCCTATTTTATATTTTATTTAGAGACAGGGTCTCACTGAGTTGCTTAGCATCTCGCCATGGCTAAGGCTGGCTTTGAACTCGCTATCCTCCTGCCTCAGCTTCCTGAGCCACTGGGATTAAAGGCGTTCGCCACCATGCTCAGCTAAGATCATATATTTTAAAATGTTTTTTAGTTGTAGATGGACACAATACCTTCATTTATTTATTTTTGTGCGGTGCTGAGGATCGAACCCAGTGCCTCACACATGCCAGGAAAGTGCTCTACCTCTGAGCTACAGCCCCAGCCCAATGTATTTTAATTGGTTGCCAAGTCCCGTGGGTTTCTTTTTGTACATCGGTTTCCTCTTCCACACCTGCTCCCCTTTGAAGTGCATGGTTGAAGGAATTGGGCTGTTTGTGCTCCCCCCAGTGTGGTCCCTGGACAGGCAGGACCAGCATCACTGGGAGCTTGTTGGATATGCAGACTCTCAGGCCCCTCCCCAGACACGCTGAATCGGAATCTGCATTTCATGGAGAGCCCAGGAGTTTCGCGTGCACATTAACATCGGGGCACATTGACCCAGTCCCTGTGGTTTCATTAGAACATTCTCCCCTGTTCCCTGTATTTCCTGTAAACTGGGGGTTGGGTCTAGAGGTGCAGTTAGATCCAGGTTTGGCTTTGGCAAGACTGCTCCACAGATGGTATTGTTTGGGGATGGGGGTGGGGTTTTTCGGGAGAAAAACTCAGAGAGAAACTGGGAAGGCATTCCTGGAGGGGCCTGATGTGCACCAAGATGCAGATGACAGGTGGCCCCGGGGAGCTGGAAGAGGCTGGCCTGGCTGGTGTGTCCCAGGGGTGACCTCAGAGCCACCGGGAGCCTCCAGATGTCCACGCGTGGCTGTACAGTCTTGGCCCCAGCATTTGAGGTCCAGATTCCACATGGCCAACCCATCCCTGACCCTCACCTTGTCCCCTGATCCCCTGCCAGGTGGAGCCCAACACGAAGCTATTTCCTGCTGTCTTTGTCCTGCCCACCCATCAGAATGTGGTCCAGTTCGAGCTGGGAAAACAGAAGGTGACAGTGCAGGAGTGGGGGCACTCGTGGGGCAGGCTGAGGTGGGGTGTGTGGGGAGGACACCTGGAGGTAGGGTGGAGGGCTGAGGAGGGCTGGGAACCCTGACCCAGGCATGCCTCTGTACCCCCAGAACATCATGCCACTGTCAGCCGCCATGTTCCTGAGTGAGCGCAAGAATCCAGCCCCCCAGTGCCCGCCGCGGCTGGAGGTGCAGATGCTCATGCCCGTGTCCTGGAGCCGCATGCCCAACCACTTCCTGCAGGTGGAGATGCGGCGCGCCGGCGAGCGGCTGGGCTGGGCTGTGCAGTGCCAGGAGCCGCTGACCATGATGGCTCTCCACATCCCTGAGGAGAACAGGTCAGGGCCTGGCTGGTGGCACAGGGGCAGGGCAGGTGCTGCCAGCCCTCTGGGGTCTGGACCCAGCTCAGTGCCTCCTCCTACCACTTCTCTGGGGCTCCAGACCATCCACGCAGGGGGATCGGACTCAGCTCAGGCTTCCCAATAACACTCCGGGAGGCTCCAGACCTGCCTTATGAGCCCCGGACCCATTCTGTGAGCCACAGACTCACCTCGGGGGACCACCTCCCACCCAGGGAATCTAGACCCATACTACAGGACCCCAAAGCTATCACAGGAAGCCCAGACCAACCCAGAAGAACTGGACATTACTCAGAGAGGCCCGATGTACCCCACGACCTCTGGCCACACCCAGGGAGACTTTAGACCCGTCCCACAGAGATCTAAAACCATTCTGGGGACCCAGACACACCCAGGACTACAGATGTGTTCACACAAATGCCAGGAATGGTGTGTCTGTGTGTGTGTGTGTGTGTGTGTGTGTGTGTGTGAGAGAGAGAGAGAGAGAGAGAGACAGAGAGAGAGAGAGACAGAGAGAGACAGAGAGAGAGAGAGAGAGAGAGAGAGAGACAGAGAGAGACAGAGAGAGACAGAGAGAGATATGCTGGGGATGGATTGAACCCAGGAGGTGCTTCACCTGAGCTACATCCTCAGTTATTTTAAAAAATATTTTCTTAGTTGTCAATGGACTTTTATTTATTTTTTATTTATTTATATGTGGTGCTGAGAATCGAACCCAGTGCCTCACATGTGCTAGGCAAGTGCTCTGCCACTGAACCACAACCCCAGCCCCATCCTCAGTTCTTTTTATTTTTATTTTGAGATAGGGTTTCACTAAGTTGCCCAGACCAGCCTCAGACTTGCAATCCTCCTGCCTCAGCCTCCTGAATCACTGGGATTACAGACCTGCATCGCTGCTCCTGGCTAGAAACATTCTTAAGGACTCTGAGCATAGCCAGGGATCCCAGCCTCACCCCAGGAGGCTTCTGACATGATTCATTCCTTCCTTAATTCATCATTTGGCAAATATCTCTGGCATGTGGATCGGCAGCATTCTAGGCTGATGACACCAAGACTCTCACACCCAGTGACATTCTAGTAATGCTCATATATAACTCAGTTGTGCCCAGACTTGCCCAGAGGGACTCAGATCCATCCCCAGGCCCCCTTCCCATTTATTCATTTACCAAATATTTATTGAGCACT
Source organism: Ictidomys tridecemlineatus (assembly GCF_052094955.1). Classification (NCBI taxonomy): domain Eukaryota; kingdom Metazoa; phylum Chordata; class Mammalia; order Rodentia; family Sciuridae; genus Ictidomys; species Ictidomys tridecemlineatus. Next base: position 15,178,132 of record NC_135491.1, on the reverse strand, counting down.
TCCCATGTACCACAGGTGTCCAGCTGTGGTGAAGTTAATTAACAATCTAGTGGCACTTAAACATAACCAGGGGACTTGACCTTGCCAATCTAGGGATCCCAGATACATTTGAGGGTCACCAGAACCTCTCTGGATTCTCAGAAAACTTAGAGTCTTAGACCTCCCAGGGTGTCCCAGACCCCTTAGGAACTCCCAAGACCATTGGAAAACTCCTAGACTTTGCTCCAAAGCCCCCATGGAGCCCTGACTTGCAGGACAGGGGATTTACTGCTAAAGCATCTCTGCCTCTCTCTGGTCTGTGTCTGTCTGCCACCTCCTCTGTGGTTCTGTCCCTGTCTGTGGCCCTCCGGTCTCCCGCAGGTGCATGGACATCCTGGAGCTGTCCGAGCGCCTGGACCTGCAGCGCTTCCACTCGCACACCCTCTCCCTGTACCGCGCTGTGTGCGCCCTGGGCAACAACCGCGTGGCGCATGCTCTGTGCAGCCACGTGGACCAGGCGCAGCTGCTGCACGCGCTGGAGGATGCTCACCTGCCTGGTCCTCTGCGTGCGGGCTACTATGACCTCCTCATCAGCATCCACTTGGAAAGTGCCTGCCGCAGCCGGCGCTCCATGCTTTCTGAATACATCGTTCCCCTGACGCCTGAGACCCGCGCCATCACGCTCTTCCCACCAGGGAGGAGCGCAGAAGATGGTCCCCGGCGCCACGGACTGCCTGGGGTTGGAGTCACGACCTCCCTAAGGCCCCCACATCATTTCTCCCCACCTTGTTTTGTGGCGGCCCTGCCAGCTGCTGGGGTCACCGAAGCCCCCGCCCGCCTCAGCCCCGCCATCCCCCTGGAGGCCCTGCGGGACAAGGCGCTGAGAATGCTGGGGGAGGCTGTGCGCGATGGAGGGCAGCACGCGCGCGACCCCGTCGGGGGCTCGGTGGAGTTCCAGTTCGTGCCCGTGCTCAAGCTCGTGTCCACTCTGCTGGTAATGGCTTCCTTCCCCCCGTTCTTCACTTTGAAAATAACCCATCCATCCGCTAATCAGTTCCCTCCTATGTATGCATGTATCCGAGAATCAGTTCCCACCCTTTGGTCTCTCCATCTGTACCTCCACCCACCTTTCAGCTTAGCCTGCCGTCACCTACCCATCCGCCACGCACTTTGCCTACCATCCACTCATCTGTCTTCTGTTCATCTGTTTATTCACCTTTCTTCTTCCCATTCCTCCACCCAACTGTCATTTATCCATCAATCCGTCCACCCTCCGCTCACCTTTCTATCCTCTCATCCATCCATTCATTCATATGCCCTCATCTTCCCACACAAAGTCTGTCTTTCCTTTCTTCTCCACCATATATCCTTCCATCCACTATCCACCTTTCCAGCTTTCTGTGTTTGCTCATCCTTCCTTCCCTTCATTCACACATCAGTCCCTTCACCATCCACTTATCTGCCCATTTATTATTAATATATGTTTCCTTTCATATATCCAACATCAGCTTCCCTTCACCTGTGTATCCAGCTATATGCGCACTCACAGGTCCATCCATCCTCCACCTTTCCTCTACCTTTCCATTAATCTCTGCACCTGTTCATCCATATGTATGTAAACCCACCCATCCATGTACTCATAAATACATCCAGCCATCTACACCAATTCACCTACCTGTCCACCCACCATTCTCCATCCCTCTATTCAGGTTTTATTTCATGTACTCCTTTACTCCTAAACTCACAGAACTGTTCATCCAAGTAGCCATCCATCCAACTTTTCGTGCGCAAGCCTCCTCCATCCACACATAAGGCCACCCATCTAGCCCACCTGCTCCCATAGCGATTTGCACTGTTTCCCCGTGCCTTGGTTGACTTGCTCCTGTATCTACCATCCCGTCCACTTACCTGCTCACCTGTGCATCATTTTTACTGTCACCCACCCACCCACCCTCTCTGCCTACACCATCCCCTTCATCTCTCCATCACGATCCATTCCCTCATCTCCCCTCCAGACCTCTGCTATTCAAGCTGTCCATTCACCCACCAGCCACCCCGTCCTCCCTCTTTCCCCCCTTCTCTCTCACCATTCTTCTTCCCTTTAATCTACCTTCTATCTTTCCTTCCATACTTCAGTCTAGAAGCATCTTTATGGAGTTGACTGAGAGTGATGTGGCATGTTCTGGGAGCTGTGTGGGCCTGTGTCAGGTGTAGGGTGCCCCAGAGCCACATGTGTTCAGGCTTGGGAGAAAGGACATTGAACTGTGAAGGGAGAGGTGCTCACATTTGCTGATGTGGTCTGGGCCATGTGGGCGAAGCACAGGTGTGAACTGGAGGAATTCAGTGAGGTCAGTGACAAGGAGGGAGGCCATTTCCTTCTATGGGATGAATCACATCAGCCATGTGGGAAAGAACCTGGCATATGGCAGGAGGAGCGGGGCTGGGGAGCAGGGCTGGGGAGCGAGGCTGGGGACTGGTCACGGAGGCCTTTCAGGCCATAGTGAAGAACTCAGAATGTGTCCTGCAGGTGATGGGAGTCTTCAGTGATGAGGATGTGAAGCAGATCTTGAAGATGATTGAGCCTGAAGTGTTCACTGAGGAGGAAGAGGAAGAGGAGGAGGAGGAAGAGGAGGAGGAAGAGGAGGATGAGGAGGAGAAGGAGGAGGATGAGGAGGAAGAGGCACAGGAGAAGGAAGATGAGGAAAAAGAGGAAGAGGAGGCAGCAGAGGGGGAGAAGGAGGAAGACCTGGAGGAGGGCCTGCTGCAGATGAAGCTGCCGGAATCCGTGAAGTTACAGGTGGGCTGCTCGCCCGTCTCCCGCCTCCATCTGCCTGGATGGAAGATCCAGGGTCTGGAGGAGCTCGAGTCTGCACTGTGTCCCGAGGCACTGGGGGACTTTGCACCTGCAGAAAGCAGTCCGGGGGGGGGGGTGCTGGCCTGGAATGATCTCTCTGGTGCCACGTGAGAGGAGACCTCGGAGGAGGCTGGCTTCAGACCCGAGCAGGAGATGGTGGTGGCTGGACCGTGGCTGGACTGTGGCAGGGTCAGGGAACGGGGAAGAAGCAACAAAAGTTTCAGGAAGTCCCGATGATCTCATGACTGTCCTCCCCCAGATGTGCCACCTCCTGGAGTATTTCTGTGACCAAGAGCTGCAGCACCGCGTGGAGTCCCTGGCCGCCTTTGCAGAGCGCTACGTGGACAAGCTCCAGGCCAACCAGCGGGACCGCTATGGCCACCTCATGAAGGCCTTCACCATGACTGCCGCCGAGACTGCAAGGCGCACCCGCGAGTTCCGCTCCCCGCCCCAGGAGCAGGTCCTCTGCCCCCGACGTCCTCTGTCTTACTGTCTAACTCCCAGCCCTGACCTCTCCCCTCACGGACCACGAGGTTCCTCAATCTCCAAACTGGTGCTTGACCTCTGAACCTATTGATGTTCTCTTTATCCCTCTGTGAGCCAGCCTGACCTGGGAGTCACCTGACTGACCCTGACCCCTTCCAGACCCCTGGCCCCTGTCTCCCAGCTGTTCTTCACCAACTCACGCTTTGGCTCATTATCTTGGACAGGGACTTAGAATGGAATCTTTGATCCTTGACCTCAGAGTTCTTCCTCTGCGGTCTCTGACCTCTCCTTCTGACCTTTGACCTTCCCCTAGATCAACATGCTATTGCAGTTCAAAGATGGTGCAGACGAGGAAGATTGTCCCCTCCCTGAAGAGATCCGACAGGATCTGCTTGACTTCCACCAAGACCTGCTGGCGCACTGCGGTGAGGAGAGGGGACAGGGAGCCCTTTCCCCAGGCTTTCTCATGAGACTTCTCCTGAAGTTTCTCTAAGATTTCTTGACCTCAGATGAGTCGGTGTTAGATAACTATGGGTTGCATGAATGCATGAATGTACCGGGGAGCAGACTGGCCATGCGTGGAGGGTGTGCTTCTGTGAGTATCTGGGTGAACGGGGATGAGGATGAATAGGTGGTGAGTAGACAGGAGTGTGAACTGGTGGATAGAGGGATGGAGGGATGAATAAATGGGTGAAAGGGTGGATGGCTGGCTAGCAAAATAGATGGAGGGCTAATTGAGAGTGGATGGAGAGCTGGCTGGAGGGACAGACGGACAACCTCTGTTATTCTGATGATAAAGCAGCACATTGTCTTATTGAGAGTCTCTTGAACATGATGAGTCATTTTCCTCTGGCTGATCGTCAAGATTTTCTCTTTGTCTTTGCCTTTCAACAGTTTGCTTATGACATGTCTAGGTGTGACATGTCATTCTGAGTTTATCCCATTTGGAGTTTGTTGAGTTTCTTGGATGTAGAGACTAATATATTTCATCACAATGGGAAAGTTTTATGCAATTATTTCTTCAAATATCAAATATTTTTTTAAAGAATATTTATTTTTTAGTTTTAATTGGATACAATATCTTTATTTTATTTATTTAATTTTATACGGTGCTAAGGATGGAACCCAGGGCCTTGTACGTGCTAGGCAAGCGCTCTACTGCTGAGCCACAACCCCAGCCCTTAAATATTTTTTTGCCCTTTCTCTCCTCTCCTTCTGGAACTCTCACCCTGAGTATACTGGCATGCTTGAGGATGGCCCACAGGTCTCTGAGGTTCTTTGATTTTTCTGTTCTTTAGACTGGAGACTCTCTATGTCCTACCTTCAACTCCACAGTTTCTTTCTCCTACCAGTTTAAATAAGCTGTTGAACCTCTCTAGTGTTTTTTTTTTTTTTTTTTTTTTTTCGTTTTTGCTACTGAGGATTGAACCCAGGGGCACTTTACCACTGAGCCGCATCCCCAGCCCTTTCTAATATTTTATTTAGAGACAGGGTCTCGCTGAGTTGCTAGGGTCTTGCTGAGTTGCTGAGGCTGCCTTTGAACTCTCCATCCTCCTGCCTCAGCCTCCCAAGCCACTGGGATTTGGGGTGTGCACCACCACCACCACCACCACCAGCCTCTCTAGTGATTTTTAAAATTTCAGTTATTGAACTTTCCATTTTTTCTTTTTTAAATTAAAACGCTTTAATTGAAGCATAATTGTGAAGTTAGTGTAGTTTTCAGCTCCTAAATGTCTTCATGTTTCTTTTTAAATGTTATTTAGCTCTTGGTTAGTACCCTACTGGGTGGGTTACTGTCATCGTGTATCCCTTTAGTTCTTCAGATATTTTTAGTTCTTTGAACATATTTGCCACAGCCAATTTAGATGGCAAATGCTTCATAGAGTCAATAAATGAATATATTAAGAAGTAAATGGGAGGGGCTGGGGATGTGGCTCAAGCGGTAGCGTGCTCGTCTGGCATGTGTGCGGCTCGGGTTCGATCCTCAGCACCACATACCAACAAAGATGTTGTGTCCGCCGAGAACTAAAAAAATAAATAAATAAGTTTAAAAAAAAAAAAAAAGAAGTAAATGGGAAACTCCTGAGTGCTGCAGAGGAAGAGATGTGTGGCCCAGTGGGTGGATCAATGACGAAGGGCCCAAGCAAACCGCTGAGGGACATTCCCTCCCCTGTTGTGCACGTTCAGGAATTCAGCTGGAAGGGGAGGAGGAGGAACCAGAGGAAGAGACCACCCTGGGCAGCCGCCTCATGAGCCTGTTGGAGAAGGTGCGGCTGGTGAAGAAGAAGGAAGAAAAATCTGAGGAGGAGCCGCAGGAGGAGCATAAACCTCGTGAGGATGAGGGACGGAGGGGGCGGGAGTGGGGGCAGCCCTGTGCATGGGATCCTGTCTCCTCGCAGGGCACAGGGGGATGCAGGAGGCCAGGATGGGCAGGAGCGAGACAAGAAGGGCTGGGTGGGAGCGGCTGTCAGCTGGAGCTGTGGCTGGCTGTGGGGGCTGCGGCCTGCCCCTGGGTGCTGCCCAGTGCGAGGGACAGAGGGACAGCCGGCCAGAGTAGAGGGCTGCGCCAGCCTTGGGATGGTGGCCACTAGGCTTCTGTGTCCCTGTGGCTTTTGATTTTCCTTCCTCTTGTGGTGAGATGATTTCCCTGGTGAAGGAATCAGAAAAGCCGTTAGGATACATGTTGGGCCAAGGTGCCATTATGCGAGCTGTGGATCAGCCACGTCTAATGAGCACACCCCCAGCCCTATTTTGCATTTTATTTAGAGAGAGGGTCTCACTGAGTTGCTTAGCACCTCACTGTTGCTGAGGCTGGCTTTGAACTCGAGATCCTCCTGTCTCAGCCTCCCAAGCCGCTGGGATTACAGGCGTGTGTCACCACACGTTATCCTTTGACATTTAAGAAACTCTTTTGGATCAGCTCTGGGCCAGGCACTGTCAGCAGGGCTGGGCGGTGGGGAGGAAGTCAGAGTCCCTGTCCCCAGGGGGTTTAGAGTATTATAACAGACAGATAGGGATGTATCGGTGTTAGGTGGTCATCAAGACTAAGAACGCAAATCAATCTGAGAGGCAGGAGAGGCTGAAGATGGAGGGGTCCGTGTGAGGGAGCAGGGCACGGGAGGACCTGGGGAAGGATGACTGGCACAGAGGGAACGGCCAGTGCCAAGGCTCTGGGGCAGGGGCGAGCTTGGTGCAGTTAGAGGCCGTGTGACTGGAGCAGAGGGAACCAGGGGCCGTGGTGAGCCCTGAGGGCAGGGAAGTCACAGGGCCAGATCAGATAGGGCCAGGGGCAGGAAGTGGGACCACACATCACAGGTCCTGAACAGACACTTCGCTTCAGTGCCAGGACGTGGTGACATTGGTGACATGCTCCTGGCAGGTGGAAGAAGGGGACTGTTAGCAACGGAGAAGCCTCTGGGAAGAGGGGTCTCTCCTGCCCGTCCTGGCCCCAGGCCCCGGTACAGCGTTCGGGTGCTTGTCTCCACTTCCCAGGGTCCCTGCAAGAGCTGGTGTCCCACATGGTGGTGCGCTGGGCCCAGGAGGACTTTGTGCAGAGCCCCGAGCTGGTCCGGGCCATGTTCAGCCTCCTGCACCGGCAGTACGACGGGCTGGGCGAGCTGCTGCGGGCCCTGCCCCGGGCCTACACCATCTCGCCGTCCTCCGTGGAGGACACCATGAGCCTGCTGGAGTGCCTCGGCCAGATCCGCTCGCTGCTCATCGTGCAGATGGGCCCCCAGGAGGAGAACCTCATGATCCAGAGCATTGGGTGAGGCACCCCGACTGAGCTGGGCACCTTTCCATTGAGGTGGGGGAGCCTCCTTCTCCAGCCGGGCCCCCTGGGAGAGTCTGTAGGTACAGCGAGGTCGCCTTCCCTCAGCGTCCGGCCTGTCCACCTACCCCGGGAACAGCCCCCCCATCACGTGACTCTGGGCCCAAGGTCTGCCAACTGGAGCTTCGGTTTCCTCATCTGTGACATAGGGAAGGGCCACACCTACCCCCTTGAGAGGTGGTGTGGCTTCGGGGGCTCGTGCTGCTGCTGCAGATCGTGGCGTGGTGTTGAGCACTGAGTGTCGCAGTCTCATTCCTCCACTCAGAAAGTCTTATCTAGCACTCGCCGTGTCTGGGCCCTTCCCAGGCGTTAGGAACACAGTGGGCAACGCGACAGAGGTCTGCTCTCTGAAGCCCCATGTGGTGGCTCAGGCCTGTGATCCCTCCATGCTGAGGCAGGAGGGTTGCAAGTTCAAATCCAGCCTCAGCAAGTCCCTAAGCAACTCAGCAAGACCTTGTCTCAAAATAAAATATTAAAAAAAGGGCTGGGAATGTGGTTCAGTGGTTAAGCACCCCTGGGTTCAATCCTTGGTTCAAAAAAAACTCCACTCTGGGAGAGCCCACCCTGGACACGTGCCTCAGTTTCCTCACATGTGAAATAGGGACCCAGTTCCTGCCTCCTAAAGAGGATGTAAGAATGAACACGAGCAGATCTGGAGGGGGCAGAGGCCAGTAGGTGCTGACTGATACCATGTTGGTGGCAGTGGCTCTGCCTGGACTCGGTGACTCAGCCCTTGGTGACTCCACGCACTCTGATCCGTCCACAGGAACATCATGAACAACAAAGTCTTCTACCAACACCCGAACCTGATGAGGGCCCTGGGCATGCACGAGACGGTGATGGAGGTCATGGTGAACGTCCTTGGGGGTGGTGAGTCCAAGGTAAGGGCCTGACTGGGCTGGAAAGCTGAGGGGAGGGGGCCGCAGAAGGCAGGCACTGACCACAGCCCACCTGCCTGTCCCAGGAGATCCGATTCCCCAAGATGGTGACAAGCTGCTGCCGCTTCCTCTGCTACTTCTGCCGCATCAGCCGGCAGAACCAGCGCTCCATGTTCGACCACCTGAGCTACCTGCTGGAGAACAGCGGCATTGGCCTGGGTGAGAGACCCCTGGGCCAAGGAAGGACCCGCCCCCAGAACCCATCCAGGCTGCCCCTCTCTGCCAGCTCACACACTCACTCAGTCATTCAACAAACCCACTCTCAACCCTCCCTGTGATGAGTAGGACAGGGACACATAGTGACCCAGGCAGCCCTGCATGGCCTTCCCTGGGCTCACGGTGCATCAAGGAAGCCGGTCCCAGCTTAGACAGCAACTGCTGGAGTGGCCAGGGCTGGGACGGGGAACCACAGATGAGACAAGGCCTCTGGTCCCGCCTGGGAAAGGAGGAGTGACACACTCAGGAGTGAGACAGGTAGCCGCGTGCCTCTGAGAGTGTTCTCACCACCTCTCGCTCCACAGGCATGCAGGGCTCCACGCCCCTCGACGTGGCCGCCGCCTCCGTCATTGACAACAATGAACTGGCCTTGGCGTTGCAGGAGCAGGACCTGGAAAAGGTGCAGAGGGGAGGCCGGGCAGTGTGGGACAGCTGCTGGTTAGGGGCCCCCGCGGGGAACATTCTAGACTGTCCATGGCTGAATCAGACGGGAATAACTTCCAGGGAGAGAACAGCACCCGTGGTCACTCCTGGGGGCTGCGGGGCTGCAGCACGTCCATGCTCTATGCTGCCTGGCCGGTGGCCTCTGAGTGTCGTGCCCTCTGTGCCTCCGCTTCTATGTGCAGGGGGGTGAACATTTGCTCTGGAGCTCATCATGTTGGGTTCAGCTTCCTAGTTCCCTTGCTGAGAGGCCTTGGACAAGTGACAGCTCCTTCGGCCCTCTGCCACCTCATCTCCACAGTGCACACAGTGGTAGAAACGAGCTCATAGAGTTGTTTTGAGGGTTAAGTGAGATGATTTATAGATCATTTATAAAACAGCGCTCAGGCCGGGCCTGGTGGCTGAGAGACCCCCTTTCTCAAAACAAACGAACTAAACACCATGACCAGTAATGGTTAGCGGCTGTTTATCCAGTTACCATTTCTTGTGCACCACTGTATGTCGGGGCCTGTCCAAGGCCATAGCAGTGATAGTACAAAAATCTGTCCCCCAGCCCTGGCAATTTATCAAGGACCCAGGCAACGGAGCAAGACCTTGCCTCAAAATAAACAAAAAGGGGCTGGGCGTGGTGGTGCACACTTATAATCTCAGGAACTCAGGAGGCTGAGGCAGGAGGATTGCAAGTCTGAAGCATGCCTTAGCAAGGCCCTAAGGACTTCCTGAGATCCTGTCTCAAAATAAAACATTGAAAAAGGGCTGGGGATGTGGCTCAGTGATTAAGCAACCGTGGGTTCAGTCCCTGGCATATAAATCATATAAATAAATAAGTAAGTAAATGGCTGGGGTGTGGTTTAGTGGTTAAGCATCTCTGGGTTCAATTCTTGATATGCAGAGAGAGAGAGAGAGAGAGAGAGAGAGAGAGAGAGAGAGGAAGGAAGGTAGGTAGATTGATTCCTGCTCCCGAGTAGCCAACCTTCTATTTGGGAGGATGGGTAATATGAATGCTGTAGGAATAACATGTAGTGTGTTAGCTAGAACAGATGTTAAGAAGAGAAAGAAAGCAAGCAAAGGAGAGAAATATCATGGGTCACATGTCTGAGTTTAGGTTAGAGTAGTCAGAGAATGTCCCGTTGAGAAAATGACATTTGAGTAAAGCTCAGGAAGTGAGGGGTCATATGGATATTAGGGGGAAGAGCTTTCCAGGCAGAGGGAACAGTTAGTGCAAAGGCCCTGAGGCAGGAGTGAGCCTCGAGAATTTATGGAATAGCAGAGAGACCAGTGCCTTTGGCGCAGAGGCAGTGAGGGACGAGTAGTAGGAAGTTGTGTGGGATCAAGGACTCTGGTTTCTATCCTAAATGAATCATTTAGGATAGGTCAAGAATCTGAGCAGAGGAGGGACATGACCTGACTCAAGTGTTGATAGGTGTGTGTGAGGAACAAACTGAGAAGAGAGGAAGGGGGAGGACAGGCTGCTGCAGTGGCCTAGAGACGAAGGTGGGTGGGACCAGGCTTAGTCTGCTCAGGGATCCAGAGATCACAGGGCTGGGGAGCTCAGGGCTGGCAGACTGAGCCCTAGGGAAGAGGGGGTGGCTCTGGCTGAATCTCCTTCCTGCCCCCCAGGTCGTGTCCTACCTGGCAGGCTGTGGCCTCCAAAGCTGTCCCATGCTCTTGGCCAAAGGGTACCCGGACATCGGCTGGAACCCCTGCGGCGGTGAGCGCTACCTGGACTTCCTGCGCTTCGCCGTCTTCGTCAATGGTGAGGCAGGGGATGGCAGTGGCCGGTGGGAGTCATGGGGCCTCTGACCAAAGCCTCCCTCAGGGTGACAGCCCCACCCTGCGCCTGGGGCCTGGCCTGGGCAGGGATCCTTCCAAGAGGTTCTGGGCCGACCTGGCATCACCCCTGGGGGTGTCAGGTCCTGGGGCCACGTGGGGTCCTGGGGCTGCGTGGGGTCCTGGGCAATGGCTCATGGGTCCTCCTGACCCTGCCACGTGCCAGGTGAGAGCGTGGAGGAGAACGCCAACGTGGTGGTGCGCCTTCTCATCCGCAAGCCCGAGTGCTTTGGGCCCGCCCTGCGGGGTGAGGGTGGCTCAGGGCTGCTGGCCGCCATCGAAGAGGCCATCCGCATCTCCGAGGATCCTGCACGGGATGGGCCAGGTGTCCGCAGGGACCGTCGCCGTGAGCAGTGAGTGTCCTGCTCCCCTCCCCAGCGGGACAGCCCACCCTCCCTGTGCCCCTGCCGCCTCCCTCACACCCACCCCCTACGACAGCTTCGGGGAGGAGCCTCCTGAAGAAAACCGCGTGCACCTGGGACATGCCATTATGTCCTTCTATGCCGCCCTGATTGACCTGCTGGGACGCTGTGCACCAGAGATGCATGTGAGACCCGGAAGGTTGGGATGGGACAGATGGGAGGGGACGGACGGGCATGCACAGCCGCCTTGAACTTCTGCATTCAGACATTGGTGACCTTGATTGAACTCTCATCATGTGGGTGGTCATGGACAGTACACTACACTGTCCCAGGCCCCGATCTCATGGAGCGGACAGGGGAGGGATGAGGAAGCGCAGGTGGAGGGTAGGGAACTGAGTTAGTCCCTTGACTGGGAGACCTGTGGTACCCATCAGTGTGGCAGGAAGGGGTGGAAAGGAGAACGGGGGCTGGGTAACATGCCCCTCCCCCCGCCCCCCCCCCACCAGCTAATCCAAGCCGGCAAGGGCGAGGCCCTGAGGATCCGCGCCATCCTACGCTCCCTCGTGCCTTTGGACGACCTCGTGGGCATCATCAGCCTCCCCCTGCAGATCCCCACCCTGGGCAAAGGTAGGAGGGGCCAGGGCCTGGCCAGAGCAAGATGCTGGGGAGGGGGCCAGTGGGTCCCACAGGCATCCTGACACTCCCCACCCCCCTTGCCGGTAGACGGGGCACTGGTACAGCCCAAGATGTCAGCATCCTTTGTGCCGGACCACAAGGCATCCATGGTGCTCTTCCTGGACCGCGTGTACGGCATCGAGAACCAGGACTTCCTGCTGCATGTGCTGGATGTGGGGTTCCTTCCTGACATGCGGGCGGCTGCCTCGCTGGACACGGTGAGCAGCCCCGCCCACCCTGGCCCTCTCCCCGCCCGCCCCGTGGAGGACATGAGACGGGTCAAGGGAGAGTGACAGCAGCACTTTCATATTAGAGAGCAAAGCCCGGAAAGGCAGAATTCCGATGGAGTGTGGGTGGGAGTCCTCCAGGTATGAACATGATCATTCTCGGTTCAGCACCGTGGGCACCCACAGCGTATGATCCTAACAGAAGGTGACTGGTCAAGGAAGGTGACCACTGAGAATTGGCCACTGGCTTAGAAAAACGGAGATCACCTTGACAGGCAGTTTTAGTAAGGTGAAGCCATAGCCTTATGCAGGGGGCTTGAGAGGGACAGGAGGTGAGGTATCAGAGAGAGTACTAGCCATTCCTTTTTTTTGGTACCAGGGATTGAGCCAGGGCCCCTTAATCACCAAGCTACACCCCAACCCTTTTTATTTATATATTTATTTTTATTTAGAGACAGGGTCCCACTGAGCTGCTTAGGATCTCATTAAGTTGCTGAGGCTGCCTTTGAATTTGAAATCCTCCTGCCTCAGCCTCCTCTGCTGATACCAGCCATTCTTTACGAGTTTCTGGCAGCGGAAGGAGGCAGAGGAGGGATGACTGCTGGGGGTCAACTCCAGCAAGGTTTTAAGGGCGAGAGTTAACTGCTTGGTATTAGCTGGGAAAAAGGGACACTGGGACTTGAATCTATAACCACTATAGGAAGTGTGGGTACAAAGGAACAAGTTCACTGACACCACAAGGAAGTGACCAGCCAAAGCCAAAATGTAAAAAAAAAAAAAAAAAAATCACAGAACAAATGACCCAGTTTCTCCAGCAAGTAAATCACACTAAAAAAGAAAAGATGAAAATGTCTAAAATTGTTCATCATCACTAGCAATGAGAGAAATGCAAATCAAAACCACTCTAAGATTTCATCTCACTTCTGTCAGAATGGCAGCTATTATGCATACAAACAACAATAAGTGTTGGCGAGGATATGGGGAAAAAGGTACACTGATATACTGCTGGTGGGACTGCAAATTGATGCAGCCAATCTGGAAAGCTGTATGGAGATTCCTTGGAAAATTGGGAATGGAACCCCCATTTGACCCAGCTGTCCCTCTCCTCTGTCTATACCCAAAGGACTTAAAAACAGCATATTACAGGGAAACAGCCACATCAATGTTTATAGCAGCTCAATTCGCAATAGCTAAACTGTGGAGCCAACCTAGATGCCCTTCAATAGATGAATGGATAAAAAAAATGGCATATATACACAATAGAATATTACTCAGCAATAAAAGAGAATAAAATCATGGCATTTGCAGGTAGAGTTAGAGAAGATAATGCTAAGTGAAGTTAGCCAATCCCAAAAAAACAAATGCCTAATGTTTTCTTTGATATAAGGAGGCTGATTCATAGTGGGATAGGGAGCAGGAGCATGGGAGGAATAGACGAACTCTAGATAGGGCAGAGGGGTTGGAGGGGAAGGGGGAGTAGGGGGTTATTAATGAATGTGATAATCATTACTATCAAAAGAACATATATGAAGACACGAATTAGTGTGAGTATACTATGTATACAACTAGAGATATGAAAAATTGTGCTCTATATGGGTAATAAGAATTGTAATGCATTCTGCTGTCATATATAAATAAAAACAAATTTACATTTAAAAAACCTAAAAAGAAAAAGAAAAAATGGCTATAAGACTTGCCTGCCAAATGCAGCATGTGGACCCTCCTGGGTCCCTGATCTCAACAGTACCATCTGAATGCAAAGCAGTTTTTGCAATAGCCAGAGAAAGTTGATCAGGAAATTAAAGAAATTGTTAATTCTGTCACGAGGGATATGGCAGTGTTTTCTGGACTGTCAGACAGACTTGCTTTTCTGAATGGAAATGTGTAGCTAAGCATCTGTGGGTACAATGGCAGATGGCTGGGGTTTGCATGAAAACGTTACAGGAAAGACAGACGGTCAAGGTTAGAGCAGAAATAAAATCACGCGGAAGGTCAAGATCTGCACAACAGCCAAATCCGAGTAATAGGGCTCATTATCAGCTTCTGGACTTTTGAGTGTGTTCGAAATTTTGCTCAGCAAGGTATCAGTGGGAGTGGGGTACAGAAGCGGAATTGGGGGAATGGTCTGGGTCCGTTGGCCACAGTTGTCCAGGATGGCTGCCGAGGCCACTCCAGGGATTGCAGCGGGCCTGAGGTCCTCGCCCTGTGCCAAAGGCCACTTTCAGCACCACGGAGATGGCCCTGGCGCTGAACCGCTACCTGTGCCTGGCGGTGCTGCCGCTCATCACCAAATGTGCGCCGCTCTTCGCGGGAACCGAGCACCGCGCCATCATGGTAGACTCCATGCTGCACACCATCTACCGCCTGTCCCGGGGCCGCTCGCTCACCAAGGCGCAGCGCGATGTCATCGAGGACTGCCTCATGGCGCTCTGCAGGTGGGGTGCGGCCCGGGGCTGGGTAGGGCCACAGGCCGCGAGGGCCTCAAGGCGCGATCCCCGCCCTGTGCTCTCCCCGCAGGTACATCCGCCCGTCCATGCTGCAGCACCTGCTGCGGCGCCTGGTGTTCGACGTGCCCATCCTGAATGAGTTCGCCAAGATGCCGCTCAAGGTGAGCGCTAACCCTCCTCAGCTCACCCTCTCTGCCATGACCCACCCACCGCCCTGCTCTAGCCCCAGACTAGGGGGCGCATGTGTACCAGCGCTACCCACCCTGCGCGCGTGAGGGCAGCGGACCCACAGAAGCTAATTGGCATCCCTGTCGGCATACTAGGATTCCCAGGACATTCACTTTGCGTCACTGATGCCGCTAACATTCCCTAATTAGCGCTTAATTTGCCTAACCAAATGAGCCAGCCCCCGCCTAAATTAGCATATATTTGCATGGGGCACACCAATTCCCCTAATTAGCATTTTATTCGCATGCCCAGACCACCAGCCTTCCACTATTCAAATGAGTGCGTTTATTTGAATAAACAGAACCATAGCTATTCTGAATATTTGCACACTGTGTCTCCTGTTTTTTTCATTTGCATGGCTAGTTTGCATAAGGAGATACCCCCAACTCAGATATCTTGGCTATTTTGCATAATATGCTTAAATTAGCCCCTACTTCAAGTTTGCATATTGGATAGTGGAGGCCCTCTTTTCAATTTCCATATATTTGCATGGAGCCCTGCCTGTGTTTCTATCTGGCGTGCTAGTTTGCATAAGCACAGATCACTCCATCCATATGCCCATTGCACACCACCCTACCCGTGGACTATTAAGCATGCTTGTTTATGTGAAAAGACAGACAAACCCAGCTCTAGTTTAATGCCCATCCTGGCTCCAAATTAAAATGCTAACTTTAGCATAATAAACTATCCAGGACCATTCCCCAATAAACAGACCATGCCCTCCTTTATTAGCATTATAATTTGCATTGTCTACACCTCCTTTATAGTTTTTGAGCACTGCACCCTCTGCCTCCTGGGACCTTCATTTGCTTGCCATCTGCTTTATGCCCCTTCCTGTGTGTCCCCTCTTGTCCCCACTCAGCTCCTCACCAACCACTATGAGCGGTGTTGGAAGTACTACTGCCTCCCTACGGGCTGGGCCAACTTCGGGGTCACCTCCGAGGAAGAGCTACACCTCACTCGCAAACTATTCTGGGGCATCTTTGACTCTCTGGCACATAAGGTCTGGACACCCAGGAGACCCAAAAGGGGAGGGTTTGGGCCTCAAACTTGGGAATCCAGAATGAAATCTCCAAATATTATGGTTCCAGGAGGGAGGCAGCTCAGCAGGTTTGAATGTAGGAAGATTTATGGGTTGAGGATTCAATTTGGGGGTTATAGAAGAGAGGATGTGCCTTTCATTTGGGTGCTTGGAGGGAGTAATATGGAGGAGATCTGGGGTTCCATCTTGGTCTGGGGTTTTGGTTTCAGAGAGAGGGACCATAAATTGTGTTTGGGGGTCCAGGGAGGAAGGTTGATGATTAGAGGCTGTGATTGGCACTTCTGAGGCTCCAGGGTTGGGATACCCGGTGAAGCCCCTTGTGACACCCTCCAACCCGCCCACCCCTGGCATCCTCAGAAATACGACCAGGAGCTGTACCGCATGGCCATGCCTTGTCTGTGTGCCATCGCGGGGGCCCTGCCTCCCGACTACGTGGATGCCTCGTACTCATCCAAGGCAGAGAAAAAGGCCACGGTGGACGCTGAAGGCAACTTTGATCCCCGGCCTGTGGAGACCCTCAAGTGAGACCTGGGGTGGAACTCAGGGGCTGGGGGAGAGGAAGGTTTCCTCTCCATGCCCAACATCTGCCGATCCCTTCCCCTCCACAGTGTGATCATCCCCGAGAAGCTCGACTCCTTCATTAACAAGTTTGCAGAGTACACACATGAGAAGTGGGCCTTTGACAAGGTCGGCACCAGGGTCCCCCGGTCCCAGATTTGTCCCTCCTTCAAGACCCCAGCTTTTCCCCAGGCCCAGGTCTTCCCTGAGGCCCCAGGTTTCCCTGAGACATCGGGCCTTCACTAAGGACCCTCACTGTCCCAGGGATCCCCAGATTTCCATGGAGCACTCAGTGCCTCCAGGTCCCCGCTGGGTGCCCTACATGGCTGCTCCCCCTCATCCTGCCTTCACCTGTCCTCCGCCTCCACTTCTAGATCCAGAACAACTGGTCCTACGGGGAGAACGTGGACGAGGAGCTGAAGACCCACCCCATGCTGAGGCCCTACAAGACTTTTTCAGAGAAGGTGACCAAGCCTTGGGGCCCCGTGTTGGGGATCAAAATGAAACCCCAAACCTGGGGTAGGGGGGAAATGAGGAAGCCTCACGGGTTTGCATCTAGATAGATCTGTGATTAGGGTTCCCATCATGGACTTTGCCTCCCTCAAGTTGGGTTGCCTCCCCCAAGGGCCCCAGATTCCTAATGTCCCTCTTCTAGAAAGGGTCAGAGGCTGAGTTTGATTCCTTGACCCTGAGTCGCTTCACTGGGACTCATGTGTAAAACGAGAGAATGGGCGTGTTTAGGATGCTCTGTTACAGACTGGTAAGAACCTGGGTTCCAGGGTGGCCTGGGCCACTGAGCACTTCATAGCCACCGGGTGGGGACTTCCTGGAGGCCAAGGAGTCTGGGCTGCGGTCTCCTTCCTCTATCCTCTTCCACACCCCCTCCACCACCTCTGTCCCTCCTGTCCACTCCAGGACAAAGAGATTTACCGCTGGCCCATCAAAGAGTCCTTGAAGGCCATGATCGCCTGGGAATGGACCATAGAGAAGGCGAGGGAGGGTGAAGAGGAGAAGACCGAGAAGAAGAAAACCCGGAAGATATCTCAGACTGCCCAGGTGAGGTCATGAGGGAGCGGCCAGGGTCTCAGGGGCCTGTGGGACCAGACAGGGGCTGGGATTGTGAGGGGAGGGGGCCCTAAGGAGGGGGATGGAATCAGGAGAAGGGGCAAGGCCAGAAGAAGGGACGGAAGTCCAGGAAGTCCAGGAAGTCGGGGACAGGAGAGTCATGGGTCTAAAGACTCACAAGGCAGAGGAGAGGAGGGGGTGGTTCAGAGACAGGGTCTTAAGGAGCGGGTGCAGAGGAGGGGTCTGGGGCCCCAGGCAGGGGCTGGGTGGGGCTTCCTGCTTGCTCATCCAGCCCCCGTCTCCCCCTGCCCTCTCAGACCTATGACCCCCGAGAAGGCTACAACCCCCAGCCCCCCGACCTCAGCGGAGTGACCCTGTCCCGCGAGCTGCAGGTGAGACCTCTGACCCTGCATTTGGGGCTTCCCAGGGGCATCTGCTGGGGAAGGGCATTCTCTGAATCTGTCCTGGGTTGTCTGCGTCCCCCGCAGGCCATGGCAGAACAACTAGCAGAAAACTACCACAACACGTGGGGGCGGAAGAAGAAGCAAGAGCTGGAGGCCAAGGGTGAGAGGCCCGGCTCCCCACACGGCCCCCCTCTCCGCAGTCCCGGCCAGAGGCTCCGGAGTCTGAGGGCCTGGGTCAGACCTTCCCCGTGCGACTGAACAACTGCCTCCGCCCCTGGGTTTCTGGCCTGGAGACTGGAAATGGCGACAGTGGTTTCCACCACAGGCTTGTGGGGAGGCGAGCCTCCGAGAGCAGGGTTTCCGTTACGATGTCCGTCTTTATACCAGAATCCTGCGACTCAGCTCAAGAACCCCAGCCCCTAGTTTCTGGTCTTTGCCTCCCCAGGCGGTGGGTCCCATCCCCTGCTGGTGCCCTACGACACTCTCACGGCCAAGGAGAAAGCACGAGATCGGGAGAAGGCCCAGGAGCTGCTGAAGTTCCTGCAGATGAACGGCTACGCGGTCACCAGGCACGCTCAGGGGCGGGGCCACCCGGGAGGCGGCGGGTGGGCGGGGCCCGAGTGCGGGGCGGGGCCATACCTTGCCAGGCCAAGGGGCGGGGCCTGGAAATGGAGGCGGGCCCTGAGAGAAGCTGAGGACCTGGGATGAGTGTAGAGGAAGGACCTGCTGCGGCAGAAATGCACCCAGGCCCTGCTTCTGGGCCGACCTCTCTGCTTGTCCACCCAGAGGCCTTAAGGACATGGAGCTGGACACATCTTCCATCGAGAAGCGGTTTGCGTTTGGCTTCCTGCAGCAGTTGCTGCGCTGGATGGACATTTCCCAGGAGTTCATCGCCCACCTGGGTAGGAAGAATGCCCTTCCTGTTTTCTGCCTCCCCTAGCAATGACACGCCTGGGGAGCCAGCCCCGATCTCTCCTTCCGCCCCTCATCTAATTATCTGCTAGGCCAGACACTCTTCTGGATGTCGGTTGACCAAGACAAAGATCCAGCCCATCTGCCACTGTGTTCCTGTGTGTTTACACCATTACTATTAATAACATTTAATATGTTAGTGTTTGGGGAAGAATAAATCAATAGAGCAGGGTGAAGAGGATTGGGAGTGTGCAGCCCATAGTTATTATTATTATTTTTTTGTAGTTGTAGATGGACAGAATGCCTTTATTCTATTTGTTTATTTTTATGTAGTGCCAAGGATCAAACCCAGTGCCTCACGAATGCCAGGCAAGCGCTCTACCACTGAGCTACAGCCCCAGCCAAAGCCCATTGTAATTTTAAATAGAATATTCAAGGAAGACTTGGATAAGAGTGTGACATGGGCTGCATGTGGCTCAGTGGTAGAGTGCTTGCCTGGCATGTGCAAAGGCCCTGGGTTCCATCCCCAGCAGCACTGGAAAAAAAAAAGTGACATCTGAGTCACGACCTAAAGGAGATTCCTGGAGAGCCATTTGGATATCTGGAGACATCTGTTCCTTCCAGGCAAAAGAGCAGCAAGTGCAGAGTTCTGGAAGGTCCCTAGTATGGGATGCCATGAAGCAGAGTGATTGAGGGGGACAGTGAGAGGACATGATGTTAGAGAGGTGACAAGACAGATCACGTAGAGCTTTGCAGGCCATGGTGAGAACTTTGTCTTTTACCCTGAGTGAGATGGAGCCACAGGAGGCCTCTGAATAGAGAAGGGACCTGAGTCAGGTGTTCAGATCCTTTTGACTTGACTGGGAACAGAGAGGGCAAAACTGAACAGATTCTGGATTTATCTTGAAGGCTGAGGCTGCTGGGCTGCTCCTTGGGTGTTTCTTGGACATCACCAACAGTCACAGCTAGGGCCCCCAGAGTCTCTTTCCGTTTTTCCCAGAGACCCCCCGGCCCCCAAACCCCCACATTCCCGATGGTGAGAGGCAGATCAGGATTCAGTCCCACAAATCTCTCCCCAAGGCCCACATGCTGAGCCTCCTTGCCGCACACCTCTTGCCAGTTCCCTGCCCTCTCTGAACCTCAGTTTCCTCGCCTGTGATATGGGGTACTGTTCAACATAACTGCCATGGTTCTGTCACTTACCAGCTGGGTGACCCAGGGTGAATTGTTTCACAGGAGTTTCCTCATCTGTAAATGGAGGAGAGGGACCAACTACACAGACCAAGTTGGGAAGAGATTCTAAAGGATGACATTTCTCCAAGTGCCAGGAACATGTCAAATGTTTAATAATTGGAGCCAGTATTATTATTTTAATAGCTTAATTATTCCTATTACCATTTTTGTTTTAAATGCTCTTTATTTAAAAATTATTCTTATGTATTTATATCAACTTCTGGTCTCATTTGTTTCATTCATTAATTCTAAATTGACTCCGTGGTAGACACTGAAGTTCAGAAATAAGAAAAGCTTGTGATGAGTGAGGAGAGGAATGGTCTATGGCTTCACCTTCCTTCCAGTTTGTTCTCCTCCCCATTTTCAGTTTCAGGAAGGGTTTGATCAAGGGATAGGGGAGATCAGACAAAAGAAGGGGAGAGAGGTTTATCTGACAGCCAACAAAAGTGACTTCATACCAAGAATTTATCTCCCATCATTTCCTAGCCCTGCCCCCAGAGTCTCTCCCATCAGATCACACTGGATTCCCCAGCCTTGACCCCTCTGTGACCCCATTTGTCCTTCTCGACAGAGGCTGTGGTCAGCAGTGGACGAGTGGAAAAATCCCCACATGAACAGGAGATCAAATTCTTTGCCAAGGTGAGAGGTGGGCTGGGAAAGACAGAGGGGGCCAGGAGCTGTGGGCCTCCCCCTCCTCACCACCCCGTCTTCCTTCCCCACCTGCAGATCCTGCTCCCCTTGATCAATCAGTACTTCAACAACCACTGCCTCTATTTCTTGTCCACACCGGCCAAAGTGCTGGGCAGTGGTGGCCACGCCTCCAATAAGGAGAAGGAAATGATCACCAGGTGGGCTGCCTGCGACCTCTGACCCCTGACCTCACAGGGTTATGATCCTGGACCCCTGACTTCCTGTGCTTGGCCTTTAGGGGCTCTGTCCTGGGTACTGGGCACTGGTCACTCTTCTTGCAGAGGTGATAGATGGGCTGGGGTGACAAGTTGTCCCTGTTTGCGGGACTGTAGGGTCTCCCAGGATGTCAGGTAAACTGGGACAAACCGGTCACCCTGTTAGGAAGGCAGACACCCGCTGTGGCTCCCCGGGCCAGTCACCCCCTGGGACTGTCATGCCTGCTGGTTGGATCCCCTTCCTGAAGTCCTCCTGCTCTGGCTGCCTGCCACCCTCCCCCGTCCTCTCTGTCCCTCTCCTTTCCCTGTGCCACCGCCGCCCTGTCTCGATGGTTTCACTCTCTGTTCCCCTGTCCTGTCCCTTCCTTCAGCCTCTTCTGCAAACTCGCGGCCCTTGTCCGCCACCGCGTCTCTCTCTTTGGTAAGTGGCCCTCCCCTGAGCTTGCCGCCAGCCCCGGGAGGAAGGAGTTCCCGGGTTTGGCCTTCATTTGAGGAGCGTTCCTTGTGTCCTTCTCCTGGACCTGGATGTGGACTGGGTGGTCCTAGGGACAGGGCAGTGACTGAGACAGGGGGCCGCTGTCCCCTGGCCCTTCCCTCCCCTCAGCCACCTTCCCCTCCCAGGGACGGACGCCCCCGCCGTGGTCAACTGTCTTCACATCCTGGCCCGCTCCCTGGATGCCAGGTAGGGTGTGGGGTGGCACCCGCTGCCATCCTGCGCCAGCCCCTGCCCTTCACACCCTCCACATGGAGACTTTCTTCCTAGAGCCGGGTCCCCGCTTCCCCCCTAGGACGGTGATGAAGTCAGGCCCCGAGATCGTCAAGGCCGGCCTGCGCTCCTTCTTCGAGAGCGCCTCGGAGGACATCGAGAAGATGGTGGAGAACCTGCGGCTGGGCAAGGTGTCGCAGGCGCGCACGCAGGTCAAGGGCGTGGGCCAGAACCTCACCTACACCACGGTGGCCCTGCTGCCCGTCCTCACCACCCTCTTCCAGCACATCGCCCAGCACCAGTTCGGAGACGACGTCATCCGTAAGGGGCGGGCGGGGGTCCATCACAGGGGGCGGCCAGAGTCCCCAGCTCATGGTCATTGAGTCCCTTAGGATGTGCGTTAAGCTGCTCTGACCCAAGACCCCAAGTCACTAGAACCTGGAAAATCTAGAAACTTCTTTCTCATCTAACGGTGACTTGAAAGTGGGTCACAGGGTCAGAAATCCAGGCCCCTTCCCTCTCACGGCTCTGCCTTCTGTGAAATGTTGCCGTTCCAAGGTGGCCCGCCATCACGTCCCTCTAGGCAGCGGGAGAGGAAGTAGATATGGAGCCTGTGCCCGGGGAGGCTGTTGGGGGAGGCCCCGCTGCTGGGAGCCCGGCTTCCAACCAGCTTCTCCTGAGCCGCATCCCCAGCCCCGCTTCGGTTCTTTTAAAGGAACAACCTAGAAGCAGCCCTGTCGCTTCTGCTTATGTCAGACTAGTCAGAACGTGGCACTTAGCCACCTGTCACCGCCAAGGAGACTGGGAAAGAGGCCTTCGTTCCTGGAGGTCATGTGTTGAGCTCAACATGGGGGGTCTCTGTGAGAAAGAAGGTAGGGGCAGGGCTGGGAGTCGGAGAGCAGCATCTTTCATGTTTGTCCGGCCATGGGACACACGTGGGTGTGACATAGTCGAGACTGTGTTGTGTGGGACACAGAACGTGCGACATGCAGTGTGGTGTCTCTGAGACATAGGAAGGCCAGGTGGCTTGACATGACACTCTGTGGGCAGGGATTCAAAAGAGCCTTTTAAGATGTGGCTGGGAGCAGGGTGGCACCAGGGGGATGGCAGAAGGGGCAGGGGAGAGACACTCGGAGGTGGGGAAGACAGGCTAGGGAAGGGAGGTGTCCAGAATGAGACCTGGGACTGGGGCCTGGGGACAGTGGGTCCTCTATAGAGCTGGGAAGATGGGGCCAGTTTGGGGAGACGCTGAAGTCGGTTTGGGACACAGGGTTATGAAGGGCCTCGGGGACACTAAGGGAGGGCTGTCCAGTTAAGGAGCATAGGGCCAGTGGGCTTTGGGGACCAAGGGATAGTGAGGCCCTGTGCTCACTGTTTATTTGAAATTTCAGTCGGTTGCTAAACAGGTTGGTGGCACCTGCCTGTAATCCCAGCCACTCGGGAGTCTGATGTGGGAGGATCACAGGTTTGAGGCCAGCCTCAGCAATTTAGAGAGACCCTGTCTCAAAATTTTTAAATATTTTTATAAATGGCTGAGAATGGAGCTCAGTGGTAAAGCACCCTTGGACTTTATCCTTAGTGTGTGTGTGTGTGTCTGTCTGTCTGTCTGTCTGTCTGTCTCTCTCTCTCTCTCTCTCTCTCTCTTTCACACACACACACACACACACACACACACACACACACACACACACCTATTGAAAAATGGAAGAAAGGTAGCACTTGGATGGCATTCTTCCCCAGGTCCAGCTTTTTATTTTAAACTTTTAAAAAATACAAAAAAGTCAAAAAGAAGAGTTTTCACCTCCTCGTCCCCTTTCACTGCACTGGTGAAAGTATCCACAAAATTTTTGAAGTTCTGAATGTAAGTCGCACCTCATGTCTGAATGCTGAGGCTGTGCGTCCCGGAACCAGACCTTCCACCGTGACCCCAGCATCACCATCACCAACCTGATCACGTGAAAGACCCCTGTCACCCACACAATGTCTGTGGCTTATTTTTGTTTGTTTGTTTGAGGCGGAGCCTCCATGTGTTGCCCAAGCTGGTCTCCGTTTCCTGGGTCCCAGTGTTCCTCCTACCTCAGCCTCCCAGGTAGCTGAGAGCCACCACATCTGGCTTGTCTGTGTTTTTTTTTATTTATTTAAAAAAGTCAGATTTAAAAAAATATTCATAAAAGTCAATATTGAGAGTAAGGCGAGTATGCAGCATTTAAAGGATTATGAAGTAAAACCTCCTGTGTATTTTAGGAGATTGAAGGGACTTGAAAATGAAGAGGAGACCGAAAACAACACTATAAAGGAAATGCTCAATATTTCAAGTGTTTTTAAGTTGATGTGCTGTAAGAAAAAAGGTCATTCCTAACTATAAGAGTGAGCTGTAACTATTTTAAAAAATATATATATATATATATTAGTTGTAGTTAAACACAGTACCTTTATTTTATTTATTTACATTTTTTAAAGAGAGAGAGAATTTTTTAATATTTTTTAGTTTTTGGTGGACACAACATCTTTATTTTTTTAAATTTTTTTTTAATGTGGTGTTGAGGATCGAACCCAGCACCCCGTGCACACCAGGCGAGCATGCTACCACTTGAGCCACATCCCCACTTTTATGTGGTGCTGAGGATCAAACCCAGGGCCTCGCACTTGCTAGGCGAGCGCTCTGCCACTGAGCCACAACCCCAGTCCCGAGCTGTAATTAATTTTAAATACATATCTGATTTCAAAATTTTTTAAATGTAAATAATTTGCCTGTGACATTTACGACATCCAGTATATATGGAGGAAGAAAGCAAGAGAGAGAGAAAGAGGGGAAATATGCAAATATCAGATTGAATCATATGTATGTGAATTCTTTCATGCATTTGATACTTTTTCTAAACAATAGATAACGAATAATTTGTGTTTTGTGTTATTACACTTTCTACCACTAGTATTCCTTCCATTAATATCACTATTTTTGCCATTTATATTGATATGAGTATATTGTATTAAATAGTATCTCCCACTTTTAAAAAAGTCAGAATCCTGTCAAGTTTGGTTATATTGCTGTAGCCTTTTTTTTTAAAGATCTTTTTTTATATGGACACAATATCTTTATTTATTTTAATGTTGTGCTGAGGATTGAACCCAGTGCCTCACATGTGCAAAGCAAGCGCTCTGCCACTGAGTTACAACCCCAGCGCCCCCCCCCTTTTTTTTAACTAAGTTGCTGAACCCACAATCCTCCTGCCTCAGCCTCCTAAGCCACTGGGATTACAGGCGTGCTCCACCACACCTGGCCTCTGTAGCCTCTTTTTAAATCTAGGACAGCCCCTCCTCTTTTGACCTCATGACATTTGTGAAGTCAGTGAGGGTCTTCAGTGGCCTTCTGGGAGGTAGGTGGACAACCCGAAATTGTAGCCAGGCTTCATGTGTATTTGCATTTTTCTGAAGGAGGTGCTTTCATCAGAAATCTAAGGAAAAACCAGTTAGCCTTTACTGAGGGTCTACTACGTGTCCTGTTCTAATTATTTGTCAAGAGTTAATTCATTTGGCTTGGTGCGGTGGTGCATGCTTGTAATCCCAGCAACTTGGGAGGCTGAGGCAGGAGGATGTGAGTTCAAAGCCAACCTCAGCAATTTAGGGAGGCCCTAAGCAGATCAGCAAGACCCTCTCTCTAAATAAAATATTAAAAGGGTTGGGGATGTGACTCAGTGGAAGAGTGCCCCTGAGTTCAATCCCCCACGCCAAAAAAAAAAAAAAAAAAAGGAATTAATTCATTTGGTCTCACAGCCACCCCATGGCGAAGGTGCTAGGGAAGGTACTGTAATTATCCCCACTTTACAGATAAGGAAATGAGCCAAGAGTTGGTCCTTGCTCATGTCCCAAGAGCAGGCTGCCACTATGGCCCCTGCTCTTCCCCACTGCTTGATCTCCCTGGTATGGCAGCACACCCCAGACCTAGCCCCTCTCTCCCTCAGTGGATGACGTCCAGGTCTCTTGCTACCGAACGCTGTGCAGTATCTACTCTCTGGGAACCACCAGGAACCCCTATGTGGAAAAGTAAGAAAAAAAGTGACACAGTTTGGGGCTGGGGTGGGCACTGTGAGGCTGGAGGGGAAGGGAGGCAGCCCGGGAGACAATGGGGGTTTAAGCAAAAAAGGAGAGGGGCTGGGGCTGGGGCTCAGTGGCAGAGCACTTGCCTAGCGTGTGTGAGACACTGGGTTCAATGCTCAGCACTGCATATAAATAAATAAAATCAAGGTCCATTGACAACTAAAAATATATTTTTTAAAAAGAGAGAAATGTTCAAAATCTTCAACAAGTAGTCAGTATCCATGCCAGCTGCAGTTTCCCAAGATGGCCACTTGAGGGCGCTCAGGAGAATGCCAGCTATGGAGGCTGCTGGATCTGAGGCCTATGGGAGTAGGCACTGGCAGGGCAGGGTGCCTGGGTGCTTCCTGCTGGGGATCAAGCTTGCTATGGGGAACCCGGGGAAACTGGAGCAGCACACAGGAGCCACAGCATGCCGAGGGCCAGTGGGGGGGACCGTTTCAACCAGAACAGAAGTCCCTCCTAGGGACACTGCTGCTGGAGTGTGCTGGTGGCTTGTGGGAGGGGTGCTTCTGTGCAGGATGGGCTTGGGACCCAGGACCCCGAGGAGGCACTTGGGAACTACACACAGCCCTCTCTTCTAGGCTGCGGCCAGCCCTCGGGGAGTGCCTGGCCCGCCTGGCAGCGGCCATGCCCGTGGCGTTCCTGGAGCCTCAGCTGAACGAGTACAACGCCTGCTCTGTCTACACCACCAAGTCTCCCCGGGAGCGGGCCAGTGAGTCGGTGGGGTCAGAGCAGCGGTGGGAGTTGCGTCCTACCCAGCACGGGGCTCAGGGAAAGCCCCCTTGGGAATAGATGCCTCCCAAATCTGGGCTGTGAGGGGCTAAGCATTCCTCAGGGTGGGGGTCTCCCATCATGGGGCCCTGGCTTGTGCTGCAGGCCTGTTCCCAGGCTGTTACAGGGGGAGCATTAGGAGGCCAAAGAGGGAATTTGGAGCCAGGGGGTTTATTTTAGAAGTGGTAAAATATGAGGTCAATGGGACTTTCCAAAGCTCACTTTGGGTGAGGGGCACGTGGGTGTGAGAGCATTAGGGAAAGCATGGGTTCATTCATTCAATATTTACTCATTTAACAAATATTTATGGAGCACCCACGAGGGATGAGGCACTGTCCTAGGCACCTGAAATTCTCATGAATATCCTGAGAATCATTGTCAACAGCCTGGGCATTGATGAGGCCTCGTGGATGAAGCGGCTTGCTGGTGGGAGGGGGCACGAGCCTAAGTTCTGTATACCTCCTGAAGTCCCAATCTAGAGGTTGGACTGAGGTATGGGTCTCAGGAATAGAAGTTCCAGACAGGAAACTTGTTCCTTGAGTCACTACTGTAATCCTAATACCATGTCTCGCCCATGGCAGCCAAAAAAGTGAGCCATGGACCATGTGTTTCAGGGGACAGAATGGGGGTGGGATTTAGGAGACAGGGTTGGAGGGATCAGCTGGGTGAGATGGTCCTCGCCTGTAACCTCAGCTACTCGGGAGGCTGAAGCAGGGGACCAAGGGTGTGAGGCCAACCTAGACAACTTAGTGAGACTCTGTCTCAGAATTTTAAAAGGGGACTGGGGATGCAGCTCAGTAGTAGACATTTGCCTACAGACACAGAGACACGGGCCCTGTTTTGATCCTAAAAAGCACCACAAAAAAAAAAAAAAAAAAGTGGGGCTAACCTGGGCTGGAAGGGAGCTGTTTTGGAGTTTGCTACCCAGCAGGAGTGCAGTGTGGGAGATATTAGAAGTGAAGGTTTCTAGAATTTGGGTGCAATTTCAGGGAATGGACCAGTTTGGGAGTGTGTTTTCGGGCCACTGAGTGTCAAGGTCAGGGTGTGAGAGGTGGTGGGTTGGAGGGTGGGATCAGAGGAATGGAGACTGGGAGACTAGTGCAGGTGGGTGGCAGTTCAGTGGTAGCTGATGTGTTTTAGGGAGGTCGGGACACTGAGGTCCGGGGTGATGTGTTGGCATGCCCTGACCTCTCTCTGTACCCCAGTCCTGGGGCTCCCCAACAGTGTGGAGGAGATGTGTCCTGATATCCCGGTGCTGGAACGGCTTATGGCAGAAATCGGGGGGCTGGCTGAGTCCGGGGCCCGCTACACAGAGATGCCACACGTCATTGAAGTCACGCTGCCCATGCTGTGCAGCTACCTGCCTCGCTGGTGGGAACGCGGCCCTGAGGCGCCCCCTCCTGCGCTGCCCGCCGGCGCCCCCCCACCCTGTACAGCTGTCACCTCTGACCACCTCAACTCCCTGTTGGGGAATATCCTGAGAATCATCGTCAACAACCTGGGCATTGACGAGGCCTCGTGGATGAAGCGGCTCGCTGGTGGGTGGGGGCACGAGGCCTCTGGGGGAGGCCAGCGTGCCGGGGTCCCTGGACCAGATAGTCTGAGAGGGAGATCTGGGGACCCGTGGCCTTGTGGGAGTTGGGAGGAGTCAGAGTGTAGGTTTTCCCGGGTCAAAGGCCAGGGGTCAGAAACGGGTTCACAGGGTCCACAGGGTCTGGGATGGATGACTGGGTCCCTGGATCCCTCCACATTGGATTCTGAATTTCTGGAGCTTTGGAGGAGGATAGGTCAGAGGTTAGGAGCTGAGTCAGAAGCCTGAGTTCTTTATACCGAGGATCAGAAGACTAGATCAGGTGTTGGGGTCCCTGATATGAACAGTTAGGGTTCTAGGTCAGAGGTCCAGAGATCGGTCTTTAAATTGTTGGGATTCCTGGGTCAGAAATTCCCTGTAGAAGTTCTGTGTTGTGAATTGGGTTTTAGATTGGAGTCAAACTGGGGATCGGGGGTGGATTGGAGGTCAGGGTCAGAGATCAGGGTCTCTGTAAGAAGCCAGGGGTCCCAGTCAGAAATCAGAGTAAGAACAAGGTGTGGGCCAGGTCAGAGGTTGGAGTCACGCTGGTTAAGGGTAAGACACCAGGTTAGGATTTAGTTTGCGGGGTTCAGAGGTCAGAGACTCTGTCAGGCTGGGGTCACAGGACAGGGACTGGGTCACAGGTTCAGTTCAGGGATCCTGGTTAGGATTAGCATTCTGGGCTATGACAGAGGTCAGGGGTGAGGTGGGGGATGGGATCGGAAAATCCTGGGGTACAAAGCCCGGCTCAGGTTTGGGACGATGTATAGATCAGCAGTCACGGGCTGAGAATGGAGGTGAGGGGCTGTGTCGGAGGTCAGAGGTCGGGTGCGAGTGACCCCTCGCCCCTGCAGTGTTCGCGCAGCCCATCGTGAGCCGCGCCAGGCCCGAACTCCTGCGCTCGCACTTCATCCCCACCATCGGGCGACTGCGCAAGCGCGCGGGGAAGGTGGTGGCGGAGGAGGAGCAGCTGCGCCTGGAGGCCAAGGCCGAAGCCGAGGAGGGCGAGCTCCTGGTGCGCGACGAGTTCTCGGTGCTCTGCCGGGACCTCTACGCCCTCTACCCGCTGCTCATCCGCTATGTGGACAATAACAGGTCAGCGGGTCGCTTCCCTGACCCCACTGGGCCCTCCCTTCCCGACCTGCCCCAAGCTCCTCCAGTCCCCACGGGCCACACTCACCCCTCCTTCTACCTAGGGTTATTAACTCTCTGACCCAGGGTTAGCAAATACCGTTCAACTTCAAGTTGAAAAAGATTCCAATGTTGCATCAAGGGCTTTGTGATTGACTAGTCCTGTCTGCCACGGGAGCAGAAATGGGGAGTAGTGGTGTGTGCGCAGCATAAGTGCCAGGAATTGATTAAACTTGAACTGTTATCAATTGCTGCTTAACTTTTACTAGCAAAATATGCTTAAATAAACAGCAGCTTACCCTGGCCTGTTCTTAGGAATAGAGAGCTTCTAGAAACCTTCAGTTATAGACATGCTATTGTGTCTGAGGAACAGCACCACTTCCCTACAGGTCTATAAGCTTGGTTCTAGTTTGTTTCTCCCTTTATGTCTAAGGCGAAAAAGAGAAGGCTTGGCGCTCACACCCTGCCCCCAGAAGACTTGATAGGCATGGGTCCTTCCAATCTAAGAAAAAGGCTTTGGTAGCTCATTTCTACCCTCCCCAACACTTTTTTTTGGGGGGGAGGGGTATTGAGATTGAACCCAGGGGCACTTTACCAGTGAGCTACATCCTCAGCCCTTTTTTATTTTTTATTTTGAGACAGGGTCTCACTAAATTACTTAAGGCCTGTCTAAGTTGCAGAGGCTGACCTCCAGCTTTGGATCCAACTACACCTCCTAAATTGCTAGGATTATAGGCCTGCACCACCCACTGCATTCAGCTTTTTTTTTTTAACATAGGAATATATCATAAAAGAATATCTAGTAGTCCCCCATTTAGTTACTTGCAGTCAGAAAATATTAAATGAAAAATTCCAGAATTTTTTAAAAACTCCTAAATTTTAAATTGCACACTCTTCTGAGTAGTAAGAAGAAATCTCTACTGTCCCACTCCATCCTGCCCAGGACATGAATCATTCCTTTGTCCAGTGTATCCATGTTGTATATGCTACCCACCATTAGTAACTCAGTAGCCATCTTGCTTATCAGATTGACAGTCATGGAATAAACACAGTATATAAGAGAGTTTGGGTTATTATTCATGGTTTCAGGCATCCACTGGGAGTTGGATAGCATTCTCTGCAGATAAATATAGTTTGATTTTTTTTAAACTGATCTCCTATGGTTGGAGATTTAGATTGTTTCTGATTTCTCTGTTACTAACAGCATCACAATCTAGCATGTTCTCTATTACTAACATCCTCTTTGTGCTCATGAGTGGGCACTGCTGTATGGTAGGGTGCTAGGAATGGCAGTGAACATTTAAAGGATATGAACAGTGTTCGGTTCATACAATGACAATGGAAGTGGATGGGTCTCACAAACCAGCTCCAGTATAAGAAGCCAGAAAGAAAAAAGAGAGAGAGAAGATAGCCAGGTGCAGAGGCATACACCTGTAATCCTAGCAGCTCAGCAGGCTGAGGCAGGAGGATCGAAAGTTCAAAGCCAGCCTCAGCAACTTAACGAAGCACTAAGCAACTCAGCGAGACCCTGTCTCTAAATAAATTCAAAAAAAGGACTGAAGATGTGGATCAGTTAAGAACCCCTGAGTTCAATCCCTGGTACCAAACAATCAAAAAACAACATATAGCCTATTTATAGTCTATAGTCTATTTATATGATGTTCAAAAATAGACAAATATTAATTGTGTTCTGGACGGCAGATGAGGTCTCCCTTTTAGGAGAAAGAAAGGGACATGACAGAGAGGGAGTGTGAAGATACTCTGGGACTAGAAATGTCCTATCCTTTGTCTAAGTGGTGGACGGTGTTTTCCGTTGTGACAGCTGGCCAGGTGGATACTTATTTACATGTGTGTTGTATATCAGAGAAGAGGTTAGAGAAAGAGAAAGAATTAGAAAAGGAATAGTCACTGAAAATTTGAAAAGTTCATCTGAATGGCCAGATTCCCCTGGTAAACTCCTGGCTTGGCATTGATGTCCCCTGGTCCCTGAGCCTTCCTGAGCGCTCTCTAGGTGGTCCCCTTCCTGGAGATCCTGACCCCCACTTCACCTGCCGCTTCCCCTGACCCCAGGGCGCACTGGCTGACGGAGCCGAATCCCAACGCAGAGGAGCTGTTCAGGATGGTGGGCGAGATCTTCATCTACTGGTCCAAATCCCACGTGAGTCCCCAGCCATGCCACTGTCCTCAGAGAAGCTGCTGTCCACAGGTGCCCTTCCCCCCCCCCACACCCTCTCTGACCCACATCATTGCCTCCCCCACCAGAACTTTAAGCGCGAGGAGCAGAACTTTGTGGTCCAGAATGAGATCAACAACATGTCCTTTCTGACTGCTGACAACAAGAGCAAGATGGCCAAGGTGAGGGCCCTGCTGCGGGGACCAGTGGGGGGAGGAGTGGGGGAGGGGCGGGAGGCGGTGGCGGCCCCAGGGCTCCTGCCTGACCCTCCTCACCATCCTGTCCTGGTCAGAGAGCTGTTCTTAGGGCAGCTCCTCTTGTCCCATCTCCCCTCCCCTCCCCCTCTTCCCTGTCCTCTTCCTCATCTCCCTCCTCCCCTCTCCTTCCTGGTCATCATCGTCCTCCTCCTCTCCCCATTTCCCGCCCCCCTTCCTTCTTCCCCCACCACCCTTCTCAGGATGATGCCCTCCTCAGGGTCATTAAAGAGCAGCCCCCTCCACCCAGGGTCTGGAGATGCCTAGCTAAGGGATGGGTGGCAGGGTGGGCAGAGGAGCTGGGGACTGCCACTTTGGAGTTGGGCTGGGGGTCCTCTGTGGACAGGGGTAACCCTTCTTGTGTCTGTCTGCACCCCGGTGAAGCAGGCGGGAGACGAACAGGTCAGCCCCACATCTGGAACCTTCCGCATGGCTCTTGGCTAAGACCTCCCTCCCCCAACCCCAACCCCAACCTCTCCAGAACCCCTGCCCCTGTTCCTACCCTCTCAGCCCCCAGTCCCCATCCTCCTCTTCCTCCTCCCCAACCCCCCATTCCCTTCCCAATCCTCAGCTTTTGGCAAATTTGTTGGAAAAAGTTTTTTTTGTTTTTGTTTTTGTTACCAAAAAAACAAAAACCAAAAAAAAACCCCAAACTTCAGCTTTCCCCGAAGCATCGTGGGCTGAGGTCAAGGGGAACGGGGCTGGAGAGGCGCATGGTGGGCGAGGCAGCACTCTGTGCGGTGGTGTAAGGCTTGGGCTCTGGACTCAGACAGACTTGGGTTAGACTCCTGTGTTGGTAGTGAGTTGTGTGACTTTGGCCAAGTGTTCTCTCTCAAGCCTCTGGTGGCATCCAGCCAGTGGCCCCCAGCGTCTGGGCTCTGCGAGGCCTCAGCGAAATGCATGTGTGCCCTTCAGCAGTGCCTGGCACTTGGGTCATGCTCCGTGTTGCCAGCCGGCGTGGATGTGGCTCTGGCCGCAGCTTGTCCCCAGAGCTTCTCACTGGCATGACGGGAGTGGCCCTGGCCAGGGTCTGCATCCAAGGCTCCAGAACACGGCTGTGGGACTCTGTGTCCCGTGTTTCTGCTTCCAGATCCCTCGGGATCTCTCTTGCGCCTTCTGTCCCTCATCTCCTTGTTTGTTCCAGTCTCTCTGTGTCTCTTTTTCTTTGAACTTTTCTCGTCTCTTGGGACTCTGGGTGGTCTGCTTCTTTATTTCTTCTCAGGAACTCCATCTTGGAATTTGAAGCGTGGGGCTGGGCATGTGGCTGGGAGAGGGTGTTGTACTGGGACATCTTAGAGGATTCTTGGGGAGGGAACACCAGAAGTTGGGGAAAGCCCAGGATCTGGGACAATCTGGAAGGGCTGGGATTAGAAGTTGGGAATGTGGAATGGGGGCTTGGGTCTGAGAGAGTCTGTGCTCATGGCTAGAAGTCGGAGGTGCAAGATCAGCAAGGTGGGGGTAGAAACGAGGTGGGCTTTGAAGTTGGGGAGGGGCGCCTGGCATCAAGGGTGGGGACTGGAGTGTGGACGCTGAATACAGTTGGGGCTGGAGCAAGGGGCTGGGCTGGGACTGAGCCCTGTGTCCCCACAGTCAGGTGGTTCCGATCAGGAACGCACCAAGAAGAAGCGCCGGGGGGACCGGTACTCTGTGCAGACATCGCTGATCGTGGCCACGCTCAAGAAGATGCTGCCCATCGGCCTGAACATGTGTGCTCCCACTGACCAGGACCTCATGGTGCTAGCCAAAGCCCGCTATGCTCTGGTGCTTATCTAGCAGCCCCCAGCACCCATGGGACCCAGGGACCCTAGTGAACTCCCAGGGCCCTATGGAACCCCTCAGGACCCCACTAAGCCCTCCTCCAGGATGCAGAATACTCACTGAGCCCTCTGGGATGCCCCAGGCTCTCCCCCAGGGTGCTGAGGACCCCACTCGAGATATTGCCAAGGCTCCACATACTTAAGGACCCTAATTAGGAAGCTCTAAAGACCCTCGGGACTCTAATGAGCTCTTAAGAACACTCCCAGAACCTTGCCAAGTCTGCTGAGACCCTGGGTATCCTCTGAGACGCCATAAGCCTCTCTGAGACTACTCTGAGCCCTCTCCAAGACTACCATGGACCCCACCCCCAATGCTTTGGGACCCATTGAACTTCTCATGCCCCCTGCCCTCTCCTGTTCCTCTCAGGAGTGGACCTGTGGGTTCCCACCATGCCCTCCAGCGCACTTCCTCTTGCCTTCAGGCTCCCTGCTGACCCCTCCACTTAGACTCTGTTGAAACCCAAACTGAGCCCCCAAGGACTCTCAGGGGCCCAGTGAACTCCTGTGATCTTCTTAGCCCCTCTTCCCAGGACCACCGCAAACCTCTGCAGACTCCAGTCTCCTAGGCATCAAGAGACCCAGCCCCCAGGTCCTTAAGCCTTCCAGGACCCCAGGGAGGCCTCGCTCACCCCTTGCATGGGACAGCAAGGACAGTCCCCCTCAGGTTCTTCTCAGCTTCAGGAACCCTAAGGACGCCTCCTAGGATTCCTATTACCTTCCCCAGAATTCGCTAAGCCCCTGGCAATTTACTGGCTCCCACCCTGGGGCCTGAAAACCACTGACTTCGCCCCTAGTATCACAAGGACCTCTTTCCTGGGCCTCCCAAATCCCCTTCCCTCGGGACTTCGAGCTTCTTCTAGGACCCAGTGAATCCTGCCAGGACTGCAGAGTCCTCTAGGGCCCTGCGATCGCTCACACTGGTCCTCAGGACTCCCTTCTCGGGACCAGAAGTAACCCCTACCCTGCTGAACCCTCCTTTAGACCCTGTTTAACCAGTGACTTAAGTGACCTGCTTCGTCCCCTATGACCTCTATTGACCTTGCCAATTCCCCTCAAAGCCCTCCTCACCTTTTCTGATCTCAAAAACTGCCCATCCCACCCCAGCCCTCCTCTTCCCGCCCCCAGCCCCTCTTTGGCCTGATTTGACCTTTGATGATATTCTCTGTCACTCTTTCCCTCCTCTCAGACTTTCCGTGAGGACCCTCTCATCCTGACTGTCCCTTCAAGGTGTCCCTATGACCCCTTTGTCCTTCTAGGACACACCACTGCCCACTGCCCTCCTGGGGGTCCTCCCCACACAAACCTCTGGCCAGTCCCGGGGCAGCGGGCCTAGAAGAGGGAGGGTAGGAGCGCTGGCCTCCGAGTGACCCAGCGGGCCTTGTCTTCCAGAAAGACACAGATGAGGAGGTCCGAGAGTTCCTGCAAAACAACCTCAACCTCCAGGGTAAGGTAAGCCTCTCATCGGCCACCAGAAGGTTCCGTCAGACGACAACTGCAATAACAGCCAAAGTTTGAGTGCCTACTGTGTACCAGGCACCGCAGGACCTTAACAGACTCTCACCCAATGGAAGGTTGGCCTTCTGGAGAGGAGACCAGGCAGCCGGGAGGCTGACCCTGCGGGGAGCGCCCTCAGAGAAGCTGGGCTGAGCAAGGAGTGAGCGGGCATGGGAGCTGCCCTCACGCCGGACATCCTTGCTCCCCGCAGGTCGAAGGCTCCCCGTCTCTGCGCTGGCAGATGGCCCTGTACCGGGGCCTCCCGGGCCGCGAGGAGGAAGCCGACGACCCGGAGAAAATCGTGCGCAGAGTGCAGGAGGTGTCTGCGGTGCTCTACCACCTGGACCAGGTGGGTGGGGCGCGAGGGCGACTGCTGAGTGGCCAGACGGTAGTCTGTGGGCGGGGCCAAAGGCTGGCCTTCAGTCTGTGGGCGGGGCCTGCGGCAGTCTGTGGCTGTGGGTGGGACCCGGAGCCTGGAGTGGGAGGCGGGGCTTAGAATGGAAACTTGGATCTACTGGGGGGAGCTGGGGCTGCATCCTGCATCCGGGAGCCAGACGGAGGGCCTCCAGGAGACATCACCCCAAGGATGAAAGTTTAGGCCCAGAGGCAGAGCCAGAACCTTAACTCCGGGTGAAACCAAGATGGTCCCTCAGCGGTGCATGCCACCTGCACGAGGACAGTTTCACCTAGGGCTGGGGGAGGGAATCTGGCCAGGGGCTCGGTCCGGGGACATGACAAACTGCCCCCCTCCGCAGATTGAGCACCCCTACAAGTCCAAGAAGGCCGTGTGGCACAAGCTGTTATCCAAGCAGCGAAGGAGGGCCGTCGTGGCCTGCTTCCGCATGACGCCCCTGTACAACCTGCCCACGTAAGGACCCCCGGCGGGCGGGGAACGCGCCAGGGCAGCACAGGGGCTGAGGGGTCTGGCGGGCAGAGTGCCAACCCCGCGGAGCATGTGGGGGTGGCAGGTGCATGGCCGTTCAGGGGCTGAGGCTGGAGGAAGGCAGGTCTCGGCTAGCGCAGACGTTTGCCCTGCAGGCACCGGGCATGTAACATGTTCCTGGAGAGCTACAAGGCCGCCTGGATCCTGACTGAGGACCACAGCTTTGAGGACCGCATGATAGATGACCTTTCAGTGAGCTGGGGCCTGGGGGCTGCGGGAGCAGGGTTGGATAAGTCCAGGGGAACCCTCCCCACTGAGGGGGATAAAAATGGGAGCTCCTGGCTTGGGTAGAAACAGGGTGTAGGACTGAAGAGAAGTGGGGGGGGGAGCTCCAGAGCAGCAGGGCTATGGGGGAGACTGGAGGGGACTCCAGAAACCCCTCCCCCAAACCCCAAACCAAGCCCTCTCCCTCCCCCAGAGAGCTGGGGAGCAAGAGGAGGAGGAGGAGGAAGTGGAGGAGAAGAAGCCAGATCCCCTGCACCAGCTGGTCCTGCACTTCAGTCGCACTGCCCTGACTGAAAAGAGGTGGGGACCCTGCCCAGCTTCAGAAATGGCCTCCACCTGGGAGTGTGGCCCAAGCTCCTTTCTCATGGGGCCTGCCAAAATAGAGTGACCACAAGCGTACATCCTATGCTCACAAGATGGCTGCTGCACTTCCAGGCATCATAGCCACATGCCGTGTCCTATGAAAGACCTGGAGTCTGACCTTTTATGACACTTTGCTAGGCAGGGCCACCCTGTACCACTGTGCAAGCTGGACATGTCCCAAGATTGTCTCATCTGACAGTTCACATCCCAGACAATGTGGGTTTAATAGACTTTCCTAGAAGAAAAATGTCGTGTTTGAACTAAATCAGGATGTTTTGAAAAAAAATGACAACTTTCCGACTGTATTATAAACAATTAATTCTCACAGGGATCCACAGGAAGTGGTGGCTTTTTCTAGTTCACTTGAAGCTTTCATTCATATGGGCTAATGAGTCTCAGGAATAAATGGTAGCAAGGGGGCTACTGATAATGATGATAATAACAGTAACCGGAGGCGACATTTATGAAGTGCTTATTATGTGTCAGGCATCCTGCTAAGCACTTGCCGTGTGTGTGTGTGTGTGTGTGTGTGTGTGTGTGTGTGTGTGTGTGCGTGTGTATGTGCTCACTTAATCTTCAAACTCTGAGGTAGACATACTAACTCCTTTTTGTAGATGAGGAAATGGAGGCACAGGGATTTATTTTTCTCATAAATATGAGGTCAGAAGCAGCAGGACAGTCAGGAGCTGGAAAATGGCACAGTGATAGTAAAAGGACCCAGGCTCTTCCTCACTTCTTGCTCTGCCATCTTAGCTTGTGTCTTATGGTCACCAAATAGATGCTCCAGCTCCATGCATCACAACTACATGCCAGTCAGAAAGAAAGGGAAAGGCTTTTTTCCTTTAAGCAAGACTTCAGGTCTTTTTATCCAGCAACGGAAGCTCTCTCTGACTTCTCCACGTGTCTCATTGGCCAGCATTCTGACCTCAGGCCACTGCTAGTTGAAAGGGCCACTGGGAAGTCAAGGAGGCTGAGGCAGAGGATCACAAGTTCAAAGCCAGCCTCAGCAACAGCGAGGCCCTGTCTCTAAATAAAATATTAAAAAGGGCTGGGGATTGGCTCAGTGGTTAAGTGCTCCGGAGTTCAATCCCTAGGACCAAAAAAGAGGGGGGAACAAAAAAGAATAGGAGTCCCCTCCACTGGCCCTGACTGTCTCCTTGCTCACCTCCTCAGCAAACTGGACGAGGATTACCTGTACATGGCGTACGCGGATATCATGGCAAAGGTGAGGCCCTCTCACCAGCCAGGGCAGGCGCCCTGCTCCCCAGCTGCAGTGCCTGTTCACTCACAATGGGGAGTGGATGGGGTTCTCCTCTCACCACCCCTTCGCTGATGTCCCTTCCCAGAGCTGCCACCTGGAGGAGGGAGGGGAGAGCGGTGAGGCTGAGGAAGAGGAGGCTGAGGTTTCCTTTGAGGTAGGTGGGACCAGGAGGTCCTAGAGGGAGGGTTGGGGGACCCTGGCTGTAGTCGTCTCCCATTCATTCAGCATGTGACCATGTTCTTAGGGACATGGTGGTGACCAAGCCAACCCACTGGGGAGACAGACACATCAACCAAGAGTAACAGCGCAGGGTATTTCCCATGGGACAGAGGTGTGGGGGCAGTGGAGGGGTCCAGGGGCTCAAAGGTGTCCAGCAGCCCAGGCAAGTGCTCGGCCCAGCCTATAGGAGGGCATCAGGGAGGGCTTCTCAGAGGAGGAGGGGTCCAAGCAGAAGGACAAAGGGAATGTGCCGCGGAAGAATAGGAGACCCACGTTCCAGGCAGAGGGACAGTATATGCAAGGCCAGACAGAGGGGAGAGGAGAGGAGATTAGACGTGCAGCCGGCCAACCCGTTAACATTTGCTCCAGTCTCTTAACTTTTCTTATATCAGAGTCCCCTCTGGCATCTGGCAAAGTGATTCTCAGAATCATGTTTTTAAATGTGTGAAACAGCCAGGGGCAGTGGCACATGCCCGTAATCCTAGCAGCTCTAGAGGCTGAGGCAAGAGGACCTCAAGTTCAAAGCCAGCGTCAGCAATTTAGTGAGGCGCTAAGCAACTCACTGAGACCCTGTCTCTGAATAAAATACAAAAAGGGCTGGGGAGGTGGCTCAGTGGTTAAGCGCTTGCGTTTAATCCTCAGTACAAAAAATAAATAAGTGAATAAATAAAGTATAAAGTAAACACATATCAGAGGAAACAGATACGAAACAGTCATGAAGATATTTGGAAATTAAGGGGGTGATTTCATAATACGTGCACTTCTTTATTCATCCGTCCAATGACAAGATCTAGCAGTGGGTCCGGTACCTACTGTTCTTGCGAAGTACTGATGAATGTAAGTGACATTTCAAGATGTCTGTAGCAACAAGAATGTGACGCAGAAACATGAGTCTTCTTGGTGACAAAACCACAGGTTCTGCAAACACTGCTATGATTAGCGGCGTCATCTGTAATGGAAAGAGATGATGAGTTTCCCTTAGAGGGTGGTGAACATGAACGCGGGACTCTTGTTATCACCAAAGTCCACAGATGCCCTGGACTCTTATCTAATGACTCTCTGGCAGTTTCTGGGCCCAGGCTAAGGCTGCTCCATGTCCAGCCCTGATGCCTGTAGACCTTGCCCTAGGCCCAGCCGTGCTAGGGTGGGCGGGGCTGGAGCAGGGAGAGCAGGGTGAGGCTGAGGCTGAGAGGGAAGGGCTAGGCCTGGAGCTCAGGCTCAGTGACCCACTGTCTGCTGTCCACGCAGGAGAAGGAGATGGAAAAGCAGAGGCTGCTGTACCAGCAGTCCCGCCTGCACAACCGTGGGGCCGCAGAGATGGTGCTCCAGATGATCAGCGCCTGCAAAGGTGCGCACCTGCAGCAAGCACAGGGACTCTGCGCACACCCACCTGTCCGGCTCTCTCCAGCGCCCTGTTCCCTGTGGACCCAGCACATACACTTGGCCATCATGGCATGCCTAGGATTTGCACTCACACCCAGCCCTTCCAAGTTCCCCTTGCACATTTGCCATGTGATTTCCCGCCCATCCTTCAGTCGCCACGGCCCCTACCTTGCTTGGCACACAGCTCCACCGGCTGCTCTCCCATCCCTGCAACGCTGCCTTCTGGTGGGTGGTGCCCCCAAGCGGGGTGGACCATCTTTTGCCTCTCCTCTACTCCCTCCAGGAGAGACAGGGGCCATGGTGTCCTCCACCCTGAAGCTGGGCATCTCCATCCTCAACGGAGGCAATGCTGACGTGCAGCAGGTAACCAAGGTGCAGGAACTTGGGAGGAGGGCTAAGAGGTGGGAGTGTCCCATGTGACCCTCAGGCCCCCTCCCATACCGCTCCCTCTGCAGAAAATGCTGGATTATCTGAAGGACAAGAAGGATGTTGGCTTCTTCCAGAGTATCCAGGCGCTGATGCAAACATGCAGGTAGGGATGCGGCTCAGTGGTTAAGTGTCCCTGGGTAAAATCCCCAGTACCCAGCTCCGCCCCCATGAGAGAGAGAGAGAGAGAGAGAGAGAGAGAGAGAATGAGAATGAATACTAGAGGGACGTAGCCACTCAACGTGGATAGCTGCGCAATTCACAGTAGCCAAGCCGAGGAACCAGCCTCCGTGCCTGTCAACAGACAAATGGATAAAGAAAATGTCACACACACACACACACACACACACACACACACACACAATGGAGTTTACTCAGCTGTAAAGAAAAATGAAATTATGGCATTTGCTAGTAAATGGATGGAACTAGAGAACATGATGCTGAGTGAAATAAGCCAGACCCAACTCAAGGATCGAATGTTTTCTCTCATGGGCAAAAACTAGACCAAAATAAGGGGGGAAAGGAGAGAGATAAAAGGGGGAAGGAATCCCAGGAAAACAGAGAAGAGGTCAGTGGAGTTGAGGGGGGGGGATGGGAGAGGGGAAGAGTGGCAGAAACTTTCCCATGTGCCTGTGTGAACATGGCAGTGACCTCTACCTTTATGTATGTCCATGAGGCATTGATTATAAAAACTACAAACAGAAGAAAGATCAGTGGAATAGAGGGAAGGGAACAGTGGAGGGAAGGGTGAAGGAGTGGGCACTAACCGGAACGGGTTATATTCCATGCCTGTGTAATTGTGTCAGAATGAATCCCAAGGTAATGGATATTTATAATGAACTCATGAAAATATAAAAGAGTGAGTTGAACTGCAGGGGGCGCTGACGCACGTCTGTAATCCCAGATGTGCTTCTCAGGAGGCTGGAGCAGGAGGATCACAAGTTCAAGGATAGCCTGGGCAACTTGAGGGGACCGTGTCCCAGAATTAAAAAAAAAAAAAAAAAAGCTGAGACTGTAGCTCAGCGGGAGAGCAACCCTGACCTCCATCCCTGGTTCCAAAACCCACCAACCAAACAACAACAACAAAACAGGAATGAGTTGTGTTATAGATTCTGGGCAGTGGACCGAAGGTTGTGGAGGGTCCAAGGGGACTCAGTGTCCTCACATTCTTGCCGTCGTCCTTTCTTTCCTCAGTGTCCTGGATCTCAATGCCTTTGAGAGACAGAACAAGGCGGAGGGGCTGGGCATGGTGAACGAGGACGGAACTGGTGAGACCCTCTCTCGGGCTGCCCTCTCCCTGGGAAGTCCTCCCTCAGGAAGCCCCTCCCATCCGCGACCACCGCCCAGAGTTCCCTGCCCCTAAGACACCCCCTTCCCGAGAGCTCCCTTGGGTTCCTCCCTGCTGGGGCCCCCTCTTAGCTTCCCGTTCCTCCAGGGTTGTCCCCCGTGGTCCCCACCCCTGGGTGTCATTCTGTCCT
The DNA here is from genome assembly GCF_052094955.1 of Ictidomys tridecemlineatus. Lineage (NCBI taxonomy): Eukaryota > Metazoa > Chordata > Mammalia > Rodentia > Sciuridae > Ictidomys > Ictidomys tridecemlineatus. The sequence goes on along the minus strand of NC_135491.1, from coordinate 15,137,189 downwards.
GTGTTCTCTCACTCATCACACACGGCCCCGCCCTCTTCGTGCCCCAGTCTCATGCCCTGGTTGCTGTTCTCTCATTAATGTCCCTAATCCGGGTTAATGGAGTCTCCTCTTTGCTGTGTTTTGACGTGTCTAACCTTCTCCCTGACCTCGCCTCCTGCCTATCCATCTCCACCTGTCCTCCCCCTCCCTCCCCTCCCCCCCCTCGGCTTTTACCCTCCTTTCCTACTCTTGTTCTTGCTAATCTGCTTCCTTCTGTCTTCTGGCTCCTTCTCTCTGCGGACTGTTTTTCTGTGTGTCCCTGTCCTTGTCCTTGACCGTGTCCCTGTTTTGCTGTCCGTCTCCGTCTTTCTTTTTTCCCTCTTTTCTCCTGCTTCCTCCTCCCATCCTGTTGGCTGCCCCAGTCATCAATCGCCAGAACGGTAATTCCCCCGCCCGCCGCCCTCGCCTTGCTGTGCCGCTGCCCTCCCCTTCTAACCCCACCTGCCCCCCCCCACCTGGGGACTGAGGATCTGGGGCATAGGGAGAGGTGGGGGGTGCCATGGCCGAGGAAAGTCTTGAGATAAGGAGCTCGGAGACCAAGATTCAGGGCCCCGATGAGTCCCCAACGAAACTTGGCATGGGGACGTACCTCTTTATCTTCCCTAAGCCTGTTTCTCCATATGTAAAGTAGAAGCCAGAAAAGACAGCAAAGGTCTTTTTCTAGCTGGACATTGTCGGACTTCCAGACCCAGATTCGCAGTCCCGGGGTGGGGTGACCCCCACTCCCACCTTCTCTGCTCTCCGCGCCCCGACCCCAGCTTGGTGGGTCAGCAAATCTCCCATCCACCAGCCACACCGGCTGCCCCCAGCATCCACTCTGATTGGTTTGCGCCTGCCTCCCCCGCGCCTGCGCCGGTTGACCCATTCACGGTCCAACTCCTCCCTTGCAGCCCACCAGGATTGGCTTCTCTCAGATGCCCATTCCGATTGGCCCATGTTTACACACCCACCCTGGATTGGTACTTTTGAGGCATCTGGGCCAATCAGCTGGCTTTCAATCCCTATCTCTTATCCCAGCCCAGTCCTCCCCTGCTCAGAGCTTTTGTGGGAAAGTGACCCCAACCCCCATAATCCATTAACCCCAGCAATCTGGAAGGGGTCAGAGGGTAATACCTGTTGCTTGAATGTCTATGGAGTCAGCAGACACTCCCAGGTGTCACTCAAGTAGTGACATCAGAGGGATCCTGATGCTATAGAAAGACACTTGAGACCCCAGCTTCATGACCCAGGGTCCCTCCAGTCTCCATTTGCGGATGTCGTGGACTCGAGGTCAAAACCCTTGGTGTCATGGATGCCTATAACCCTTATAGTGTCTTTGAAGTAGTGGCTGCTCCTCCCAGCACCCCCGTGCTTTGCGCATGTGTGTGCAGTGTGCATGGGTCGTGTGCATGGATGTGCTGTGTGCTGGCTTCACCTGACCCCTTTTGGGTCCTGCCCTGTCCCTTCCACTCAGGAGAGAAGGTCATGGCTGATGATGAATTCACACAAGATCTATTCCGGTTCCTGCAGCTGCTGTGCGAGGGCCACAACAATGGTGAGGACATGGTGGGGGGGCCACAGAGGAAGCTGCGTTTGGGGGTCATCTGGAATGGTTGCCTGAGTTAATTTCCAGCTCCCCTTTCCCCTTCTCAATGATGGCCTCACCAGCCATTCAGACCTCATCTAATCTCAGTCTGCCTACCTTCCAAAATCCCCCTGGAAGTCCTGAAATTCAGCCACTTGACTTCATTTTCATTTCCCCCCCATCACTCTGAGTCCCCAAATGTAATCTGCCAAAATCCAATTTGGCCCCAAATCAATTTGCCCAAATGGGCAGTTAGTCACACTCGTTTTCCCACAGGCATTTGGCTGTGCCTGGAAGGTTCAGTCTGGGACGGATTTCCATACTTTGGGTCTGTAGGAGAAAAAAAGTTGCCTGGTATTTTCAAATGAACTGATCAGATTGATTCATTTATTTTGCATCTAAAATGCACTGCCAGGAAGAAGGTCTGCAGATCCTTTCCTAACATAAGCAAGGGTTTCCACGAGTTTTGTTCTGGTTCAGTCAATTTAACAAGATCAAGGATGCCACAGTGAGTTAATTAAACACACTGCTAATGGGAACATGTAACCCCATGTGGCACACAAAGTTCGCAGCATTAAAGGAACAGTCAAAATTCTGTACAACAGACATTCTACCCAAGGCCATTTCCTATAACAAACATGTGCAATCTCAAGATTGTGGTTACAATGCTTAGCAGGTGCTTATGAAACCACAGACTACCCGGAAATTAACTTTCATGACAAAAATTGGAGTGATTAGAAGTCTAACTTCCAGCTGGGTGCAGTGGTGCCCGCTTATAATCTCAGTGACTCAGGAGGCTGAAGCAAGAGGATCCCATTCAAGATCAGCCTGGACAATTTAACAAGACCCTGTCTCAAAATAAAAAGGGCTGCATCTGTAGCTCAGTGGCAGAGTGCCCTAGAGTCCCAAGATATTTCCTTTATCCTTTTCAATAAAGGATAAGACACAATCCATTGTTCTACATTCTCAAAAGCTCATGGATCCAAATTTTTCAAGGTTTAAAAAAAAAAAACTTTGTGCCCCATGTGACTAAGATTTTCATTCTTTAATTTTTTAAGTATTTATTTATTTTTGGTTCCAGGGGTTGAACCCAGGGGCCCTTAACCACAGAGCCACATCCCCAACCCTTTTTTATATTTTATTTGGAGACAGGGTCTTGCTGAGTTGTTTAGGTCCCACTTAGGGCCCCACTAAGTTGCTGAGGCTGGCTTTGAACTAGCAATCCTCCTGCCTCAGCCTCCCAAACTGCTGGGATTACAGGCGTGCACCACGGTGCCTGGCTCATTTTTTAATTTTTATTTTAATTAATCAATTTTTAGTACCAGGGATTGAACTCAAGGGCACTCGCCCACTAAGCCACATCCCCAGCCCTATTTTGTATTTTAGTTAGAGACAGGGTCTCACTGAGTTGCTTAGCGCCTCCCTTTTTGCTGAGGCTGGCTTTGAATTCGAAATCCTCCTGCCTCAGCCTCTCAGGCCCCTGGGATTACAGCCATATGCCACTGTACCGGCTCATTCTTTAATTTTTAATGAAAGTGAAATCAGCCTTTGAGTGTAAAATGAATTTTATTCCCTGTGTCTGTGACTATTTGAAAGTGAGAATGTTCTTACAGGTGGGATTTCTATCTCCCAATAAATTTGCAATCCAGTCTTCTGCCTAAATTCATAAATTTACTAACCAGCTCGATAAAATACAAATTTGAAATATCTTCCAATTCTCAGACACCTTGCATATCTTGAGTATTCACTATGTCCCTTCTTTTTTTATACCTTTTCTATGACAGTGTTCTCCATTGGATGAATTCTTTAGAGCAGCATAGATCTAACAATTTAGGCATATAGTCCAATTCAAATGAGCATGAATCCATATAGCCATTTAAAATAACACAAAGGACTTAGAAAACAGAGTTGATAGGGAAGGCTGTGCATTTGGGTTTTTTTATTTTAAAAAATCTTGAATATTTGGGTATGCTTTTCCTCTATAACATGAAGCCAGACAAAGTGGGCATTTTGGTGAGCCAGCCTGATGGAGGGATTAAGAATCGTCCCCAAGGAGGTCAGGTGGAAAGAACAATTTAGTGGGGGAGGGGACTCTCAAGGGCTGTGAAAGCCATCCTTGCAAGGTGACATTGCTACAGACATCGAAAGGACTCAACTGAAGCCCACTTTTGTTGCCTGGACAATTCAGTGAATTGGTCATTTGGCAAATGGGTCCACAGAGGTGGTTTCATACTAACCTAGAGTCTTTGTGAAAATACAGACTTCTGGCTGTGTGCCGTGGTGCACACCTGTATCCTAGCAGTTCAGGAGGCTAAGGCAGGAGGATCTTGAGTTCAAAGCCAGCTTCAGCAAAAAGCAAGACACTAAGCAACTCACTGAGACTCTGCTTCTAAATTAAAAAAAAAAAAATAGGGCTGGGGATGTGGCTCAGAGGCTGAGTAACCCTGAGTTCAATTCCTGGTACTCAACCCGAAGAAGGGGTTGGGGTGTGGCTCAGTGGTTAAGCACCCCTGGATTTAGTCATTCACGGTACCAAAAAAAAAAAATTAGCAACTTTATGCAATAGAACAATGCTTTTCAAATAGTGGCATCAGCTCACTTGAAATTCTGAATCAGTTTAATGCAGAAGTGTCCCCTCCTGGTAGCCCATTGGCATTCCTGGGCAGCTTTAAGACATTGAAAGGCAGTTGAGAGGTTGGGAACTACAGATTTAGTGGGCTGTGGTGGGAATTCCTTTGTAGTATACGTAAATATAATTTCAGATTGAATAGGGGTACTGGGTCTCAATGTAAAGTGGCTTTCCTGCTGTAGATTGCATAAGAATATAAACTTCACAAGGGCTGAGACTGTTTTCTCATCAGTTCTATATCCAGAGTCTGGAACAGTGCCTGGCATATGGTGACCACTCAAGAAATTTATTGTGTCAAAGAATAAGTGACACTCTTCACTTCCTTTTAGCAAATAGAATATATTGAATAGCACTGGGAGGTAGCTCAGTGGTAGAGGGCTTGCCCAGCGTGTGTGAGTTCCTGGGTTTGATCTCCAGTACCCCCCCCACACACACACACATGTGTATGTGATCCTCATCTCCTTGATGCCAATCCTTATCTCCCCTGGCCTTTAAAAGGAGACACTCAATAAATATTTGCTAAATAAATAAATGAATGACCACTTTTGCATCTTCCCTACAGATAGTAAGCACTGAAAAAAAATTAAGAAACAAAAGGAGGACCTAATCTTTATTTTCACTACACATACTAGGTGCTCAATAAAAAATTTGTTAGGGAAAAAAACAAATGAATAAATGATTGCTCCTCCACAATATCTGGTACACAGTAGGCCCTCAGTAGTAATTTTAGATAAATAATCCTCCATCTTCCTCTGACACATAGTAGGTACTTGATATATAGCTATTAAATAAATTAATGAGGTTTCTCACTCTTGAGTTAACCCACACTTTCTTTCTCTTCTAGTGCATAAATCTTGCTTTTCTAAAAAAATCTCTGCTGTGCCTCAAAACAATTCATTACTTTCCAGGCACAAGCCACACATCTGTAAACCCAGCAATTTGGGAGGCTGAGGCAAAGGGATTACTAGCTTCAGCAATTTATCGAGGCCCAAAGCAACTTTGTGAAACCCTGTCCTGAAAAATTTAAAAAGGCAAGAGATGTAGCTCAGTGGTGAAGTGCCCCTGTGTTCAATCCCCACTACAAAAGTTAAAAATTAACTAATATATACCTCCTGGCATACCATAGGCACTCAAATATTTATTGCACAATGAACAAATGATTCCCTGTCCACCTCCCCTAACACGTTAGGTGCTCAATGAATGAATGCCTTTTCACCTCCTTAGATTTCCAAAACTACCTAAGGACACAGACAGGGAACACGAACACTATTAACATCATCATCTGCACAGTGGACTACCTCCTGCGGCTGCAGGTGAGGATGAGACCTCCCAGGTGGGACCTGCCGCAGGGCCGCTGTGGGACCATGAGTGACCTCAGCACCTCTCACACCCTGCCCACCCCACAGGAGTCCATCAGTGACTTCTACTGGTACTACTCGGGCAAGGATGTCATTGAGGAGCAGGGCAAGAGGAACTTCTCCAAGGCCATGTCGGTGGCAAAACAGGTGTTCAACAGCCTCACTGAGTACATACAGGTAGGGCCAGCACGCTGGGATGGGAGGAGGGGGCAGCCCTGCATCTAGTGCCCTGCCTGGGCTCACGCAGCCCCCTGCCCCAGGGCCCCTGCACCGGGAACCAGCAGAGCCTGGCGCACAGCCGCCTCTGGGACGCAGTGGTGGGATTCCTGCACGTGTTCGCCCACATGATGATGAAGCTCGCTCAGGTTCGAGCCCCTCTGATCTTCCTCGGCCTGCATCCGGGCATCCCGGACTGGTCCCTTTCCAAGACCTGCCCCCTTGGTCAATTTCTCTCTCCAACGCTCCCGGCAAGTTCCAGACTGGTTTCCGCCCCCTGGCCCGATCCACCTTCCTCCCAGATTGCCTCCAGCATGAGCCCGCCTCCTCCCTGCGCCCACCAATCCGCCAGTTTCCCACCCGCACTTCCATTGGTTGAACGTGCTGGGCTCCACCCCTTCTGGTCGCAGCTCCTCTATGATTGGCTGACGTTCTTTTCTCTCTGCGGAGAGCCCTGGGGTGGGGCGGGGCCGGCCGCTAGGGCAGAGCGGGTGAAGAGCTTGCTCCCTTTGTCCTGCCTGCGGCAGATGACGCCTGTGCCAGGCCTCTGTGAAGTAAGGTCCCAACTCCAGAACCCTCGTGTCCCCGTCTTCCCCACCCCCTTGTGCCTCGCAGCCTCGCTAGTGCCGCGCCAACGCTTCGTCCTTTGCTCTGCTTCCGTTTGATAAGCATATTCGAGGCTGCCATAGAGAGTTGGGCAGTGCCTGACGTCAGGACGGGCACTGTCCTGACCTAGACATCATCCACATAGCGATGTCTGCGTTACAGTAGTTCCCAGCAGGTGGCAGTGAAGCATCCTGTATATTGCAGTTTCCCAGCAGGAAATGTCTTGACGGGAAACTTTTTCTAATTTACCCAAAGGTGCCACAGGGGCTGGCAGCAACCCTTTCCGCTGTCCTCTGACTTTGGTGAAGGAGGTCAACTAGGAGCGCAGTTCCTCAGTGTCAGGTCGTTGGTGTCATCTTAAAATGCTGGAGGAAGTCCACCTCTAAATCCTGCAGCGTTAGTTTATTGGCCAAGGTCTAGGTCTAGGTCTAGGTTGGAAGGTACAGAAATCCAATGCCAAGTGGGGGCTTAAGGCGGGAAAATGAATTTAGAAGTTTGCATCACAGATCTGGGCTTAGGCTGGGGTTAGCAGGAAAGTCTGTCTCCTCTTTGGCTTCACTCTCAGTCAGGGTCTCTGCACGGGCAGGAAAAATGGCGCCTCAGGCTTCCCTTCCCCTAACATGCCCAGTGGGAAAGAGCATCTCTTTGCTCAAAGCACCAGAAAAAGACCTGAGATTCCATCTGATTGGACATTGAGTCATATGACCCTTCCCTGAATCAAAGGGAAGAAAGTGGTGATTGGTCAGACCTAGTCTTATACCCACCCCTAGAACTCAGGATGCACCGTGAGAATAGAATCTGGAGCCCCACCCAGTTGAGGAATTAAAAGAAGAGAGGGACTGGATCATGGTCAGACCCAAACTGCAGACGCCCATTCATTTTAGGATTTTGAAGTCCTGGAGTGTCGGAACCTTAGAATCTGAATGCAGAGTTTTGGAACTATGGAAATATGTTAGAATCAGAATCAGCACCTTCTAGAATAGCATGGAGGACGAAGGAGCTCCTCCCAGTCCTGTCCATTCTGTTAGGTGGAACCATGTGACATTACCATTCTGTGTGTTCAAATGGTCACATATTGGCAATTTCATGTGACTCAATCTAATGCAAATGCCAGAAGGTGGAAATTTGACTCTGCTGGCCCTACGCCAGGCTCTGTGGCAGGGAACACAGGGCACTACCATCTTCCCCTCAGAGAGCTTACCAGGAAGCACGGGGCTACCTCCCCAGCCTTCCTCCTGAACTCCGAATCCCACCTTTCCCATCACATGTTATATTTCAATACGCATGTCAGCACCCTCCACAACCAGGCACCCCTTTCCAGATCTGGGCCTCTGTCTTCCTTTGTCCATCTGCTTCTGTCCAGAATGTCCGCTCCTGAGGCATTTAGACCTCTTGTCTGCCAGCCCCACACCTGTCACATCACCTGCTGGGCCTGCTCCCTTCCCCCAAGTGCCAGTCCCACCCCCACAATCTTGTCTCTCTGTCCCCTCCCCTGCTTCCGAGGAACATGTCTGGACTCGGGTCCCCTCGGAGGTAAGAAGGGAGAAAAAAGGGGGTCTTAGGCCCGATGGGTAAGTGAGGGGGGCAGAAGCAGCTGGCGGTGGGGGAAGTGTCTCTGCAGAGGCCCCCCCTCACCCGCCGGGACATGGGATCTCTAGGACTCCAGCCAGATAGCGCTGCTGAAGGAGCTGCTGGACCTACAGAAGGACATGGTGGTGATGTTGCTGTCACTATTGGAAGGTAAATACCAGAGGGTGGGTATGGGGACAGTACAAAGGTTCAGACAAGACTGAACATGACCCTCTGAGACCGGGAGACTCCAGCTCTCAGCCCTAGCTGACATGATGACATTAGTGTCAGGGTCAGTAAGTTGTTGAAGAGTTTGCAATAGCAAGCCCAGCAAACACTTACTGAGCTTGTACTATAGGGGGGCCCTGAGTGTATTATACTAATTTATTGAGTCCCCAGAAAAATCTTAAAAAGTGTGTGGCCTATTATAAAAGTGGATACTATATTTATAAATTTAATATTTATTTGTCAAGTGTAACAACATATTTTATCATGTATTCATATTTATTTATTAACATCAGTTAGCTTTTGCTGTGTAACAAATATCCCCCAAATGCAACAACTTGAAACGATATATTTTTACTAATTAATAAAACAGTTTAAGAAACACACAAACATACATTCCTAGAGAATTTTAAATCAAATGTGGCAAAATGAAAACAATCGATGAATCTGGAATATATGAAGGTCCCTTGTACTTACTATTCTTGCAACTTTTACGTAAATTTAGATTATGTTATAATGAAAAGCTATGAGAAAATGAATAGGAGGCACACCCCAGCCACTGCCTGTAGAGGAAGTGTGGGGTCCCAGTTTGCCGTAGTCTCCACCTCTCCCTGCTGTCTTCCCTGGGCCACCTTCCTCATCCATGGACCGGATTGACCTCTGTGGACCAGTGAAGCCTTTAGTTGTCTGGGCTGTGAGTCATTGGCTCTAGGTTCAAATCCTTCCCCACCCGCTTACTGGCTATGTGGCCTGAGTGGGTGATTTTCTCTTGAGCCTCAGTTCTCTCATCTGTAAAACCAGAGAGGAACACCCACTTCCCTTACAAGGCTGTCATGAGATGATGTAGTGCTGGGACATCACCTGCGCAGCCTCTGGCTCTCGCTGCCAGCCTGTGTCCCTCTCTTTTTATTGGTGATGTCACCAGCTAGCGGGGGAGCTAGGCGAAGGTGAGATCAGCCGGGTTGGCCAGGGGCGCTTATGGAGATCAGGAGGTGACCCTCGGAGGGAAGGTTTGGGAGCTGGGGGGCAAGCTTCCACCTGCACAGAGGTGGGGACCTCGGGCGCTTCTGGTGGCTTCTGAGTAGAGAGGGACAAGCCCAGGGAATCCAGAAAGGGGCTCCGCCGAGCTGCACTGACTGGGGCTGCCCACAGGGAACGTGGTGAACGGCATGATTGCCCGGCAGATGGTGGACATGCTGGTGGAGTCCTCGTCCAACGTGGAGATGATCCTCAAGTTCTTTGACATGTTCCTGAAGCTCAAGGACATCGTGGGCTCTGAGGCCTTCCAGGACTACGTCACCGATCCTCGCGGTCTCATCTCCAAGAAGGACTTCCAGAAGGTGGGTGCCTGGTGGGGGGGGGGCTGGGTCCAGGGGGGATGCCAGCTGCCAGCCGGGGCTTCCTGGCTCCCTGCCTTGAGCAGGAGATCTCTCTGGAAGCCTCTATTTCCTTACCTGAAAAATGGGATAGAATAGGACTTGGGTTGTTTTGAGGATGAAATGCATCAACAGTAACATAAATGAGAACCATTGTTACTGTTATCTTTCTTAATAGTTTTAACATTATCATAATTAGGAACAGGGATCTGTTATTCAATCAACAGACATTTACTGGGTTTTTTTTCTGAGCCCAGCTCTGTCCTGTGGACCCAGCAACAACCCAGACAGACATAGCCCCTGCCTCCATGGGACTTAGAGTCTAACTGAGTAGGCCTTCATTCCATTTTCACATCCTGAAGAAACTTTTTACTTTGTCAAGGATCCAACCCAGAACCTGGAGTTGCATTTAGGGATCTCGTCTCTGCCCTGTTAAGCCATCACTAACTAGGCCACTTCGGGTCTGAACAATGAAGTTGTTGGGAGGGGTGGAATGGAACCAGCTTCTTCGGGAGCTGGATCCTTCTCTGTCTGCCTCTCCCGGGCCAGCTACGCCATCTGACCATTTTTTTTTTTTTTGGTACCAGAAATTGAACCCGGGGTGCTTGACACCTGAGCCACATCCCTGGTCCTTTTTATATTTTATTTAGAGACAGGGTCTCACTGAGTTGCTTAGGGTCTCACTGAGTTGCTTAGGGCCTCACTAAATTGCTGAGGCTGGCTTTGAACTTGCGATCCTCCTGCCTCAGCCTCCCACGTTGCAGGGATTACAGGCGTGCACCACTATGCCTGGCTTCTCTGCCATCTGTCCCAATGCACCCCGGGCAAGTCACTGTCTTCCGTGAGCCTTAGATTTCTCCTTTGTAAAATGGGGAGTCAGTGGATCACAGAAACTACAGTGGAGGTAGCAGCCCCTGGGATACGGTGCACACCCTAGAGACGGCGGCTGCTATGCTTACTGCCTGAATTTGTGGCGGGGGTTGCTGAGGATGAACCAGAGCCTTGTGCATGCTGAGCATAGTTCTGCCACTGAGCTGGACCCCAGGCCCCAGATCTCTCCCATCCCCATCTTAATTGTGCATTTGGAAATAACTTCAGGTTTGTAGATGAGTTGCATAAACATATCATTTCTGCATACCCTCCCCCAGGCTGCCTGGATGTTAGTTTTTTACCAAATTTGCTCCATCACGATTTCCCTTTACCTCTAGATACTGCAGTGTGTATTTCCTGAGCTCAAGTTCATTCTCTTACATAACCACAGAACAATTATGCAAATCAGGCAACTCACAGTGATACCTGCCGCTGCCTGACCCTCAGATGGCATTCAGTTCTCTCATGGTGAAGAGATTTTTTGTCTTTGTCAAGATCCAGCCCAGGAGCCTCCCCTGCTCCCCAGCGCAATGCCTGCTTCCCTAGCCTCTCCCCGCACTCCTGGGAGCCCCGCCTTCCCAGCCCATCTCTCTAGCCTCCTAAATGTCACTGTGGTTCAGTGGTGGAGCACTTGCCTAGCATGCAAGATACCGCGGGTCCCATCCCAGCACTGCAGAAAGGAAAGAGAACATCACGGACCCGAGCACTTCACTGTCATGAAATGAGCTAATATTTATGATATTTTCATTCCATGCCAGGTCCCATGTGGAAATGAATCAGCTCATTTCATCCTTATCCCAGTCCCTGGCGGTCAGGGCCGCTTTGTCTTCCCATTTTACAGATGTGGAAACTGAGGTTTGGGGAAGTGATGTGTCATGCCCAGGTCACCCAGCTAGGTGACAAATCTGAGATTAGAACTTAGGTAGCCCCATACTAAAGTACACTGGCCCAGATCCATCTTCTAATCTAGTCTAATAAACAGTCCAAGGGGCTGGGGATATAGCTTAGTTGGTATATCACATGCACAAGGCCCTGGGTTCAATCCCCAGCACAACAAAAATAAATAAATACATAAATAGCAGGAAGCCAGATGCAGAGTACACCTAGGACTTGGTCCCATGGACTCAGGAGGCGGAGGCTGGCTGGTCACAAGTTAGAGGCCAGCTTCAGCAACTTAGCAAGACCCGCTCTCACAATTAAAAAATAAATTAAAAAAAAAGGGCTGGGGATGTGGTTCAAGAGACTGGCAGGAGGTTCTGGGAGAAGGAGGCCGCAAGAGAACCAAAAAGAAAAAAAATCTGGAAAGAGAAAAAGAGAACCAAAAAGCACTATGAGGGAGGTAAAGTGCGCGTCATTCATTTTATTTATTCATTCGTTTTTTTGTTTTTGGTACCAGGGATTGAACCCAGGGGTTTAACCACTGAGCCACATCCCCAGCCCTTTTTGTATTTAACTTAGAGACAGGGTCTCCCTGGGTTGCTTAGGGCCTTGCTAAGTTTCTGAGGCTGGCTTTGAACTCAAGATCCTCCTGCCTCAGCCTCCTGAGCCGCTGGGATGACAGGCGTGTGCCACCGCGCCTGGCTCACATCATTCATTTTTAAATGGCTAAGGATCCCTCCAACGTGTGGGGCTCCCAGATCCAAGGTTTGATGTCGTTTTACAGCTCAGCATTCACAGAGTTCCAATCTAGAACTCGGGAAGTTGTTCTTGTGTCATCGTTTTTGAAGACATGATTTGTTCACCTGATTTTTTTTTCAATGTACCCTTTCTCCCCTTCCCCCTTCTATTAGTTTTGTATCCTACATCATTTTTCCCACAAAAATACAAATACTCTTATTTTCCTCCTTCCTTTCATAATAGGGTACTATTTGCCAGTCTGTATTACTTAACAAAATATTCTGGAGATTGAAGAGCTTCCTCATGCTTTTTTTATAGGTGCTCGGTTTTCTACTTTGTGTGTATATTATGGTTTATTTGCCGGTTCCCTGTCAAGGGACGCTTGTTTTGTTCCTAGCGTTCACTAATACAACCCATGCGGCAGTCAGGGCTGCCATGGATGGTTTTGCAAGTTGTGCAATGCACAAGGGTGCAGTTTACAGCACAGTGTACGTTTGTTGGTGTATTACTGCCAAACTCCAGCAGGTGGAAGTGAGCGTGCTAAGAAAGGCTCTGTGAGCCACTGGCAGTGCCGGCTGTCATGAACACACGCTCTGTACATGAGTAGTTCATATCAGAGGATAGATTTCCAAGAGGACTGCTGGGCTCAACGGTAAAATAAATGGACTTGTCATCTGAGATCTTGCCTTTCATGTTCCCCTCCTATTAGTGACATTGAGAGTGCCTGTTTCCCCATGGCCTTGCCACCAGATCGCATTCTCAAATCTTGGATTTTTGCCAATCTGATGGGTAAAAAATAGGGTCACCGTGCAATTTTAACTTGCATGTCTCCCTCCCATGAGGCGGCTGGGGCTCTTTGCGTGCTATTTCTTTTATCTTTCTGTGAATCGACCCTATCTTGACTCATTTCTATTGAAACATTGGTATTTTTTTCCAGGGGCTCTTTATATACTGGATTGGTTAAAACTTTATTAGTGGTAGGAGTTGTGTCTATTTTTCGTTATTCATCATTTGTCTTTTGACTTACTTTCTGGTGTTATCTTGGTGATGCAAAATACTTGGTTTTTACATGGAAAATATTTTATTTTACTTTTTATTTTTTTATTTTTTTATTTTTTGATACTAGAGATTGAACCCAGAAACACTTTACTCCTAAGCCACATTCCTAGTCCTTTTTATTTATATTTTATTTTGAGACAGGGTCTCACTAAGTTACTTAAGACTTTGCTAAGTTGCTGAGGCTGGCCTCGAACTTGCAAATCAGTCCTCTTGCTTCAGCCTCCCAAGTTGCTGAGATTATAGGCGTGTACCACTGCACCTGGCTTATATTTTAAATATTTTTTATTAATTTTTAACTAAATAGGTAATATTAGCCAAACAGGAATACATTCTTCTTTTAAAAGTTAAGAATTTATAGTCAGGGTTACTGTCACCTTTGGTCCTCATCTCTAGTCCTGCTGTCATCCCACATCTCCAAAGGCTGCCATTGTTACACAGGGGTAAATATCTCCCTAGATATTTTTTTTTCTGCATTTCATTCATATGCAAATTTGCATCAAAATATAGCAATGCTTTATAATTCACAAGTTCTTCCTGGTTGGTTTAGTTCTTGACAGTTTACAAAACATGTCTCCACTGATGAAGGGCTTTGCAGATTCCAGAACATCTTCTTTGGTTAAAAAGCCTTTGAGGGGGAACCTGGGGTCATGGCACAGTGGTAGAGCGCTTGCCTAGCTTGCATGAGGTACTGGGTTCGATCCCTGGCACCACCTAAAAAGAAATAAAATAAAGGTATTGTGTTCATCTACAACTAAAAACTAAAAGAAAAATTTTTAAAGGAAAAAAAGACTTCATTTTAAGTAAAAGTATCTTCATTGAGATATAATTCACATGCCAGCAAACCCACCCATTTCAAATGTGCAGTTCTGTGGCTTTTAGTATATTTACAGAATCGTGCCATCACCACTACAATCTAATTTCAGAACATTTTTAAGCACCCAAAAAAGGGAACCCCATGCCCTTTGTTTTATCTATTTATTTGCAATGGTTGTGATTACACTTTTAGCAGCAGTTGCTTTACTTAGCAGGGCCTTTAGCCATCACTTCCTGTTACCCCTCCCCCAACCCCCGAGGATCCATTCTTGGGCTTTGTCTCTCTGTCGATTTGCCTATTCTGGACACTTTGTATCAATGGTGTCCTACAGTGTGTCATCTTATAAGATTTTTTTTTTTAATTTGACAAACCACAATGGCATTAGCACTGCTAACCAAAGGCAAAATGATAAAAATGAAACAAAAAGTATCTGTAATTTTTTTTTAATACCAGGGATTAAACTCAGAGGTGCTTAACCCCTGAGCCACATCCCCAGCCCTTTTGATTTTTTTATTTTGAGACAGGGTCTCGCTGAGTTGCTAGAGCCTTGCTAAAATGGCTGAGGCTGGCTGTGGATCAGGATCCTCCTGCCTCAGCCTCCCGAGTGCTGGGATTACAGGTGTGTACCACCGCGCCAGCTCATAATTCTTTAAATCATCAAAGATCTAGTCAGTGTTTAAGTTTTCAGCTATTTTATCTACTGTTTTTCAGTTTCTTAGAATCCAAACACCATCTACCCATTGTGATTGGTTGATGTTTCCTTCAATTTCCTTTAATCTATTGCTTCCCCCTTGGTCCCTTTTTCTCTGTCCTTCCCTTTTATCTGTTGAACACCCCGGTGCTTGGTCCTATAGGGCAGCATTGCCCAACAAACAGATTAGGAGCAACATGTATAATGTAAAATTTTTTAGTAGGCACACTTTTTAGAGTAAGAAGAATTATGTGTAACTTAGTATTTCCAAAGCATCATTTCAAAATTATTATTATTTTAATTTTTTTAGTTGTCGTTGAACACATTACCTTTATTTTTATTTGTTTTTATGTGGTGCTGAGGATCGAACCCAGCGTCTCGCATGTGCTAGGCGAGTGCTATACCACTGAGCCACCACCCCAGCCCATGATTTCAAAATTATTAATTGGATATTTTGCATTGTTTCCCCATGACGTCTCTCATGGGCTAATGGTGTCCTAGTCGCAGAGTTCCCCGTGATCTGAGTCTGGTGGATGCAACCTCCTGGTTTCACTTCACATGTTCCTCTGTCCCTGTTTCCTATAAACTGGATCTTAAGTTGGAGGTTTTTAATCACATCCTGGTTTGGGGTTTGTAGGGTTTTTTGTTTGTTTGCCAGGATCCTTATGTGGTTGTGTGTCCATCTGTTAGGAGATGCACCCCTCCGGTCACTTTTTCTTTTGTGTTGTGAGCAGCTGTTGATGTTCAGTGTTCATAAACATTGGCTTCTTAGAGATGGCAAAATGGTGATATTCTCATCTCTGAATGTTGGACTATTTACAAAGCATCATGAGGTTTCCCAAACACAAAGCATCCTGTGCTTCCCCAAACTTGCTTTTCCATTTCTTTATGGTTTAAAAGGCATGTACAGAATTTAAAAGACTTACTGCTTTTCAAAAAGTGGAACAAATTTCAGAACTCTTCTCAACTTTCAAGACGCTTCATGCATTAGACAAATGTGAGTGTATTAGTCAGCTTTCCCTCTCTATAATGAAATACCTGAGGCCATTAACTTATAAAGAGCAAAGGTTTCCTGTGGCCTACTCTTCTGGAGGTTCCAGTCCAAGATCCAGCAGCCCCGTGGCTTTGGGCCTCTGGTGAAGCCAGCATATTATATTACGGCAGGAACACGTGGCAGAGCACACTCACCTCATGAGCTAGTTAGGAAAATCGAGACAGGAAGGCCTCAAGAGTATGCCACCAATGACCAAGGACCTCCCATCAGTCCCACCTACCTCTCAGCAGTGCCACCTCTGTACCAAGCCGTTAGCACCTTGGGGGGCCACTCCAGACCACAGCACGAGGTGAATACATCCTGGGTGACAGGCATGGCCCTAGTCCCGAGGGCACAACAGTGAGCAAAACAGAGACCCTGCCTCAAAGCTGAGAGTTGAGGGACAGTTGAAGTCAGTAAATCAGCAGAATAACTGCAGGCTCTAATCTGTGGTCTGGAGGCGACGAGCCAGCATGGGGGGGGTGCCCTGCATTCCGGGCGGCTGGGGGCAATTTTCTTAGGGGGGGTGTTGGAGCTGTGCCCTATGAAGATGAGGGACATTCTAGTGTCCCAGGCAAGGGGACAGCAAGTGTAAAGGCAGAAAAATGGAAACAGAGGGACAGAAAAGAGGCCAGTGTGGTGCAGGGGGAGGTTGAGGGGAGGGACGAGGGAGAGTCTGAGTGGGGAGAGGGACAGATGTGCAGGGCCACTGGGCTCCAGGGGGACCCTGACTGTTACCCTGACAGAGATGGAGTCCAGGGAGGACTCGTGACCCACTGGGTGTGGGGACAGTGGGGGATCAGAGATGAGGAAGGAGGCTTCTGTGGTGGCGGAGGTGGGAGTCTGGAGCAGGCAGAAGTGGGTGGGTCCTGGGTCTATTTAGAAAGCAGAACTGACAGATCAACGGAGGGATAAGATGTAGGCGGTGAGAAAAAAGAGAAACTCCAGGATGACTCAAAGAGCTTAGCTTGGCACCTAGGTGGGTGGGGACGCTATTCCTGTGATGGCTAAGACTGTGGGCCCAGAGGTCTGGACAGAAAAAGTTCAGTTCTGCATGCTTCCATTACGGGGGGTGGGGGAGACACTACAGAGGGAGGTCAGGTAGGGCTTCTGCTGTAAGAGTCTGGATTCTGGAGAGCGCTCAGGCCCCAGAGACACAGACTTGGTAACCATCCCTGCAGAGTGGCAGGGCCTGGGGCCTCAGTGTTATTTCCTGGAAAATGTATATCTCAAGAAGAAGGTGCAGAGGCCAGCCTCCACAGTTTAGCAAGGCCCTAAACAACTTAGCGAGACCCTGCCTCTAAATAAAATATTGTAAAAGGGCTGTAGCTCCAAGGATAGGGGTCCCTGGGTTCAATTCCCAGGAAAAGAAGAAGGTGCAAATCCCCTACCTGCACCATCCCATCAACCTTTAGAGATCTGGAAGAGAGACTCCAGCAAAGGATGAATAATAGCTAGAGAAGAAGGTATTTCAAATGAAGGCCTTGAGCAAATGGAGGGTGACTCAGAGAGATCAGCAAATCGCAGGAGCAGAGTTCAGGAATGAATGGAGGGGAAAGGGTCCCAGGCCCCCGTGGAGGCGTGGGCTTTAGAGAGGAGACAGTCCCACCGTTTATCTTGGGGAGGTAGGTCAGTGGCGCTAGGGGAGAGGACAGGAGTTCCTGTGTGATGATGTCTCCACGCTCTGCGGTTTCTAGAGCCCTCCATGATTTGCAAAGAGTGTTACTCATTTAGAAAGCATTTTGCAGAGTTCTTGGCTTTTGACAAAGCCCTCCTGACAGCCCGAGGATCTCGCTTCTGTTCAGACTTCGGAGCAGCATTTCTCAGACTGCCTTTTGCAGCCCAGCTGTAGATCAGGAAATTAACTTAGTAAGTCATGACCAGCATCTTTAAAGATAAAAGAGAACTCTGCAGAGTGTGATGCACAGCAAAAGTCAGAATTGTGTCTTGAAACTTTTTTTTTTGAGTCACATTGTAAAATGCTTTCTTACTGCTGTGTGCTCAAGAACCTTTTTAAAAAACTGCCCTCGGGAACCACTTGCCAAGTAGCATAGTAGATCCGCACAAGAATGTCCCATGAAAGTGTTGACTGTAAAGTAAAACAAAACAAAACAGCTGGAAGCCATCTAAACATCCATCACGGGGGACATAGAGATGTTATTTTTATAAGACAGGAATATTACATAGCAGTGAAAATGAATTCATTTGCTCTATCTCAATATTAAATGCATAAAGTTGAATGGGAGAAGGAAGTTTCAAATTGCATGATTATAACAGTGATTGTGTAAGTTAAAATCACAGCGGCACACGTCTGTATTCCCAGCAGGTCAGGAGGCTAAGGCAGGAGGATGGCGTGTTCTAAGCCAGCTTCAGTAACTTAGAGAGGTCCTAAAGCAACTCAGGGAGATCCTGTCTCTAAATAAAATATTAAAAAGGGCCAGGGGATGTGGCTAAGTGGTTAAGCACCACTGGGTTCAATCCCTGGTACCCCCCCTACCCCCCCCCACACACAAATGTACAAAATCACATGTTTTTTTTAATATTTATTTTTTAGTCTCAGATGGACACAATATCTTTATTTTATTTTTATATGGTGCTGAGAATCGAACCCAGTGCCTCACGCATGCTAGGCAAGCCCGCTACCACTTGAGCCACATCCCCAGAATCACATGTTTTTTGTGAGCAACAACTGGACATAGGGAATAGAAGTACTGACAGAGGTTTGGAAGAAGTCACACCAATATAGTGGTCACCTCCAGGAAAGGTGGGAAAGGGCAAAAGGACACAATTTCCACATTTTACCATCTCTGAAAATGTAGTGTCTCTGACAGTGGATGGCAGTTCAGAATTTTTTGTTCTTGTTTTTTGGGGGACATCAATTCACTTTTTTTGACGGGTGAGTATTGGGGATTGAACTCAGGGGCACTCAACCACCGAGCCACATGCTCAGCCCCGTTTTGCATTTTATTTAGAGACAGGGTCTCACCGAGTTGCTCAGCGCCTCGCCGTTGCCGAGGCTGGCTTTGAACCCGCGATCCTCCTGCCTCATCAGCCGAGCAGCTGCGATCCAGGCGTGGGCCCCGCGCCCGGCCTCCTTTCACGTTTTGATGGCTGGTACCATCTTCCCTGTGCCGCCGTCCAGCCAGGAGTCAGCCTTGGGTGCTGGGCGTGTGACTCTGGGGGTTTCCGTCTCTGAGAGAAATCCACAGGTACTTTAGGAAGAGCGCGGAGCCATCTGCGGCCACCCGCTGACCGCCCCTGCCACCCGCAGGCCATGGACAGCCAGAAGCAGTTCTCCGGGCCCGAGATCCAGTTCCTGCTCTCCTGCTCGGAAGCGGACGAGAACGAGATGATCAACTGCGACGAGTTCGCCAACCGCTTCCAGGAGCCAGCCCGCGACATCGGCTTCAACGTGGCCGTGCTGCTGACCAACCTGTCCGAGCACGTGCCGCACGACCCTCGCCTGCGCACCTTCCTGGAGCTGGCCGAGAGCATCCTCGATTACTTCCGGCCCTACCTGGGCCGCATCGAGATCATGGGCGCCTCTCGCCGCATCGAGCGCATTTACTTCGAGATCTCGGAGACCAACCGCGCCCAGTGGGAGATGCCGCAGGTGGGAGATCTGCGCATGCGCCTGCTCGCCTCCCACGGCTGGCCGGTCCTGCGCGCCGGGACCCCACGTGGCTGTACACCCTTTGTGCATTGGCTGGGTTGATGTGCCCTCCGTGCTTGCACACCATGCCCTTGCACACTTACCCTGGAGCTCTGGCGCGTCCCTAGAGCCCTCATGCAGCCACGCCCACTCTGTCTGGTTCTTGAACTCACACGATTTCACACTCCTGTTCACCTTCCCAGCAGTCCCGGATGGGCTCTCTCTTGTCCCTGGCTGGCCTGTGTCCTGTCTTTTGCACACTCACTTTGGGGGCTCTTGGATACCCTGACATGATGGGTGACCCCTCACCAATCCACACATGCCCTCAAACGCCTCCCGGGGTTCCTAGCACACGTTTCAGAAGCCCCCATTTATTCTGAGCCCATGCGTGGGTGCACATTTCGTGCACACTCACCCCTAGCTGGTCATTGTGCCCTCCCGCAGCCCCAGTGTGTGTCATTCATCTCCCACGTGACTTCACTGCAGCCCTGCCACAACCGCGATTACCCGCGCACCCGGGGGAGTCCCCGCCCACCATGCCATCCAGCCACGGGGTTCCCATCCCTCCCTGCACTCCCCATGTAACCTCACACCCTCTCAGCCCTGCCTGTCTCCCTGGTGGCCTTCCTGCATGCCCTCACCTTGCCCGCCAGCCAAGCCTGCACAGCCCTGGTCCGCCCTCCACACCTCCCTCTGTCCTGCAGGAGCCTCTGTCTCTGCACGCACCTCCCCCGCGATCTTGCTTGATCTGCCCTGTCTTGTCGTCCACAAGACTGGGACCCTTCTCACCACCTTAGCTACCTGGCCCCTCGCATCTGCTCACACTTGTCACCAGACTCAGGCACACGTAGGCTCCTGTCCTACATGGAGCCCTGTCCTCGTGCTCTGGGCCTCTTACGCTGACCCCCGGTCTCCCTGGAAGGCTCGCAGCTGCACGGCGGGCCCCAAGGGCACTGACTGCATACTTTAGGCTTTCCCATACCACGCTCCTTGCTGCCCTGCAAGGGGCCCTGGCCCTGCATGTCTGCCCCACGTGCCCATGTCCTCCGTGTGGACTGTGGCCTCCTACTTCCACCGTCTTCCCCTGCCACCACAGCCTCCTCACACCTGCCTCCCCCTGAGGTCTGGGTGCCTCACATTCGAGATCTTTCACACTCCCCCATGTCCCGCGTGGCATCATTGTCCCATCCGGGCCCTGTGTGGTTGCACATCTTTGTACCCAGGATGTCTGCATTTCTGTGCATCTACAAGAAGCCCCCACTCACCGTGGCCTTCACATTGGCTCCCTGTACACACTGTGGAGGGCCTGACCTTCCCCACCCCTTGCTCCGGGGTGCCCGGTTTCCCTTGGTGTCATTCCTCCAAACACTAATCCTGCCACTCCTTCCCATTCCTATGTCCTCCGCTCCTCAAGTGTCCATGTGTGGCCTAGATCGCTCACTAGGCAGTTGGAGGACATGGACAATATATAGCATTTATTAGGTGTGGAGCACTGTTCCAATCACTAAGTATCTACTAACTCATTTAATCTCCATACTAACCCTATGATTATAGGTCCTACTCTTACCTCCCATTTATAGAGGGGGAAACTGAGGCCCACAGAGTTCAGTCAAGGTCATCCAACCCCAGCACTTAGAACTCTCCCCCTCAACCACAATGCTCTGTCTCGAAGAAACTAAAAACACCATTCTGGAGCCAGCCCAATGGGAGGCCAATGCTACCTCTGTCACCTCTCATCTGTGTCACCCTAGGTGCAGGACTTGCTGGGACCACTTTCCCCATCTGTACAGTGAGGGTAATGGCCCATAGAGTTTTGTTAAAAGGCTTAGTTTGGGGCCTGGCCCTTATTGAAGCATATAGGCCTTCCTACAGTGGGTGCTGTAAATGGCCGCTAGTGATCATGTTTAGGTACAGCAAAGTCATGCCCATCTGTGGTCCCCACTACTTAGGAGGCTGAAGCAGGAGGATCAATTTATTCCCCGAGTTAGACCCCAACCTGGCCAACATATTGAGACCCTGTCTCTTAAAAGTAAATATATATATAGTTTTGTGTGTATACAAGTGTGTGACACACACACGATATTTGTTAATTATTTAGCGGTACTGGGAAGGAAACCCAGGGGCAAACTACCACTGAGCTACATCCCCAGCCTTTATTTTTATTTTGAAACAAGTTATCACTAAATTTCAGAGGCTGGCGATCCTCCTGCCTCAGCCTCCAAGTCTCTGGGATGGTAGGCATGTACCACCATGCCCTGTAGAAAATCATTTTTTTAAAGTTGGAATGGTGCTTGCACAGTGAATCTGTCGCTGCCAAGGTCACCCTTGTCCGGAGCCCCTGCTGACGGCGCTCCCTCCTGTCCCCTCTGCTGCCGCAGGTGAAGGAGTCCAAGCGCCAGTTCATCTTCGACGTGGTGAACGAGGGCGGCGAGGCCGAGAAGATGGAGCTCTTCGTGAGCTTCTGCGAGGACACCATCTTCGAGATGCAGATTGCGGCGCAGATCTCGGAGCCCGAGGGCGAGCCCGAGGAGGACGAGGACGAGGGCGGCGAGGCGGCCGAGGGCGCGGAGGAGAGCGCGGCGGGCCCCGAGGGCGCGGCGGGCGCGGCGGCGGCGGGCATGAGCGCGTGGCTCGGGGCGGTGGCGACCCGGGCGCTGCGCGGCCTCAGCTACCGCAGCCTGCGGCGGCGCGTGCGACGGCTGCGGCGGCTGACTGCGCGCGAGGCGGCGACCGCGGTGGTCGCGCTGCTCTGGGCGCTGCTGGCGCGCGCGGGGGCTGCGGGCGCCGGGGCGGCGGCGGGCGCGCTGCGCCTGCTCTGGGGCTCGCTCTTCGGCGGCGGCCTGGTGGAGGGCGCCAAGAAGGTGACCGTGACCGAGCTCTTGGCGGGCATGCCTGACCCCACCGGCGACGAGGTGCACGGCGAGCAGCCCGCTGGGCCGGGCGGCGATGCTGACGGCGAGGGCGCGGGCGAGGGCGAGGGCGACGCCGCCGAGGGCGCCGGTGACGAGGAGGCGGCTGCGGAAGAGGCAGGACCGGGCGGCGTCGACGGGGCTGTGGCCGTGGCCGATGGGAGCCCCTTCCGGCCCGAAGGGGTTGGCGGTCTTGGGGACATGGGCGACACGACGCCGGCGGAGCCGCCCACACCAGAAGGCTCCCCCATTCTCAAAAGGAAACTGGGGGTGAGGGGACAGCAGGGTGTCAGTGTGGAGAGAGGGGGTGGGAGGGAGGAGGCTCAGGGAGTGGGTGGAGGGAGCACGCGGGGAGGGGGCGAGAGTCAGGAGGAATAGACGAGGACCTCAGGGACAGGGAGGCTCAGAGCGACTCAGGGACAGACACCTGGAGAAAGGCTTGCTGGGTGCTGGGAGAGAGAAAGATACCCCGAGTCCGGGGGAGCCCGAGACCTAGGAGGAAAGGGACCACGACCCAGAAAACCCAAGGAGACAGAGTCCTGGACACTCGGAAAGACTCTCAGAGACACTTGGTTGTGGGAAATGAAGTAACCCACATGGGAAAGGTCCCCAAAGTGTCCTGAGGCCCATGGAGCGGTGACTGCCACAGTTGTCTGCCACAGTTGTCTGCCACAGGTGTCGAGGTGATGAGAGGCCCAGGGGACCAGAGCTCCTCTTGGAGTCGGTCTTACTCTGCAGGGCTTTGGGCCAGGCCTTCACCTGGGGAGCCTCGGTCCCCTTGGTCCCCTCTGCCATAAGCCCTTTTGGTGAGGCAGGTGTAGAACTCGGATTGCCAGGCGGTGTGAGAAGCAGGGACAGAGGGGACAGGTAGTCAGCACTGGAGAAGGCTTAGACCTGTGTCCTGTCCCCAGGTGGATGGAGAAGAGGAGGAGCTGCCTCCAGAACCCGAACCCGAGCCTGAGCCTGAGAAAGCCGAGTGAGTGCCCTGGGGCGTCCCGGCCCCTGTCACTGCTTCCCTTCTGGACTGGGAGGCCCCTGAGTTCAGTGCCCTAAGTTGTCTTTTGACCAGAGCATCATCCAGCCCAGACCCAAGCACGGGGAGGGACCTGTGGAGGGAATCAGGGAAGCCGGGCACAGTCAGGAGGCTGAAGCAGGAAGGTGGCAAGTAGCTCCAACTAGCCCGGCTGGTGGCCTATGCCGGGTTCACAAGATCCAGGTTCATAAGATCCGGCTACATCAATTGCCAGGTGAAGAAGGCGCGAAGCACACAGAAATCGGGAATGCCTTTTCAACATCTGAGCAGCTCTTGACCTTGGGGATCTGTTGGAAAGAGAGAGAGCTTGTGCCTGGATTCTTTATTTTTATTGGGGGGGGGGGGGACACACAAAGGGAGACTCAGTGGAATGTTCTTTCTAAATAAGGCAAGGGGTCAGGTTTCAGGGGCTTGGTTCTAGCTTCCTGATGTCTTGAGGTCAGTAGATTGATTGACATCTTGGCAAGTCACACCCATCTCAGGTGCTGTGTGGCAACACAGGCAGAGTGAGAGGAAAGTGCCCAAGTGTGTTGCAGGGCCCAAAGAGCATGTGACACCAGGCTGGTCCTCCCATACGCTCAGGTGTGCATAGCTCACACACAACCCCGTGGCTGGCACGTGACAGGCAAGTTCTAGGGCAGCCTGAGCAACTAGCAATTTAGTGAGACCCTGGACAAGGACAGGGGCTGTAGCTCAGTAGAAGAGCACCACTGGCTTCAATCCCTAGCACTGGAAAAAACAAAAAAAGATAGAGAAATGAATGCTCCCCGCTTGCCACCAGCCTGTGTGCGCCTCCCTCTATCGGGAACACTTTCCCAGACTTCTTTCTCCAGGAGGCTGCTTTGACATCTGCCCCTCCTAAGTTGAGCAGGTATCTCTTCTAGGTTCCCGCCACCCTCTGAGCTTCTCCTGTCCTACCAAGGACCCCTCACCCCATTGGGCAGGACGCCATGAAGGCAGAACCTGAGGGTGCCTTGTCCCCAGCACCATCCAGACCTGGCATGGCATGGGCCCCCAGAGAGTGGCTTTGAGTGAATGAATTGCTCGGGTGCTCCCTGACTGTGTGTGTCCTGCCCTGCAGTACGGAAAACGGGGAGAAGGAAGAAGTCCCTGAGCCCCCGCCCGAGCCCCCCAAGAAGACAGCACCTCCTCCTCCCCCTCCAAAGAAGGAGGAAGCCGGAAGTGCTGGGATGGAATTCTGGGCGGAACTGGAAGTGCAGAGGGTGAAATTCTTGGTGAGTCCCAGCAGGGGTTTGCTGAAAGTCCTCTCCCAAAGAGAGCTGCCTCTGTCCCCATGCTGGTCCTGAGCTCACAGTTCCAGGCCCCTCTCCAAGAGGAGTCCAGGCTGGTGAGAAGGCAGAACTGTGCCAGAGGAGCCAGGGCCTGGTACAGGCAGCATTTCCAGGTGGCCCCCACTTGGCTCCTCACTGTCTCTTCCACCCCTTTGCTCATCTGGAGACCTCTCCCCAGCCTCCAGCCACAGCGAAACCCATCTGAGGCCATGTTCTGCCCTCCACTGTGGCCAGTCTCTTGGGTCTGAGCCCCACACCCGCCCCAGCTCCCTCCTTCTATGGAGGCCTGAGCTCTCGCAGCTCCTGGGCAGGGTCCGTTTCCTCATCGGTCCAGAAGGAGGGAGGGTGTTTGGGAGGCAGGGTCCTGTCTCCTCTCCAGACCACCCCGGAGAGGGTTGGGGGGCATAGTGGATGGGGGGGGTTAGTGAGGATTCGTGGTAGGAGTAAAGGATGGAGGGAGACGTGGAGAGAGAAAGGAGAGGTGGGAGAAGATGGGCCCTGCTTGGGGTGAAGCCAACAGGGACCTCACGGGAAGCAGCGTAGCACAGAGGATGGGTGGGCTCTGGGTCTGACTGCCTGGGTTCACATCCCACGTCTGGGCTGGAGACGTAGCTTAGCAACTGAGCACTTGCCTAGCGTGTGCAAGGCCCTGAGTTCAATTCCCAGTGCCTGTGCATGTGTGTGTGTGTGTGTGTGTGTGTGTGTGTGTGCATGCACACCACTCAGAATCCTAGATTTGCCACTCTTTAGCTATGTGAGCTTGAGCAAGACACCACTTACCCGGTCGTCAATTTCTTCATCTGTAAAGTGGGCATAAGAGCAGTACCCACTTCATAGGGTTATAAGAATTAATCAATATTTTATATAAAGCTCTTAGCCCAGGTCTTGGTATACAGCAAGTACTTAATAAGCAGGAAGTTGTGGCACCAACTATTGAGCACCGGGGTGCTCTGATCGTGGGTAAGTGATGGGATGGATTCTCCAGCAAAGAAGCAGGGCTGTGAGCTCCCTCTCTCCCTTCCAGAACTACCTCTCCCGGAACTTCTACACGCTGCGGTTCCTTGCCCTCTTCCTGGCGTTTGCCATCAACTTCATCCTGCTGTTTTACAAGGTGCTGGTCGTGTGGGGCGGGAGGCTCCATCCCCCACAGCTTCCCAGAGCCCCTGCCGCAAAGGGACAGGGTGTGGGGCTCAGCATTCTTAGGGACCCTAAGATCTTGGGGCCTGGACAGTGGATCTCGGGACCCCAGAGGGGTGGGCTGTGGTTTCTGGGTCCTTCTGGGCAGGAGGGTGTCAGAGCAGGAGCCAGCTGGAGCTGTGTTCCTGGCCCAGCTCTGCCACCTGCCCGCCCCGTGCTCAGGTGCAGACCCTTCCCTCTGGGCCACTCACTGACTCAGTCACACTTGCTGCTTTCATGTCCCCAAAAGAGATGTTCATGGGGAGGCTCAAGTGGGCAACTCACAGGGTCTAAGGAAAGGCAAGGGCTAAGAACCAGGCCTCCCGAAGGACAAGGGATCTTCCCAGGGGTCTAAACAACAAGACAGAAAGGCAAGCCAGAGAGGCTGCATGATGGTAGGCCAGGTGCTTAACCTCAGTTTCCTCATCTGCAAAATGGGCTGGTCACTGTGTCTATCCGCTAGAGCTGTGAGGATTAAAAGATGATTAGTATGTGCAAAGTACTTAGCCCAGTACCTGCAATATAGAAAGTGCTGAGCAATTGCCGGCTACCAGTCATCTCTGTTAGTGTCATTTGGGGTCAGTCTCTTTAGGACTCTGCTATCAAGATGAACCAATTTGGGACTGGGGCTCAGTAGTAGAGCGCTTGCCTAGAACAGGTGAGGCAGTGGGTTCCATCTTCAGTACCACATTAAAAAATAAATAAAGATATATATATATATATATATATATTTAAAAAAGAACCAATTCTGCTTTTGGTCCTCTTGTCACTCAGTTCAATGGGCACATTCCCAGGACAGTCTGATTTTCAAGCTCAGCCCTGGGCCCTCCCCTCCATCTTGATTGACAGTCCTGAGATCCTGATAGGGGCCCAATCCAGCCTCAGGAATGGAGGCTGCTAATTGTGTTAGTGGGTTCTGGCTGTGGCAGACGAGGTGCCAGGATACCAGATCCCCTCCCTGATGGACTCCTCTCCCCTCCTCAGGTCTCAGACTCTCCACCAGGGGAGGACGACGTGGAGGGGTCAGCAGCTGGGGACCTGATGGGTGCAGGGTCTGGTGGCGGCTCTGGCTGGGGCTCGGGAGCAGGGGAGGAGGCGGAGGACGACGAGGATGAGAACATGGTGTACTACTTCCTGGAGGAGAGCACGGGCTACATGGCGCCTGCGCTGCGGTGTCTGAGCCTGCTGCATACACTGGTGGCCTTTCTCTGCATCATCGGCTACAACTGCCTCAAGGTGGGCCATGACCATGGTCCTGGGCAGAGCTTTGGAGGGAGCAGGGATGCTGGGGCGGGGACAGGAGCAGGGGCTGTCACAGAGGGCTTGAGATTGGGGCACTGGGTGCAGGATTGGGGTCTTCAACAAGGGTGGCATTTGAACTGGAAACAGAAGCCGAGAAGCCAAGTCTAGAATTTTCCACACCATGCTTGTGCGACTGTGATAATTTCTGGGTCAGGAGGCAAACTTGTCATTGGGAATGTTGCTTTCTGCACGTTGGTCAGTGGGTCAACTACGATCTCTAGGGGTCCCTGGGGTCTTGGACATAACATGGATGTCAACAGGGATGTGGGCTCTGACGCCACAGGTGCCTGAGGTTGTCAGTGCCTCGCGGGTGTGTCATGATGGGTCCATTTGGGCTCCATGAGGTCTGGCAGTTTTCATGAATCTTGTTACTGTTAAATGAACAGAGTTCTCTTGACCTTGGCTTTGGCAGTGCTGTTCCCACCGCCTGCAATGCCCGGCCCCACGTCCGTTCCTTCCCACCTGCCTGAGGTCCGAGGGGAACCTTCCTCCCTCAGGAAGCCCCGGCTTGCACCAGGCACCCCTGCTGCTCTCCCCAGCCCCTCTGTTTTGGTCCCTCCTGACGTGACCCTCTGCCTGCACCTCCCATCTCGGCCCTGACCATCCTGGGGAGGCCCCTTCAGCCTCTGGGCAGATGCTAGCGAGACCTCTTGGCTTCTGCGAGACCCTAACCCCTGCCCTCTGCCTCCCTCCACCATCTAGGTGCCCCTGGTCATCTTCAAGCGGGAGAAGGAGCTGGCCCGGAAGCTGGAGTTCGACGGTCTCTACATCACAGAGCAGCCAGAGGATGACGACGTGAAGGGGCAGTGGGACCGCCTGGTGCTCAACACACCGTAAGGCGCAGCCCGCCCAGGGCGCCAGGGGGTGGAGGCCCAGAGCTCAGGACAGCAGGTTCCGGCCCCTGCGCGCTTCTCCCCACGCCTGGGTTTATTCCCCATAAAATAGAAACGTTTCTCATGCACCAAGCTCCCCTGGGAGGCCGGGATGTGGCTTTGTGGTAGGGTGCTCGCCTGGCACACGTGGCTTTGGGTTCCATTTCTAGCACCACAAAAGAAAAAAAAAGTTCCTCTGGGTGGTTCTGAGGGCACACGGAGGTTCCTGGGCACCTGGAGGGCGTGGGCCAGTGTGTGTACAGTGGGACTGTATTTCGAGCCCCATGCCCGGGGCCTTTCTCACCAGGTGCTGGGAGTGGGAAATAAGAGCTCATTGGGTTTTAGCCTGGACCCAGGGAGGGAAAGAGGATGTGCCAGGCTGTAAGGGGACTCTGGCTGCCAGCTGCCCGCCCCCAGCCAGCTGCGCTATTAGGGGCACATCTCCGGAGAAAAAAAATGTAGCTCAGTGGCAGAGCACCTCGTGAGCGGAGGCGAGGCCCTGGTTCCATCCCAGCACCACGAAAAGTAAATTAAGAACAACAGCTGAGCTCCATGCGTCCACCTGGAATCTCAGCGATTTGGGAGATGAGGCAGGAGGATTGCAAGTTCAAGGCCAATCTAAGCAACTTAGTGAGACCCTGTCTCAAAGAGAAAGGGCTGGGGGTGTAGCTCAGTGGTAGGGTGCCCCCGGGCTCAATCCCAGGTACTGAAAAGAAGAAAGAAAAGAAATTCCCAGCGGCTCGGGGGCTGAGGCAGGAGGACTGTGAGTTCAGAGGCAGCCTCAGCAGCTCAGCGAGGCCCTGTCTCAAAATGATTAATAAAACAGGCTGCGGTAAAGCCCCCCTGGGTTCAATTCCCAGGACCAAAAAAAACCACAAAATTTAAGGCCAGCTTGAGCAGCTTAGCAAATGAGGAGCCAGGTAGAAGGAGTCTGCTCTGACCCCATCGAAATAGAAAGGGCTGGGGACGTAGCTAAGTGGTAGAGGGCTCTGGATGCAGTCCCCAGCATGTATAAATAATAAGTAAATAAGTAAATACAAACATCTTAAAAAGAAAAGAGAAAGGAAAAAAGAAACAAAAAAAAAAAAAAAAAAAGGAAAGAGCCAGGCAAAAGATGAGCCGAGGCTATTTTATTGAGCTAGAAAGCAAGATCGAGCTCCGTGGGAAATGGTGACATGCTGGGAGGGTGACAGGGCTCGCTCTGGACATGGCAAGAACAATCCGAGCATCCAGAGGGGTAGGAGGTGCAGAACTGGAGCATGTCATCTAGGTGCAGGTCCCCGGGTTCCTAGCCACCCCACCCCCACCCCTCCCCCACCCCACACTCCCTGGCTTGTCACTGGGAGAACTGGTAAACCCAGGTCCAGAATCACCAAGCACAGTGAATGAAGCAGCAGGAGGAAGCGCGACTTTCCCCTGCAGCATGCAGCTGTCCCAGCTGGTCACCACCCCAGAGCCTCCCCCGGGAGCAGTTCTGGTGTCTGCATGCTTGGCTCTGGACACAGCCCCCTGCCGCACCCGGGCTCCACCAAACATGGCAGCAGGGTCCCCACTGAGCAGGGTCCTCTGTGCGAAAAGCACAGACTGGGCAAGATGGTGCCCATCTCCAGTCCCAGCTCCTGTGGGGCGGAGGCTGGGGCCATGGAGCCAGGAGGTCAAGGCCAGCCTGGATAACGGTCAGACTAAGGTGAACAGCACTGGGATTCCGTCTCTCCGGCCTGGCAGGAGGCTCCCAGCGTCTGTGAACGTCTCACAGGTGCTTTCTTGCTTTCTCTTGGCAGGTCCTTCCCCAGCAACTACTGGGACAAGTTTGTCAAGCGGAAGGTGAGGACGTGGATCGGGAGGGCTTTCTGGGCTGGGTCCCTTTCTGCCTCCGGGGCATCCTAGCCTGCCAAAGACGTGTTTCATGTGTGACTTTGGGCAAGGGTCATTGTCTTTCTGAGGAGCATGGGTTTGCCACGGGGACACGGGCATGATAATCATGCTTCCCGCTCACACGAGGTGACCACGTAGGGCAGAGCCCCTGGTGCGGGGTGAGCAGGAGCAGGGTAGCAGCGCTGGTGTAAGCTCAGGGTTCAGAGCTGCCTGCGTTTCCACTCCTAGCTTGTCTGTGCCTCGGTTTCCCTCATATTCAAAATGGGTAAGCCCAGAGTCCCAGCTACTCAGGAGGCTGAGGCAAGAGGATCACTTGAGCCCAGGAGGTCAAGGCCAGCCTGGGCATCATGACAAGACCCTGGCTCTAAAAAAAAAAAAAAAAAAAAAAAAAAATTAATGAAATAAAAACAAAATCTGGAGGAATAACAGGGCCAACTGTTAATGTAAGGATTATATATCCTACTACACGAGCAGAAGGCACATAGTAAAAACAGAAGATAAGTGGAGGTTGTTCCTATCGTTGATTGACTTAAGAGTTTATTGAGTAGCTACTGTGTGCTGGAAGTGTTTTTGGAAACTGAGTTCCAGCAGGAAACAAAACAGTGATTCTGACACTTTATTTGCAAAGATAAATATTGTGCAGATGGTAATAAGACTGTGGAAAAAAATAACGAAGTTCCAGGGCTAGGATGTGGCTCAGTGGCAGAGTGCTTACCCTGCATGTGTGAGGCACTGGGTTCTACCCCCAATGACCCCAAATAAATAAAGCAGACAAGAGGGGTGGTGGGGGCATGCATGTGTGTGTGTGTGTGTGTGTGTGTGTGTGTGTGTGTGTGTGTGTAGGCCAGGGAGATTGCTGTTTTAGGTAACGGGTTCTGAAAAGGTCATACTAATTCATAAGGAATTGAGGAGGTGAGCCAGGTGGAAATTGGGGGAAGAGTGTCTTAGGTGAGGGGACAGTCAGGACGAAGGCCCTGAGGCAAGAATGCGCTGGTGGGTTTGAGGAACTGGAGGCCCGCTTGGCTGTGTGAATGGGGTGAACAGGTGCATAGGTGCCGGGGCCCAAATATAGAGGTTTCCCTGCCTGCCTGCCTAAAATAATAAAGTATCTCAACTAATTTGGCTGCTGGATCAGCTGCACCTTTATCGTGTTGATCCCTCACTGTGATTATCTGAACAAAGCTCTGGCCCTTCTCCCCAGAAAAATGTTCACCAATTTCTTTTAAAAAAAAAAAAAAACTTCTTTTTGGTAGTTGTAGGTGAACAGAATGCCTTTATTTTATTTGTTAATTTTTACGCGGTGCTGAGGGTCGAACCCAGCGCCTCCCGCATGCCAGGCAAGCGCTTTGCCACTGAGCCCCAGCCAAGCCCCCCATTTCTTATACCAAGTTCAGAGTGTCTCCAGAATCCCCCAGGGACCGCGACACTCGCCCCTCTAGTCACATCGCAGGGTCTGACACTCTGGCGCAGGTTCTGGACAAACACGGGGACATCTTCGGGCGGGAGCGGATTGCCGAGCTGCTGGGCATGGACCTGGCCTCGCTGGAGATCACGGCGCACAGCGAGCGCAAGCCGGACCCTCCCCCAGGGCTGCTGACCTGGTGAGCGGGGACAGGGGCCTGGGGTGGGAAGGGAGGGGACTGGCCCCGGGCACCCCGCCATCCCGGCCCTCCTCGCCCCTGCAGGCTCATGTCCATCGATGTCAAGTACCAGATCTGGAAGTTCGGGGTCATCTTCACGGACAACGTGAGGAGGGGCCTGGGGGAGGGCCCCGCGGGGGGGGGGGGGGCGGGGGGGGAGCTCCAGTCCTGTGTCCCCACCCCCAGGGTGACTCCTGAGCCCCTGTGATCCTAAGGTACTTTCTCAGCCCTGAGCTTCCTCAGGATGCACTTGGAACCCAGACCCCGCCTTCTGCAGAGGGTCCCCGCTGCCCCCCAGGTCCCCAGCTCAGAGGCCCCCAGCCCTCCGCACACCCGCTCCCCAGGGAGGGCAGCCCAGTCCCTCAGCGCCCACAGGCTCCCTGACCCCAGGCGCCCTGTGCCCGCAGTCCTTCCTGTACCTGAGCTGGTACATGGTGATGTCCCTCCTGGGCCACTACAACAACTTCTTCTTTGCCGCTCACCTCCTGGACATCGCCATGGGAGTCAAGACGCTGCGCACCATCCTCTCCTCCGTCACCCACAACGGGAAGCAGGTGTGGTGGAGAGGACCTGGGAGGGACAAGGTGGCAGTCTGGGTGGGGTGGAGCTGTGGGGCAGCTGGGGACCAGCAGGGAGGGCGGGCCGGGCCCAGGGGGCAGCGAGGCCTGTGGGCTGAGCCTCCCCTGCCTGCCCCCAGCTGGTGATGACCGTGGGCCTCCTGGCCGTGGTGGTCTACCTGTACACCGTGGTGGCCTTCAACTTCTTCCGCAAGTTCTACAACAAGAGTGAGGACGAGGACGAGCCCGACATGAAGTGTGACGATATGATGACGGTGAGCCCGCCCAGCCCCCCCAGGTCACTGGCCTCTGTTGTCCTGTCTGTAAAGGGGGTTATTAACAGCAGCTGCCTGCTGGGCTCGTGACAGCTCAGACGGCTCCTATGTCTAAGGTGCCAGACCCACGGTTAGTGCTCCCCAGATATTAGCCGTGGTTTTGATATTATTTGAGACATTAAAACTATGTGTTACTGGGCTGCGGGTGCAGCTCAGGGGCAGAGAGCTTGCCTAGCATGTGCGAGGCGCTGGGCTCCATCCCCAGCACCACCAAAGGAAAAAAAGCTTCGAATAGTGCCTGACATGCAGTAAGATTACGTAGATATTAGTCACTATCAACCTGTAATTAAAAACACCAGCATGCCCAAGATTGTGGTGGCACACACCTGTAATCCCAGCAACTAGGGAGGCTGAGGCAGGAGGACTGCAAGTTTGAGGCCAGTCTCAGCAACTTAGTGAGGCCTAAGCAATTTAGTGAGACCCTGTCTCAAAATAAAAAATAAAAAGGGCTGGGGGTGTGACTCCATGGTTAAGTGCTCCTAAATAAAAGTACCAGCGTGCAGGTAGTTCTATTTTTTCTTCTATTCTAATAACAGTGATCATAATCCAAATTGGCTTTAACCTACTAGAGGCAGGGACACAATTAAAAGAATCATTTCAGGGGATTATCTCAGGAAATGATCTGTAAATCCAGCTCCTCCTGACATTTGAGGCCCTATAAGACTGGCCCTCCCACCCACAGCTTTGTTCCCATCAGTCAGTGATTTTTAGCTCTTACTTAAGCCTCATTATGGCTTACAAAGGCGGGATCGAGGAGGGGTAAATCCTGAGTCTACTCTGTGTAAGTCTAACCACAATCCCTCTTGCTTTTTACTTTCTGGCTGCCTGTTCCTCTTTCAGTTCTCTAAGACCATATGTTTCCTCCTGACTCAGGCCCTTTGCACTTGGTCCCCATCCCAGGCACAACATGCACATCCCTTCATATGACCCCTCACCTTTCAACTCAAATGCTGTCTCCTCCAGGAAGCCCTCCCTGACCACTGCTGGGGCCTGGGCCTGCAGTGCCCATGTAACCAGACTCTGCTTTATTGATCATCTCTCTCCTGCTCCTGTCCCCTGCTGTTGCCCATAAAATCCACTTCTCAGCCCACCAAATCTCTTTCAGTTCCCCATGGGAATAAGATTTTATTTATTTTTGGTGGTGCTGGGGATGGAACCCAGGGCCTTGCACGCGGAGGGCTACGTGCTCTTCCCCTGAGCTGCACCCTCCTTCTGCAACATTGAGCCTTTCCTCCCCGACTGTGATGTTGCACCTGTGGTTTTCTTGCCTGGAACCTCTTTCCCACCAGCCACGCACCTCACACCTCCCTCTGGTTCCACTCACACGCGTCCCCCTTCCAGGAAGCCTCGCTGATCACCTAGAAGGGGTCAGGAGCTCAGCGAGCTCTGGAGGCTTCCTGTCCTTCTCCAGCTCACCCTGATCACATGGCTGCCTCCCCCAGCCTGGCCTCGGCCGGTTCCTGTCTATCACAGCCCTGACCGTTTCTGGGCTGTCACTGATGCAGTATCTATGAGCCCTGAGAGGACTCTAGGCTGTCACTGTCTCTGCTGGTGTCCAGCCCTGCCTAGCCCAGGGCCTTGGCTGGTACTCAGTGAATGGCCACTGCACAGTGGAGTGAGTGACCACATGCCCCCATCCCCAGTGCTACCTGTTTCACATGTATGTGGGTGTCCGGGCTGGCGGAGGCATCGGGGACGAGATTGAGGACCCAGCGGGCGATGAATACGAGCTCTACCGGGTGGTCTTCGACATTACCTTCTTCTTCTTCGTCATCATCATCCTGCTGGCCATCATCCAAGGTCAGTGCTGGCCGAGGTGCTGGGTGGGAGTGGACACTCCATGCCCAGATGCTCCATGGCTAAGAGTGCAGACCACGAGCCAGTCTCCGTGGATTCCTGTTTCAGCTCTGCTTCTCTCTATATGAAACTCTGGGCAAGTGGCCTCAGTTTCTCTATCTGCCACATGGGGGTATTAATGGTGCTTAACTTCATCGGGTTGCATGAGAATTAAGTCCGTCCATCCCTTTTAAGTGTTTTGTAGTAAGTGCTTAATAAACACCTAGTTTTATTCTTCTTAGCCAGTAGGGTGAGACTGGGGAGAGAGGGGCTAGAAGGCCCGGCCCAAAGACAGGTAGCTGGGACTAGGAGGAGTCCGAACTGGGTCTGAGTCTGGCTGACCTGCGTTCTGCCTCCCCAGGTCTGATTATCGATGCCTTTGGTGAGCTCCGAGACCAGCAAGAGCAAGTGAAGGAGGATATGGAGGTGGGTCAATTGTGGGGTGACCCCGAGGGATTATGGGATGCTGGGTAGCCAAATGGGCCTCAACTCTGCTGTCTTTCACCCCCTTCAGACCAAGTGCTTCATCTGCGGAATAGGCAGCGACTACTTTGACACTACACCGCACGGATTTGAGACCCACACGCTGGAGGAGCACAACCTGGCCAATTACATGTGAGCGCAGGCCGCTGGCCAATCGGGAGGGCGGGGGCGTGGCCAGGGTGCCAGGCGTGGCTACTGAGTCGGGGAGGGTTAGGGAAGGGGGGGTGGCGCCCACGTGGGTGGGTTCGCAGCCAGCCAATCAGAAGGTAAGAGCGGTTCCCACCTGTGTCCTCCCTCCCTCAGGTTTTTCCTGATGTATCTGATAAACAAGGACGAAACGGAACACACGGGTCAGGTAAGGGGCGCTAATGAACGACAAGGGGCAGGGACGTTATCAGGCCAATGAACAGGTGACAGTAGAAAGCTTAAGTCAATATCAAGGCGTGACCAAAGGACTCTTCTCCTCCCCCAACCCAGGAGTCCTATGTCTGGAAGATGTACCAGGAGAGATGCTGGGATTTCTTCCCGGCGGCGACTGTTTCCGCAAGCAGTACGAGGACCAGCTCAGCTGAGCGGCCCCCACCTCCCTACCTCAAGTGCCTTACTCTCACCGAAAGCCCCCAGCCCCTGCCCTCAAGGAAGTTGAGGGCGAGGTGACCTTGCACTGGAGAAATAAAATCTATGCTAGACCCCCTGGCATCACTGTTGGTTGTTGAAATTTGGGGGGAGAGGACACCCAGAAATTCTGCCTCCCCTCAGAAAAACAAGATGACCGCATAGGCTAAAGTCACATTTATTAGAAGACGACGCTATGACATGACCACTAGTGTGTACTTTGGAGAGGTGGATGCAGGGACCCGTTCCTAAAAGACCCTGTAGGGTCATTCCTGGATGTAGAGGTTGCTGGGGGCAGTGGGGTCGTCGGCTGGTCTCGTCTCCACCACCACAGGCCTGGGAAGGGAGAAGCAGGTCATCTGTTCATTCACAAGATAAGTTAATGGAGACGTGCCCATGCCCAATGCTGGGGGGAACAATGACCACACTGATGTGGTCCCTACGGTTGTGGAGCCTGTCATCTAAGGGAGGGCAACAGAAATCAATGATCACATGGGTGCAAAGAAGCAGGGGATGCATGGCAGAGAAACTCACCCCAAGAGGACAGGTAAGGTTTCCCCAAAGATTGTACAGGGGAGCCTGAGGCTGTTCAGAAGGGAATGCGGTAAAAGAACAAGAAAGAGAGTTTGGGGCCAGATGCAGTAGTGCTCGCCTGTAATCCCAGCAGCTCCAGAGGCTGAGGCAGGACGATTGCAAGTTCAAAGCCAGCCTCTGCAACTTACTGAGATCCTGCCTCTAAATAAAATATAAAAAGGGCTTGGGGGGGGGGCTGGACTTGGGGCTCAGCAGTAGAGTGCTCACCTAGCACGTGTGAGGCCCTGGGTTTGATCCTCAGCAGCAGAAAAAAATAAATAAAGGTATTGTCTCTTACTACAACTAAAATATAATTAAAAAAAAAGGGGGGGCTGGGGATGTGCTCAGTGGTTATGTGTCCTTGGGCTCAATCCCTTGTACCCCCATCTCCCCCACACACACACACACACAAAAAGAGTGTTCTGGGCAAAGAGAACAGATGTGCAAAACCTTTGATGAGGAGAGGCTGGGTGTGGCTGGACTTGTGGGTTGAGGCCAGTACTGAGTGTTTCCCTTGAGGCCTCGGGAGGATTTGAAGCAGAGAGACAGTGAGATGGTCAGACCTGGATTGTTAAAAGGCCCCCCCGACACATCTAAAGGACACAGGGAACATGCTATGAGAACTATATCTCAGTAGAGCTGTTAAAAACAGATATCTCTATAACCATATCCATTCAACCTTTTGCAGTCACTATCTTTTTTTAAAAATATTTTTTTAGTCGCAGATGGACACAATACTTTTATTTTCTTGATTTATTTTTACATGGTGCTGAGGCTCAAACCCGGCGCCTCACATGTGTTAGACACACACTCTACCACTGAGCCCCAGCCTCAGCACCCTGCAATCATTATCTTAATGTAAATTCTGAACTATGTAACCATTGAAAGGATTAATAATTAAAATTCCTTTATCTAAAAAAAAAAAAAATGGAGCCCTTTACAGGGCCTCCCATTGGCTAAATGCGAGACTATTTGAGCCTCAAGACAAAAAATTATAATAGATTACAGGATGAATAGAGTGAAATAGAAATCTATGAGATGATGCTGATATTAATAAATAAAAAGGCGCCAGGTGTGGTGGTGCGCACCTGCAACCCCACTGACTTGGAGGTTGAGGCCCTGTCTCAAAATAAAAAATAAAAGTAGATATAGTTCAATGATAAAGAGCACCCTGGGGCTAATCCCCATAACTAACTAAATAAATAAATAAGAATAAAAAGAGAGGAAGGGGGCTGGGGCTGTGCGCCCTGGTGGAGCGTGCGCCTTATATGTGAGGGGCCCTGGGTTCAGTCCTCAGGATCAAAGGGGGAAAACATGGATAAAACAAAAATGATTTTTTTTTAAAGTTACTCTTTGGGGAATCTGAGTGAAAGGGATTCAGGAATTTTTTTTTTGTATTATTTTTCTAACTTCTTGCAAATTTAAATTTATGTCAAAATAAAAATTAAAATAATTATTTTAATGACTTAAAAGTTAAAATAAAAATACAAAATGAAAATGCCCCCTGACTGCTGTGCAGGGAGTAAACTGTGGGAAAAGGGATGGAAGCAGGAAGACACGACTGTCCAGGTCAAAGTTACGGGTGGCTTGTAATCCCGAGGCTCAGGAGGCTGAGGCAGGAGGATTGCAAGTTCAAGGCCAGCCTCTGCAAAAATCAAGGCACTAAGCAACTCAGGGAGACCCTGTCTCTAAGTAAAATACAAAATGGGGCTGGGATGTGGCTAGTAGTCAAGCGCTCCTGAGTTCAATCCCCCATGTGTCCCTCCAAAAAAGGTGTGGGTGGCTGTGACACCTCAGGAAGCCCTCTCCACGTCAGAAGCTCCCTCTCTGGACCTTCTGTCCCCCTCCCCAGCACTGTACCTGGGGGAGCCAAGCAGACGGAAGGTGAGGGTTGGGTCTCTCAGCTCCTGCAGCAGCTGGGGAGAAAATGAGTGTGTCAGTGACAGAAGACCCCTCCCCACTTCCCACCAACACGTCTCCCTTAAGGAGAACAAGGAGAGGTTTCTGTGTGTCTGACATCAGATCCAACACCATGTACCAGCCGTGGGACCGCGGCAAGTTACTTAACTTTTCTGTGCCTCAAATTACTAACCTGTAAAATCTTAGTACCTATCTGATTGGTTATTGTAAAGATTAAACAAAACATTAAAATGCAAGGGTAGAGTCTGATACCGTGTTCTATGAGATAAGCCCCACTTGCCCTCCATTTTCCAAAGGAGGACAGTGGGGCACAGGACAGTGAAGTCATGTGTCTAAGGTCACTCAGCTGGTTCCAGTGCAGGCTTCTGGTCCAGGCTCTTGGCCCCCACCTTACAGTCAAGGCTTAGAGGCTGAGAGAGAAGGAAACTCCCTTGCACAGCATCATATGGTAAGCCTGGGCTTGGGGAGACCGTGGGGCAGAGAAGGGGCTCCGTCTGCACTGAAACTGGAGGAAGGTTCCATCCAAGACACCAAGCCCATGTTTAAATGTCATTGATGACCGTGACCGAGGCAGGCCGATTGGCGTGGAGGGGAGGAGCTTACCTGGTCGGAACCTGGAGCCCACACCTGGACTCCGTGCTTCCAGAAGGCCTGCAGCCTGCCCCCGACCATAGCTGGGGAGAAGTAGCAGCCGTTACCCCTGGGGCTCACTCAAGCCTCATCCCCGCCCCCAGGAGTCCCCACCTCTGCACATACCCACGGCCTCCACCGGTTCCGTCATGGGGATCTCAGATGTGCGAAGTCCCGGGACTGGGGCCCCCTCTGGCGTCACCAGCTTCAGGGAGCCTAGCCAAGTAGAACGAGGGTGTTAAGAACGGAGGGCAGGGCGCAGGACATCGGTGCCGAGCAGGCAATAAATTCAGTGTGAAAAGCCAAGAAGGAAGTGGGGGTGGGGAGCCGTGGGGCGCGGCCTGGAGGGGCTCAGGGTTTCTGAGACAGGGAAAGGGCGAGGGCCGGGCAGGGGCTCTTACCATCCATCAACACCATCACCATGTCTTCCTTTACTTGGGTCACCTGCACTGCTCCCTTGTGCTCTAGAGGACGGGAGTCAAGAAAAAACTCCACCAGGTTCTCTGTTCTCCCACAGGGTCCCCCTAGACCAGGGTCTCACTAGGCAGTGCTCAGGTCCCCTGCAATTAGGCCAGGCCCCGCCCACCTCCCAAGCCCCAGCGGGAAAATCTCACCATTTAAATAAAACCCGCTGTCCCACTCCTGGGTCAGTACTGCCTCAAGATAAGCCCCGCCCACGCCCACTCAGCCCCGCCCACTCACCGGTGCTCATCTCTCCCAGCCAGCAGGACAGTGCACCGAAGCGTACGGTGTGGAAGAGCACTGACTTCGCCAGCCGGCCCGGGCTCACGCCGATGCACACGGCCGGCAGGTCGGAGCCTGGCGAGGTCAG
Source organism: Ictidomys tridecemlineatus (assembly GCF_052094955.1). Classification (NCBI taxonomy): domain Eukaryota; kingdom Metazoa; phylum Chordata; class Mammalia; order Rodentia; family Sciuridae; genus Ictidomys; species Ictidomys tridecemlineatus. Next base: position 15,097,991 of record NC_135491.1, on the reverse strand, counting down.
CAGCGCGAACACTGGCAGAGGCGTGGGCAGTGGAAACAGCACCTGCTGCTGGCCGCAGGGCAGGGGCGGGATCAGTGGGAGCAGGGAGTGGCTTGCCTTGCTATAAGGCTACGGACTTTTTTTTTTTTTTTTTTTTTTTGTCGCACTGGGGACTGAACTCAGGGGCGCTCAACCATTGAGCCACAGCCTCTGCCCTTCCTATTTTGTTTTAATTTTGAGACTGTCTCGCTGAGTCTGGCCAATTTACTCAAACTAGCCTCGAACTTGCTATCCTCCTTTCCCAGCCTCCGGAGTCGCTGGATTACAGGCGTGCACCACAGCGCCTGCGCAGGCCTAGGACTTCTGAAGTATATCCTGGGCCCACAGTCTTGAGAGGTGCTATCTGGAAATTTCAAGGTGTCAGAGGCCTCAGAGGGTTTGGGGCCTCCTCAGAAAACGAGGGGTGTGGCTTCAGAGTGTGTGTGGCTTTGATTGAAACCTGGAGATAGGCAGGGACCCCCAAGGTACAGGTCCTCAAGGACAGTAAAATCCTATCTTCTTAGATAGTCAAAGAAAGCAACAGGTCCTGAATGGCTTCTCCTTAGAAATCTGGGGCTGGGCACAGAGTCTGAGAAATCCTTGGGGCCAGGTGTGAAGGGCGGAGCTTAAGAATCACGAAGCCCTGTGAAGTGCGAGGGGTGGGCGGGGCCTCTATGGAGGCGGGGCTTCAGGGAGCTCTCCACCTAAGCTCCTAGGGTGGAAGGCCCTAGTCACCACTGCCTGTCCAGAGTCCATAGTACCTGGAGTCCCAAGTCCCTTACCCGGACCAGCAGGAACTTGTTCATGGGCTGGTACCACTGGAGCAGGACCACGGAGGTCTCCAGCGCCCCGCACAGGAATGGGCCCCCGGAGCTCGCACCCTCAGCTGTGGGGGTGGGCAAGGATGGGTCAGGGTCAATTCCCTCTCCTCCCTGCTCTCCTACCGCGAGGCCCAAAGCACAAACTCTGCAATCTTCCAGAGAGGATGTAGCCCAAGCCCCGTCCCCGGCACGCCCCGCCTCCCCGGCACGCCCCGCCTCCCCGGCACGCCCCGCCTCCCCGGCACGCCCCGCCTCCCCGGCACGCCCCGCCTCCCCGGCACGCCCCGCCTCCCCGGCACGCCCCGCCTCCCCGGCACGCCCCGCCTCCCCGGCACGCCCCGCCTCCCCGGCACGCCCCGCCTCCCCGGCACGCCCCGCCTCCCCGGCACGCCCCGCCTCCCCGGCACGCCCCGCCTCCCCGGCACGCCCCGCCTCCCCGGCACGCCCCGCCTCCCCGGCACGCCCCTTGGGTTCCGGCTCACCCACACAGCACGCCCGGCAGCCCTTGGTGTCCTGGATCTTGGTGGAGACCATGTTTCTCCTGGAAGAAGAGGTAGGTGTGAACAGGTGGGAACAACAGGGGGAGGGGAGATCACAGGGCCGGGGTGTCCTTTGGGGGCTGTTACCTTCCCAGTAGCCGGTGGGGGCTAATGTGAGCGATGGGGCTTCCTGCTCTGGTCTCTTTCCGTTCCAAAAGGCCCAGGATGCTATGAGAATACAGGTGGGGGGTCTTTCCTGCAGTGTGTGTGTATGTGGGGGGAAGCAGTTATAGGACCCCGCTACCACCTCTTCCCCCCCATCGCTTCACGGGGCCCCAGACCTTTCTCTGAAACTCCCACAACTGCAAATCGAGAGCGCTTTTCATTCATTCCTTTCTCATTCGATACATTTTAAAGGCCTAGAGTTGGCCAGGTGCTGTACTTGGCTCCGGTAAAAAGTACTGAATATGTTCCCTACCCTCATAGTACTTGTGGCCACATAAGAAATTAAACTGTGAACACTTAACCAGTAAGATGGAGTTACACATATTAAAGTTTAAGAAAAAAAATCTAGAAATTCTAAAGTCTGTTATAACAGATGTGACATTAAGTGGCTCATGAATCCTATTTGACTTGGTGTTTCTCTCAAAACTAGCAATTCTTTTGCACAAAATATTTACAAAACAATGACACAGATTTTTAAAAATCTATAACTTGCTCGTTTTATTTTAATAAAGTCAGAATAACTTCTGATGGCCATTTGAATATTGAAGCTATTTAAACACTAATTTATTGTAGAAATTACCTCAAGACTGACTTGAGGCCTAGCGTCAGCTCTGTTTTACACACAAGGAAACTGAGGCTCTTGCCTTATGTCCCAGGTGGAAAACTGGGTGGGATTTGAAGCCATGGCTCAGTTCAAGGGCAGCCTAAATTTTCTTAAGCTCTGCTCATCTACCTCCCAACCCCCTGACCCTTGGCCCTTAATTTCTGAACCCGCTTCTCCCCACAACCCACAGACAGACCTGAGAGGGACATGAGGACATTGTTGATGGAGTATAACCAGGTGGTCCGGCTAGGAAAGAGCTGCAGAGGATGGGGAGATGGCTCCTGTAACACCCTAGCGCCCCCCACCCCCAGCCCTGTCCAACCCTTGGGGCCGTCCCGTCCCTCACCATCTCCAGCGTGGCCTCCTGATCATTCCGGTTCAAGATGAAAATGCCTTCTTCAGCCCCGAGGAGCAGGTGCTGGTCTGGAAAGGACAGACAGGGAGGACACTGGGACCTATCTCATCCTGGGGACCTCCCAGATCCCCGCCTGTCGGAACCCAAACACTGGCCCTGAGGCCGCAGCTCTAGCCCTTTATTCTCTCTCTCTCATCCCAGACTTTGTTTCCCCCAATCTGAGCTCAAACCCTGCCCAATCCCTTAAGCCAGTCTCAGGGTCCCCTGAGAAAGTGAAAGTGACTTGCCACTTTCAGGTGGTTCTTCTCTGACATACAGAACTGGCCCTGTCTCCTAAGTTCCTCCCCCAACCTTAGACCTGCCTCCCCAGATAGCCTGCCCCAGTTCTGACCTCCAGCTGCTAGTCTGTCTTCACACTGATCTCCAAACTCTGACAACCTCAACTGAACTTTATCTGTCCAGCATCACCCCTGAACTCTGACGCTGTTCCTTTAACTTTGACCCCTTGTCTCTACATCTTTGATCCCAAACTCTTCTTCTCTGTAGCTTTCTGATCTCTAAAGCTCCTAACCACAAAATGCTGACCACAGTCTATCATGAACCTCCAGCTGACCTTCTGTACATCCATCTTGTCCCCCAAACTCTATCCTTTCTGTGAGATTTGGGTACCCTGACCCCCAAACTCTAATTTTTCCAGTTTTAACTCTCCAACTCCTCTTTCTTCTTCCCCTCTTGGATCCTCAAAGCCAAATGCAGTTGTGGTCTCCACTGTAATTCCGCCCTGCCACTCCCACCCCACCAAGACCCTCCCCTGTCCCTGCCCTTGAGCTGCCATTAAAGCTCCTCTGCGGGCCCCCTCACCCCTTGGCTTCTCCACCCCACCCAGGCCCTGCGGACTCTAGGAAAGGCCCACCCTTGGTGGAGGGGTGTGTCCAGGCTGCTGTGCTGTGGATCCGGAGGGGACAGCCATTGAACAGCTTTACGAGAAGGGCACATCCCTGGGCAGGCCGTGGAGGGGCCAGCGGCAGATCCAGCCAAAGCGAGCAGCGGGGAACAGGAAGATGCAGTGGTTAAGACTCTGTCGCCAGAGTGCCAGGGATCAAACCCCACCTCTGCCTCCTCACCCCCATTCCCAGTCTTCTTTCCATGGTCTCAGATACCCATGGCCAACCACGGTCCAGAAACATGACATGGAAAATTCCAGGGATAAAGAAGAAATCACAAGTTTCATACAACTTTCACTTCAGTGTAATGTTCAAGTTATCCTGGTCGATTATTGTAGTTGTTAATCTCTTACTAATTCATCAAACAAACATCATAATTATGTGTATATAAGAAAAATACATATGTGGGGTTTGAAACTATAGTTCCTGGCATCCTGTGAGGGTCTTAGAACATAACCCCCATGGATAAGGGGCACTGCTATATAAACCACCTGGGCAAGCTACCTACCTGCCCTGTGCCTCAGTTTCCCCACCCGCGAGCGGGCAATGATCTCTACCCCTGGGCTATCTATTTCCTGTGTGTGTGTAAGTTGGAGTCTCCCTACACGGTTGCCAGGGCTGGCCTCAACCTCACAAACTCATGCTCCTCCTGCCCTAGCCTCTGAGTGGCTGGGACTGCATTGACCTGTGATGACTGCCTGTCTCTCTGAAGGGTTATACTACGGGAAGACAAGGTGTCAGCGTTCGGCACAGAAGAAGTGAAGTGTTCAACAACAAATGTCCCTCGTTATGATTATCAGTCCTCCCAGCGCCCTCCCATACCGCCTGGGCGTCCCGGCCCCCTCCCAAGGCACACAGCTGGCCTCACCTTTCTCTTCATCTTTTCCTTTTTAGGGGGCAGCAGTGGGGGCTGGTCAGGCTCCCGGGAAGCTGGGTTCCAGAGTGAGGGCTCTGAGAGGGGGTGGGAGGAAATGAGCCCCCAGGACCCCCGTCCCTGCCCACCCTCCATTCCTGGTCCACCCTGTTACCTGAATGGGCAGTGAGGTGGGGGCTGCGGGTGGCTGGGGGGGGACCAAGATGGGGGGTGCGTGGGGGGGGTCCACTGGCACACCGGACCAGCACCCCTGGGCTCAGCTGCCCCTCATCCCCCATTCCCCCAGGACCTTCATCTGATGGAGAACGGAACTTGGGCTTTGGAGACAGGAGAAGAACATGGAGGACATACATTAGCTGATCTCAGAGAGGGGACCCCGCTCCACCCAACCCTACCTCCCCCAGACCGCACCAGCCATGGCTCTGACTCTCCCACCGTGTTCTGCATCTGCCCCCCGCTTCCCCTGGACACCCCATCCCCAGACAGCAACACACTCCAGAAACCAAAGGTTAATGCCGGGGGTGGCAGGGCACTCCTAGGATCAGCTACTGACCAGTGTCCATGAAGCCAAGCTAAATACCCCATCCCTAGGTTGAGGGACGCCTAGGTCTGAATGGATCCACTGTCCAGGACTCCCAGACTCCCAGCCCCGGACAGCCCAGCATCCCTGCATCTGAGGACCTGGCTACCAGCCTGCAGGGCCTTACCTTGGGGGGCAGTGGCGGGGGAGTGTCCTCTGCAGAGGGGGGGCTGTAACACAATGGGGGGGAAGTGGGCGGGGTGCGGGAGAAGGCTAAGACCTGGGGCTGGAGGCCAGGAGGGAAGGGGGCCACTGGGTCTCCTTGGAGCTGAGGACTACGGGACCAAGAGCCTCAGCGACAACAGTGACAGCAACCCTGGGACGGGAAGCACTGGCCACACATGGAGCCTCGCACTCCCTGAAGCCAGTGAAGACAGCTTGCCCTGGCGGGATGCAGGTCTCACTCTGCGACTGCCCCCACTGCACACGAGATGTGTGGAGGGCCCGAGGAGTGGGCCTTGGGCTGCCCTAGGCCGGGACTTGGGGAAGGTGGAGTGACACTAGGGTGCAGCTCCGGGTCTGGGGCTCAGGGGAAATTTTTCAGGAACTGTGTTTTAGTTAGAGGTTGGGTGAGAGACACCAAAGGATCAGGTCCTGAGGCTGGGGCTAGGGCTGAGTTGATTTTGGGGGTGCTCTGGGGGCTGGACCCGCCCATCTGGGAGCTACATCTGGGATTGGCTGAAGGCCCAGGCTGAGCGGATAGGTGGGGAGAGATGTGTGACTGGGGCAGGTGACATCCTGGAGGGAACTGGAGCAAAGCCTAGGGTGAGGGCAGGTAGGGGCTGCGCTGGGGGTCAGGTCAGGGCTCAGGGGCCAGGGGTAAGGAAGGTAGGGTCAACTGGGCATGTGCGGCAGCTGGGGCTGAGAGGGGGCCTGGGGCTGGGCTTCTCACATGTCCACATCGTCGTAATCATCATCGGACTCTGACAGGTGGCTCCTGAAGAGTGACGGGCATGAGCTTCAGGCAGCTCCCAGGTACACCCAGTGCCCTCCCCTCCCACCCCAGGGGCCTGACCTGGGACTGCTGCTCCTGAAGTCTGCGGGTGGCTGCAGGCGAGCCTGTGGGATAGGGAAGGGTAAGCCATGCCCAGGGGAGGGGGCCCTCGGGGAGGGGGAGGGTGACTCACAGTGCTGTCAGCTGGGGGTCTGGGCTCCACTCCTCGGAGCTTCCTGAACTCCATGTGCCTCCCTGGGTGCGGGTGAGCAGGCAGCAAGACGGCGGAGAGAAGAGGAAGAGGGGGAGGTTAGAGTCAGCATCTCAGGGGTTGGTACTGTCCCTTAGAGGAAGGGTCTCGGCCTATAGAGGTCTCACTTTGGGGGTCAGTGTTTGGGATCAGAGAGAGAGAAGAGCTCAAAGTAGTTATAGAGTGTTTTCAAAATCCATTTGGGGGCTGGGGATGTGGTTCAGTGGTTAAGCGCCCCTGAGTTCAATCCCCTGTACAAAAAAAAAAAGAGAGAATCCATTTGGGTATCAAGGATTCTGATAGATTCCTGAGGTCTCCTTGGTGGATGGGAGGCCTCATGAGGTCTGCTTGCAGTTCGGAGGGGTGGGGGTCTCTGTGGTTGTCATGGGGGTAAGGTGGTGATGAGGTTCTTTGGGTCTCTTGTGAGATCAGATGGTGATAAGGGTCTCTGGTGGCCTGATGGTAGGCAAAGGGGGTCTCTTGGATCTATTATAGGATCTATCAGGTGTCCCCAAACTGTAGGATTTTCTACTCACGATAGCAATCTGCGTCTGGGATCCCCAGAGAGCTGGACTGGTGGGTGGACCTGATACGCCGAGGGATGGCAGGGGGTGGCTGGGTGGAAGGGTGCCAAGTCAGGGCTCATGGTCCCCAAGCAGCCCCCACCGGCAGCTTGGGTCCAGCCGCGAGCCTTCCTCTCTCCCACGACCCTCTGCACCCATCCCTGTGCCGAGCTCCCTGCCTCCCGCCCTCTTCCCATCCATCCTAAGGGAGGTGCGGCAGGGGATGGGCCTGGGTGAAGGCCAGGAGGGTCCTGCCCTCGTGGCAGCCGGGACCCTCACCTCGGGATCCTCATCTTCAGTCTCAGCAATGGGGAGCCCCTTTCCGGGATTCCTCATTTTGTCCAGAAGATCTAGGATCAGGCCCCTACTCAGCCCAGGCTGGGCCACCAGCTGGTGCTGGGGAAGGAAGAGGGAGTCAGTAGACCAGGGCTGGGGTGGCGGGAAGGGCGGGGACAGGGCCTGAGAGCTGCCCAAGGGGCCTGCTAGGGGAGAAGGCAGGAAATGTGCAGAACTCTGAGAAGTTTTAAGGGATTAGAAGAATACAGGGCCTCCAGGGAGGCCTGGAGAACTCCAGGGGGGCCTTAGAAGAGATCGGCCTTTCCTTGGAATTCCAGAGGACTCTCAGGAAGGGGTCCTAGGGTCCTTGGGCATTCATGAGTTCTAATAACTAGGGGTCTCAGAAAAGTCTGGGGGATATGATTTGGAGGGTCTGGAGTGGTCCTGGGAAATTTTGAGGGGCCACGGGGGTCTGTGGCACTAAATTATGAATGCAGAATCCTGGGCTGGGAGAACCGGGGAGCGGGTGGGGTGCTTCTCAGGGAAAGGGATTTACACTGAGCATCTTGGTGGCGCCAGGTCGCTTCTTGGGGCTCTTGGTGAGTGTGACTTTGACAAAGTTGTGGAAGGCAGCTGACCTTGGAGGAAGAAGCCAGGTTCCGGGATGAGACTAGAGGCCTCTCCCATCAGACCTTCCAGCCCTGGCCCGGCCCACCCTGTCCCTCAACATGAACCTCCTTTACCATTTGCTCTTTTCCTTTAGCCGGGGAGGCTGGTAGCCACTCTTGGTCATGAGGAAGAGAACTCTAGAAGAGCAGGGGAAGCACATGGGGTTCAGACCCCCAAGGGAGCCAGACCTGATGGCTGAAGAAAAGGCATTCGGTGCTGGGGGACCCTTGGGCGTCTCCTTCAGGGGGACTAGGGGGACCTGCCTACCTGAGAGGATGAACATCAAAAAGTGGTGGCTGCAGCTCAGCCAGTTCAATGGCCGTGATCCCCAAGGACCAGATGTCACACAGCTCGTTGTACCCTCCCTTCAGGGCCACAGCAGCTACTTCTGGAGCCATCCTGGGGGCAGAGAGTCTCAGAGAGCCAGAGATGGCACAGGATGGAGCAGAACAGGAGGGGAAAGGCAAAGTATGGGTGAGGGGAGGTGGACACAGAGCCAGATGGAAATGGCCACAGAAACAAAGATGGACACCGAGAGGTAAAGGCAGAGAGAGAGGGGAAGGCAGAGACCAACAGAGGGACAAGAGTGAGAGGCACAGGAACAGAGCTGGGGTGCAGCTCAAGGGCGGAGCACTTGCCTCGCATGTGTGAGGCCTCGGGTTCCATCCCCAGCACCCCCCCAAAATAAATAAATAATTCTATGGGGGTGGGGGACAGAAACACAGAGGTAGCCACAGGCTGAGGAAATTCAGAAACAGACGTGGAGAAAAAGATCAGGATAAAAACCAACATGGGGCTGGGGATGTGGCTCTAGCGGTAGCGCGCTCGCCTGGCTGCAGGGGGCGCTGGGTTGGATCCTCAGCACCACAGACAAATAAAACAATGTGTGTGTCCACCGAAAACTAGAAAATAAATATTTAAAAATTTTTAAAAATATTAAAAAAAAACACAGGGTGAAAAAGGCAGAAAAGGGACAGACAGACGCGGAGAGCCAAGAGGCTCCCAGGGGGTAGTCGGGCTGGGAATGAGGCTGGAAGGAGAGTCTCAGGTGCCAGGGCAGGAACACCCCCCAAGCCTGGGGGGGGACCCTCACCAGTAAGGTGTCCCAATGAAAGACAGGCGTCTAGCCAGCGTCGCCCCAATCTGGGCCGAGATCCCAAAGTCAGCTGGAGACAGAGGGAGAGAGACAGCATGTCAATACCCCTGGGTGCCAGTTAGCTCCCTGTCACACCCGACAGCCACACTCACCCAGTCGGACCTCCCCAGCATCGTTGATGAGGATATTGGCTCCCTGGGCACAAGAGGAAGGATGCGATGCTGTCAGAGACCCCCTCTCCAGCCACTGCTGCCCCATCGCCTGGTCCTGCCCTCCACAGGGCAAGCTACCCTATCCCTGAGCCCCCCAAGAGCCACTCCCGCCTCCCGGCTCCACCCCTAGTGTCACCTTCACCCCCAGACCACCTTGATGTCCCGGTGTATCTTCTTCTGTGAGTGCAGGTAGGCCAGCCCCTGGGGAGGAGGCAGACAAGGGGGCTGGGAAGGCCTGCGGGCTGAAGCAAGCCCCGCCCCCAGGGCCCCCCAGGCCTCTCCTCACCTGGAGCACTTCCCTGCAGACATAGCTGATCTGGAGCTCTGAGAGGGAGCCAGTCACTGCAAAGGTCACCCCGGCCAGGCCAGGTGTTGGACAGGGAGCCAGGAAGTGGGGGTGGAGTTGGGGGTTCCCTGGCTCCACCTACCCACACCAGCTGAGAGAGTGCCCAAGAGGGAGGGGGCACAGGAGGATGGGACAGGTGGGAAGTCAGAGAGGGAGGCCGAGGGGAGGCTGGGAGGTCACAAGGCTGGGAGAGAGATTGTGATGCATGGACACAGGCCAGAGGGAGACAGTCACTGGATGTTATTTACGTCTACTGTGTGCATCTAAGGACACAGCCGTGACCAAGAGACACATGCCTGCCCTCGTGGAGAGAACGTTCCAGTGGGGAAGACAGATGATAAGCAAGGAAAACACACAGCACATAGGGCTGGGCCTGTGGTTTGGTGGTAGAGCACTTGCCAAGCATGTGCCAGGCCCTGGCTTCAATCCCCAGCACCAGTGGGGGAAAATTTTATATATGTGCACATGGGTATGCACCCATATATGCACCCACAAACAATAAACAGGAAAACAGAGCGATAAAGATAACAGGAAATATGTGTAGGAAAGACTATGACATTTTACACCACGATGTCATAAGCTACGAAAGTGACAGCGGGGGACACGAGGGACCTCCTCAGAGGGAGAAGAGGAATAGCAAGGGCAGGGATGGGGGGTGGGTGGGACGGTTTCTGGGGCTGAAAAATGGCCAAGTGGAGGGACAGAGCAGGGAGGAGAAAAGCCATCGGAGAAAGGCCGGTCGGCTTGGGTGGACCAGGGCCAGGGCAAAGGCCATGAGGAGTTGGGGCTTCAGAGGGACACGGGAGCCCTGGGAGGCCTCCCAACAGGAGAGTGACGTGACTGCCTGCAAAATGAGGAATGGCAGAGGGCGACAGCAACAGAGAGAAACAGGGACAGAGCCAAACTGAGACACAGAAAGAGCCAGGCAGAGACCAAACGCGGTATGACAGACATTTTGAAAGAGAGAGATATTGGAGGGGTAAAGAGGGGACAATAGAGACAAGAGACAGGGGAGGCACAGAAACCAGGCCTGAGAGACCTGTTGTGTGAGTCACTTCCTCTCTGTGGGCCTCAGTTTCCCCCTCTTTGGAGGGTTTTTTCTTTTGCTGTGCTGGGGATGGAACCCCCGGCCTCCATCCACCAGGCAAGCCTCTACCCCAGAGCTACCCTCCAGCCCCCTGAGAGCTTCTTAATTAGGTCCTTCGTTTTCTGACCTTTGAGGTCTTGAGCTAGAGGGAATTAGGGGATCATGGAGGACAGAAGCAAACTCAGAAATACAGAGAGGAGTAGCTCAGTGGGAGAGCACTTGCCCAGCATGCATCAGGCCCTGGGTTCCCTGTGCACCACCACCACCAAAAAAAAAAAAAAGTAGGAGAAGAAAGAAAAAAGAGAGAAAGGTAATGACCATCAGAGGCTCACCCACCCCATTCTCAAATTTTCTGAGACTAAAAGGCAGGCTGAGGAAGAGAACCAGAAATCCATTCACTCATTTGATGAGACATAGAGGGAAGGAGGATGGGGGCGGGGGGGGGGGGGTGTTGTCACTGCATACAGAAAGACTGAGCCTGGACAGCAGGGTCCCCACCTGCTCAGTCACCACAGGCTTCTCAGCATCCTCCAGGCCAGGCCCAGGACAGGGAGGGGCTTGTTGCATGAAACGTGGAACAGGAAGACAGTTCCCAGGAACACAAACACTGAGACACTGAACAGGGAAGCTGGATTTGAAGGGTCAAGGGGGCCTAGATCCCTTGTCCCTCCTCTAACCTTGGTAGATGTCCTGGAGAGAGCCAGCCCCACAGAATTCCATGCAGATCCAGAGCTTCTGCAACCTATGAAAGTTCAAGAGTAACTATATTATTATTTATAGGAGACAGCCCCTGGTACACCGTCTTGTTCTATCTCAATTAGAACTTGAATGTACAGGTGTCATCTGTCTCCCCTTGTCCACCAGAGTAAGACTGTTTCAATCCCATTTTACAGAGAAGGAAATTGGGGGTCGGACAGGAAATCTGTTTTCTGGACAATTCCATTTGGACCTAAGTCTTTGGGCTTCAAATCCAGGGCCCCCTTCTGCTGTCCTAGGCTTTCTGAGAAGACAGAGCCGAGATGCAGGTTGTGGAGGCTTGGTGGGACAGACAGGCCCAGGGTGTCAGATCTGGGGAACTGAGGTCATTATTGGGGCAGCAGAGACATTATTTTGGAGGTCAGAGAATTTAGGGGTTCATATTAAAGGAGAAGAATAAAACTGGGGAACCCAAAGGGCAGAATAATGAAAGATTTATTTGAAGGGAGTTGATTTCAGATGTGGTTAATACGAAGGGATCAGAAATGGGACCCTGGGTCAGAAATGGGAGTTCTGGATTGGGAATTAAGTTAGGAGTGACCTGGTCAGAGACTTTGGTCTGGGGATCAACCTAGGGAGTGCTCCAATTAAAAGTGGGAGTCCAAGGTTGGAGTCAGGTTAGGGTATCTGGGTCAAAAGAGGAAGTCAGGACAGGGGATGAGGATAGGGGGTGTCTAATCAGAAGTGAGGACTCTGAGTTAGGGGCTGGGCTGGGTCCCTGAGGTTGATCACCAGAGGTAACTGCCATGGTAGGCCACGATGTTGGCATGCCGGCAAGTTTTCAACATGAGGATTTCCTTCTGAAGGGTGGACACATCATCATCTGCAAGGAGAGGCAGGAGAAAAAGGTGGCTTCAGACAAGGAGTCACTGGAAGGGAACAGGGACCCCCCAGCCGGTGGGGGTGGGTTGGGGAAGGAGTTTCTGGGTCCCCTCTCACCAGGCTCCATCTTCACCATCTTCAGTGCCACCAGGTCTCCGGACACCTTGTCTCGAGCCTGGAAAAGGGGAAGTTGGCTCTCAGCGCCTCCATCGCTGAGTCCTTCTCAGTATCCTCCACAAGGCCAAGGACTGGGACCCTCTTGCATCCTATCCCTTATCGATTCTCAACCTAAAGATCACTGGTTTGAGGGTGACGGAGACCAAGGGGCTTCCTCACCTTGAACACTTCCCCATAGGTGCCGCCACCCAGCCGTTGCAGCAGGTCATAATGGTCCCGGGGATCCCTGTTAAAAATGTCGGGGTCCACGAGCTCCATCCCTGGAGGCCTGAGCTAGGCCTGCGCCCAGGGGCCAGCAGGGCCTCAGGGCTGGAGCTAGGAGCGCTGGCACCTCCTTCTCTCCCCACAAGCCCTGCTCCCGCCTTGCCTCTGAGGGCTGTGGCCTTCCCCCTCCCCACTCTCGCTTCCTGCCCTAGCTGCAGAACTGTGCAAAGGGCTCCACCCCCCTGTCCCCTGGGCCCTCAGATCCTGGGGACCCATGGAACCTTCCTTTTCACCTCTATGGCCCAGGGCTGGATGTAAATGAGATGCAAACTGTCTTGATTCTACTGAGGGTAGGGGGTGCCCTGGCACCCCCTGCTCCCCTTCTGGGTGGGGCTACAAACCATAGTGGAACTCTGCTGGGTGCTTGAAAGTTTGACCACAACGCAGAGGTTGCAGGTCTGCATAGGAACGCTATGTAGCTCACATGCTGTTCACCTTTAAAGTACATGCATTTAAAAGTGTCAGCTCCTGCATGCCCATGGCGGTGCAGGGGCAGTGCACATGCCTGAATACCCGTGTGTACACATGTGTATGTCCTCACAGCACATACACTCACTCATTCATGGCACATGTCTGTGCATTCACGCCTGCAGTGCACAGAATCAGCACACAAACAATTCATGACACATGGGACGGTCGCTTCTGTGCCCAGTCTGGAGCCTAACGGAGACTGGGCTCGATCCCGAATTTCCCGGCAGAGCACAATAGCTTTATGGTTCCCTATTCATGGAATTGGGGTGGAGGGTGGAGACAAGGGTCCAGGACTTGAAACTGGGCAGGTATGCAAGCTGGATCCGGCCTCGGGGGCCCAAACCTGAGGCAAGAATCATTTTCAAGAGCATTTCCATAGGGAGTTGGCCATGGCTCAAATGGAGGACTACTACGTTTGTGAGATTACGGTGCGCAACTCAACGTGCGCGCGCACTGTCGGAAGCTCGGTCTCCTTTCCGAAAAATTCGTGCACGCGCGCGTCCCGGGCTCGGGACTGGGTCCTGCAAACCCGGGAAAGCTTAGCCCCGTCTACTGCCCCAGAGCAAGCGCCTGCGCTTTGCGGTAGACTAAGCTTTTTCTCACGCTGTTCTCTCTCCCCGCCGGGTGGAGCGAGTGCGCACGCGCCAATTACGCTTTCTGGGAAGAAATCACGTGGCAGCCGGAAAGCGTGGCAGCTGCCGGAAGAGCCTTCCCCTTCTTCGTTGTCCGGCTCTGGAGCGAGAGCAATGACGTAGTTTCCGTTTCCACTACCTCTTCCTCTTCCGGCCCTCGCGGGTGCTTCTCTGGGCTGGCGTTCGACTCCGGCGGTGGTTGTGGAAGGCGCCCGGAGTCATGGCCATGTTTGAGCAGATGAGAGCGAACGTGGGCAAGTTGCTCAAGGGTATCGACAGGTCGGAGCTCGGTCAGAGGGAGCGCTGTAGCCAAGCGGGGTGGAGATTTCCGGAGACCGCAAGGGGTGGTCCGAGTTCTGGGCTTGCCTTGGCCGGGATTTCTCCGTCTTCCGGCATGTGGGGAGGTCGTCCTGGAGGAGGTGTTGAAGGAAAAGACACCAGAAAGGCCTAATAAGACAGCCTGTCGCTCACGCATCTCTTTGATTACTTTTAAGTTTTCCCTCCTCTCCCTCGGCCGTCCCTCTTTCAGGCCCTCGCAGTTTCTTCTACCAGCTCCTCGGTCTCAGTGCCCGAGCATTTCTTTCTCCTCTGCCCCTCATGTCATTCATTCAACACCTGTTTACCCGACTTCGTTGTGTTAGTGCTCAGTAGTATTAGAAACCAGAGGCGACCAAGACAGCCACAAGTCGTGCTTTCATGAACTGAGTTCTCTTCCAGAGGGGACACAAGCAACAAGCACTGATAGTCAGGAGTGGTCAGGGCAAGGCAGGGGAAAGCAAAGGCCCAAATGTTCAGGGCTGAAATAGAGGAAGCAAGAGAGTATGGTTTGGACTGGTGGGAGCTTGACAGGGTTGGGTAGCAGAGAATTTCAGAAGACTATGTATACAGGCAATAGTGACTGCCTGGCAAGTTGGGAAACGTGCTAGACAAGCCCCAGGTCTCCAGTGGGGTTTAGAGCTTAGGCAAGAGGTGTGGATTATGGACAGGTTTTATTAGAGGTTATAAAGCTGACTTGTATTTGGGTAGAGCCAGTGGCCAGGATCAGATTCAGAGGGGAAAGAAAGGAGAAGCAGATTACAGTGGCCCCTTGGCCCCACAAAGGGACTGGCCTCAGCTCCTGTCTCCTCTTTATTCACCCACTTCAATTCTCCTCTAGGTACAATCCAGAGAACCTGGCCACCTTGGAGCGCTATGTGGAGACACAGGCCAAGGAGAATGCCTATGATTTGGAAGCCAACCTGGCTGTCCTGAAGTTGTGAGTGTCCTGTCCCTAGCCCCATGCTGTTGGCTAGCTAGCAGGGTTCCAGTCCCAGTATGGGGCATGGCAGTAGGGGTGTCTGGAGTAGCCTGCAGGATGTGGCTTCTCTTTGGTGTGCAAGACTAGCAAGCCAAGGAAGATGAGACATTTAGGGTGAGGGAAGTTTAAAAAAAAATAGTTGCAAAACACATACAAGGTAGTATGTAAAACACACTTAGTTTAACGGATGTGAATGAATACCCAGGTTTCCACTGTTCATGTTGTGTAATTGTCGGAAGCACCATAGGCCCTTTGTCCATATGCTCTATCTCAACCAAACCCCCACCTTTGGTAACCATTGTCACAGTCTCATGGTGTGGCTTTTCATGGTTGTTTACCACACATGCTTGCATCTGGATCCGCTTAGCTCAATTTTGCTTGCTTTGACCTTGACAGGACCATAATCATACAGCAGAGCCCCTTTTGCACCTAGTACCTTCCACCAAGCGTTGGGTTTGTGACACCCATCCATTTGTGTGTGTGTGTGGTTGCAGTTTATTCTCATTGTTGTGTAGTATTTCACTATGTGACTGTCCTAATGGTCTGTTCCCTGTTGATGGATACTTGGGTTCTTCCCCCTCAAATGATTGATTATTTATTTATTTATTTATAACAATTATCAGCTTGTAATTTCTGCAGATGACATAACTTTAGCTTTCCTGGCTGTTAAATGGAGAGACCACTTGTATACGTGGGTGGTTTAGGTTGTTTCTGGTGATTGCCACTGCTGGACGAGTGCTCGCCATGTGTCAGCTGCTGTGCTGCGGATGCAGGCACGAGCCCACTGCTGGGCCTCCCTGGGAGGTTGATATGGGTTCATCTTATTTTTGTTTGTTTTTACACCAGGAATTGAACCCAGGGCTCACAGGCTAAATACACACACTACCGCTGAGCTGCACCTTCAGTTTTTTCCTCTATTGAAAGAAAACTGAAGCACAGAGTTCTAAATAGGCAGTCCAAGGCCAGGTAGCAGGAGCTGGCCAAGGGAGCCTGGGCAGAGCCATAACCACTACTCCACATTCTAGCCTTGATTCATTTACTTTTTATTTTTATTTTTTTTTACTACTAGGAATTGAACCCAGAGGTGCTTTTCTACTGGGTTACATCCCCAGCCCTTTTTATTTTTTATTTTGTGACATTAGAATTTTACTAAGTTGCTGAGGCTGAACTTGAACTTGTCATCCTCCTGTCTTAGCCTCCGGAGTTGCTAGGATTATAGGCATGACCACTGTGCCAAGCTTCCTTCTAGCCTCGTTTCTTTGCGAGGCTCATGGCTGAGTCTGCCCTGTGGGGTGGTGGTGAGGATCAACTATCCCCATCTCCAGAGCAGGCAGGGTTGCTCAGGGAGATTAGCCAGAAAATGTGGTTGGGGTTGGAGCCCAGGCAGGTTTGACCCCAGGATCCAGACTAAAGCAGTGGCCTCCTGCCTGGCACTTGGTGAAGTTTGGGGGGGTTGAAGTTGTCACTGCTATTGTATATCTTATTCCCTTCTTAGGTACCAGTTCAACCCAGCCTTCTTTCAGACCACCGTCACTGCCCAGATCCTGTTGAAGGCCCTCACCAACCTGCCCCACACGGACTTCACCCTGTGCAAGTGCATGATCGACCAGGCACACGTATCCTTTGTTTGGGAGTGGGGGTGGGAGACAAAGCCTGCAGAGTGGTCTGTGAGTTCAGACTCAGCTGCTGGGCAGGGCTGGGACATTGCCATGACTGAGACGGGCCCTGCCCTCGTGGAGCTCTCATAGTCCAGTGAGGTGACAGGCAGGTCCCCCATCAGTGACAGGCTGGAGCTGTCAGGGGTAGGGTGAGTGAAGCCAGCAGAGGCACCTGGCCCTGACTGGAGGGAACCCGTGAAAGCTAGGTGGATGGGCAGTGAGAGCGATCCTAAAGGATGAAAGAGCTCCTTGCTGTCCTTTAGAGACAGAAGAAGCAGCGGGACCTAGGACAGCACAGATTTCTAAGTGGAATGCAGCCAGAGTCCAGGGCACATGGAGAGCTGTACAACCGCAGGCTGCTGTGGTCAGATTTATGCCAGCTGCACAGAGGACACTGGGTGAGAGGCAGGAGGGCCTGGCCAGGCTCACGAAGAACTATATTGTCGGCTCCAAGCGCAGAAACTTTTTTTTTTTTTTTTAAGAGAGAGAGAGAGAGAGAATTTTTAATATTTATTTTTTAGTTCTCGGCGGACACAACATCTTTGTTGGTATGTGGTGCTGAGGATCGAACCCGGGCCGCATGCATGCCAGGCAAGCGCACTACCGCTTGAGCCATATCCCCAGCCCCAAGCGCAGAAACTTAATGCACATGAATCCTTAGGAATGTGGAATGGAAATGACATCCTTGAGCTGGTTGGTGTCTGATCCGGGGCTTGGCCAGGTGAGCTTCAGCTTACATTTGATCACTGGACAAACTCAGCAGAATTCCCAACCCCTGCCTGGCGAGGCAAGTGGACCCGTGGGCCCAGCCCTCATACTCGCCTGCTCATCAGTTGTTGAGCCAAGAGATGGCAGATGACTCACTGAACTTACTCTGCCAGCTGTGTCCAAAGTGTCCATAAGATGTGTCCATAAGCCTTGACTCAATCCCAGTATTTGGCAGACCACAGTTTACTGTGTTGTCCCCACTGTTGGACCCTTGGGTTGTTTCTCACCTTTGAATCTTACAAACAGGGCTACAGTGGCAGGGTGGCTTGTGCCTATAATCCCAGCAACTCGGGAGGCTGAGGCATGAGGTCACAAGTTCAAGACCAGCCTCAGGAACTTAGTGAGGCCCTGAGCAACTTAGTGAACCTCTGTTTTCAGTAAAAGGCTTGGGGATGCCAGTGCCCCTGGTTTAATCCCCAGTACCAAAAAGGAAAACAACAAATAGTGCTTCCATAACACCCTTTCTTCTCCGTACATCCACAGCAAAAATAAGATGGCCTTGGTTCCCAGTTCTGTTTCTGAGCTGTCTTTGGTAGAAGGGGGTGGCTGTGGGGAGAGGGTGATCAGGATTTAGCCATGCAGGCTCCAGGACCTTTTTCCTTAACACTTCCTTCTGCTAGCAAGAAGAGCGGCCCATCAGGCAGATTTTGTACCTCGGGGACCTGCTGGAGACCTGCCACTTCCAGGCCTTCTGGGTAAAGAGGGGCCCAGGGCAGGGCGGGTGGTGGCCCTATGGTGCGCATTTGTTGCTTGTCTGCTTGGCGAAGGGCCCTGTCCTCAGTGTTCGTCCTCACGGAGCCAGGTCTCAGATGGTCTCTGTGCCCACAAGGCTTGGCCTGAGCCTGTCCCCTTCTCCTGTCCTTCCACTGGGCCTTCTAGTGCAGTCCCTTGGTCGTTAGCAGAAGTCCTCCGGCTCCTCAGCCGCTCTCAGTGCCCGCCCCTCTTTCCTGTGGCATCCAGAGCTCAGCCCTCACAAACAGGCTCCAAGTGGGAGGCTAGGTCGCCTCCTTGCTCCTCACTGCCTCTCCCAGAGCCGGTTCCCTGCTCCTCAAAATCACTGCTCTGAGTTCTGAGGCTCCCACCTTCCCTGCCTTGTTGGTAACAGCCCCCTGGGTGACTGCTCCTCGTTTCTTAAAGAATCTAGTCCTTCTCACTGCCACTCCTACTGCTCCTTGTTCTGCGATGTTTGAAGAGCCACACAGGTGACCCACTGACACCAGCCTCTAGGTTCCATGATCTCTCTCTTTTTTAAAAAAATTATAGGGCTGGGGATGTGGCTCAAGCGGTAGCGCGCTCGCCTGGCATGCGTGCAGCCCTGGTTCAATCCTCAGCACCACATACCAACAAAGATGTTGTGTCCGCCGATAACTAAAAAAGAAATATTAGAATTCTCTCTTTCTCTCTCTCTCTCTTTAAAAAAAAAAAGATTATATACATATTTTTTTTAATTGTTGATGGACCTTCATTTTACTCATTTATTTATATGTGGTGCTGAGAATCCAACCCAGTGCCTCCTCCGTGCTGGGCAACGCTCTGCCCCTGAGGCCCCCCCCCAGCCCTCCATGACCTCTTGTCCTCCTGGCTCATCTTCTGTCTGAGGGGAGCTGTGGTCATGGTAGTGCCAGCTCTTCTCAGCATGCAGAGCCTCCGAGGAGGTTTGAAATGGGAATGTGGGTGTGACCTGGGCTTTAGGATTTGGAGGGGCTACCCAGGAAGTGCCACATGGAGCAGAGCCTGGGAGCTGCTGTCTTTGACTTGTCCTCACCAACGATTGCTCCTGAATTCACTCCACCCCCCGGCCCCCTCCTCAGCCCCAGCTCACCCTGTGAGTTCTCCCACTGACACCTGGGCCTGACCAGTGTTCTGGGCCTGCTTGGGCTGCTCAGGTTCTGCTCCCTTCTCTGAAATGGCCATCTACCCCTGCGCAGCCACATCTGAAATGATGAATGGCTGAGAGAAACACCAGGGGCGCGTGACTCCTGGGAAGGCACGGGTCCTCAGCCCTTCTGAGTGACCTCGTTCCTGCCCTGGTTCCTCCCCTGGACTCGTGGACCTCCCTTCACACATCCCCTTCTCACCCCTTTCCCACCTCAGCTCATGGTCTGGTTTCTTGTCTTGTGAGAAATAGAAATAGAGCGGAGCAGAGCTCACGTGTTTTCTCAGACCCTGATGTCGGAGTGACTTAGTGTGTAACTGCTGTTTCAGCAGGTGAAGTGGCTGAGGCGACCCTCCTAAAGCATGGGGACCCTTCCCCTTGCCACACCAGCCTTTTCCGACTCCTCCAAACGAGAACCTGCCCTTCCTGGGTTGTTTATTTTGAGACAGCGTCTCACTGAGTTGGCAGGGTGCCCTCGAGCTTGTAATCCTCCTGCCCCGGACTCCCGGGTCACTGGGGTTACAGGCAGTGCCACTGCACCCAGCTCTTCCCTGGTTTTAAAACCGAAAATCCCTAGCAAGCTCCTGCATGCCGGGTCTGCGTGGCCCCGTGCGTTCCCGCAGCGCTGGCCAGAGCAGTGCTGCGGTTGTTTCAGGCCTCGGCCTGCTTCGTCCAGAGCAAGGTCATGGAAGTTTCAGACAATTCAAGTCCTCTGTCTCAGGAAACTCATTTCATATAAGTGAGTCAGCCCCGGGGGTCACCTGCTTGTGGGAGAGGCTCCTGTGCTCTGGGCCTCCTTTGCCTCTGTTCGCAGGACCCCTCTCTAGTCAACCCACTCAGGCCTTTGTCACCTCACGCCCACCCCCAGTGTGTACACATGCCCCTTGAAGCCGCGTGTCAGATACAGAGACCGCCGTGTCACTGGGTCAGGCCTGTGTCACCTGCCCTATCAGCTGACCCTGGCACAGGTGGTCACACTCCGCTCCCTGGAACCCTTCATCATCTAGCTCCCAGTACAGCATCCTCCTGGTTTTCCTCCTGCCTCGTGGCGGCTCTTCCCTACTTGGGGTTTGTGGGGCTCTTCTTTTCTCCCACTCCTGTTGGAGGAAGCCCTCGTTGAAGAAGTGACATTTGAGCAAAAACCTGCTGGAGGCAGGAGGGCCAGCTGTGGAGGAGGAAAGTTCCAGACAAACAGCAGTGCAAAGGCCCTGAGGGGGGGAGGGGCGTTGGGAGCAGCGAGGAGGTGCCTGCAAGTGAGTGGGGGGTGGGTGGGGGTGAGCAGGCACCTGTGGGCCTCCTGGGCCTTGGTTGAAAGGTTGGCTTTTTCCCTATGACAATGGCCAGGACAGGTAAGGAGTATAGGTAGCTACCCTGTGTCTGGCTTCTGCCTGGATCATTTCTCCGCTGAGTTCTCCTGGTCTCTGTGTCTGGAATGGGCCTAAGAAGAGTGACATCACACATGTTGCACGTGGCGGGGTGGCAATGTGTGTAGGTCAGCGCTCGCATGTTGGTGGCTGCTGCTGTCCTTAGGGACACTGACACTGTGCTTGCCGTCCATCCCCTGCAGCAAGCCCTGGATGAAAACATGGACCTCTTGGAAGGTATAACTGGCTTTGAAGACTCTGTCCGGAAGTGTAAGTCCTTTCTGAGCCTGGGCTCTGTACGGAGAGGGCTGGGGAGTGGTGACGGTCCCTCTCCATCATTCCCTCTCATCCATAGTTATCTGCCACGTCGTGGGCATCACATACCAGCACATTGACCGCTGGTTGCTGGCCGAGATGCTTGGGGATCTGACAGGTAAGACCTCTGGGTCCCTTGTGTCAATCTGGGGGTTTGGGGGTGGTCGGGGCAGTGGGCTTCTGCCAACTCCAGCCTTTCTGGGACATTACTGGAGGTGCAGCCCAGGGAGGGCGCAGGGCCTGGTATTGGTGGTTCCCTTCCTCGGGGACACTCTGTGCCACTCAATCTCTCTGTATCCACTATTCAAGTGCCGACTTTGTGCCAGATTTTGTTTAGATTCTGGTCATGTGACAGTGAACAAAACAGAAGGGCTCGGGTTCATTTTCAAGGAGGGAGCATGTGTGTGTCCAGTGGCCATTCATGCTGCAGAGGACAGCAGCCTGCTCACGGGGCGACTGAGAGCAGACTGGACAAGGGGCTCGGGAGCAGCGGCCTGCCTGTCATTCACAGGGCAGCCTGGGCACTGTGGTCCAAAGCAGAGTGACTGTGGGTACAGAGGGGTCGTGAGGGCAGAGAGGTGGTTAGAGGGGCATCTGTAGCCCGTGCAGGGTCTCAGGATGAGTGTCTCCTTGTTCTTGAATGAAATGACCATAGATAGGAACCTCTGAGCAGGGAGCCGTGATCAGATCGATGTTTTTAAAAGATCCCCCCAAAAATGCAGGAAGGGAAGATAAGAAACTAAGGGGGTGATCACACCTGGGAGAGGAGGCAGGGGCAGGGAAGAGAGGTGAGGGTGGGTTGAGTCTTGGGAGAATCTTGTGGAATTTTTGCCTTTAGATGTAGGTTGTGTGTGTCTGTTTTTTTGTTTTTGTTTTTTTTCCCCAGTGGGAGCTAATTTTGCTGGACATTTTGTGTTTGGCACATGCTAAGTGCATCAGATAGATGTTTTGCATATTTAAAAGTAAAATTAAAATTTG
Source organism: Ictidomys tridecemlineatus (assembly GCF_052094955.1). NCBI lineage: Eukaryota > Metazoa > Chordata > Mammalia > Rodentia > Sciuridae > Ictidomys > Ictidomys tridecemlineatus. Next base: position 15,076,280 of record NC_135491.1, on the reverse strand, counting down.
GGTGTTATGGTGTGTACCTGTAGTCCCAGCTACTTGAGAGGCTGGGGTAGCATCGTTTGAAGCCAGTCCAGGCAACATAGCAAGGCCCAGTCTCTTAAAAAAAAAAAATGCTGAAAGTAGTGGCCCACACCTGTAATCTCAGTGACTTGGGAGGCTGAGGCAGTAGGATCGAAAGTTCAAGGCCAGCCTCAGCAATTTAGTGAGACTCTAAGCAGCTTAGTGAGACCCTGTCACCAAAAGAAAAAAAAAAAAAAAGTGGCTCAGTGGTTAAGCACCCCTGAGTTCAATCCCTGGTACCCCCCCCCCCACTGCCCCACAAGAAAAAGAATATGAAACATACCTTGGGATTTAATATAAGGAAGATTAGGTGAATGTATCAAAACACTAATAGTTCCACAGAAATCATTTAACATAATTGAACCCCACTGTAGCAGGACCTGTACCGACATATTTGACATATTTTCTTTTTATGGTGCTGTTGGTTTAAACCAGAAGAACCTTACCATTGAGCTTCACCAACCCTTCTTTATTTTAATTTGAGGTGGACTCGCTGTGTTAACACTTGTGATCTTCCTGCCTCAGCCTCCCCAGCCACTGGGACTACATATGCCTCACCGTACTGGTGTATTTTCTTAGGGCCAAAAAGACTTACTGTTAGTGATGATGATATAGTTTTGCAACCATTTCTTCTATTCTGTGGCAGAAAGCAGATAAGTAAATACACTGCTCTTATTAAGAACCAGGACTGGCCCTGGGAGAGAAGGGCCAGACAGGAAAGAAGTGAAGACAGAAGCCTCCAGTGGGAAGGAGGCAGGGCTGAGGGCGCCCTCTGGCTGCTGTGTAGGGGATGAGCCACAAAAGGGCAGGGTGGCAGCAAGGAGACCCACCTGGCTTCTCTGCTGGCCAGAGATGGCAGGCCTAGCCAGGCAAGGAGGGAGCCCTGGCCTGGTAGCCTTGATTCCCATGCCTTCCACACCCCATGTTACTGTGGGGTCCAGCTGGCTCACACCCTGTTTGTGCTCCTCGCAGACAATCAGCTAAAGGTGTGGATGAGCAAGTACGGCTGGAGCGCCGACGAGTCGGGGCAGATCTTCATCTGTAGCCAAGAGGAGAGCATTAAGCCCAAGAACATCGTGGAAAAGATTGACTTTGACAGTGAGTGGTGGCCCAGGGTCTGGCTGTGGGGCTCAAGGGGCATCCTTTGACAGACACTGGAATGGGGCCCCGAAACCCAGGTAGAGCTGTTCTTGTCCAGGGCCAGGGAACTTGTGTCTGCCACACTCCTTTGATCTGTCCAGGGGCTGCCCACCCAGCGAGGCGCGGCCACATGATGCCAGCTGGCCTTCCTTGGTGCATGCAGGTGACTCCACACCTGCTGGCCCCAGGGGCTCTGTTCCTTTGGCTTTCCCTTGTCTCTGGGGCCCTGGGGGCCTCCCAGGCAGGCTCTTGAGTCAGGTGAGCTGAGTGGAAATCTGGGGTCTCTACTGAACAGCAAACTTGGGGCGACCTGACTGCTTATGCCTCTATTTTCTTATGTAAAAAATGGGATGACAGGGCTGGATTGTGGCTCAATGGTAGAGCGGTCGCCTAGCACAGACAAGGCCCTGGTTCCATCCTCAGCACCACATAAATAAAGACAGCTATTGTGTCCATCTGCAACTAAAAAAAAATTCTTTAAATGGGGACGACAGCAACAATAATTAGGAAAAACACTGTTGTTTTTTACACGTAAGCCGTTTGCTCCTCACATCAGCCCTCTTGTAATTGGCTGAGCAACATTATAACTTTCACCTTGCTCACCCCATGCGCTGGAGGCGAGGTAGCAGAGAGCCAGGCATTCAGTCCAGAGCGCATTGAGTTCGTCACCACCAATACACACATGAGGAGCAGTCTCATCTGTGCAGAGCACGGGGGCTGCTCTCTTGGGCCTGAGTCTCCTCCCAGCTCCTACATGTGCTTCTGGTGGTTTAGCCATGGGAGTTGGTACAGTGTGGCTTCTCCCTACCAACCTGCTAACTTGGAACTGAAGGAAGTGGGATTGAGTGACTGCCCTCTCTGCCCATGATCGGGGACCCTCACCTCTTAAGGTGATGCACCACTGGGTTGGAGTCTGAGGATCCAGGCCGAAGTTCTTGCGGTGGGGAGCCACAGGATGTGTAGTGTGTGGAGAGCACACAGTAAATACTGTTGACAGTGACAAGCATGGTTCCAAGTACTTTTTTTTTTTGGTACCGGGGATTGAACCCAGGGGCACTTGACCACTGAGCTACATCCCAGCCCTATTTTGTATTTTATTAGAGACAGGGTCTCACTGAGTTGCTTAGTACCTCACTTTGCGGAGGCTGGTTTTGAACTCTCAATCCTCAAGAGGTGTGCATCACTGCATCCAGCCCACAAGGACTTCTTTTAACGTGATAGTCCTGTGGAATAGGCCTTCTTTTTTTTTTTTTTTTTTTTTTGTGTGTGTGTGTGTGTGTGTAGATGGACACAATACTTTTATTTATTTTATGTGGTGCTGAGACTTGAACCCAGTGCCTCACACATGCTAGGCAAGCCGCTCTGCCATTGAGCTACAGTTCTAGCCCAAGAATAGGCCCTTCCTACAGATGGGGAAACTGCTGCACAGAGATGTTGTGTAACTTGCCCAAAGTCACCCAGCTGTTAATAGTCAGGCTGGGGTTTTAACCTAGGCCTCTCTACTTCGCAGTCCTGTTTTCTTTTCTTTCTTTCTTTCTTTTTTTTTTTTTTAGGTTTATTTTTTTAGTTGTAGGTGGACACAATATTTTAATTTATTTTTATATGTGGTGCTGGGGATCAAACCCAGGGCCTCACACGTGCTAGGTGAGCACTCTGCCTCTGAGCTGGAACCCCAAACCCAGAAGGGGACTGTGATCTGCCCCTGAAGGATTAGTGACGTTGGGGTGGTAGCTGGAAGTTTACCTCCCTCAGTTCCCAAGTTGACCCCGGTGTCCTTTCTTTTCTCAACAGGTGTGTCCAGCATCATGGCCTCCTCCCAGTGACTGCCAACTTTTAATAAAGATGTGTTGACCTAGCCCTGCCCTGCCTCCTCCCTGTAGGCTTCCTCTCTCTGCCTGGCCCTCCAGGGGGAGGCCTCTCCCTGCCTGCAGCCTGTGGCCTTCCTCCTCTTATCTCCCTTTTCTCCCCCCTTGACTTCCTCCCTGGCCCCACCCCAGCAGCTAGCAGGCCACCCACCCCCACCTTCCTGACCTGTCAGGTCTCTGTGGGGAGGGCCAGGTGAGTCAGCCAGGAGGGGAGGGTGTGCGTGGCTGTGGGCGCCCAGCCCTGCAGCCCAGGGAAGCTCTCTCTCCACATCCTGGCTTGCTCTGCGTCCTTGGGCCAGTGCCCTGTCTAATCCCCAATTTCCTCATCTGGAAGAATGTGCCCTCTGCTGGCCTCGGGCGGGACTCAGGCGCTCTCTCCAGTGAAGGTCTTAAACCAGAGCCGCGGTCTTGCTCAGAGAGTGGGAGCCAGTGTTCATTTCAGACTCAGAAAGGGTTTGTCACCAAGGTGGCAACTATTCCTCAGCACCTTCTGTGGGGAGACTTCACCAGACATTTGGGACTTGCTCCTCAGAGCAAAGTGTCAGAGCCAGGCAGTCATCCTCCCTGAGTCCTAGCTCATGTCACTTAATCCCTAGCAGAGTGACTTTCATTCTCGTGGGGCACACAAGCGTTCCAGGTGTTCTGGCAGTGACCAGCCGCCCTGAGCCTGTCCTGGGGAGGTGGAGGAACTGAAATGCCATGGTGGTGATCCAGCCTCAGGGGAGACGCGGAGCCATCTTGCCTGTGAGCTTTGCCTGCGGAGAGGCAGCAGGGCACCAGCGCTTGGCTACCCGGCCCTGTGCATTCCTCCTAGGGACTTGTCCTGGGGAGCCAGGGTGGGGCTGGCACCTTTGCTCCGGGTTCCAGACCTGTGCAGGCACCAGGAACTAGGAAGTGTCCTGACCCTGGGGACACAGTGAACGTTTGCTTATGCAACTGTGGAGCCAGGGGGGGGGATGAAAGAGGACTGGGAGCTACCTCCCACCCACAGGACTGTGCAGATTATTCAGATACCCCTTCTGTGTGGGGACAATCACCAGGCACCTATTTGACAGGAGCCATCATGTAGGAGACAACATGTAAATCTAGCCATGGCCACTCTGCATGAGGAGAGAACGAAGGACCTTGCCGTCTGACGTGGTTAACACCTGTAATCCCAGTGACAGAAGGCTGAAGCTGGAGGATCACAAGTCAAGGCCACCCACAGCAATTTAGTGAGGCCCACAGCAATTTAACAGATTTTAAAAGATAATTAGGCCTGGGGATGTATTTTAGTGGTATAGCACCCCTAGGTTCACAGTTCAGTCCCTAGTACCAAAAAAAAAAGGAACGACCTTCAGAAGCTGTGTCAGGCCTGCTCTCACTCCACGGGGCGTCTTCTGAGCAGCTGACAGTAGCTAAAGACTGCCTGGGCTCAGCCTCGTGGCTTTTGGGCATGTTGGTTCACCTCTCCTGTGCCTGGGGTTTGTGCCCCTTCTCAAGTTGTGAATTAACGCCTCCAAAGACTTCAGGACAGACTTGGCACCTACGAGAGTTCATAAACATATCGCTCTCTCCAAATTCCATTCTGGTGATTGTTCCTGTTCCTGCTTTGGCTCGGGGCTGCTGTTCTAGCTGCAACAGTGGTGTGGAGGCTGGGCCCTGTGGTCCACCTCTAATCCCAGCAGTCTGGGAAGCTGAGGCAGGATAGTAAGTGCAAGGCCATCTGGGCAATTTAGTGAGACCCTGTCTCAAAAAGGGTTCGGGCACGCCTGTAGTCCCAGTGGCTCAGGAGGTGGAAGGAGGATTGCGAGTTCAAAGCCAGCCTCAGCAAAACAGGCACTAACACTCAGTGAGACCCTCTCTAAATATAAAATAGGGCTAGGGATGCCCTAAGTTCAACCCTGGTACAAATAAAAAAAAAAAAGTGGGGTTGTATTCAGTAAAGAACCATGGATTTGATCCCTGATATTTCAATAACGATGACAATGGCAAAAAATTGTTTACAGGAGCTGGGAGAGTAGCTCGGTGGTAGAGTACAGGCTTGACATGTATGAGGCCTTGGGTTTGGTCCCCAGCACCAAAAAGCCACACAGCAATAGTTATGGAACAGCATTAGTTCTGACTGAAGTTTCAGTGGTATAGAAATGGAGAACTAGACCCCCGTCTGGCCCCTTCCTGCCCCCTTGGACCCCCCTCCCTGGGACCTTTAGACCTGCCAGCTGTACCACTACACTGTCCGCAGATGGCTGCCAGGTGTAGCCCCAAGGCTGGCAATCAGAGGACCTCACTGGCTGGGGTCACCTGCTCCAGCTCTGGGCCTTTGGTCTGGGAGGCTTCAGTATCCACCACGAGCAGGTAGGGAGAGACTGGTGGCTCTGCACCTGAGGAACATCCCTGTCCCCAACCTTCCTCACCAAGATCAGTGCCAGAGTCCTGAGTTCAAATGAGGCAGGTGGAGGCTGCCCCGCCCCAGCCCAGCTTGGGGAGCAGCAAAAAGGCCTGGGAGCTTCAGCCAGGTCTGCATCCCCTGGGAAAACAAGCCGCAATTGGGGCTGCTTACTGTTGGTGTCCTTCACATGCCTGTGGAACAGGGGGACAGGATAATTGGACTTGCACAGAATCCCTTCCTGTCACACAGTATATGTTCATTGGTGCTGGGAATTGAACTTGGGCACTTTACTGCTGAGCTACATCCCTAGTCCTTTTATTTTTTATTTTGAGACAGGGTCTTGCTAAGTTGCTGAGGGTCTCATTAAATTGCTGAGGCTGGTCTCACACTTGCGATCCTCCTGCCTCAGCCTCCCAAATGACTGAGTTTATAAGGCATGTGCCACCATGCTCAGCTCATTTTCAGTTCTTTGTTGTAGTTTAACTCAAATACTTCACCTTCCCAACAGCCATTCCCCTCATTTTCTTCCTACTTCAATAAAGTTCACACTTGGTTGCATACTTCCCTGTTTCCTCAGGTCCCAAACCTGGAAGCCGCCCTGATTCCCCCAACAAGGCCAAATATATGGCAGTATAATAAGCTTCACTTTCCCAAATCTTTCCATGTCTCCTTCTATGGCATTGTGCTCTGGCCCTAGTCCTGTCCAGCTCCACCCTGATATTACAGCAGCCCCCTCTCTGGGCTCTCTGTGCTTGAACTTCTCCACTCTGTGGCCCTCATGCAGCCAAAGGGCCTCGTGAACAGCTGAATAACATCCCAGCCTCTTACTGAAAATCTCATCTTCCCATTGCATTTAGAATAAAATTCTGGGATAAGGGTTTAATTCACTGGTAGAGTACTTGCCCATCATGTGAGAGGCCCTGGATTCCGTCCCCAGCACCACTTAAATATATATATATATCAAATTCTACACCATGCTTTAAGCCCATTCATTCAGAACTCCTACTCCACCAGATACTGCTTCAGGGACCAGGCATACAGCAGGGACCAAAACAAGACCTGCTCCCTTGTGGGCTGATATTCTTGGGGAAGAAATGCACAAGACACAAGGCGGGGAATATGTCGGGTGGTGTGTAGATGGTGAGGTACTGTAGACAAAGGTGCAGGACGAGGCAAGTGCTCTACCCCTGGCTCACCCCCTAGCCCCAGGATGCCATTTTACATAAAGTGGTCAGGGAAGCACTTGCAGAGGAGGAAACATTTCTGCAGAGACCTGCAAAAGAAGGTGCCATAGGCCACGAAGATCCAGAATCTGGGGAAAGTGTGTCAGGCAGTGGTAACAACATGTCACCAAGTACAAAGGCTTTGAGGCTGAGGGTGGAGCCTGGCATGTTGAAGGAACAGCAAGGTCAGCAAGCTAGGGGGAGAGGGGGTGAGCTAGGAGCTGTGGGGACCAGGACACGGAAGACCCAGGTCTGGCTGAAGCCCCAGGACTTTGAACTGTTACAAAATCTGGGCTGGGCCAGGCAGGGCCCCGCAGGCTCCTCTGCGTCTTTTCCTCCTTTCCTTGACTTTTGCTTTTCCTCTGAGTGTGGGTTCTGAGCAAAGGAGGGAGGGACATGGTCTGACTCAGGCTCTCAGGGCATCACTTGGCTCCTTACAGGAAAGAGCATGCAAGGATGCGGGCTGGGGGCTGGGTACAGGGAGGAGACTGCTGCAGAGGTCCAAAGGAACATGAGTGAGGGTGGACAGAACCAGGATAGGGCTCTGAAGTGGATGGGTTCTGCATGTACTTTGAAAATGTAATGACAAAATTTCCCAGAGAACTGTCTGCAGGTAGGACAGGAGAGTGAGGCTTTTCTAAATAGCCAGAAAGATGGGAATGCCATTAACTGAGCACTGCAAGGTGATCTGGTTTGGGGGGCAGATCAATTAAACTCAGGAACACAGTTTCCCCCGCCCCGCCACCAGTACTGGGGATTGAACCCAGTGGTGTTTAACCATGGAGCTACATCCCCAGCCCTTTTTAACTTTTATTTTTAAATATTTATTTATTTAGGGCTGGGGATGTGGCTCAAGCGGTAGCGCGCTCGCCTGGCATGCGTGCGGCCCGGGTTCGATCCTCAGCACCACACACCAACAAGGATGTTGTGTCCACCGAGAACTAAGAAAAAATAAATAAATGTTAAAATTCTCTCTCTCTCTCTGTCCCCCTCTCTCTCTCACTCTCTCTTAAAAAAAAATATTTATTTATTTAGAGACAGAGTATTGCTAAGTTGCTCAGGCTGGCTTTGAATTTGCAATCTTCCTGCCTCAGCCTCCTGAGTTGCTGGGATAACAGGTGTGCACTATTTATATTTGAGATGCCTGTTAATGTGGCAATATAATTTTTTTGGGGGGGTACCAGAAATTGGATTCAGGGGCACTCAACTATTGAATCACATCCCCAGCCCATTTTTATATTTTATTTAGAGATAGGGCCTCACTGAGTTGCTTAGAGCCTTACTGTTGCTAAGACTGGCTTTGAACTTGTATTCCTCTTGCCTCAGCCTCCTGAGCTGCTGGGATTAGAGACATGCACCACCACCCCCAGCTGCAATATCATTTATCTGTATTTGTTTGCTTATTTATTGTTGCCCTCTCCACTATAATGATAGCCACTTGAGAACTGACCAGGTATATCATGCTCTTCACTATACAGAGGCCAAGAATGGTATGTGGCACAGAGTAGGTTTTCATTAATTGTTTGTTGAATGAATAATGAAGGTAGCCAAGCCCCCAAATCCTCTGCCTTCTCACTTTGCTGGTACCTATTCCAATCTAACTTCCATGACCATTTTATAAATCCTTGAGGTCCTTGTGCAAATGCCGTCCTTTGCCAGGTGTTGGGGCACAGGCCTGTGATTCTAGCAAATCAGAAGGCTGAGGCTGGAGGATCACAAGTTTGAGGTCAGATTGGGCAATTTAGACCCTACATCAAAATGAAATGAAAAATGAACTGGGGATATAGCTCAGTATTAAAGTGCCCTGGGTTCAACCCCCAGTGCCCCAAAACAGACAAATGTGTGGCTTCTCCGTGAAGCCTACTCTGAGTACTTCATTTACATTCAGTTATGCTTGACTTTGGGCCACAGTGTTGGAATATACTATATACTTTTTTTCCTTCCTGGTACTGGGGTTGAACCCAGGGCCTCGCACACGCTTGGCAAGCGCTCTACCATTGATCTATATCCTCAGCACCCCACATCACCTTTATTAAAAAAAAAAAAATTGTTACTGGAAATTGAACTCAGGGGCGTTTGACCACTGAGCCACAACGCCAGCCCCTATTATTTTTTATTTTGAGATAGCGTCTCTCTGAGTTGCTTGGTGCCTCGCCAAATTGCTGAGGCTGCCTGTGAACTTGGGATCCTCCTGCCTCAGCCTGCAGAGTAGCTGGGGTTACAGGAGAGCGCCATCGCGCCCTGCACTATGCACATTTTCTTAACATTTCGTTCTGTCTTTATTGCATAAAACACAGCCTGGCACACAGCAGGCGTTCGATAAACACTTGTTGTGTTCGGCGTTGCCCAACGGGGAGTACATTCTCGAGCCGGAACGGTGAAGAACCGATGATTCATTCATGACTCTGGCCCCGCCCACAACGCGAATGACGTGCGCGCTCACGTACTCGAGTGGCGGAGCAGGTGAACTGCGCAGGCGCCGAGCTCCGGGTGGGTGGTATCAATTCATCAGGTGCGCGCGCGCGGGAGGGCGGCGGCGGCGGCTCGGTACGCAGGCGCGGCGGGCAGTGCGCAGGCGCCGGCGGAGGGCGGGCTGAAGCAGCTAAAGCAGCAGCAGCAGCAGCGGCGGAGGCTCCGGCATAGGGGCGGGAGCTGAGGCGGGAGCGGACCGGCTGGTGGGAGAGCGAGAGGCGGCGGAATGGTGGACTACCACGCGGCGAACCAGTCGTACCAGTACGGCCCCAGCAGCGGGGGCAATGGTGCTGGCGGCGGGGGTGGCATGGGCGACTACATGGCCCAGGAGGACGACTGGGACCGAGACCTGCTGTTGGACCCGGCCTGGGAGAAACAGCAGCGCAAGGTGCGCGGCCCTCGGGCCGGACGGGCTGGAGGGGGTCTTCCTGGGGGGGATGGGAAGGGGATTGGAGGTCCTGGAGGGAATTAGGGGGTCTGTGATGGGAATTGGGGGTGCTGAAAAGGAATTGGCGGGCCCAGGAAGGGCTTTGGAGTCCCAAAGAGGAATCTTAAAGCTTGAGGAAGGAATTGGGAATCTGCAAAAATTGGCGCCGGGGTAGGGAATATGGGAATCTGCAAAAAGGAATCTGGAAGCCTAGTGAAGAATCGGAGGGTCTGGGCGGGGAATTGGAACCGGGGCGAGGACTGGGGAAGCTGAAATGGAATTGGGACCTGAGGCAGGACTGCAGGGTCGCAGAATGGATTGGGAGGGCTAAGGGGAGACATGGGGCCTGGGAAGGGAATGCGTGGGCCAGACTAGAATGTGGGACCCGGGAGCCCGAGTGTGGAGGGGATTATTCGAAGCGCCGAAAGTCAGAGATTGGAATGGGGGGAGCTTTAGGGTGAGGGAGTTCTAAAGGACACTAAGAACCAGGAAGTCTGAAGATAGAGTGGGGGGACCCAGAAAGGGACTGTGAGGTGTGAAGAATTGGGGGAGGCTTAGGGAGTCTGGGGAGATGCAAGGCTAAGCAAGAAAGGTGTGAAAAGACACGGATATGGGGTGTGAGGGTGGATAGGAGTGCTGAGGAGGTCTGGGGGGACTGGGGACTAGGGTACTCAGGGGAGGAGTTAGGGACTTGTGAATAAGAGGTTTTTAAAGGGGATGAGATTTATTTGGGGTATCCCATTCTAAAGGGAAGAGGAAGACAACTGGAAGGGGAGTTGATGGAAGGGAAAGCCATGGGGGACACAGGGGGGGGTTTGGAGCATTGATGGGAGGCTGAAAAGCCCAGTCCTGGGTTGGAGAGCCTGGCTTGATGGGGTCTGGGCAAAGTGAGGACGGTGGGAGGGACCGTGAGCTGGAATGGCGGATGGTGGGAGGGAGGTGAGTTTAGGAAAATGAAAGTCTCCTTAGGATGATGGATAAACTGAGGAAGGAATGGGGGAACAGGTTGGGGAGAAGAGAGTGTCCCCAGAATTGTGTCTTTTTTGACGGGGTTGGGGAGGAGAGGTGAAGGAATTCCATAGTGAGTGTGTTTTGGGGTGTGGAAACAACTTAGGGGGGGCGCACAGTAGTGAAAGGGAGGTCAGAAGTAAGTAGGAGGCCGGGAAGGTGTTGGTGTGTGGGGTGGATAATCAGCGTGGCTGAGAGGGGGAGCTCTTAGTGACATAAGAGGTTTGAGTGTGTGCAGGGAGAGCTAAAGAAAGAAGGTGCCGAGTGGGCGGCCTGGGGAGGGGGCTGCTCAGCAGAGTCGCTGGGAAGAGGGCGGAGGTACTCGAATTTAGAAGCTTTTAATGTGTTCTGGAGGCCTGGGCTTTCTTTCCAGGTTTCTTGCTGAGGTCTCTGTGGCCTTGGGCAAGACCCCCCATCTCCCAGGCAGTCTGTCTCCTCAAAGGAGAAGGGATAGAGAGAGTTCCTCTGGAGATTCCGCAAAGGTGGACTGTGTGCAGTTGGGACTTGGGGAAAGGACTCTGAGTTCCTCTAATACCTGCTACTGTAGATTCTCAGGAAGGGCCAGGTCCTAGTAGGTCTGGGGGAGATTTTTCAGGACCACAGGCCAACTCAGGGGGTATGCACAGAGAGTGATGGAAGCCCTTTGCAGGTGCGAGCTGGTGCTTGGGACGGCGCAGGCTGCCCAGTCTGGAGGGTGAGGGTGGAGGAGCAGCCGTTCCAGGGCAGCCTGAGGTGGGGCCTGGCATAACCTTGGCTAAATTACCAACGTCAGCGTGAATGTCCTCATCTGTCATAATGAGGGTGGAGAGTGGCAGCGGCTTGGTGGGGGTGTTGTCCTCCATTGCTCCACCTGCTGCAGGGTGGTCCTATAGAGATTGCTGACATAAAAATGCCTTTTGAGGGAAAAGGGGAGTTCTAGGCTGGAGTACAGTACTTTATTGCCCAAATCAGTGCCAGGTGGAAAAAGGTTGAGAGTTGCCAAGGCACTTGGAAAGTCGGGAGGGGATCAGGGAGCCAGGGGTTGATTTTGAGTGGTCTGTCTTCCTCTGGGAGACCTCCTGTCCCTGTTTTCTCAGGTGTTGTAGCAGGACTTCCCTCTTTCTGTCTCCCACTTGGCAGTGCCTCCCTTTGCTAGCTCTCCACTCCCTCCTGGGAGTTAGGGTGTGTGCTTGCTCGTGGTCATAGTCTCCCTTGGCCTCCCTTGGCCTCAGGGCGAGGCTGGGCACATTCAGACCCTGGGTGGGAACCAGGACTCACCGGAATCCAGAGCCTTGCTGCATGTGTCACTGTCTCCTCCTACTTCCTAACTGCCTTCCTCCTGGCCAGCACAGTTGAGGGAAAAGCTGGCTCACGACCTCCAATACCAGCTGCTTTAGATTCTCAGGAAGGGCCAGGTTCTAGCACGTCCTGCTTTATACCTACCCTAGCAAATATTCACGCCTAGCTTTCTTTAGGGGGAAAGTGTTGTTTCAGCTCTGCCCTTTCCCGCTCTGGAGCAGGAATCCATTATGACATGGGTGAAGGAGTGAGGCGAGGGAATACACCCGCTAGTGTTCTTTCCGTCCCATGTAAGAGAATCTCCCCACCCACAACAGACTGGCCGGATCTCCCAAAGTTACCCAGGCTGGCCTCGAACTTACAGTCCTCCTGCCCCACCTTCCTGAGTCCCTGTGATGACAGGGGTATGCGGAGCTTGCTGGACTTTTTTTTATGTTGCAGTGTCACTTTAGTGAACAACACATTGCCCTTCTTGCCTCCAAGGCCAGACACTGGCACAGAGAGAGAGTTTCCTGTACACATATACTCACATAAGTGTCCTGGACAAAAGTCTATGTCCAGAACAGTGCAAGCAGGGATTGGCCTGAGTCAGGGTATGTGTCTCCCTCTACCTGACTCCTAGGGCCCTATAACCAAGACAGTACGAATTTTAAAAACTCATCTGTATTTATTATCCTTTAAAACAGAACGGGACTTGGGCACCATGTTTCCATTCATGAGCCTTTCTCTGAGTTACTTTTCAAAAGGCTTTATAACATACCTAGGGAAGTTTATAGTTTTGTTCCTCTAAATACTAATCAAGGCATTATCTAATAAGTAGGTTATGCAACAGTTTTTACATGGGAAGGCCTTGAGTGTTCTCTGGGGGATTGGAGGATTGGTCTGGTCTTTGAGAAAAATTCTGACTTACTTATTCGTTTATTTATTTGTTTTTCTTTTTTGAGCCAGGGTCTTGAGTTGCCCAGGCTGTTCTCAAACTCCTGGGCCCAGATGATCCTTCTGCCTAAGCCTCTCTGGTAGCTGGGAGTAAATTCTTGAGTAATTACAGTCTGCAGTTCCCTCTCTCAATTTCTAAAGGGGCCTGAGTAGCCCTGCCAACTCCTGCTCTCATGGAGGGGTGAGGTCTCTTGACAGTTACCCCAAAACTTCTCATAGCAGCAAAGGGAAAGGCCTTGCTTGCTAAACTTGTGTGGTCATTGAAACATCACTATTTACAGGGCCTGAGTGTTTAGACCTTGACCTTTGGCTTGGGCTGTATTCGGTGTAAGTTAATTATTTGGAAGTTCTGACGGTGTTTTGTCTTTCTCCAAGTAAGTCTTTTTTTTTTTGTTTGTTTTTTTTGTTTTTACATTTTTTTTTTTAGGCTCATGGTGGAGGCCCCAAAGTAGCCATCTGTTATTTTGTTCCGTTATTCTAATTGCTTGCCTCTTAGGATCTGGCTAAGACTAAGAGGTCCTTAGCAGTTGTCAAAATTGAATAACATACTTAAAAAAAAAAAAAAAAAGGTAACCAAACTTAGTTGTCTCTAGAAATGAGACTGTGAACTTGCCCTCCTGGGAGAGGGGAGGGGAAGTGCTTCAGTCCCTCAGCTGCTCCTGTTCTGTTCCCTCCCTCCTTCTCCTGGAGAATGTGTTTTGGAATCTAATTTTCCTAATGACTGAAGAAGTAGGTGTGGGAGGCCGGCCTGGGAGCACAGGGTCACTTGCACTCAGAGCTGAGATCCTGTTGTGGCCAGGGGAGTGGGGCCTGCCACTTCACCTGATCCTAGGCGGTTCAGGGCGTGGGCCAGGATCACCCTCTGCCTTTAGAAACACCCTCCCTGTTTCTGGCTTCCAAGACCAAAGGGAGGCTGCTTGGGCAGCTGGGCCTGACTCACCCTCCTGTCGGAACCTGTGCTACAGGCTTTCCTTTAATGGCAACCGATTGCCTGGCCTTGTGTGGGGAAAGTGGAGGAAAACAGCCCAGGGAGCAAGGGTGGGTCTTCCTGTTCCTATCTAGGTGAGACATCTTAAGGAGGTCAGTTAAAACTGTACACGCCTGTAATCCCAGGGGATCCAGAGGCTGAGGCAGGAGGATCATAAGTTCAAAGCCAGCCTCAGCAACTTAGTAAGGCCCTGAGACCTTGTCTTTAAATGAAATACAAAATAGGCTGGGGATGTGGCTCTGTGGTTGAGTCCTGCTGGATTTACTCCCCAGGACAAAAAAAAAAAAAAAAAAAAAAAAAAAAAGTAGACTTGCACTTTGAACAGGTGGTCTTAGTCAGGTGACAGAAGGAGCAGGGAAGAGTCTGGCTTCCTGGTGGAGCTTCTGGAGTGAGCATGAGTTCCACCTTGAGAACACACATGCAGCCCGTGCTCCTCTTCAGCAGTCCCCCAGTGTGCAGCACAGGTCATCTGGCAGTGCCGACCAGTGGGTGGCAGCCAGGAGAGTGGGGCCAAGGAAGAATTGATCTGGGAAGGCCTGAGGAATGGAGGCTGTAGATGAGCGCCGTGGGCGTTGACGGTACTGATTTATAGTGTCCTGGGAATTGCACAAGCCTTTGACAGTTTTTAGGATTGTCCTTTAAAAAATGGTTCCCTTGCTGCTGCTTGTATCTTTTGAAGGAGAGAAAGGCCAAAAAAAAAAAAAAAAAAATTAAGTGAACAGCTGTTTGCTTTGGTACCACTTGCTCATTCAAGTTTTTTGAACAGCCAAAATATCAACATGTTGATCTCTTCCCTGGCCATGTGCTCAGCAGTCACATTCTGCTCCCTGCCCTCAGTTTGCTTCTGTTCCCTTTCTTTGTGTATTTACTTTACGGCAATGCTCGGGTTACCTCATTCAAGATTTTCTTTTTTCATGGAAATAGGAGGCTAGTGATAGCAACCTGGGAATTCAGTGGCCAGGGAGCTGAAACGGGGAGTCGGAAGTCTGCATGAGCCGAAACCCACACCAACACCATCTCTGTGGAAGTGTAAAAGAAGTCTTTATCCCACTGGTAGTTTGAGAGCTCAAGATTAGTCTCCTTTAGGGTGGTTTAAACTTTGAAAGATCAAAGAAGAGTTACAAGGAAACTTAGTTTCACAGTGTTGCAGGGAAGCCTCCAGGATTTGTTATAAAGTATCTGAAAGTAGCACAAGTATCACTTTCCGTGAAGGTTGATGAGTTACATTTTAGGCTGGATCCCAGGTATCCAGGAGTGTAAGGTTCAATGAATCCAAGAGGAACAGAACCGTTTTAAATTCATTCCAGCTTCAGTTTAAAGAGCGATCTTAGGGGGAGGGGCGGCTAAGCCAGCTGGCTGGGATCTCTGCATATATTTAACAGGCAAGAGTGTCCTTACATCAGTGCTTGGGAAGTTTTATCCAAGTAGCAGTCTCCCTGGGATTATAAAAATCCCCGAGACATTGGTCTTGGTCTTGTGCCTTTTTTGGTGGTGTTCTCTCGTGTTCCCTCCCCCTCCTCTTTTTCCCTGTAAACAACAGAGGCATCAGCTTGGAATGTCCATGGAAAGCCTCTAAGAACTGGTGGGTGCAGCTTGTTGCCTTCCATTTAGTTGAAGCAGCATTTACTCTGCAAGAGGCCAGTGCCCTTTTTCTTAGATGTGATTTATTGAAGTGTTATCTAAAAGCCAGGGGATTGAATTTACTTGGGATTTGCTATTTGCCACCTGTTGCTGTGCTGGCTCCTGTCTGCCTGGGATGACTCCCCACCCCCAACACCCACCAAGAAAGGGGGGACCGTTCTGCATTTCTAGGAGGGATGATGGTTATCCAGTCAGAGCATTCTCCTGGCAAGGATCTCTGTGCTTTCTAATTTGGGGTGTGATTTTTTTCCATACTTGCTTTTACTTTTACATGCTTAATACGTATTTTTAAGTCAATTTGAATTTTTAAACTTGCATTTTAAAAGGAAAAGTTAAGTGTCAATCATGGGTAAAGGGAAAAGTCAGCTTCCCTGGCCATAATTAGAAGACAACTGCAAAAATAAACACACTGAGAACAAAACAGGGTTGTTAAATTCTACCTAGGTGCTATCTTGCTGAAGACTCTGGCCTAAGGCCTGCTCCCTTTGTTAAAAGGCAGATTGGGCCAGGTGTGGTGGTGCTGACCTGTAATCCCAGTGGCTCAGGAGGCTGGGGCAGGAGGATCATGAGTTCAAAGCCAGCCTCAGCAATTTAGGGAGGCCCTAAGTAACTCAGTGAGACCCTTTCTCTAAATGTCTCTAAATGAAATATTTAAAAAGGAGCTGGGGCCGGGCACGGTGGCACACACCCGTAATCCCAGCAGCTCTGGAGGCTGAGACCTGAGGATGGTGAGTTCAAAGCCAGCCTTAGCAATTTCAAGGCACTAAGCAACTCAGTGAGACCCTGTCTCTAAGTAAAATGCACAATAGGGCTGGGGATATGGCTCAGTGGTTGAGTGCCCCTGAGTTCAATCCCTGGCACCCCTACCGGAAAAAAGGGGTAGGGTGGAGATGTGGTTCAGTGGTAAAGTGTCCCTGGGTTCAATCCTTGGTATCAAACAAATAAAAAAAAAAGGGGGGATTGGCAGGTGTTGGTGAGGTGCTGAAGACCTACCAGTACCAAACAGACGTTCTCTGTGAAGTCCTCATAGTTTACCTTTGTGTGTGGTGCTGAGGATGGAACCCAGGGCCTCACGCACGCTAGGCAAGCTCTACAATTAGCTGCACCCCAGCCCAGACATCAGGTTACTAGTGAATCAAAAGGAATAAGATCCTCAATGTGAGTCAAGATTTAATGTAGGGTGTGGATACTCCTTAAAAATCTCCATGAGCCCATGAAGCATTTGGGGGAAAAAACAGCAACAACAAAACTATCCCTCTTGACCCTGGCAGGGTTTCTAGAGGTAGGCAGGGGAGTACACACCCCTTGCTTTGCGCATGCTCCCACCACACCAGGCTCTAACACACTGCTGGTGATTGGCGATCCTTGACTCATCTTTGCTTTCAAATGTTAGGGCTTTGGGGGTTTTGTGACACCAGGCCACGTTGTGCATTCCTGCGGCATGGTGGGCTGCTCACTTGCCCTTCCTCAGCTTCTTCCTGAGGCTCCGGTGGCCTCTCACATACCTTAGGTCTGGCTGCCCCGCTGCTGCCCACCTGGTGTGTGAACCCTACCTTCTGAAACCTTATTTAAATGTTTGTCTTCCAAATATCAGAGCAGAGGGATTCTTTGTCTCTCAATGGAACTGTGACTGTCCTGGAAGCAGCAGTCACTGCCTTGCCGAGCACATCCTGGGAAGTTCTGGCAAGGGTGCGCCACTGGCGGGATGCGGAGCTCCAGCAATACAATAGCCTTTGTGTCTTCTGCTTTAGGCAGGAATAAAGACGACATTGTGGTTTGTTTTATGCTTTTTAAAGTTTTCCCCCAAAGGTGTGGGGCTGAGCGGTGCCTTTCGCTGGCTTTCTAGTGGCTTTTTCTTTTCGTCTCTTCCCTCCCCAATGGCTTTTAAGAGTGGGTGGAAGCCGCAGTGGATTGGAGGCGGCCCGTATTGCCTTTCTCCTCCTCCTCTGAGCCTGAAGGGAGCACATTTGGTTCTTTAATCTCCAAAAAGCCCAAGATGCAAAGTTTCTATATCTTACCTCCTGAGTAGTAATGACTGATCCAGTTCTAAGAATGTCTTAATTAGCAGCCCTCCAGAAGGAGGGCACAGCAGGAAGGGAAATGGATGCAGTGTTCTCTCTCGCTCTCTCTCACACATTCTGGTTTGATGGTAGAGAAGGCCAATTTGAGGTTACGAGAAACATCATGGGAGGAAGCTTGCGATGGTTTCAGCATCCAGCCACGCTGGGATGTTGCTTGAGGAATGTCACAATAAGAAGGTCCACAGCTTGCATATCTCTATGGGAATGACAGACCTTCCATTACCAAGGCCAAGGGCAGTGCTAGAGGCTGACTTCAATCAGTGTCATCAGGGCCTTGGTATGTGCGCATGTGAAGGTTAATACATAAGTGCTTATAGCCCTGAATGTAATCTGGGAGTGAATAACAGGTATTTAGTTGCTATCACCAAGAAAACACAGTCTCACCACACGCAGTAGCCTCTTAGAGGCTGAAGCAGGAGGATCCAGAGTTCAAGGACGGCCTCAGCAACTTATTGGAGTCCTCAATTACTTAGTGAGGCCCTGTCTCAAAAACTAAAAGGGGCTGGGGACGTAGCTCAGTGATAAAGCGCCCCTGCATTCAGTCTCTCCTACCTAACAAACAAAGAAAAAGAAAACCAGGTCACCTGCTTATTATTTGGGGAGTGCCACCATATTCAGAGGCAGCACTGGTCAGAAAAAAGGGGCAGCCAGGTGGCCTCATAGGAAAATGCCCACAAGCACACTGGCCTTGCCAGGTGGGGGAAAGAGGGACCTTGTCCCCTGGGGAGACGTTGGGCCAGTCTACTTTATTGATGAGGGTGTGCATTTGAAGCATCTGATGGCTTTGTGGCCAGGCCACGTGCTTTTTCTCTAGGCATTTAGAGTTGGAATCTCAGCTATGTGACTTCTTAATAGCAGGGCAAAATGTGTCTGTGTCTTTTGCCTGATTTCACAAACACCGACAAATTAAAAAGAACTCTAAAGTTCCCAGCAAATCCCAAGTGCAAATAACTTTTGTTAAAAATCCACATCCTCCCAACTCTGAGAATAAATAAACTTTTTTTTTCCTCCCTATTACCCCCCCCCCCCCAACTTTCTTTCCTTTAAGAAAATGAGTGGCTTTCCTTTAAACCGAATGTCTGAGGTAGCCATCAGATGCTTTCACAGAGTGCTTCTCTGGCTGTTACTGACCGGCTTGCATTTGGAAGGGCCAGTTTTTCTCTGTTGTTTCGTGTTTTGCTTGAAGACTTGTATGGTCTTCCTGTTCTGGCCTGTGAAGTAAACTCAGTTCAAAACTCAAAATGTCTGGGAACAGCGACTTGCCAGGCTGGCTCAAGGGCAGTCTGATGAATCGGCCCTTCTTACAAGCTGTTTGCTGGTTGGTCATGGTTAGATTTTCAAGTCCTGGAAGGTATCCAGACGTAAACATCACCAGGATTATGCGGCAGTTACTTTTTTTTTTTTGGATCATTTGAACCTCACTGCCAAGACTGTGGTAGAATTTGACTTTCTATAAAACAGAAAGGCCTGTATCAAGACGTCTTTCAGAGACGTTGGCTTTGGTCGCCCAGCACTGTCTCCAGTGAGAAGAAATGCTTAGGCTGGTTAGGGGCGAGGCTTCTTGGCCATTTTTTTGAAGCTAATTTATCCTTTCCCTTTGTAGCTTTCATAACTCATTGACAAGGGACATCTCATGCAAGAGAATTCAGTCAGTCGAGAACTGTGAACCAATTTAAAGATGATTGGTTAGCGGGTTGTGACCCTTAGCTCCTGCTGCGCAGAGATTCAAAGGAAACAAGTTTTGACCATAAATATAGAAGACTAATGCCTGTAATCCCAGTGGCTTGGGAGGCTGAGGCAGGAGGATCTCCCTCAGCAACTTAGCGAGATCGAATGTCAAAATAAAAGATAAAAAGGGCTGGGATTTTAGCTCAGTGGGTAAAGCACCTTGGGTTCAATCGCCAGTACAAAAAAAAAAAAAAAGAAGAAGGAGGAGCAGCAACAGAAGAAGACAGTGCACTGGGCTCTCTGAGCAGCTACCTTGGACTTTAGAAGATTTTGAGCCTCTTTAATAAACAAACACATAGCAATCCTTGCCAAATACGGCCTGCTGAAAGGCCACAGGGTTAGCTTAAGAAACAATTTTTTTTTTTGCCTAAAAATAAATGTATGTTCCTATCAGACATTCCAAGCATAGCTTAAACATGAGATTTCCAAGTAGCAATTCAAGCTCTGTGGGTTCAATTATGTCAAAATGCGAGGGTCTTTGAGGAGTGAGCTCCCTGAGTTGGGACTGGCTGGAAATGAGATGACCAAATGCAAACCAGCTTCCGTCTGCTTTCTGTGTGTTCTTGATCAGTTCACAGGTTAGTGGAAGATAGGCATGTAAATAACACACAAGATCTTTCATACAGAATCATGTGCTATGAATTAAGTAATAATAGCGAGCATTTTACCCGTGTAAGACAGGATTCCAAGTGTTTCATGTGGACTGAAGAGTAACTCATAAGGTAAAGGTTGTTACTCTTGCAGGACACCTGCAGAAAAGGACCCATGATGATAGTGCCAGGATTCAAGTCTAGATGGTCTGACTTTCAAGTTTATGGTCATAACATCTGGCGGTGGTGTTAGGGGGCTATTACTGGGGATTGACCCCTACCACTGAGTTGCATCCCTAGTCCGCAGTTTTCTGAGAGAGTCTTGCTAAGATTCTGAGGGTCTCCCTGGGTTGCTGTTACTGGCCTCCAACTTGTGATCCTCCTGTCTCAGCCTTCCCAGGTGCTGGTTACAGACGTGCTGTAGTCTAGTGGGCAGGACTGGGAGAGGGTGGTGAGGGCAGGGGGATTCTTTTGGGGAGAGGACGGAAGCTCTCTGAAGAGATGGCGTTTCAGCTGTTCCCTTACAAACGAGGAAGAGGGAACCAAGAGGTGCCCCTGAGGAGCAGGGGCTGGGAAGAGAGGCACAGCCCCAAGCAGAGCTTTGTCATCGGAAGCGCTGACGAGGTCTGAAGCCTGGTGGACCACGAGCCGCCTCGTGCTCTGGCACTGCAGCCCTTCCCTCTCGGGGGCCCCCCACCCCAGGAGGCCAGACTTCCAAGTGGGAACCCCGACTGCAAGACATTAAACCAGACAAAAGCCTCAATTATCTCTGTGATCACTGCTGCAGCAGGCACCTGTGTTTGATTAAAGCCTGGTGACTTTTGAATCTGGAGTTTTACTGCCTGTGTCCTCAAGGCTTTGTAGTGGGACTCTCAAAGAGCTTGAGTTTTACCACATGAGTAAGTTCTAGCCCATTCCATCCCTCAAGAGGCCATTTCTGCCTGCTGAGGTGCCACTTGCTTTAGGAAGCATCTTTTTTGTTTGTTGTTTTTGATAAAACGGGGAGACATGGAAGCCTGATTTTTGAAACTGGCGTAAACTGGGCTCTTCACCTCCTTGCTCACCCATGCTGTTCCTGCCTCGTTCCTTTGATCTGGTGGAGCTAAGTGGCTCTGGTTCAGTCGAGTCAGCCGGAGATACTGAGCTTTCTGTGTCCCTCAGAAGCCAGTCCAGGAACGGGTAGATTTCACTGGGCCTTTCACTGGGCCTTAGCTCTCTATTTGAAGGCACAGCTTGTCAAACTAGTTATGTGGCTTTTTACTGGGGGAGGGAGGAGCACTGATGGAGAGCTTGGGGCTATCAGTACACGCTCCTGCCTCTGTGCATGCAGTGCCCAGCAAGAACTTAAGTTCCCTGATCATATTGTGGATACAGGCTGGGATTCTCTCTGCCCTACCCTCAAGGAGATCTGATAGCAAACATCTTCCCTGTCCCAGAGTAGAAAGGAGTGGCTGGGAGCGAGGGGTCTGGAATGGCAGAGCCAGCTCAGCTGCCTCCCAGAGAGGAGATGGCGAGGTCTGCGCTCTCCGCAGCGGACCCTGGAGAACTCGCGAAACCTTTAAGTAGCCATATAGGGTAGGAGGGGTGTGTGTGTATCCTTAGCCTCTTAAATACGAAAATAAAGCTTCCCTTTTGTAAAATTGATTCAGAATGGGCAAAAAGGGTACGGCAAATGGAAATCTGTCAAATTCTATTGAGTCCTAACCCATGTTTGGGACACAGCTGTCAGTTTCCATGGTGGGTGGCCTATTATGCATTTGAGCTGAGCTGGATCTGCTCCATGTCATTCCTGCAGATCCAAAGGCTTTGGGGTGTGTGTGAGAAACTGCCTCTCTGTCACACTGTAAAGGCCTGGAAGACACCTTCTGGGTAGATGAACGAGGAGCCACTGACCAGAGTGGGTGGGTGTTTTATAGCCATCCAGCTTCTTGTGTAACATGAGTGGAGGCTTCGTGGGCCCTGGAGTCCACTCTCAGGTAGAAACATGACCGCCAGGGCCAGCCAGCAGCCCTCGCCGGGCCTCTGTGCGAGCGGAGCGCCATGCCGAGCCTTTGGGGGTATGAGAAACCGGAGACCTGGCCCACGCTCTCAAGGAGCTCAGTGTGGTTGGGGAGAGAGCAAAGCCACATGAGACCTCAGAAGGACACTAAGCGGCACACCGACAAGCCACAGCACTCTAGCCCTGTCCCGGGAGAGGAAAGGGGTGACTAAGGGCCGGTGGGGTCAGTCATGGAAACTTTCATAAAGGAGGTGAGTGTCAGGAGGGGTGGGGCTTTGCCCCGACAGCGGGCAGGTTGCCAGCAGCAGTGTTAGAAGGTCCCTGGTGCAACCTGGCGACCTGGCTGCCTCTCTGGAGAAGCCCGCTAAGGTCCTCCCCAATGAGCAGTAGTCTCTGGGAGCTTCAGGTTTGAGAAGTTAGGTGTCATGCTCATTCTATTTTGGGGTTGGTTTTGGGACCTGGGGATCGAACCCGGAGTGCTTTTGTATGTCTTTTTTTTCCCCCCAAATTTGGAGGTGGGCTTGTCAGGTTGCTGAAGCTGGCCTCAAACTTGGGACCCTCTTGCCTCACTCAGCCCCCTGAGTCTCTGGGATTACATGTGTTTGCCACCATGCCTGGGAACCTGTAAATAGCAAGTCCCCAGGCTCTGGATCTGAACCCCCACGAATGGGTCCTGTCACTTCCACCGATAGCGCTGGGGATGGGGGGCCAGGCTCCTCAGGTGGCAGTTTTCTCTGGCTGCGATCTGAGGCATGTGCCTATAGTTGGCTGTGTGCTGTCCCTGTAGTGAGGGTAGCCCAGAAGCGTTCTGTCGAAAGAGTTTATTTTGCCCCGCCACATTGAGGGTTCTAGGTGCTGCTCTAGTTTAAAGGTAAATATCATGGAGCTGGCTTGTGGAACCTAAGAGTTCCCATCCCAGGAAATACTTCACTATGTTTAAAAAAACAAAAGATTCATTCACATGCTCAAATAACGTAGTGCCCTTGGTGTGCTTTCCCCAAATCCACAGTTGCATCCTGGCCTGTGGGAAAGGAGGCGGGCAGAGCCCGGCTGTGCCTTTCTTTGTCCATGTGGTTTCAGGTGTGTCGTGTCGTGTCCCCCCCCCCCCCCCCCCCGCAGTTGGTGCATGAAAACTTTGGCATCGCTCAGCTCAAGCAAGTGAAGTAGTGGCTGAACTCAGCCAGTGGAGCTTGGCCTCCATCTTTTAACCTGCCAGGGTCAGTAGGCTTTCGGTGGAAGGATTTGGTGGGGGTGGTGAGCGTGGCTGGCATTGCGTAGATTAAGCTCCTCTCTGCAGCTCGGGTGACTTTAGGGAGAGAGGTCCCAAGAATATTAGCACAGTTAATTTCTATTTCCTTTTGCACCTCATTAAGGCTTCCAGGCTGGGTCTCCCTGACAGTCTTTATGAGGTGTCTTTCCCCCAACCCCTTTTTGAAAGGCAGAGATATTAGGGGAAGTGGGTATTTTTCAAGAAGGGAACCTGGAGCTCATTGCTTATAGTTGGGGAGTGTATTGCTTCACCTCCATTCTGGGAGAGCATTCTGGGGGAGAAACTGCAGAACATTCAGGGTCACTTTCTTGCATGAATCATATTCTGGAGGAGACGCCTGCTTAGCTGGCAGGTTGGCCGGTAGCACCCAGCCTGCTCCCCAGACACTGCAGGCTGCTCAAATGACACTGGGATTCAGGCTGTCTCCTGGCCCCAGCAGCTGCACCCCAGGAGGCCGTGTTAAGAGTGTTCTTTGCCTGAGGGGGGCCCTTCTGGCACCTTCATGTCCACATTTGGCTGTGGCAGCAGAACAGAAGTGAGGTGGTATGGGATGGACAGGGGGCTGGGTGGGGGCTGGGCTCCTCACCTCTCCTCCACCTGGGGAGGTATTAGGGGTTGGGCCTCAGTATCTTCCTTTGAAAGGTGTTTCTGAGGATTAAACAGGTAATGTGTGCAAAGTACTTGGCAGAGTGCCTGGCACATTGTGAGTGCTCAGTGATCATCCTAGTGGCTCCCTTCCTGCACCCAGGTGGGGGGGTCTGCTGCTCCAGTCTCTTCAAAGAGGTCGAGAGGGCCTGCCCAAGTGTGCAGCCGGGTGGAAAACCCAAACATCTACCCGCTTTCCTGAAGTTCTCCCCCAGGGAGTTTTGGAGCCTGCACCCAGCCAGCAACTTCAAAGAAACATCCTCCATCAAGTGGCAACAAGTACTTGGGCTGCCAGTGACACACTGTAACCCTTTCCCTGGCCTCTGCATCCATCTGGACCTGATTATCTGGGAGGTGGCTTCTTGTTTCAGAGTTTCAGCCCTGAACAGTTTTGTGACTGGGTGAGGCACAGGCAGCACCAGGGAGACTCTTTCCTGAGTAAGTCAACTTCTTAAGTTTGCTCTCAGCTGAGGGGCTCTTTCCTCCGGTCCCCTTCTTTCTGTTCCCTTCCCTCCAAAGCAAAAAAAAAAAAAAAAAATCCATTCAAGTTAGAAGCGGCCAGCAGCCCAGCACCAGCCACCTTTCTTTAGTTGTTAAGTGATGAAGAAACAGGAAGGGCTTCGCGCGATAACCCCAAAATAACTGCCCAGGACGTCTGTCAAGTGGGGCAGAGATGCACAGGAGCCTGTGGCCAGCTTTCTGTCCTGAACATGGGGCTCTAGTGGCCTCCGTCCTCCTTTCCTCCTTCCTCCCACCACCCCCCTCATGGGGTCACTTCCTGATGCCATTCTTCAACTTAGCCCCTATCCCCCCTCAAAAGCAATCAAGTCCACAACCTAATAAGGCAAAAGAATGAGGAGAATGTCTGCCTCCCAGCCTCTCCCCTAACAGGGCGCAGGCCCACAACAAATTTGGAAAATGTTACAGCACAGTGACAACTGATGGCCCAGCCATGCTCAGGAGCTCCCATTGTTGGCAGCAGACAAGACCCTGAGGGAGGGCCACCCAGCTTGTGCTTTCCAGATCAGGCTGTTGACACCTCTCTAGCAAAAGAATGAATGGGAAGTGCAGCCCGAGCGCCTGCTCCTCCGCCTGCTCCTCCTCGGGCCCTGCGAGCGAGCGCAAGCCTGTGCCCAGCCACCTCCCCTCGGCATGGCGGGCACCGTGCACATCCAAACACTTCTCGCCTCTGAGATGAGCAGTTTTCTTCCCCTTGACTGTGCCAGGGTTAAATTATCCCTGGCGTTAATTAAAACTTGTCAACACTTAGAGCCTGGGCCCCACAGAAACCTGTCACCCCTCCTACATCATTATCCCAGGAAGTCAGCCCTCTCTGAAGCGGTTTCCATTCTGGACTGGGGGCAGGAGGAGCAGGCCCCCTGTGTCAGGAGGCCTAGGGGAGGAAGGGGGCTCGCTGGGCCATGCCTACTGGTCTTGGAAGGTCAAGCTTCCTAGTTAACCTAAGGTTGGGGGAGGGGAGCGGCCCAGGGGTGACGTGCTGGGTCTTTCACATTGCTAATTATCAGCAAGCATGAGGTCATCCGTAAATATATCTAATTCTTTAGCTTGTAATTAAGGTGCTCATTAAAAGTGCAGGGAAGTTTTTTTGTTGTTGTTTTTTAAGGGAAAAATACAAAAAGCCTTTGTTTGAACCTGACAGGATGGCTCAGAACGGGGAGGACTTGAGGCACAGGACTAGTTTCCTGTCTTAAGGGCCTTTACAGGAAATTCACTGCAAACAATATTGGTGACCCTGCCAAGGAGGCAAACCTGGGTGATGTCATTGTTCCAGGCTGTCACTGCCAAGCCTTTGACCTTGGGGGAGGAGGGCTGGTGGGATTAAAAAATGAGTTTGTGTGTGTGTTTAGCTGCCTTTAGAAGGAGCAAGTCAAGTGAAAAGGCGGGTGGGAGAGAAGTCACAGGGGAGTCTTGGAAACAGTCTTAGCCAGGTTCAGCTTACCTTTTCTTCTAAGTTAAAAAAAATCCCCTCTTACTATTCTTGCTCTTCAAAATGCTGCTGCTTTTCCAGAGACATCCTTTTCTAAGCCATTCCCCCTTTTAGTGCTTTGGGTAATTGTGTGTCACAACTGTGGAATTTGTGGCCCACAGGCAGCATAGTAGCAGTTAGGCCCTAGGTAAATGCTCGCTCCCTCATGCTGAAGTTATGGAAGCTGACACACAGGACTAGTTTGATGTATTTGCTTCTTCCACAAAAAAAAAAAAA
Organism: Ictidomys tridecemlineatus; assembly: GCF_052094955.1. Lineage (NCBI taxonomy): Eukaryota > Metazoa > Chordata > Mammalia > Rodentia > Sciuridae > Ictidomys > Ictidomys tridecemlineatus. Next base: position 15,050,337 of record NC_135491.1, on the reverse strand, counting down.
AAAAAAAAAAAAACACAGTTTGGAAAACTACCCATTGCCAGCCAGTTGGCAACTATAAGTTGTTAATCTTTCCATGTGCCTCAAGGAACCGTCTGGACTGTCTCTGAAAAAAAGGACAAGCTTTGTATCTTGTCGTTTTTCCACTTGCTGGAAGGCGAACAGAGAGGCATAAACACAGTCTTAAAATGAAAGCAACAAAAATAAACTCAAAGCAGCCCTGCGTGAAGACATTAATGCAAAATATGCAAGCTGGCTTACTATTTATATGGCAGAAGGCAGTCATAAGAAGATCCAGGCCTGGTTAGGGAGAGTTACATCTTTTGAGGTGCCTGCTCTTCAGAATTCCAAATAAACCGGGCCGATTACCCGGATGTGGCTGTAATGTGGTGTCTCCTTTCATGCTTTGCATAGTTTGTCTTGATAGAACCAGTGGCCTCAGAAATGCTAATACAGGATCCAGAAGCAGTTCCAGGGCCCCCTCCTCCTCCTCATGCCCCTCCCCACATCCTAACAACCTTAGAAGGAAGCTTGAAGATTAAACAGGAGAGCCACCGCTCGTTTCCTGTGGTTTACACCCTTTGATCTGTTAATATTCTTATTTTTCATTTACCACACTGTGAAGCTTGGAGATACAGCAAGAAAGAAAACCAGCCCCACCCTTGTCCTCCTAGCAGTTCCATTCTGAAAGGGATGATAACGAATTAAATGATGAAAGTGGGCTGAGTGTTAAGGCCCCATGTAGATGTGAGTGTGGCCCTTGGTTCACCGCATGCCCACTGACTTATGTAGGCCCATTGACGTAGCCTTCCTGGGTTCAGAAAGGGTCTTTTCAGCATGATTTGAGAGGGAGGTGCCTCAAATGTTCAGGGCTACATTCCTTATGGTTGACCTCCAGGTTGGTCCTCAGCGAAAAGTTTGTGGTGTGTGGTTTCCTGGGCTCTCCACTGCTGAGAAGTCACCTTGGGATCCCAGCCTTTTCCTTCTTCCTGGCTTGGGACCTGTGGCTGGAAAGGAGTGATGGATCCAGACAAGAAGGATGCCTCACCTGGGCCAAGGAGGCCTGAGTTTGCAGGTGTCCTCCATCAGTGGCATTGCTAGAATTTCCACAATGAAAACTGTTGGCCCAGTCTGGTTTGGCGAGGATGATCAGGGTAGGGGTGAGCCTTGAGGTCGCAGGATTGCTGACCTTACTCGGCTGTGTGTGTGTATATTCGGCAGCCAGGAAGGAGCTGGAGAAGAATTGGGTGGGTATGGGTGGCAGAAGCCACATCCATTACCAAGGAAGATGGTTGCCCTTAGATAGCTTGAGCTGCCGCTGGCTTGAGTAGTTGCCTTGGTGCAGTTGGAACCACATTTTTGTGGTAACTGCCAGGAAATTGAGCCCAGTGTGGTCTCAAGAAGTCCATGAGATTAGCACCATTTTTTGATGGACTGGTGACAGTACCGAGGGCGACTCCATCGTGGTTGCAGCCCTGGGGTTTGGTTCTTTGGGCCCATGAGAAGCCTGAAGCAGAGCTGGGCAGGAGGACGATGCCCTGGAGGCCAGCCGAGAATCCCAGGTTCCCCCTCAAAGTGCGGAAACTCCAGAGCCTTCCAACCAGGAAGATCAGGTGGAAACAGCTCTTCACTGAGCACCGGTTGGGAAGTGTGGGCAGCTGAAGGGGCTCATCTCCTCAGGGGCTCCCAGAGCCAGTATATCTGGCGTTTTCAACATTTTCCTGACCACACCTTTCTCCTCGTTTGCCCCATCCCAGCCTCTCAGCCCCCTCTTTTGGCTAGGGTGCCAGGAAAGAACGTGTCCTAGGTCCCCTGGGAAATTTGGGGTTGCCATTCCTGGCAGTCAGTGATCAACACTCCCACCTGGGATTTCAGGCCACCTGTGGGAGGTTCAAGTAGAGGCTGAACCAGGGCAGCTCTGTCCGCAGTCCTTTCTCTGGAACTGTGAGGACAGGGGTGGCCACAACCTGGCTTGTACCTTGTTACTCGGGCCGGGTGGTAAAGTCATTTGGGCAGTTGTGAGGGGAATGGACATAAGTAGGTGCCCCTGGTTTTCTTCTGGGGCTGATAAACTGTGGTCCTGGATTATCACAGAGCAAGTGACGCAGCCTGGTAGCCCCTGCTGACCGTGGCCAGGTGGGAATGGGGACCTGGGACTTTAGTTTCTAAGAAGCTAGAAATCTAGAGTTTTATGGCATCATTGATTCAATTGAAAATCAGCAAAAGCCAAAAGAAAACACCCCTGCAGGCTCTGCAAAATTGGGCTCCAGGAGCTCCCCATCTGTGACCTCTGACCTCTCAGGGTTTTGGTTCTGTCTCTGCCTCTCCTTTGGTTTCTTGATTGAAGTGCTGCTGCTTAATCCTCTTACTGAGACGGAGAGAATCCATTTTCTTTTCTCCTTAGTGACAGCAAGGGGTCGGGGAGCGGGTGGGAGGGGCTTGCCTTGTCTGTGCCTCACGTTTTCCTACCTCCACCACCCCCTTCCTGTTACCTTAGATAATTGAGTTGGCTCCTCAAAATTCCTCTTGCCATGAACATATTTTTAGGATCTGGCTCCATGTTTCCATGAACGAGAATAGTGGGAAGGTTTTGCGTTTGTTTGTTTTAGAAGGCCGAAAGCAACACTTTGGTTCCAAGGCAGCTATTCTGAACGCACAATAACCTGGTGGACCGTGCCAACCTTCAAAATGAACTGCCACTTCAAAACCTGCACCCAAGTGGCAGATGTACAGAAATACTTCTTTAGGATTTGTCACCTAAATTTGACATCTGGAAGATGTTGGCAGTACAGGTTTTGTGAAAAAGATCAACGGTAAGATCTTTTGTGTGTGGAAAAGCCCAAACACAGCATTTCTCTCTAATGAGAGAGTTGATAGATTTCAGGAAAATGGGACGTAGTGGGTGTGCAGTCAGTTTGTTGACTGGGGAGGGGGGAGTTGACCCTGAGAAACCTCGTCCCCCAAGCTCTAATGGAGTCCCCTGCTGATTGGATTAGTGCCCCATGGTCCTTCATGGTTCTTATCAAACTTTGCATTTGGAGCTGTCTGCCTGGGAAAAGCCAGGAAACTCTCCATAAAGACTTCACCCTCAACTTTCGGCTTTTTTGGGCCGCGTTGCCTTTGCACTGGTTGGAGCATTTCCTGCTCGATTGTTTTCTCAGGCCGGCCTTGAGTCCTCAGATGTTATTTATGTGCCTAGAAATAGCTAGAGGAAAAATGGTTGTGATGCTTTGCATTGCTCACTGCCGATCCGTGGATGGAAACTCTCAGCAAGGGAAAGGGCTCTGCGGCCAGAAGAGCAGCTGGGCAGAGGGGACGTCCTCACCCTGCTGCCCGTCACACCATTCCGCTGCGCTGCGGCTATTAGGGTGAGAAAGTTTCTAGTTCTCCATGGGTAGGGATCCGAGTGCAGGGACTTCTCAGAGGGCTTTGCTGCCAGCTGTGTGGGCGATGGAGCTGCATTTGTTATGCAAGGTTCTATTTCTTGGGCGGTGTCCTTCTTGGTGGATTCAGAATGTATGGAGAAAGGCAGAGGCGGGGCAGCAGATTGACAGGAGAGGAAGCCCCTCACCATCCCCTAATAGTCGACCCCGGCATGGCATGGCTGATGGACGGGGTGAGGTGGTCTGCTCAGTGTTCATTGAGCATTTATCCTTTATGTACAACACACAAGGTGCTGGGGAAAGAGACGTGAACACAATGTCCCCCTTCCTGCCTCGTGGAGCTTGCAGCCTTAGTTGGGGAGGGAGGCATTCAATCGCCACCACCACCACGGAAACCTCACACAGGCAGAGTTCAGAACTGACTTTCCCCACCCTGTACAGGGGTCGAACCCCAGGGTCCCACTGAGCTACATCCTCAGCCCTCTTTATTTTGAGACAGTGTCTTGCCAAGTTGCCTAGGCTGTCCTTGAACTTGGACCCCTCCTGCCCCTTGCCTCCTGAGTTGCAGGGATCACAGGTGTGTGCCACCCACCTGGCTCAGATTGTGATCTCATCCATGAAGGAAAAGAGCAGAGCCCTGCAGCAGGGGCTGTGGGGACGCGGTATGAGCTGGATAGCGGGGTGCCCTGTCTGGGGTGGTTACCATCAAATAAACTGGAGGGTGGCAAGAGGGAACCAGCTTGGGAAGGGGAAGATTGCTCCAGGCAGGAGCCCCTGGGGTGTGTGAGAGGAGACAAATAAAATGACACCACATGCCTAGCACCCAGGAGCAAGTGGACAGGGCAGTGTGGGGTTAGAGAGGTGACAGCAGCCAAAATGCACCTCCTGCGGGATCTAGGGTTGTGTTTTGGGGGCAATGAGAAAGCACCGAGTCCACAGATAACTCCCTGTGCTCCCGTCACTGTGCGTAACAGCGGAGAAGTCCAGAATCATCCCGGCTGCTGCCTCAGCCGAGCTCCACCAACTGGGCACTTTGCCTCTCCTTACGGGAGAGGGAACTGAGGCTCAGAGAGGTTTCTTATCTTGCCCCAGGCGCTCAGCCTCTAAATGACGGAACCAAGACTTGAACTGGACTCTCCCCCTTTTAGGTACTTTTCCATTTTGGGATGGAGCTGTCGGCTGTCCTTCCCTCTCACTTCATGGCTCAGATTAAAATTCAGGGACTTCTAGTGATTCTGAAAATTCAGGCAGGGGTGGCATCAGGTCCTGTGGGATGGGACAGGGTGAGGAGAGGGAGGTTGTGGTGTCTCAGCCTCGGTAGCCCATGGGGTGCCAGTCTTGGTGCATTTTACCGCCACCTTGACATCTTCGGCTGGAGATGAGCATTTGGTCCACTGAGGCGTCTGGAGGCCAGTCTGAACTGTGGCGAGACGCCGAGAGTCGGCCTCACTCTCTGGCCAGGCCCGCCTTGGGCCTGCCTGTCTGTGGCTTGGTCTCCAGCAGGTGATGGCAGTGGGAGTTGTTTTCTGTGTTGCTGGTGGGAGGTGCCCAGTCACATTCCTTTGTAGACAAGCACAAACTGGATATTTTTGAAATTGAAGGTCTGAAACCAGCCGAAGAATTAATTCTGGTCTGAAAAGCAGATGGTGAGAGCGTGGCCTACCTGACTTGGGTGCTGCCTTTGACTTTGTTACTTTTCATAAGCCCAGGACTCTCTCAAGGAGAGGCTCTCCTGAACACCTTGAGCTGCGTTCTTCGGGGCTGACGGCGGAGGCTGCAGCTATCGGAAGGGCTCAAGTCCAAGTTGAGTTGTGATCATGTGCGCTTTGGCTGACAGGTGTCCTGGTGAAAGGTCAGCCAGGTGGGCCCAGCTCTTCATCACCCAAGCGAGAGGCCTCCTAGCTAGAGGGTGCAGGCCTGGCAGCAGGGGTCCCTCAGTAAACAGATGGGCCAATCAGGGTCCACCCTTGACCCGTCCTAGCTGTTCCAAGGTATTGTCAGGCTCTGAGCTGCTGCCTGTTGGTTTCTCATGAACACACGCCATGAAGCTGGAGAGAATCCGATTCTCTTATTGGCGCCGCTCCTTACTGCTCAAGGGACCCTAGGCAGGGAAGCCTCAGTTTCCACAGGGCCAGTAATGCCCCACCACAGGTGGTCGGGATCTGGAAGGATGGGGTCTTTTGTTCTGTTTTCTGCAGCTCTGGGATTGAACAGGGGCCTGGGGGTGCTAGGCTTGCAGTCCGCTCCTGAGCTGCGCTCCCAGCCCCTGGCTGGTGGATGGAGTCTTTATGGGGCCCTGTCCGTGGGAGCTGGAGTCCCAGTAGGGGTTACTGGTTGGGGTCTTGGGGGTCAGGGAACCTCTCTTCAACTAGGAAACTTCAGCCAAAGACCTGAGGCAATAGAGAGGAAGCCACCTGCGCTTTGAGTTTCAGACAGTCCAGCTGCTCGATGAGGAAGCACTGAGCATGTCAGGGGTCGGGCTCCCAGCAGTGCAGTTCCTTGAAAGAAGCAGCCATCTCTGCTGGATCAGCTCGGACTCGGTAGTGGAGCCCCTTGGCCGGGGGCCTGCTCTTGCTGTTGCTGGGCAGGAGGCTTCATGGGAGAGGCCAGCGTCTCATGCCGTGCAGGTCCTGAGAGTGGGATGCAGACTGCGCTGAGGGAGGCCTCTGGGCCCCAGGGTGCATGTGAGTGTCGCTGAACTATGACTTACCCTGTAGAAGCCACATGTGTTCTTCCCTCTGGGAAGCCTTCCACCAGGCAGGGCCTCCGCAGCCCTATGTCAGAGGTGACAGGCAGCCCTCTGCCCTTTACCACAGACAGCCCAGAAGGGCCCTAGTGTAGCTTCTCATCTGAGGAAGCCTGAGGTCCCACCAGTTCTCCTGAAGCAGCCTTATTGCCCTTTGGCAAGAGCATAGCCAGGCTCAGGTTCTGACACCAGTGAGAACCCCTGGGGCCCAGGTGCCAGTGCTGGGTTTGCACCCCCGGCCCCCTCCAGCCCATTCTGCACATGGAGCCAAGCAGCATCTTGCTTGAAATTATAGGGGACAGCCCTGCAGGGTCTGTTCCCTCTGGTCTCAGGCACACAGCTGCCTCTGTGGCCTGCTCTTTCTTGCCTGGGGCCGTCATGCCCGTCATGCTGGCCTCTACCCCTGCTTGTTCCCCTCCACACCCCCACCCAGATCCTCAACATTCCCCCCACCACCCTTTTTTTTTTTGGCAGTTCTGGGGATTGAAGCCTGGGGCACTGTACCCCTGAGCTACATTGAGCTATATTCCCAGCCCTTTTTCTTTCTTATTTTGAGACAGGGTCTTGTTAGGTTGCCCAACCTGGCTTCAAATTAGCAATCCTCCTATCTCAGCCTCCCAAGTCACTATGATTACAGGGACACACGACCATACCAAACCTAGAGGTAGCGATTTCTGCATAAAAGGAAAAAGTTTTAAACAAAACTTTTAAACAAAACAAAAACCAAAAATGCCCTTATCTACTCAGAGAAGCATGTGTGACGTCTGGGAGGAGTGTGCAGAGAAGCTGATGAAAGGAGCCCGGCAGGATGTCGACGGTCACTGATGCTGGTGACGGGGACCTAGAATATTCTCTTTCATGAATATTCTACAAGAGTGTGCATGCGTGTTCATGTGAGAGAGAGAGAGAAAGAAGGAAAAAAATGGTGGTCACCTGCATTCAGTCACATATCCTTTCTTCGGACAGGGGCTTCCCTTGTCACGGCATACCCGATGAACACATGAACATGTAGCTCAGCAAATATTTGAACAAATTAAGATGAACTAACAGCAACCCCCCAGCTCTCCAGGTGGCAGTGGTGTCTCCCCGCTCTGCCTACTAGGAAGGAATCCTGTTTGTCAGAGAATTGGCAGGTTCAGAACTGCTTCAGAACTATGCAAGGACAGCTGGCTGTCACACTGGTTCTAAGGAGGACTTCGTAGGACCTGTCAGAGTGCACACAGTGTGACCAGGGGTACGTATGACAGGCCTGCCGGGGTGAGCTGGGCCTGGATGGTGATGGCGGCAGTGCCCACCATGGGTTCTCCATCAGTCTGTACCCTTAACGCCAAACTGAGTGGCTGTTCCAGTGTCCATCAAGAGATGGACAGAAGAGTGGCAGGTGCATTTTGCCTGTCTCACTGGCTGTTTATGCGTCCTTTCGGCTCCTGTACTTGTCAAACATCCTATCCCAGGCAGGGACCCAGCAGTAGACAAAACAGATTCTCTGTTCTTATGGCCCCACAGTCTCATGGGGGATGGAGACCAAAGGGTAGTGGAGTTAAAAGGAGACTGGAAATGTGGGGCTTGACCACCCTGCATGTGGCAAGGCGAGAAATGATGTCTAAAAAATGATGAGGAAGCCTGGTGGAGGGAGGCGCAAGCCTGTAATCCCAGCAGCTCGAGAGGCTGAGGCAGGAGGATTGCGAGTTTGAGGTCAGATCCTGTCTCAAAAAATAAAAAGGCTAGGGAGGTAGCTCAGTGGTGGACTCCTGGGCCCAGTCCTACGTATCCACCCACCCACTCCCCCAAAAAAAGAGAAAAAAAAAGGAAAATAGAGAATAGGAAAGGAAAGAAGAAAGGAGAGGAGACAGGAATAGAGAAGAAATTGCCACCTCCAGGGAAAACCAACACCCAGCGGAAGGAACAGTGAAGCGCTTGGTTCCTGGGGAGAACTGGAACCTTAAGCCAGCCCTGTGGCTTCTCTGGCTGGCCCCTTCCTGAAACCTGACTTGCTGTGTCCTGGGGCAGCCCGCCGGTCCCTATTGGTCGAGCTAGGGCGCTAGACTTACAGTGCCGGGAAAGGAAGGGCCGTCTGGGCTGTTGGTGACCATTGTTATTTATGGGACATTGGCAAAGAAGTCAATACCATGAAAGGGAGAAGGCCCAAGGTGTGGCCGAGCAGAATCTGATGGCTCCTCCGCTCTTTCCGGGCCGTGGGGCCCAGACAACACTGCTGTCCTTTCTCCCCACTGTTCTGCTCAGGTTTGGGCTTTGTCTCCCATGTCCCTCCACGCCTCCTTCACTGTCATTGGTGACTGGTTCTGGGGAACCAGCCACTCTGTTCCTTGCCCCTGGGACCTCTGCTCTGTTTGGGAGACAAAACCTGAGACTGTCTGTCCTTTTAAATGCCACCTTGTTCTGTAGGAGAGGAGAAAGAGGTGGCTTGTTCGGTGGCGATAGTGGGTGTACTCCAATGCACCTTTGAAAAGGGTGCAGCTTTGCCGCAGCGACCTTGGCCTCTGCTGGGTAATGCGGGAGGAAAGCACAGGGAACTCCGCGGGGATTTGAAGGTGGGAAGTGCAGCTTTTACCTGGGAGCAGCTGAGTCTTCCTCTAATAGAAGCGGGCTGTGTGGCCACCAGCCAGATCACACCCTGGGAAGAACTGTGCTTGGACTTGGGCTTTGGTGTGCTTGTAAAATGTGAAGCCTCTGCTTGGGATCCCATTTTCTCACCTCTCAGCCCCCACAGGTCCGCCGAGGCCAGATGTCTCTCGAGGCCCCCACTTTGCACCCCAGCCCTTCATAGTTGTGTGCTAAGGGTGGCGCCCCGGCCTCCCTCTTGGCAGCCTCTCTACAGTGCAGGGTACTTGAAAACCACACGCAAACACACATGCACACTCATGAACGTGCATGCACACCCTTGTGAAATACTCATGACGGAGAGAGATGGCCGTTAGGTCCCCGTCACCAGCATCAGTGACCGTCGGCATCCTGCCGGGCTCCTTTCATCAGCTTCTCTGCACACTCCTCCCAGACGTCACACATGCTTCTCTGAGTAGATAAGGGCATTTTTGTGTTTTGTTGTTTGTTTTGTTTCCATTTTTTGTGATACTGGGAGTGAAACCCAGCCTTGTGTGTGCTGTGTAAGTGTCTGCACTGAGCTGCACCCCCAGCCTCTAGGTGGTGCTTTTTTTTTTTTTTTTTTTTTTAGTACCAGGGATTGAATTCCTGGGCATTTGACCATGAGCCGCATCCCCAGCCCTGTTTAAAGACAGGGTCTCACTGAGTTCCTTAGCCCCTCGCTTTTTGCCAAGGCTGGCTTTGAGCTCTCGATCTTCCTGCCCAAGCCTCCTGAGCCGCTGGGATGGCAGGCTGGCACGACCATGCCCAGTGACTGTGTGTCTCTTTAACATACCCCACAGTGACATTTACTGCTTTTGACCATGTCTGGAGGGAAAACAAAAACACCCCTTAGCTTCCTTGACATCTCTTCTGCTTCTACAGCTCCTCCTTCTCGTCTCCTCTCCCTGAATCCTCTTTCCCCACCTCCTAACGTCCTTATCTGTGGGGGCCTTTGTCCACCCCTCCTCTGGCCGTGAGCGTCTTTCTTGGAGGAAGCTTGTCTTCTTCCTGTGTCTTCAGCTCCAACACATAGTAGGAGTTCAGGACACGGCTGAATGAGTGGCAGAATGAACACGTGCTGAGCAAATGCCCTCTTAGTGAGCTGCAGACCGCGGTGTCCTCATACGTGCCACATACTTCAACTTTATTGGTCCCAGTCCCTCTTTCTGGGTTCTCCATACCCAGTTCGACTTTGGCTCCTCATCCTGTGACAGACCCCAAGTTTTGCTTATTTGCTTTTCTCAAGCATCTCTCAGAGCCCGAGCTTTCCTCCTGCTATTCTTCATTCCTGCCTCCTGTTCGCGTTCCTGCCATTGTCCTAACTCAGGACACAGTGGTTGCTTTTGAGTGTGTGGGGGGAGGGGTGGTACTCCCCAGTACTAGAGGGAGCCTTCACCACTGACCCACATCCCCCGCCCTTTTTATGAGACAGGGTCTCATTAAGTTGCTTTTGACCTCTCTAAGTTGCTGAGGCTGGCCTTGAACTTGTGATCCTCCTGCTTCAGTTTCCTAAATTGCTGGGGTTACAGGCATGTGCCACATGCTGAGCCATACTGGTTGCCTTTTATGCTTTTTTCTCTTTTTTTGGTGCTGGGGTTTGAAACCAGGGTCATGTGAGATAAGTACTCTACCACCTCTACCAACTGAGCTGTAGCCCCAGCCCCAGTGGTTGCTTTTTTAATATTTTTTTTAGTTTTTCGGTGGACACAACATCTTTATTTTATTATATATTTTTTTAATGTGGTGCTGAGGATTGAACCCAGCGCCCCGCGCCTGCCAGGCGAGCGTGCTACCGCTTGAGCCACATTCCCCAGCCCTATTGGTTGCTTTTTAAAAGTGCAAATTGTAGCAGGGTGTGTTGGCTTGGGCCAGTAATTCCAGCTACTGGGGAGACAGAAGCAGGAGGATCCCGAGTTCGAGGCCAGCCTGGGCAGTTTAACAAGACCCTGTCTAAAAATGAAATAAAAAGGGCTGGGGATGTGGCTCTGTGGTGGTGCCCCCTTGGTTTCAATCCCCAGTATCGCCAAGAACAAAAACGAAACTAGAAAAGGTGCAAACTGTCAAGGCCTCTAGCTGCCAGCCACCCGAGCTGGGGACTCTGGGAAGATGACTCCGCCCCTCTGGGAGGGTCATGTCTGGCACACCGGACGCCCCATGTTGGCTCTCACCATTATCTGTGCCTGTCTCCTCCAGGGCCTCCTAACTGGCTTGATTCTAGTCTCCGTCATATCTAATCAGGTCACTCTGAGGAAACCTTCTCTGTCCCCAAATGCCCAGAGGACACATTTTGAGCTCTTCTGTCTCTCCCCTCTCTGACGTCAGCCAACACTGTCCATCCCTCGCCACTTCTCCTGGGGTCCCCAGACATCTCCTGCACTGGTGTTGTTTTTCTCTTGGTGTCCCCCGATGTGGAATGACCTTCTTCCCAGGTCACCATCTATCAACAGTGTTCCTCTTTCAAGTCCCAGATCAGGTGTCGCCTGGCTTCTGCTGTCCTTGTGTCACACTGCCCTCAGTAACTGGCTTACCCATGTCCCTCCCGCTGGGCTTTGAGGGCAGAGGACTGTGGGCTCTCTCCAGACCCTGGTCGCCGTGGTCTCGTGCCCAGGAGATGGGCAGCTGCTTGAAGCCTGATCTTGGCTGAGTGGCGCTGGGTAAAGTCAGGGGGCGTTTCTACTCCTGCCTTGGTTCTTCCTTTTCGCAGGTGATGCTGGGAGCCTGGAGACGCCCGAGGCAGGGAGAATGGCTTCTACCTGGCGACTGTCTCTGTGTGTGTGGGGGGGTCCAGGCCCTCCTGTTTTGCCTTTGTCCTTCCCTCTTGGAAAGGAGCAGGCAGCACCTCAGCCAGGAGGAGCAGCCAGGAGGCGCAGCGGGTGGTGCCTGCTTCCTCCCTCCTCCTGCCCACCCACCCTCCTGCCCACCCACGGAGCCAGGCCTCTGCAGGGAGGGGAGGCAGGGCTTTCACTGCAGCGAACCAGAAGCTCCTCTTCCCCGTCCTGTAGCTAGGCCCACAGCCCTGCCTTCCCCTCGACCAGTGGGACGCAGGCGCCACAACCATTTGGAACAGATTTTGTGGAGATGATTTAAGAGGTAGAGCTGCGGCTCTCCAGTCCAGCAGCGGCTTTTCCAGGCAGGCCTCACTGGGACCTGCCGTGGGGTACACGAGATCAAAGAGCCTCTGGGGTGAAATGTGAGTGGAGGAGCGAGCTTGGGGAACTCTGTTTGAAGACCGCCACCGGGTGCACATGTCTGTCGTTCCAGCTCCTTGGGAGGCTAAGGCAAGAGGACAGCAGGTTCGAAGCCTTGGCAACTTCATGAGACCTTCTTTCAAAATAAGATTTAAAAAGGGCTGGGGGGAGGGGCTGGGGCTCAGTGGTGGAGCGCTTGCCTGGCATGTGTGAGGCCCCGAGTTCGATTCTCAGCACCACTTGTAAATAAAGGTCCATTGACAACTAAACAAATGTTTAAAAAAAAAAAAAGGCTGGGGGAGGGCGTGTAGTTTAATGGTGGAGCGTCCTGGGTTCAGTCCCTGGTCCTGCAAAAAGGAAAATCACTCTGTGATAGGACTTCCGTTTCCTCTACTTCTCTGCTGGCTGACCAGGGGGCTGGGGTTGGGGTGCAGTCCACTGTGGGTCACAGCCAGGTAGAGCACATGGCAGGCCAGGTGGGTTTGGGGGCCAGGCTTTGGCTGCACCTTCCTTCATGTTAGATTGGACAGTGGTCACCCATGGTTCCTGTCCCCTGGGGGGGGAACGGTGCTGTAGAGGAGAGGGCAGGAGGTGCTGTCCATTCTGCGTTGCGAATGTGTCGCAGATCGCCCAGTTCTCTCCATCTTCACTGCTGGAAACCTGGTCCAAGCTGCCATCCTGTCACAGGAGTGTGGGGACAAGGGAGCTCTTCTCACATCTCTGGTCATGCTACTTCCCCTGCGAGACCTTCCCCATACTTCCTGTGCTCCCGCCCTGGGCATAGAGCTCTGCGTGGCCACCCTCCCATCCCTTCAGCTCCCTCTGGGCCTCTGCCTGCCTGGACCTTTTCTGAGATCGATCTCCATTCTGCTGCAGGTGGCTTTTCCTGCTTGTTCCTTCTACGGAGAGGACTTCCCTGGCTGGCTGACCTCAAGTCTCTTTCTCCTGCAGTTACTCTTCACTAGGGTTCTATCTCTGTAGAAGCACCTTAGTTTTTTCTCCCTCTCTCCCACTGGAACACAAGCTTCAGGAGGGACGGGTGTGTGCTGATTTAACCCCGTGCACAGGATCGCCGGCGGCCTGTGGTAGATGCTCAGTAAGGGGTTAAATTGGAGTGGATATGGGCTGGCAGAGGCTCAGAGCAGTGAGCTCCCCCTCTGGGGCCTGGAGCAGCTGGGGGGGTGGCTGCCGGGTGCCCGAGTTCTCGGGCCAGTCTGAGCTGACTCTGGACTCCTGGGAGATTGGTTTCCTTGGTTCTCAGAGGGTGTCGTTGTACTCAGGCCTGACTGTGGAGTTCCCTGTTGGCCTGAATGGCTGTGCCTCCCGAAGTGGCTCTTGCCTCTTCCTTTTGGGCTCCTCCCGGAGCAAGCAGGTGGGAGACCCACACAAGATATGTCATTCAGCTGCGGCCTGAAATCGATTTCCTCCAGGCCCTGCCCGGAGCCGGGTCTCTCCCACTGCTATGGAAGGGAGAATGATATAGCTGCTCACTTGGCCAGGAGGCCACCCCGCTTCTCTAAAAGACACCGAGGCTGGCGAGCTCAGCTTTGTTTTATGAGTCACCGGCGATAGCCTGTCATAAATTGTTATTTCCTATACTTTCAGAGCAACTTTATCAGGCGTCTCCTGTGCAACCTGGGAACGGATTTGATACAGGGTCAGTTCACACATTGTCTCGTTGAAATCTGTCATTGTGCCCTTATAAGGTAAACTCCTTGGGTTACTTTTTACCTTGGCAGAGTCACAGGAATGTCAAGGTAACCGGTCCACCTCAGCATAGCTCTGATTCTCACCAGGTCACCTGACCCTCCCTCCTCCTCCCATGACTCACCCTGAAGCTCAGTGCCTGGCCCCTAGCTCTGGGGCTGCTGGAATCCTCCCAGGGCCTCTGGGACTGCCCTTGGGCTTGCGTCTTCCGCAGAGTAGAGAGGAGCTATGTGAAATGCCTCACGTGGGCCCCACAGTGAGCACCAGAAATGTAAACGCAGCTCTGGCTGGGCACCAGCTTAGCTGGGAGACCTGCAGGATCCGGGCTGCCCCTAGTAGCTGTGTGACCACAGGCAGAGCCTTCCAGCAATTGGAGCCTCATCCATAAAATTGCAGCACTCAGAAGAAATCCTTGTATACAGTAAGTGTTTAATAAATGTGAGTCACTTTTACACCTAAACCTTAGGCCCCACCTAATTGTAAAAAAAAACACCTTTAGCTAGTTGGGCATGATGGCACAAGCCAGTAATCCTAGCCACCCAGGAGGCAGAGATAGGAGGATCGCAAGTTTGAAGCCAGCCTCAGCAACTTAGGCCCCGTCTCAAAATAAAAAATGAACTGGGGTTGGAGCTTAGTGATAAAGCTTCTCTGGGTTTAATTTCCAGTACCCCCCGCCCCTCAAAAAGAAAAAACAGAACACCTCTTGCATCTTTATTGAGGCTCAGCCCCTGGGTACCTTTGATGGTTGAAAGGGACCCAGGTCTTTCCCAGTCCTCCTCCTGCATTGTAATGACCAAGAGTCACTCCCTGGAAAACAGATCCCATTTCTCAGGGTGCACCCCTCTTATTCCCTGTCACCCTGCCCTCCATGCCACACAGTCCACTCTCCATTGTTCTGGGCCAGCAGTCAGCCCCACCCCCAGAGCGCCTGGGCCCATTCCTCCTGACGTCACACTGTTCCTGGAGACAGCCACCCCTTAGAACTGCTGTGTGTGGCTTTGCCAGGCCTTAATACCAGGCCCAGGAAGGCTTGTAGGTGGGGCAAGCCGGGTGGGGTGGGGGGGTCTAACCCTGTCCCTTTGCCAGGGCAAATGGTTTCACCATTTTTAATGGAGTAATTATGAGTCAGAGGTTTCACTCTCTCCTTACTGGTACCTCCCAGTCCTGTAATTACTCTTTGACTATAGAACCTTATTTTGGTTTTTCCTTTTTTAAAATTCTCCCAAGACACGGTTACTATTGTCCATCGATGTTCTATATCCAAGGGGTTGGAGAGAGATAGAATATGATCAAGAAAAAAAAAAAAAAAAGAGTCCCCAAACTCTGAGTGCTTTCATTTTTTTTGGTGGGGGAGGATACCAGGGATTGAACTCAGGGGCACTCGACCCCTGAGCCCCACCCCAGCCCTGGTTTGGATTTTCTTTAGAGACAGGGTCTCACTGAGCTGCCGAGCGCCTCACTGTTGCTGAGCCTGGCTTTTGACTTGTGATCCCCCGGCTCAGAGTGCTTTCTTAACTGACTGAAATTGTGCGCCCCACACTATCCCAGGGCCAGAGGGTAGTATCAGCCCCACTCACACGAGGCGAGGGACGAGATGCGTTAACTCTTAGCACCACCAGTTGCCTCTTGGCAAACTCCAGACCTCAAGCCTGGAATTTCTGCTCCGAGTCACCTCCCTGGTTCACTGGACTCCTTCACCCCCTTGTCCAGTACTCACTGAGTCCCTGCTGGGTGTCAGGTGGAAGGGCAGACAGGCTTGGGAGTACTGAGCATCTCAGCAGACCCTGCCAGTGCCACTCCACGCAGAGGTGGGGTTCAGACACCCGCCCTGAACTCCCTGTCTTACCTCAATTCTGGGAGGCATAAGGGAGGTCAGTGGGGATGGAGTGTCTGTGAGACAAGCCCGTGTCCGTGAGCGCAGCCCCCAGCTCCGCCCCCGCCTATTGCCTGTCCCAGGACACCCCGCGTGTTTTGCTGGAGTCAGAAGGCTCTGACCTGGCTGGGTGGACTGTTGAAGCAGAACCTCCCAAAACAGGAAAAAGGAAAAGGATCACCCAAGAGGAGTTTCAGTTGTCAAAGGCAGAACACTGCGCACTGTTCAAGACCACCCCCTGGCCGGCACAGTGGCTCTCCCAGCTGCAAGGCCCAGCTGGGGACGCTGTGAGCACCAGGAGAAAGCACGCTGCCTGCTAGAGGGAGGAAGGGGAGTGTCTGCCCTGCTCCTGTGTCCTGTCCTGTGGCACTCCAAGATCTGGGCGAGTTCAGGGCAGGGGGCAGGCTTGGCAGCTCTCTGACTTCATTTCCCCTAGATCCCAGTGCCTCTTGGCCGGATGAGATGTCCCTGGGTAGATTCACCCTGACTAAAATATTAATTCTGAACACTGGGCCTCTTAGGCACCTGTTAGGATTCCAAGCTGCACAGTCTCAAGGTCAGCATTGGCTTGCTTGGCTATCTTTTTGAAGGATCAAAGTTTAAACCAGGAGATCTTTAATCCCCCATCCCCATCTGGAAACCTGAGCTCAGCTGTAAGCATTGAAAGTAAGTCGGGTGTTTGTAGCTTGAACTCCCTGTTCTCCAGGTGAAGGGCCCCGTGTGCCCGATTGTTTCACAGCACAATGCCAGCTGGGGCCAGAGGAGGCGGAGGTGGGGCGGGGCAGGGCAGAGCCCCAGCCTCTGCTGCTGTCCTCATTTAAAACTGCCTTTTGGGAGTGGATGTTGTCTCTTTTAAAAGTAGCTATCGAGGTAGGCCTCACCCATCTCCACTTCCTGTTAGAAAGCTCCGGTGGAGGGTGAGCCCACCCCTCCCTCTGTCCTGTTGGCTCTACCTGCCCTCAGTTCAGACCCACATCTTCCTGTGCAGGTGAACTTTGCATGGGAACAGGCACTTCCCTCTTGAGAAGGACCCCGTTCTTGGGACTATGATCTGAGCAGCTTGGGTTGGTGTGTATGGGATGGCTCTGGAAAAGATTGTGTGAAAAGAGTCAGGTATAGCGGGAGCATCTTTCTACCAGCCGCTCCTCTCCTGGTCCAGTCCAGTCGAACATCCAGTGGCAAGGCCTCTCAAGTTCACCAAGCCTTAGACCCCTCATTTCTAGAAGGAAGGGATTAGAGTGCTTGTTCTCAACCCTGACTTCATGTGACAGTCACCTGACGTGGTTTGTAAAATGTCATTGTCTAGGACTTACCTCTAGGGGGTCTGATTCATTAAGCCTGTGAAAATCAGGCATTGGTGTCCGGTTGGGCAACACACACAATCCGAGCAGCTTGGGAGGCTGAGGCAGGAGGATTTCGAGTCAAAGCCAGCCTCAGCAGGTCAATCCTCAGCACCACATAAAAATAAATTAAAAAAGGGGGGGGGCTAGGGATGTGGCTCAGTGGTTAAGTACCCGTAGGTTCAGTCCACAGTACCAAAAAATGAGAAAAAGAAATTTAGTCATTTTAAAAAAAACTCCAAAGACCCACATATATTTATTGTCTTTGGATTTTTAACAAGGGTGTGAGATAATCCCGGTGGGGGAAAGAATAGTCATTTCAACAAATAATGCCAGAACAACTGGATATCCACATGCAGAGAAGGAAGCTGGACCTTTGCTTTACTGTGTATAAAAAGTTAACTCTAAATGGATCAGAGACCTAAATGTAGGAGCTAAAACTATAAAACTCTGGGCTGGGGATGTGGCTCAAGCGGTAGCGCGCTCGTCTGGCATGCGTGCGGCCCGGGTTCGATCCCCAGCACCACATACCAACAAAGATGTTATGTCCGCGGAGAACTAAAAAATAAAATATTAAAATTTCTCTCTCTCTCTCTCTCTCTCTCTCTCTCCCCTCTCTCACTCTCTCTTTAAAAAAAAAAAAAAAAAAAACTATAAAACTCTTAGAAAAAAACGTAGGTATTAATCTTCATGGCCTTGGGTTAGGCAATGACTTATTAGATAGAACAGTAAAAATACAAGCAACCAAAGAAAAATAGATAAATTAGACTTTCTCAAAATCAAAAACTCTTTTGCTTCAAAGGCCACTATTATAGTGAAACAGCCGGACACAGTGGCACATGCCTGTAATCCCAGTGATTTGGGAGGCTTAGACAGGAGGATTACAAGTTTGAGGCCAGCCTCAGCAACTTAATGGGAACCTATTTCAAAATAAAAAAAAGACTGAGGAAGTAACTCAGTGGGTAAAGTGCCCCTGGGTTTGATCCCTAGTATCAAAAAACACAATATTTGCAGCCAGGTGCAATGGCCCATGCCTGTAAGTCCAGCTACACAAAAGGCTCAGGCAGGAGAATCACACATTTGAGACCAGCCTTGGCAACTTAGTGGGATCCTATCTCAGAAAGTAAAAAAGGACCGGGGATGTAGCTCAGTGATAAAGCCCCCACCAGAGAGAATGTTTGCAGATCATGTAGCTATCTAATAAGGGTCGGTCAAGTTCAGAATGTATAAAGAACTCTACAGTTCAACAATCAAAAGATGGCCCAGTTAAAAAAAAAAAAACAGGCAAAGGATTTGAGTCATATTTCTCTAAAGCAAATGGCCAATAAGCTCATGAAAATATGCTCAGCATCTTGAAGACAAATCAAAGCCACCATGAAATGCTACTTTACACCCACTATAATAAAAATGTTAGATACTGACAAGTTTTGGCCAGGATATGGAGAAATTGGACTGTCCCCTTGTTGGTAGGTGTGTAAAATAGCACACCCTCTTTGGGAAGCAGGCCAGCACTTCTTCCAGGGATTGAACAGAGCTGCCTCATGACCCAGCGGTTCCACTCCTAGGGGTATGTCCAAGGCAATTAAAAACAAGTCCTCACAAAACTTCAAAATATAGACCGCAGCACTATTCCTATTGCTGAAAAGTAGAAATAACAAGAATGAGCTTTAAAATGTGGTATATCCACGCAATGGAATATTATTCAGACATAAGACTATGAAGTGCTCATATGTGCTTTTATGTGGGTGAGCCCTGAAGACCTGCAGAGTGAGTGCCAGGAGCTGATTTGGAAAGCCACATTCTGGATTTGTAAGAA
Organism: Ictidomys tridecemlineatus; assembly: GCF_052094955.1. Lineage (NCBI taxonomy): Eukaryota > Metazoa > Chordata > Mammalia > Rodentia > Sciuridae > Ictidomys > Ictidomys tridecemlineatus. The sequence continues at coordinate 15,031,683 of NC_135491.1, read as the reverse complement.
ATGCCCAGAACGGGGAAATGCAGAGGGGTGGGGGCAGAGGTGCGCCTTTGGTGGCTAGGGGAAGTGGAAAGGGACTGCTAACGAATTTGAGGTGGTGGGAATGTTCTGGCATTAGATAGCAGTGACAGTGGCCCACCTTGTGAGTATACCAAGATGCATGGGATTTTGTGGTACGTGGATTATATTCCATGAAAGCAGGACTCATTCTTCAAACTCTGTATGTTTAGAAAAGAATACGGGCATATCCATGGCCCACCAGCTCTGCTTCCACCCTGTACAAATTAATCCTGTTGCTGAATAACAAATCACTTCAGAGCCGAATGACTTAAAATAAGGTATATTCATCATTGCCAAAAAAAGAGGGAGAAGAGAAAGAAAAAGCCCCAGGTAATCCCAAAGCACCTCCAGGGCTGGGAACCACTGGATCTGAAGAATCTTTGGAAGCAAGAAGAACCCGATTGGATCATTATCATTCCTTTTCTAATTTTGGGAGTTTTTTTAAAAATATATTTTAGGTGTAGTTGGACACAATACCTTTAATTTCATTTATTTATTAACTTTTCCCCCTTATTCATTTGGTCATTTGGTCATCGGGAGGCGATGCTGAGGGGCCAGGAGATTTGGGGGTCCGTTGCTTTGGTTGGCCACCAGAGTGCAGCCAGCCACCTGGTGATTCCCAGCGGGCCTGGCTTCCCAGCCGCAGTGCTATGCTGGGGAGTGACAGGTGGCGATGGGACATCTGCTGCCAGGCTGCAGCATCCATTCTCCCTGCTGCCCGCTTGAGTGTTTGCAAGTGTCCGTTACTCTCATTTACAAAGGAGAATGCTGGAGCCTGGAGAGGGGACCCTCGTCTTCTGAAGCCACCCACGTTCACTAAGTGGTGAAACTAGGATTCGAACTCATGTCGGTTTAGACAGAGTCTTGCTGTGGTCACAGAGCCGTGCTGTCCTTTCTGGGCAGAGGGATGTCTGGAGGGTCTGTCCACTCAGCCAGCCGCTGCTACCTGTTGTGCGGATCCAGTTCTGCTCCAGCCAGGGTCCCCACCAGTCCAGTGGGATCAGAAGCCCCAGTGAGGGCAGTGCCGAGGCTCCTCTCCACGGTGGTGACAAGCCCAAACACGTTTCCTTCCCTGGCTGTTCATAGAGTGTCTACGAGGACTCCTGAGAGCAAGCAGATTCATCCTGAGCTGGACCCTCATCTGTATAAATTAAAAACAATGAAGTCCTAACAACTGGACCCGAGAAGTCCTGGTCCCGTATTGTTCGTTCACGCTAGGATTTATTGAGCTCCTACTGTGGATAAGACGCCATTCCAGCCAGTGGGATCCTGTGGCCTCAGTGCCCTCCTGTCACAGGCTTGTGTCACGCTCGGGAGGGAGACTGCCTGTGAGCAGCTAACAGTTTCTGATAGTAAGCTCAGTGGACAAAACAGGGAGGCAGTGGACAGTGGAGCTGCTTCAGGGAAGGCCACCTGAGCCGTCTCCTGCAGGAAGCCACGTAGCTGGCCCTGTGACGAGCTTGTCTTGGACTCAGGAGGGACCGCGTCACATGCTTTCTGGCACCTCGCAGGAGGGTTGCCAGGGCTCAGGCTGTGACTGCTGGGGGGGGGCTGGGGGAAGAGCCAGTTTCTGGATGGACACACAGGACCCTTGGAATGCTCACGGCTTCTCTGCGTGGTATTTGTCCCTCTCCTTCGACTAGAAAGATGGCCTCTTCATGTAGGCTGAGAAAACTCCGAATAAGGCAACCTCAGACCAGACGTCAGAGCGTGCCGTGTCTTGTGGGAAGCCATTCTCGCACGGGATTGGGCACCTCCCGGATTGGGTGTGAGGCGCTCCGACCAAACTGTGTCGGAGCTTCCCCCGCCCCTCCAGGTGCGAGCCCATCTGTGTGGGGGTGTGACTGACCACTGACCCTGAGGCCAATCACTGACCCTGACCTTGGAATGCTGTCCCCTCGACCTTCATTGGATGGAATTTTCCCCTGAATTTCTTGTTCCCCAATAAAAGGCCACTCCCTGGCATGCTCTCTCTCTCTCTCTCTCCTGCTAGACCTGAGTAAGCCTTGCTGCCCTACTGGGTGGTTCGAGATGTGAGCCAGAGAGGTGAGAGCCGTCTCGGACCTGGTCATAGAAAAAGGTAACTGGGTCTGTGTGTTTATTTTGATCTCACTAGTTAACTTTTATGCCACGAACCTCTTTAATGAAACCAGTGTGCTGGTCGCCTGGTGGAGTGTCTCACAGTAATTGCTTTCCGTTAGGCTGTGTCGTCACGGGGCAGGCACACGGCACGCCCATTCTGCTCCTGGCCGAGTCAGGTCCTGGGTGGGCAGCCCTGGTCCCGTGCAGAAGGGCTGTCTGTTCTGAGCCGCTGCCCCCAGCTCATTTCACCCTGGTCTCTGGTCTCCTTTGGAATGGAGTGAAGGCAATGGATCTTCAAAACAGGGCTCACGGGACAGCCTCACCAGCTGTTTCAGAGCTTCTCAGGCTCCTGGTCAGGGTGATCACTCCTCTGCCGGGTGGCTGGTAACCTAGATTCTAGAAGGCTGAATGTCTGGCCCTGAAAGCACCTTTTTATTTGGTGATGGAGCCTGGGCCCCAGGAGCAGTCTCTGCTTTCAGGAACTGAAAAGGTGCCCCTCTGGGCCCAGTAGCCATCTGGCAGATGGGTGATAAGAAGGGTGGGTGCTCCCCTAGAAATAAGTAGCCGCTCCTCCCCTGTGTGCCAGCCCTGACACCTTCCTGAGGACCTGCTGAGGCAGGAGCCATGGGCAGCGGCAGAGGCCACAGCAGGCAAGGTGGGAGTTCAGGAGGTGGCACGGCGCCCTCCCCCTCAAAGCAGCTGGTGCCCCAGCGGAGCGGCAGACCCAACACGGTATTTCAGAGATGAGGTTTGAAAACTCCCAGGACCTTGTGGAGGCCCGTTTGGCCTCCATGTGCGGGGGGGTGGGGGGGCTGGTTGTGACCACCTGCAGGCTGGGCCTTCTTTGCCAGGCATTGGGTGGTGACATCCTGCCAGGCGGGTGGGCAGCCTGGACACAGTGGAAGGCAGGGGCGTGGCTCGAAGCAGCCAGCTGTTCTTCCTAAAGTCTTATCAAGCCTGGCCTCAGTGGAGTCCGCATGGGAGCGTCTGCCTGGAGCAGGGAGGCCCTGGCCCAGCTGCCTTGCCCATGCGCATCTGGACCAGCTTCTAAGCCTAGACTGACTGCAAGAGGCCCCCCTTGTCCTGGTATTAGTGGGGTTCCTTCTGCCAACAGGCATTTCCTTGCACACCACGTGTGTGTGTGTTTTTGTGGTGCTGGGGTCGAACCAGGGCCTCGCACTGGCCAGGCTGTGCTCTGTCACCAAGCTGCACCCCAGCCCGAGAACATGTCTTGCCACGGGAAGTCAGGAGGGAAAGGGAAGGGAGCTTCTCCCGGGTCTTTTCTTGGTCTTGGCTTGTGCTGGGGTCCCGCTGCCTGCCCAGCCCCTCTGGCTGTCCTGGGTCTTCCTCATTTCTTATTCATCGATGGCCCAGAGCAGAGGGTCTCCGCTCTCTGGTTGGGGGAGGGCATCTTCCATGAATGGCTTATTAAAGCCACCACTGCCACATTCCTGGCCGCTGAGGTCATCTCCTGAACAATATCCATCATTCATTCACCCAGCCGCCCCACATCCTGGCTGCTGGGAGGGGTCCCTGTGACACAGGAAAGACTTTATGACCAGTAATGCCAGCGCCCCCTCCAACACACAGAAGTGACAAAGCAGAAATCACTGCCCTCCCCCCCCCCCCCATCTTGCCACCAGGACTTGAGCACATGGAGTCAGGACAGGATCCCAGACTTGCCCCTCCCCTCTCCACTCTTGCCCTGAGCTGTTTTGGCAACCGTAGGCGGCACTGTCTGTGGGTCTCCACGTGTGTGGAGCGCCAGCCACATCCTTCCTTCCTCCCCAGATAGGCCAAGAGCCTGGTGCAGCTGCCTCCCCTGGGTGCTGGGGACAGGCTGGGAGCAGCTGGGCCTCCCCGCTGGGTTCTGTTGGTCCAGTACCTTGCACTCTGCTCTCACGTCCTGGAGTGAGTGCCCACCTGTTTGTTAGTGTGATTTTGAGCAAGTCATGTGACTCTTCCTGCCTCAGTTTCTTCATCTGTTCAGTAGAGACGATAGCGTCCTGCATGATCATGGTGACGTGTGAGTGTAGGAAGCAGCCGAGAGCTGTCATTGTGTGATCACCTTTAATATTCAGGCTGCTGGGCTTCCTGCTGTGTCCAGGACATAGTAGGGCCTCCAAGCAGGTGCTGAATGCCCTGAATTCTTCTTAGATGAGGCGCTGTCCTGTTCCAACTGGTCAGATTTGCTGCTTTCCCTGGTGAATGACGGTGATGTCCAGAAGAGCTCCGGGTGCTTTGCCTTTCTCCCAGTGCTCTGGCCGCTTCCTCCCAGGATCTCACAAAACTGAGACCTTGGGTTTGTGCTTTCAATCAGGACAGGTACCTCCAACCTGGCTTCTCTGCCCTCCTCTTTCTGCCAGGAGGAAGAAGTTGCTCTCAGTTTCTTTCCCTTCTGGGGATTGAACCCAGAGTTGCTTTATCACTGAACTTTATCACTGAACTACATTCCCAGCCCTTCTATTTCAAGGCAGGGTCTCACTAAGTTGCTGAGGCTGACCTCAAGCTCACAGTCTTCCTGCCTCAGCCTCCTGAGTCATACACCACTGCACCTGGCGAGCATAGCCTTTTAAAGGCCCAATTAACTCCTTTCTTACTTTCCTTTCTCTGACCAGGTTCTGATCCTCCTGCTGCAGGGCCTTAGCACATGCTGTTCCCATTATCTGCAGAGCCTCCTTTATTTTTGTCTTATTGAACTTAACATTACTCAGGTCAGAGTTTGAAAATTACCTTTCAGGAGAACTTCGATGCACCTGCCCTTGCCACTCCATGAGACATTCCCCCACCATGCTGGACATTCTCTACAGCTCCTGTTATGAGGCAGGGGACACAAACCATCTGATAACCTAAGGGGGGACTCTGAAGCCACAATACCTGTTTTTAAATCCAGCTTCTAAAATTTTCTAGGAATGTGACTAATATGGGCAGGTTCCTTCGCTTCTCAGGCCCTCTGTTTCCTCGTCTGGAAAGTGGGGGCATGAGAAAGTTAATACAGGACAAAGTGCCCAGACCAGTGCCTGGCGCACAGCTGGGCCTTGGAGTGTCTGCTGTGGCCACTGCTGTTCCCACTCTCCCTCATGCTGTGCTTTCTTGGTGGATCATGGCTGGGTCGTGGGTGCTGTCGCTCCTCGGTGCGGAGCTCCGGGCGAGTATGGCTGGTCACGTTTGCTTGCCTTTGGGCTCCTAGCACAGGAGCAGGTGCTTGTCAAGGGAACGTGTCTGGCTCAATAGGTTCTAGGGTGCTGGGAACAGGCAGAGCCCGTCAGCAGGGGTCCGTAGCTCCCCCTGAGCCTCCCACCTGGTGGTGGGGCTGTGGTGGGCACAGGAGGCCTCCAGCATAGAAACCACCTCCCTAAGCCATCCACCCTCACGTTTCTCTGACCTGGGGGAGAGGAAGGATTTGAGCAGAATTGTCATGTTTGTGACCAAGTAGAAAAAACAATGAGTCCTACTATCCTGCTGGAACTCCAGCCCCTGTCCTCTCACTGCAAGGAGGAGCGGCACTCACAGTTGCTTTGTCCCAGAGGTGGCCTCCTGAGCCCATGCTGTCTTTGTCCCGAGCCCTGGGTCAGTAGGCGCCTCTCACCTTCCAAGAGGAGGAAACATGGCCAAGCAAGGCATGGGTGAGGGTGGGGGGCCGCCGTGGGCTCCCTGGCTCTGAGTGAGTCTGTGGTGGGGAAGGAGTTCCTCCCCGCCCTGAGCACCTGAGGGGTTCTGCTCAGGCTACTGCGTGGGCCTTTCCCTGGCCACGTGTGACACTGAGAGCTTAACCTGGGCCGGCTGCAGTGTCAGGGATTTGCTTTCATCCTCCTGTTTAATCCTCTTCTTAAGAGCAGAGATCCCAGTCCCCAACCACCACCCAGGAAAACAAGGCTCATCGTTTGCCCAGGGTTATGGCGGCTGCCCCAGTGGGAGGGACAGGCGAACCTGGAACCAGGTCTGTGCGATCCCCGGGCCAGAACTTTTGTTTACTACCCAGAGTAGACGGGCAGAGGTGGGCATGTGCTGGAGGGCAGGTAGTGAGCAACTCTGGGAGGACAGATGGCCTGGGCCTGAGGAGGCAAGGTTCGCTCAGCACCTCTGCAGGTTGGAATGGGGACTGTGTGCGGGGCCCTGGACATCACGTTTCCCTCCACACTGCTGCAGGAGAGGGCAGAGGGCCTTCACAGAGCAGAGGTGGGGTCCTGCTTTTCCCAGATGTTGGGTCTGAAGCAGCCAGCGAGCAGGTGTGGGATTCACCTGGTGCAGACTCCATGCCAGGGACTGTGCTGAGGCTTTGAGTGCAGTCCACACATATCCGGTGGCATCCGTGCAACAGCAGCACGAGGTGGACTCTGATGAACCGATTTCACAGGGGAGGAAGTGGGCTGCGTAGGTAGTCACTCCGTTGGAAGCAAGACAAGGAAGTCAGAGCTGCCGTTCAGCCCCAGGTCTGCCTCTCCTAGGGGGTGACCCAGGCAGGCAGAGGCCAGGAGCAGTGCCTTTTAGACATATGCCCCCCCACATCCCCTGCAGATGACAGGTGCCTAGGCCCGGGCTCCTGGCAGCGTGGGAGCACCATGGGGGTCCACCCTCGGGAGCTGCCGTCTTGCAGCCACAGGCTGAGGGATGTGACTTGGCTGCTTTGTTGTCAAAGGGCATCTTTCAGGCACAGGCAATAGCAGAGGCTGGACATCCCCAGCCACTTCCTGCCCAGCCCCTCCTGCTGCTGTCCTCTGCACCACAGGCCTCTGCCCACCGCGCAGGCACTGCGCCCTGAGCCATGGAAAGCACCTCCGCCCCGTGGGGTTCCCACGAGGTGGGAGAGGGCTCCTGCGCACGTTCTGTGCATTAAGACAGATGCCTGGAGGAGGTGTCTCCCCAAGAGGTGCCAAGGACCGCGTGGTGGCGTGGGCAGGCAGGGAACAGGGCTCTGGACAAGGAACAGGAACTCTGGACAAGGCAGGAGGGCTTCCAAGACCCTGCAGGGAGGGAGGATCTGCCGCCTGGGCCCCTCCGTGCGCTCCGCGGGCTTTCTTGCCTGGAGCTCCCGAGCAGACCACGACCCAGGCAGTGTGTACATCTGTACAGGAGAGGAAGCGACCTTCCAGGGCTGCGGAACTGCCCCTCTGGAGCCACAGCCAGTGCGCTAGGCCTGGTTTGCGGGGTAGAGGGCAGCAGGGGAACAGGGCTGGGAAGGCTAGTGGACATTCTCGTCAGTGAGAGCCTGCCTATGGCCTGTCCCCTGAGAGACTACACAGGTGCCACAAAGTGCTCGGGGCCACCGGTGTTGTGGGTCGGCACCTGTCAGGGAGATAGTGGGCGGAGTCCAGGAGGAGCTGCGCTCAGGGCACTGCCGGGTCTGCCCTGGGGATGGAGCCAGGGCCGCTTTACCTGCAGCCGCACCCACAGCCCAGCCCTTCAGGGCCTCAGCCTCTCAGGTTGCTGGGGTCACAGGTGTGTGCCCATGCCTGGTGGCTGCGTGATAAGGGCAAAGGTGGCCAGGGAAACAGCAGCGTCTGTCTCCCAGGCAAGGAGGAAGGGGAGTGGTCTGAAGCCTGGAGCTGGGCCCCTGGATGGGGTGCGTGCTGATTAGGCAGCGTCTTTGGGAGGGGCCTGTATCAGCTCTGAATAAGCAGGTTTGGTGAGAGTCCTCAGAGCACGCGGTACTTGGCCGGAGGCCCCACAGAAGCCCCCTTGTCCCCTGTGGCCTTTGCCTGTGTCCTGGCATAGAATGTGCTCTTGCACGTCCCTGGCAGTCTGCCCACTTCTGCGCTGGCCCTGCAGATTGAGGAGGCAGCTTGGGGCATGGGGCACAGCGGTTCCTGGGGCTTGGGGTGTTCTGAAGACCTTGCTGCAAAAGGGTAAGGACCAGTTTGCCCAGAGTTGTCTGGACATGTTGGTATTAACTGGTCTGAGCTGCCTCTGTGGCACTGATGTCTGATAACATGCCCCAGCTGGCGGGGCTGAGTGGCCCTGTCCTTGGGGGGTCTGCCATCATGATAGGTGCATCCAGGTCTGGCTTCCTGTTCAGGGTCCCCTGCCCCCACCTTCCAGCCGATCCTCAGAGATTCCTCTTCAAATGTAGCTGCTTCCCACTCCCCTGCCCACCCGCTCTAAGACAAGTCAGAAGTCAGGCGTTTGATTCAGAAGGATGGGAGAGGGGTTCCAAGGTGCACACCAAGAATCCCAGCAACTTAGTGAAATGTTATTTCAAAATAAAAAAGGCTGGGAATGGCTCAGTGGTAAATGTCCCTAGGTTCATTCGCCAGTACCAAAAAAAAAAAAAAAAATTAAAAGCTTGGGACATGGAACGTTCTATAGGGGAGAGAGGCCAGGGTGTTGGGCCACAGGAAGCCCCACTACATGACGTGTGCAGGGCTCAGAGGCTCTGTAGTCCTGTCTCTCAGGAGGGCTTGCCTCTGGGCCACCCTGAGTGCGGAGACAGTGAGGAAGCTGCGTTTATAGGTGGCTTCTCGGGCCATGCCCTATCTGCCACTGATGGGATTCTGCAGCCTCTCATTAGTCAGTGGAAGAAGCCAGTGCTTGGCCAGGAGCTATGTCCACCTAGAAACGAGGACCTGAGCTCTTGGAGGGTAGGGACCTGCCTGTCGTTTGCCACCTGTAGGACCTGCTGCTCCATCAGGGTTGTAGAACTTAAGAGCCACCTTGGACGCTGCTGCCTGGTGCACCGTGGGCTCCCTCACGGGAGCTGGGTGTGGGGGAAAGGGCGCTTGCTGCAGGCTTGACGGGGTGGGTTCAAGTGCAAGCCCTGCCGTGGGCCTCGGCTCCCTTATTTTTGCTCGGGTTACTCTAAAGCTCAAACAATGTGCACATTGGTGGCTCTAGGGCCTGGTCCTGAGCCAGTGTCCCATGGTAGCCTCTGCCCTCCTGGGCCTGGACTTCAGCCTACGCTTTTAGTAAGAGCCACTCCAGCCCGGCTGACCCGCCCTGCCCCTCTGTCCCACCTCCCAGACCTTCACAGCCTGGTGTAACTCCCACCTGCGGAAGGCGGGCACGCAGATCGAGAACATCGATGAGGACTTCCGCGACGGGCTCAAGCTCATGCTGCTCCTGGAGGTCATTTCAGGTGAGCCTCCCACTGACACAGTGCCACCGCACGGGGACTGGTGCCTCGTCACAGTGGGCCCCAGAGACACTGCCCCGTTGCCACTGGCGTCTGGGCATTGGCCTTTGGGCAGGTGCAGAGTGGCCAGGAGGGCCAGCGGGGCCTGGTGTTGGAGAGCAGGAGACACTAAGGCGCTGTCCGCTCCGTCTCTGTGCTTCTCTCAGGGGAGCGGCTGCCTAAGCCCGAGCGTGGGAAGATGCGGGTGCACAAGATCAACAACGTGAACAAAGCCCTGGACTTCATCGCCAGCAAAGGGGTCAAGCTGGTCTCCATTGGAGCGGAAGGTGAGCTCCTGACAGGGAGGCTGGGTCCAGCCGAGTTCCTGACCTTGAGGCTGACATTGCATTCTGAGCACATGCAGTGGTCTAGTAGTGGAGCCTTGGAGTTAAAGCCCCAATGTGTATTCACCAGTGACCACAGTGACTGCCCTCCATAGGATACTGGGCCCAGCAACCCCCACACACCTTTCAGGGAAGTCCAGGTGGGTGCAGTCCAAATCTGGGAAGTGTAATGGACCCAGCCATGAGGGACAGGGCGAGGAATGACTTTGACTTAGACCCTGGTCACCCTCATTTGTTCCTGCACTGGACCCAGCTACAGTGACAGACATGTGACCTGGTCCCACTGTGCCGGGAGCACCTCCACCAGGGCCCTGCCTGGCGTGTGTGGGCAGGAGGGAGTGCAGAGGAGAGAAGGGGCCTAGTGGCCCCAGTCGGGGCGTTGGGAAAGGACACAAGGACAAAGGTCTGCCCAGACTTCTAGAGCAGGCTTTGGACTGCCCCAGGATCCGCTGTGTTCCGAAGGGATACCATGGACCCCACTCCGCCAGCCCTGTGCCCTCCTCTGGGGCAGCGGGCTATCCTCAGGGCCCCAGGGTTGAGCTCCCAGACGCTTTGGGAGACGAGTTGAGGCCTAATGGAGCCCAGACGCTCCCAGCAGCCCGGGCTCCAGTTCTGCTCATTAGAGCAGGGTTTCTTGCCCTGACATCCCTGTTGTCCCAGCTTTTAGAAAAACAAAGAAAACTAATTGCCATTAATGACAGGCCCTGAGAGTGTGGCCAGAGCTCCGGGCCAGAATGTGCACGCTGAGTTCCAAGGCTTGCCCCGGCCCAGGACCTCTCCCAGGAGGGCTGCCAAGCCCTGCGTGCCACAGTCGAGGTGGTTGGTGTTTGTTTAAAAAAATCAAAACCCGAAAATTCAGTCAGGCCCAGAGATGTTCTCTCCTGCTGGCTCTCTCCCCTGGGCCCTGCTCCAGCCCGTGCTGCTCATGGCTGCATTTGTTTTGCTCAAATGCACGTCTGTCAATACAGAAGGGGTTGGAGGAGAGACCGGGCGGCCTCAGTTTCATTTGGAGAAAAACTTGATCTGAAATGTTCCCATTCATGCCCAGATTGGTTCCCTTCCAATCCCTGGAACCACTGGGCCCTGGGACGAAGCTAGAGGGCAGCCTAATGGAGCCTCATCCACCTGAGAACTTGGCCCTGCCCTGGCCGCAGCCCCCGCCCCTCCACATAGCCGGGCAGTTGGGGGAGAATGGCTTCTTTGTGGGGTTTACAAGAGGAGGAAGCCGTCGGGCACAGCTGCAGGTCAAACAACAGCTGGTGGACGTGTCCTGAGCCTGCACTTCCAGTGGCTGTGTGTGGGATTGGGCTGTCCCCTGCCCTGGAGGGCTGTATCTTGGTGGCGGGCCCCATAGCTGCCCCGAAGGAAGAGCTGCCTTTGCCCCACAACTGGGAGGGAGCAGGTGGCTCTGCTCAGTGTCTGTGTCTGGGGACTTGGACCTTGGGACAAGATTAGGACAGACACTGGTCCCTTCCCTGCCTCGGGCAGCAGACATGCATTTCCTCATCCTGGAACCTGAAGTCCAGAGCCGCTGTCCTCCTGTGGCTGTCAGTGCCCCTTTTCTTCCGGGTGTGTCCCTGGGAGGTGCACCCCTCCACTTTCTGACCCCTGCGTCCTCCAGCCACGCCTGCCCTCAGGTTTCCGCTCCTGGGGGGCTGCGCCTGGCCTCCCCAGCTCCTGCAGCGGCCTTTGCCGGCCCCCAGATGCTCTCTCCTGTCCTCTGAACTCGTTTGCAGGCCCCTGTGTGGCCCGCTGAGATGCGGGCAGCAGAGGAGCTGGGGCCGGGTGAGGCTCCTGGAGACAGGCAGTGAGGGGTGAGTGAGTGAAGGCTCGTGGGAGGAGAGGCCCCAGGGCATCCTCCATCGCCGGACAGGTGTGAGGTCCTCGAAGCAAAGAAGAACCTGGCTTGCTGAGCAGCCAGAGGATTCCAGGAGGGGGAGGGACAGTCACCCTGTGGGCCACACTGCGGAACACAGGGTCATCTTGGGCACAGTGGAATCTTTAGCAGGGATGTGACACAGATCCGACCCTCCTGGCTGCTGTGAAGAGGTGACCTGACTGTAGGGGTTAGGAGGAGATGGCAGGGGCACAAACAAGGGTGGCAGCAGCCCAGGTCCCCAGCACGGCTGAGTAGCCCGTGCACTGACCCATCAGAGCCCGGCTCACGGAGGGCAGGACCTTCACTTACAAGCAGAATCAGGCCTGAGCTTAGGTGCCATGGCATAGGTGTGAGCAGAAGGCCACACACCTGGGACAGTCCTCCCGGAGCAGTTCCATAGCTGGGCCATGACAATGAGCGGTCCCTGGGGAAGAGGTCTTCATGGCCTAGGAGACACACGGAGACGTGAGGCACCCGGTAGCTGCAGGCTTTTAAAACAGTCTTCTCAGGCCGTGGCGCCTCCTCCCAGGGAGGCAGGTGGGCAGCCCGGGTCCAGTGGAGAGCTGAGCTGGTCTCCCGGTGGGGCTGGAAGGCTGCCTGGGAGAGCCAAGCCTCCCTGCAGCCTAACAGCCCCCCTCCTCCCCCGAGCAGAGATCGTAGATGGCAACGCCAAGATGACTCTGGGCATGATCTGGACCATCATCCTCAGGTTCGCCATCCAGGACATCTCCGTGGAAGGTAAGGGCCTCCCGGGTCACGTCAGTTCCCAAAGCTTTGTCTCTGTGCTTCAGGCCCCTTCCTTGCTTCATTGGGGTGACTCAGAGGTGGCCTTTCACAGGAGTCTGTGGTTAGTTGACAGAGTCCTCCCTCGCCACTCACCCCCTCCCATGGCTTTGTTCTCATGGTCCCCAGGGTGTGGACTCTCACACTTCCGCCATGAAGCGGGCAAGGGAGACTGGCCCCTTTCAATTTTTTATTTAGAGACCGATCTCACTGAATTACTCAGGGCCTTGCTAAGTTGCTGAGGCTGGCTTTGAACTTGCGATCCTCCTGCCTCAGCCTCCCAAGCCACTGGGATCACAGGCATGCTCCACTGCGCCCAGCTACAGCTAGGAACTCTGGTCACGGACTAAGTGCCAAGTTGGGCCTGGGCTGGTTCTCTCTCTGCCCAACCCCCCACCCTTGGGTCTTGTCCTCATGGACCTGGTGTCGGCTCCGGCCATCCAGAAATGGGCTTCACGTCCCTCCAGCTACCTGTGTGCACCACAGGATGGGAAAAGCTGCCAGGCCACTTTATAGAGGGGGCTCCTGGGTGCTAGGTTACAGAGTAACCAGGACACAGGTATTCCCGAAGCTTACAGAACTCCCAGTCTGAGGTCAACTGCCCTGGGCTGGCAGCTGGGATGGGCTGGGGTCTGCTGCTGTGAGGGTGGGCATCCTCCCTCCGTGGGTGGTGTTTGCCCCGGACCTGAGGCTAGGTGTCCGCGGGTCAAGTTCCGAGGTCCATTTTTGAGCCCGTCTCATCGTCCCTGTGTTTTGCAGAGACCTCTGCCAAGGAAGGGCTCCTCCTCTGGTGCCAGAGAAAGACGGCACCATATAAGAACGTCAACGTGCAGAACTTCCACATCAGGTGAGCACACGACTCGGGCACCCCGTCGCCACCCCAGAGCCACAGGGCTTCCTCCCACCTGCCCCACTTCCTGTGTTTTTGTTGTGGTCTATGAGACACCAGCCCTCAGTATGTCCCTGTCCCAGCCCCTGTGATCCCACGGGAAGGTGCCCGGTCTTCTCCAAGGAGGAAGCAGTGGCCACCTGAAGGCAGGCCCAGCATTCCTGCAGCCTTCTAGAACCTTCTTCTGTCCCAAGCAAGGTGACTTAGAAACAACAACCAAGCTCTTCCTGTATTAACGTCTTGAAGACTGATCCTTCGTTATTATCTAAAAGTGGGGAAATATACTCTACTAAGAAGAGCAGCACCAGGCCCAGCTTGATCTCGCTCCCTCTGGTGGGAGAGGGTGAGACATATCACCGTGACCGAGGGCTAGTGCCACACGAGAGGTGGGGTGGCCCTCTGGTTAGGGCACAGACTCAGATCAGGTCCTGCTTGGTGCGTGACTTCGCCCCTCTAAGCCTCTGGGGCGGCACATAGGTTCCACAGGGGTCCTAGTATGTTCTCCAGAGCCCTGTGCTGGATATTGAGGGCCTTTCCCGTCATACTCTACTGTTAATAGCACATGCTCCATGGTGCTCCCACCTGTCTGTGTGTCTCTCTCTTTTGGTAATGCAGATTGAACTCAGGGGCACTCGGCCTCTGAGACACATCCTCAGCCCTATTTTGTATTTTACTTAGAGACAAGGTCTCACTGAGTTGCTGAAGCTGGCTTTGAATTCGCAATCCTCCTGCCTCAGCCTCTCAAGCTGCTGGGATTACAGGCTGCTACCACGCCCTGCCCTTTTTATTTTTTATTTTAAGACAGGGTCTTGTTAAGCTTCTTAGGTCCTTGTTAATTTGCTGAGGCTGGCCTTGAATTTGTAATCCTCCTGCCTCAGCCTCCCGAGTTGCTGGGATTCCAGGTGTGCATCACTGTGCCTGGCCGTGGTCCCTCTCTTGATGACTCCTCTCTGTGTCTCCTTCCTTTCCTCGCCATCAGATGATGATCTTCTCACTGTTTATGTGTTCAGTCAGTGAATATCTGTGGAGTACATGCTGCTTCCATGAGGCCCTGCCGTGGGCAGTCGACCCCAAGGCAAGGGGAGCAGCAGTCGGAGGTGCGCGGTGCAGCCATTTCAGAGAGTGAGAAGTGCTGTGTAAATATGCTACAACTGAGCAAGGCAATAGAACGCTAACTGGGTGACATTCTGAGCAGGTGACATTAAGCCTGACCCCGGAAAGAAGGATCTCAGAGAGGAAACTCTAACTAGTCCATCTTAGGACCAGCTTGTGACTCTGTAGAGGATCTCTTTGCTGGAGAGACCCCCTGCATGCCACAGCGGGCTCTTGCAGGGGGCCTGGGCTCAAACACAGGGCTGTGTGGGTGCTGGGCAGTGTGCTGCCACTGGGCTGCATCCCTGCCTTTTGTGTGCATGTATAATTTCTGATTCAGTGTCTTGCTGTGTTGCCTGGGCTTGGCCTTGAACTTGTGATCCTGACTCATCCTCCCTGGTTGCTGGGGTTGCCGGCCTGCGCCACGGCCCCTGACCACAGCCCTCCATGGGTCAGGTCAGCCACGGGGCTGGGTCACACAGCCCAGGCACTGGGCTCCTCTGAAGTGGGCCTGTCTCCTTCAGGGCTCTTGGGTATACAGTGCTCAGAGGGCCAGGCCATCTCACTCACACAGTTCTTGTCACACGTCAGACACTGGTGTAGGCACTTCCTCATTTACTCCTCACCACCACCCTGGAAGTTAAGAACAGCTTTGGTGCCATTCCATGTTCCCACCACAGTGAGGGCACCCTCCTCATGACCTGTGCTTTGCTTTCTTTTCTTTTCTTTTTTTTTTTTTAATATACCAGGGATTGAACGTAGGGGCTCTTAACTACTGAGCCACATCCCAGCCCTGCCTTTTTAAAATAATTTTTTTAAGATATTGATGGGCCTTTATTTTATTCATTTATTTGTAAGCAATGCTGAGAATCAAACCCAGGGCCTCCCACGTGCTGTTCAGGTGCTCTACCACTGAGCCCCAGCCCCAGCCCTCCCCAGTCCTTTTTTATATTTTATTTAGAGACACGGTCTTGTCAAGTTGCTCAGGGCCTTGCTAAATTGCTGAGGCTGGCCTTGAACTCACGATCCTCCTGCTTCAGCCTCCTGAGCCGCTGGGATAACCTTTGCTTTTCATTTGCAGCTGGAAGGACGGCCTTGCCTTCAACGCCCTGATCCACCGGCACCGGCCAGAGCTGATTGAGTACGACAAGCTGAGAAAGGTATGTCTCCTGCTGCCCTCAGTGGCCTCTCACACTTGAGTCTCCGTGCACTGTCTGCTTCCTTGGCTGGACCTTGGCTCCGTTGGGCAGGCTGGGAGCACTCGTGCCCGCTCCCCGCGTCTCTGGCTTGGCGGCTGACTTGCTCCCTGAGTCCCTCAGGGATTGTCCTGTCTCCCTCCACGGGTATTGCAGCAGCCAGGGCTCCTAGGGCCTGTCCCTCAGGCCTTCTGACTCCCCTTCCTTGGATTCTGGTTTAGGCAGCACCCCCCTCTGCCCCCGGGGAGGACAGTGGGGGATTCTGAACCGTCACCGCCGCCAGCGCCTCCTGGGCGAGAGCCAGCCCCGTGCTCTCAGGGCTCCCGGCTCTGGGAAGGCGGGCAGCATGTCCACAGCAAGCCCAGCACAGGAGGCTGTCCCCGCGAGCCGAGCCGGGGGCCACCTGCAGAAGGACGGTGCCCCTGAGCTGGAGGGGCTGGAGAGGGCCCTGGAGGAGGAGCAGCTCCAGGCCAGAGGAGGGCACGTTCACACACAGGCCCTCAAGCAGCTGCTCTGGTCACAGTGAGAACGTGACTCACTCCAGCTAGAAACCGACAAGGGGAAGCGAGGACGGGGGGCTGCGAGGATGGAGGCTGTGAGGACAGGGCGCTGTGAGGACAGGGCGCTGTGAGGACAGGGCGCTGTGAGGACAGGGGGGCTGTGAGGACAGGGGGCTGTGAGGATGGGGTCTGTGAGGATGGGTGGCTGGGGCACTCCAGGAGGTGGGCTGCAGGCGCTCCCCACACCTGCCTCAGTGCGCTCTCAGGCCTGGGCCGCACCCATGGGGTTTCAGGGCAGGAAGTTAATCTCAGATTGACAGGTGGCTGGGAACTCCGTGGGAAGTACGTACCTGCGTTTCCATGGAGGAAAAGTTCCATGGATGGGCTGGGCTTTGGCTCAGTGGCAGAGCATTTGCTGGCATGTGAGGGGCACTGGGTTCGATCCTCAGCACCACATAGAAATAAGTAAATAAAAGATCCATTTACAACTAAAATATTTTTAAAAGTTCCATGGTTTGCCCCATGGTGGGCATTGGCCTTCCCGTCCCTGGACAGCTCAGCTGGGGACTCCTGCCCTTGGTCTCCCCACTCCCAGGTCAGCTCTTGTGCCCTCAGCCCATGTGTCCTACCCCTGACTGCTTCCTGTCCCCCTTGCCCCCACAGGACGATCCAGTCACCAACCTGAACAATGCCTTCGAAGTGGCTGAGAAATACCTCGATATCCCCAAGATGCTGGATGCAGAGGGTCAGTATGTCCTTTTGGTTCAGTGACCACCTTTCTTTCCCGCCTCGCCTGTCTGGCCTGGCACTGGGCCAGGGCCCGCAGCCTCACCTGACCTTGGGGGTAACCTCAGGGAGCTCAGCCGGTGGAGTCGGGGGAGGGCTGAATAAGTCCTGGTGCACTGGACACCTGGACAGCGCATCACCCTGGTCCTGGAGCAGGGGCAGCGAGAGCCCACCAGGTCTCTGGGGTGGAGAAGGGCGGGAGGGAAGCAGCTGGGGGGCGGCTCTCTGGGCCTGGGGCAGGGTGGTTGGCCACGGCGCACTGGCTCCGGCTTCCTGCGCCCAGCCGGCCCCCCACCCCCGCCTGCTGTCCAGGCCGCCAGGGTGGAATTTTGTTTTTTCCTTTTCCGGCCTCACTCCAGCCAGCACCACCCCCAACCAGGACCCATGTCTCTGGCCTCTGGTGGCCCCTGGAGTTGACTGTCCTTCAGCCCCTCGAGGCCACCCTCAGAGAGGAAGTGGCCTCCTTCTGATCCAGTTCCCACAGCCTTGGCCTTTCCTGAGATCCCGGGGGTCGGGGCGGAGGGTGCACCCAGACCCGTGGGTGCCCCAATCAGTTCTGAGGGTCCTTCTCCCAGGACAGCGTGGCCTCGGGAGCCTGCTCGGGCGGCTTAACCCCTGTCGTTCACTTGCAGACATCGTGAACACGGCCCGGCCCGACGAGAAGGCCATAATGACCTATGTGTCCAGCTTCTACCATGCCTTCTCAGGAGCGCAGAAGGTACCGGGCAGGGCCGGGCAGGCCCTCCTCGCCGCCGCTGCCCAATGCCGCCGCTGCCTCTCGCCTCCCACGCTCACCTCATTTCTCTTGCAGACGGCAGTGGCCTCTCTCCGACTGGAAGCCACCCCCCCACTCCTGGGCATCGCTGCCTGTTCAGTCTTTGCTCTAGTGTCTGTCGGGTGCCTGGCCGTGCCAGGCTGTGTTCTAGGCAGTGAGGACAGAGTTGTTGCCAGTCAGGCAGGTTCCCTGCTCTGTGAGCGCGGACGCTCTGGCTCGTAACCACCATAGGTCAGCACCCAAAATTATTTCATGTGGCGAGAAGTGTGGTAGAGGACTTAGGACAGGATGGTGGCCTAGAGATAGCTGTGGTGCCTTAACTGGCCTTGAACAGGAAGGGGAGATGTGAGCAGGCTCTTGGGGTGAGGAGAAGGACTGAAGATTATGTTGAAAGCATTCCAGAAAGAGAGTGAGGCAGGTACAAAGGCCCTGAGGCAAGGATTAGCTTTTACAAGGAAAGGCTAAAGAGAAGAGAGTGAGGGGAAGAATGAGATACGGGGCCAGAGTGTTGGGGCTTGTCATAGTCTGGGACGAGGAGGTGTAGAAGAACACTAGGAGTAAGGAGTCACACCCAACATGTAAGCCCCTGCTTACATTTTCAGAAAATAAGTCTGCCTTGGTTCCTCCAGCCCCAGACAAAGCTGCTTTCACAGAGTCCTGGTTTGGAAAGGAAGCAGCTTATCCAGACCTTTCTCCCTCTGCTCACCAGGCAGCCGCACCACCCGGGCCTGGGGGGCTGGCTTCCAGTCCAGAGCAAGCTGTTCCTCCCGCATGAGCCTCGGGCCAGCCGGCTCCCTGCCTGCGTCTTTCACTCTCTCTGCCTCTCTCTCTCTCTCCCTCTCTCTCTGCGCAGATATTGTGGGCACTCTGAGGCCAGATGAGAAAGCCATCATGACTTACGTGTCCTGCTTCTACCACGCTTTCTCGGGGGCCCAGAAGGTGAGCCGAGGTGGGAGGACCCTTGCTGCTGTGGCTGCGGACCTGCCCTGTGTCACCCTACGTCACCACTGTTCACATATGGTCAGGGCCCTGGCTAAGCAGGGCACCAGAAGGGCCACCCAGGACAGATGTCCCGTGACTTGGTGTCCCCAGTGCCTCCCGCCGTTTGTGGGGGACTTCCATAGGGTCCCCAGAGGTGCTCTGTTTGAGCGCAGCCCACCTTGTGATAGGCGGAACGTCCTGCTCAGACAAGGAGAAGCCCGTGCCACAGTAGGTGGCAGAGCTGGGATGAGACCACGCGGCCTCCTTCTCAGGGCCTCATGCCTGCTGGTCCCTGGCCCCCCGGGCTCAGCTGTGCAGGCTGGCCTTCTCGGGAGCTCCCTGCTCTCCCAGCCGCCCTCCAGAAGCCTGGGTAGAGCTGGCAGAGGTGCCCACAGGCACCTTTCCCTGAGCCTGCTGACCGTATGCCACCCCTGGCCCCTCAGGGGCTCTCGTTTGGTGCCTCTGTGCCCTCCCTGGTCTCTGAAGCATCGCGGGCAGCGGTGTGTTCCGCTAGCTGTGTGTCAGCCTTTGGTGCAGAGGATGAGGAATCAGTCCTTGTTTAAAGAAGTGGGACTCTAAAGTCCCAGGACCACGGCTCCTGCTGCCTTCTGTAGACCACCTTGTGTCATTGTGACCTTGGATAAGGCACGTCCCTCCGTTTCCCCATCTATGAAATGGGGCTCGCGGTAGCCCCTCTTACAGGATTGTTCTGGGGTAAACAAGGCCCTGCAGGTACAGCCAGTGTTCTGTGAGTGGCCAAGGACTCCAGTGGCCAGTGGGGTTGCTCCTGCCCTGCCAGGTGGGCACGGGTGGTGTTTTCTGTCCCCCTGGCCACATGACCAGGTGGAGCCCCTTTCCCTTCTACTGGCCTGAGACTGGGGCTGATGTCTGCCATGTTCTGCTGGAGGGCACAGGCCAGGGACACCCAGGGAGGACGCACCCTCCCCTGGGAGGAGGGTCCTCACTGCAGACCTGCCTACGCACGCTTCCCACTGGACTTGCCCACTGTGGTCCTCCCTGCCCACCACGCTGCCCTCACCAGGTGGCTGTTCCTCTTTCTCGAACGCCCCTGTGCTCGGAGCTGAACTCTGGTGGTGGTCAAGGGTTCTGAGGGATTGTGGGCTGACGGAAAGGCGGGTCAGAGTGGTGGGAGGTTTCTGGGCAGCTGGGCCTAGAAGCTTGTTGCAGCCCTTCCTGTGGAGGAGACCACCCTGCAGGACATGGGCCTGTCCTGGAAGGAGAGAGCTAGACTGGACGCCTCGTGATGCCTGTTATTGCTGTGGTCCCAGAGATTGGTCCCATCTCTCTCCTAAGGGTGCTTTCTGGGGTTTTTGTTTCATAACTGCAAGGTCACCCCAGCCTGGCCTTGAGTGGCCCTCTTTCCTGGTCATCTGTAAACACCGCCTCTTTCTTCCTTTACTCAGTTCACTCACCAGCCCTGAGCACCCGACCCCCGACCCCCGGGCTGGCTGCCAGGAGTCCAGACCCCACATCCCTGTGACCAGCAGCATCCTGGTGGAGAGTGGATTTAAGCTTGGGGTGCCAGATGTCACTGCCCGTTAGGGGTCAGAAACTGACCCCGCGACCCCCCCGCCAGCTGCTGCCCTGGCTGTGCTTCCTGCGCGCTGGGGCTGGTGTCACCAGCTGAAGCCTCGAGAGCTCACTTCTGAGGGGCACTGCCTGAGGTCCCTAGCGTGTCCTGCGGCAGGGTGCAGGCTGTGTGCCCTTGTGTATGCACGCGCTCACACTGGCCTGGCTGGCTGCGCCCTCCCTGCCTGCCCTGCAGTGTGGATGGGAGAGGCCAGGCTGAGCGCCTGGGGCCGTCTCCCGAGCCTCTCTGTTTTCCTCCCGTCGCTCTGTAGACCCTCCTCACTATTTCTGTTCCTGTTCTGTTGCCGTTTCAACTCCTCTTGGACCCTTTCTGTGCTTCCTGAAAGGTACCTGGCCTCTCCCTGGTGTGGCACCTCCCTCCTGCTCACACCTGCACTCCCCCCACAGAGAAGGCAGGGCCTGCTCCCTGCTGCCCACGCTGTGTTCTCCAGAGCCACGGCCCCTTCTGCCCACAGCTGATTTCTGCCCACGCGAGGTGGTAACACCCACCCAAGGGGAGGAGAGGGGACTGGGCGTGTTGTACCCACACGCTGGCTGCTCCTGGGTCCAGAGCCCCCTGTGGCTCCCTCCAGCTATTGTCCACCTGAGGCTCCTCCAGGACTTGGGCCCACTGCAGCTCCTCTTCGTGGGGACTCTTTGAGGGCTTGTTCTCAGGACAAGAGGCTCCTGCAGGAGCACGCAGGGCCCAGCCGTCCTGCTGCAGTTGCACTTTCTTTCCTTCCCCTTCGGGAAGTTCTCTGAGGGCCATGGACAGGCTGCTTTCAAGGGACACGCTGTTGGCGGGAGGGTCCCCAAGCCTGAGGCAGTCCTGACTCTGCACTTCTCCCGTCCTAGGCCGAGACTGCGGCCAACCGCATCTGCAAGGTGCTCGCCGTCAACCAGGAGAACGAGCACCTGATGGAGGACTACGAGCGGCTGGCCAGCGACGTGAGTGCTTGTGTCCCTGCCCCGCTGGCCCCGCAGCTTTGCTGACAGCTCTTGTTGCTCTTGGCCAGAGGTCCCCGCAGCCCTAGTAGGGAGATGGCAGGTGTGGCCGCAGGACTAGCAGAGCGCAGGAGGGCACAGGGCGTGCGGTCGCCGGGTCGGGGCGCGGCCCTTTGGCCTGGTGGTACAGGGTCAGAGCCTGGTCCCTGTCGCAGCCAGCTTTTCCTGCAGAGATGCTCAGCAGTCACGTGACTGACTGTTCTTCGGAGGCCAGTGGTTTCCAGCCTTTGAGATTTCACAGACCAGAAGATTTCGACAAGTATCTGACAACAGTCTAGGGCGGCCAACTTTTTATTTTGCCTACACGTTTTACAAAAGCCAAACTGGGTTGAGGCCCGGTGCTCGAGCTCTTGCCTGCCACGCACGAGCCTGTGCCCCATCCCCAGTGTTGCTGCAGCCGTCCTTCCCAACACCAGGCAGGGCAAAGAGCGGAGCTCCCCGGTCCCCCGCCATTGCCTGCCAGGGACTCTGCCCGAGCGTCAAGGTGCGCTCTCAGGCAGACGCTTCTGTCCTCGATCCAAGTGCTCTCCAATAGAAAGTGACTGGCTTTACCTTCCTAGAATTGTCCTAGAAAGATCAGAGTAGCTGCTAGGAATACACGTTGCTTTCTTTTTCAAGTTTCTGATGTTTTTTGGGTCCCAGGCCATGCTCCCTCGCGGGCCCCTGCCCTTGTGACATTTACCATCCCTGAACCAGCAGAGAAGCTCTTAGATAAGCTCAGGGAAGCCAGGGCTAGTGGGTCACCTGACAGCGAGGAGGGGGCTTCTGAGGGGGGGTGTTTGTTGAGCTGCCCATGTGGACCTGGCAAAGAGGCAAGAGGTACAGCCGAGAACAGCTCGGGGTTCCTGGGAGGCCTTGTTCCCAGAATCCTGTGCTGTGGGGTCCCAACAGGGAGAGCCAGGCTGGGGAGGAGGAAAAGCCCTGGGGGCAGGTCCCACGCTCCATAGCTGGGGGTAGGCCGTGGGCACTCTGCCCCCTGCAAGGGTCACCACAGCTTCTTGTGGGCCTGCAGCTCCTGGAGTGGATCCGGCGCACCATTCCCTGGCTAGAGGACCGCGTGCCCCAGAAGACCATCCAGGAGATGCAGCAGAAGCTGGAGGATTTCCGCGACTACCGGCGCGTGCACAAGCCGCCCAAGGTGCAGGAGAAGTGCCAGCTAGAGATCAACTTCAACACGCTGCAGACCAAGCTGCGCCTCAGCAACCGGCCGGCCTTCATGCCCTCTGAGGGCAGGATGGTCTCGGTGAGCGCCCGCCCCAGGGGGCCATGCCTGCGGGACTGAAGAGCAGCTGGGAGGGGCAGCGGCAGCTCAGAACAGCCCTTGGGCTTGGCCTGCTGCTCGGCTAGCACGTCTCCCTCAACCAGAACACATGGCCTCTGGGGCAGGCTGGCTGAGGGTCACTTCACACTGCCCCACACCCCATCATTCACTGATGTCACACTTGAGTGGTTTGTGTGGAAGTTTGAATTGGGACCCCTAGGCTGCTGTAGCCCTAGGATTGAGGGTCACCTCTGGCTCCATAACCTCACCCACAGCATCCCTCTGTCCGTCCATCCATTCACTCGCTCTCCAGTTCACAGGCTCATTCAGTTAATGCAGAGGAACCCAGGGACCGAGTGTGCTGGGCTCTTGGCACCTAGACACGGCAAGGAGTGGTCGAGCAGGACTGCGGCCCCGCCGCTGACCTTCCGCAGCCTCCTGTGACAACCCTGCCCTCTCCTGCCCCCACAGGACATCAACAATGGCTGGCAGCACCTGGAGCAGGCGGAGAAGGGCTATGAGGAGTGGCTGCTGAATGAGATCCGCAGGCTGGAGCGGCTCGACCACCTGGCGGAGAAGTTCCGGCAAAAGGCCTCCATCCACGAGGCCTGGACTGACGGTACGGCCCTCTTCCCCGTTCCTGCTCAGATGTGCACACACGCACGCACACCCGGAGCCCCTGCTGTGCAGGGTCTGTGTGTCCAGCCCCTTTCCTGTCTTGTCTAAAGCTGCTTTGGGACTCATCCAGCCCCAGGCAGCAGGGCGCACCTGGGCCATGTCTTCCTTCTTGCCCAACCTGCACTGGCCTCAGAGATTATTACAGGCCTCTTCCTGGGTCATGAAGAGTCAGTCATCCAGGAATGCAGCCAAGCCCTGTCCTGCTCTTTAGGCAAGTGACTGTACAGCTCTGCCGTGGCTTCTCTGAGGCAGTTCCCATCCCCATCCAGGTCAGGCATATGGGCAGGGCTCTCCTGTCCCTGGCACCGTGTTGGGACAGTCTGCTCCCATCTCACACTGCGGGTGCCGCATGCTAAAGAGCTCGTGTGTTCCCAGCTGTCTCTGGCTCTGCTGTGGGGCCTGCGGTGGCGCTCGCTGGCTGCCAGCCACGTGCAGGAGCCCCTCCTTGCCCTGCCTCAGGGCCTCCTGCCAGGGACCTGGACCCCTGCAAGATGGGTCCACTTGGAGGGAATTCGTGTCGCCTCCTGTTTCCCGGCGGCCCCAGAGCTGCCTGTGCCTTGGCTTGGGATGTAGAATTCCATCACGTCCCTGGCCCTCGGTCGGGACCCACACCATGGTTGAGATTCCAGATTCCAGGGGCCAGAAAACTACCAGTCCTGGGAAAGCCAGAAAAGAAAAGCAAGCACAGGCCAGGGGCGGGGTTCACGGAGGCCCTGGGTTCAGCCCCAGCTCTGGTGCCGGTGGGAATGAGGGGGACAAACAAAAAAGCCCTCCACAGGCTCCTTGCTCCTGCTCGTGGCCCATACTGCCTCCTGGCCCTGCTGGCCCTGCTGCCACCATGGCTCAGCTGATCCCCCTTCTCACCTGGTGTGGTCCTTGGCTCTTCTGCCCCTCACTCCTCACGGAATCTCCGTCCAGCCTCTGGGACCTGTGCTAGCCACTGTCCACCCTGCTGTGTGGGCAGGCCACCCCACCCCTGTCCCAAGAGGTTCCGTGGCAGCTCCACATGTCCCACAGGCCGGTGCCCACCTCACCTGTCCCTGGCTGTGGCCAGCTCGTGCCCTTCACATGAGCTCAGCCTGCTCTTCTCCAACAGCAGTGCCAGATCCACAGCGATCCCCTGGTCCTCTCTGCCAGGGACACATGGCATGGCCAGGCAGGGACGGGGGGTGCAGGCCCCTCTCCTGTGCCTCATAAAGTGGTACCTAGGAGGAGGGCATGATGGCTGCTGCCGTCTCCTGGGGAAGGAGGCTGGCGTTCAGTCCGTATGTTTGTTCAATAAACATGTCTTCAGCCACTCTCCCAGACAGGCCTGTATGCAGCAGCTTTCTGCCCAGGGAATGCTCGGGCCAGCGAAGGTTTGCATTTCCCTTGTCCTAGAACCCCTGGCCACAGCAAGGAGAGGTTACAGCACCCACGTCCCGCGCTCAGGCTGAGCTGTCCCCTGCTGTCTTGCTCCACGTGCTCCTCCTCCAGGGCTGCTGGGGTGTCGTGCCTATGGGTTTCCTTTCTGGGCACGTCTTTCAGTGCCCTCTCCAAGGCTCCAGGAAACCCTGGGCAGTGGTTTCCTGAGGGGCGTGGGTGCGATGGCCCACCAGAGCCCTGTCCCTGGGAATGACTGGGTCTGGCCTTCACCTAAGGAGTTTAGAAGTTAGCTTAGTCCTGGGCCCGGGCCCTGCTGGTCCAGGAGCCTCCACATACCCCTGCCTGGCTAGGCGTCCCCTCCGCCACAGGCGTTTGGCATCAAGCCCTGCCTGCATCAGCCCAGAGTCCCCGGCAGCTCCCATGCCTGAGACCGGAGCTTGTCCTCTGAACCAAAGAAGGGGCTGGCCCCGCAGTCCCCTGCACCCCAGTAGCAGTCAGGACTCGTCCTCAGTCTAGTTAGGGGTCTCTGGCTATTTGAGCATCACTGCTCAGTATTGTAGGGCTGAGGGTCCATCAGATGCTCCTCACTGGGACCTGGATTTCCTGCAAATGCAACCAAACACCAGTGAACCCCCACGTCCCTCCTCTGGCTGCCACTTGGCCTGCCACTGGGCCCGCCCCCTGGTTCCTCAGGCGGCCCCTCCAGCTGCCTGCTGAAGCGTGGCCAAGGCCCAATGCTAACCCTGCTATTTCTGGTTCCCACCCCAGGAGAAGGCGGTCTGGAGAGGGGAACTGCCCGCTAGCCTCTGCGGTCAGGCCTCCCAAGGGGGTGGGGCGGCCGGCTGGCCAGAGAGCGGCGTCTCCGCTTGCCTGCGTGCCAGGCCCTGCCGAGGGGTGGCTGGTAGTTGCCGTACAGATGAGGCTGTGGGTGGCTGAGATGAGCATAGCACTGGCTCCGCACCCACCACTCTCACGTCACCTCACTGAAGCCTGGACTAACCCGATGCCATGTAGCTGCTGCTGTTGGCCCCATTTTACAGATGAAGGATGGGACCCAGAGACTTAGTCACCACACGGGGTGGCAGCTGTTTGTTAGTGCTCTGGGCAGAGCCAGAAGGGGCTCTCTGAGCTGCCACTCCTAGCAGAGGAGCTCAGCTAAAGCAGGGCCCCTTAGGAGCAGGGTCCTCACTCCCCTCCCGCAGGCTGGCGCACTCCTCTCTGTGCCTTGCAGTCACCTCGCTGGCTTGCAGGGTTGGCTTGAGCTTTGTGCTGGGTCTGTCATTAGTCAGGCTCCAGGACTAATAACAGTGTTCCTCCCTTCAAAGGGCCTCACAGCGACCCCGCCCCACTGCACATAAACAGCCAGAGGACTGTGGGAAGGGGCTGAGATGTGTGGTGGGATCACACCCGAGGAGCCTGGCTCCCAAAGGCTGTGCTGCAGGCTCTGGGCCAGGCTCCCAGGAGAACCCAGACCCTGAAGCTGCCCCTTCCCTGGCCCTGCCAGGGGAGTGGGCCTTGGGCCCAGGTGTTTCTCCAGGTCCTGTCCCACCAGAAACGGGGTCTAGCTGTCTGGCCCTGCTGCTGTGGTTCAATTCTATGGTCCCCTCCCAGTAAAGGGGGTTGAGTTCAGAACACAAGGGTTGAGTGGGGATCGCTGTCTCAGGCCCACAGACTCCATCCAGAACATACTTGGGCCTAGAGATCCCTGGAGGGCAAGGAAGAAGATTCTGGAAGTTTCTAGACTCATAGTACCTCCCTCAGCAAGGAAGGATGTGGAGTCCACGTCCCCTTTCCCCTCCTAGTTAGACAGCCCCATGGCTGCTGGGCTGCTGTCCAAGTGCCTCTGTGCACCCACCCCCAGGGAAGGAGGCCATGCTGAAACACCGGGACTATGAGACAGCCACCCTGTCAGACATCAAAGCCCTCATCCGCAAGCACGAGGCCTTCGAGAGTGACCTGGCCGCACACCAGGACCGCGTGGAACAGATTGCAGCGATTGCCCAGGAACTCAAGTATGTGTGGGCCCTCTGCGCCCTGCCCTGGGGGGTGGTGGAAAGCATCCTGGGTCCAGCCAACCGTGGCCTGGAATGGGGCCCTTGAGCCTTCACCTCCTAGATACCGCGAAGGGCCCTCTGGGGTAAAGCCTTTGGCCCCTCCTGCCTCAGCCCTGAATGAGGAACAAGGAACTCTAGGTCCTCCAGCAGAGAAGAGGTTGCTGACCACTTGTCCTGAGTCCTCAGGCTTTAGGGGTCCCCGAGCCTCACCTGCCCTGCCCACCATACCATGTAGGCCCCCAGCCCCTGGCGGGGTGGGCCGCTGGTCTGTTGCACTCCCAGCCGCTCTTCCCCGAGGAACCCGGCTGCACAGTAGGCCCATTGTTCTGCCCGACCTCTTCCCTCCTGCTCAGAATACACTTATTGTGAAGGCTTCCAGGCAGCCGGGTCTCACCCCTCCCTTCCCCACCCTGCAGATAAACTTGTGTGCACAATTAGTACACTGAGCCCCTGGAGCCCCTGAATGGGGCCTTATTCCACCAGCGCAGTGGCCACGGCAGGGAGGGCCCGGCGAGTGGGAGGCCCAGGCCATTACTTCATGGAAAATCCACAGGCCCTAAAGAAGCCGCAAGGCTCCCAAAATAGCCGTCTGCTCGAAAATAGGCTTCTTGGCTGGAGCTGCCTCTTCCACAGCCACCCCTGCCCTGCTGCACTTGTCCCCAGAGTCCTGCTATTCCTGAAGACGGGGACCCAGGCTAATGCCAGGGAGCCCCGCAGTGGGCACCCTGGTTTCCCTCCTGCTCCCCCGTCCTTGCTGTGGGGTGCTCTAGGGCTTCCCATCTGCCCCAGACGATGCTGTAGGGCTTCCACAGGTACCCCCCAGGGTCCTGCATGTTCATACCAAGGACAGCAAGGCCAGAGGCAGGTACCCTCAGGGGCTGTAGGGGCTATAGGGACATGGGCAGGTGCCCCCGGCTGACTGGGCCAGCTGCATGAGACCTATTGCCCTGACCTGGGGCCTGGGGGCTTTCTAAACTGTTCTGGAAGAGAGAGGAGGGTTTTTTGAGTGCTGTCCATGCCACAGTCATCCAAATAATAGTTCCCAAACAGCAGCAGCCCCCTCACTCGGGTACAGCCCAAGAATGTACCAAGGGGGCACAATGGATGCCCGAAGCCGTGAATAACACCAAACCTTAGGTCTGCTATATTTTCTGTGCATATGTACCTATTGTGAATTTAATTTTTACAGTAGGTACATTAAGAGATTATCAACAACAAAGTAGTACAATTGTGACAATATAGTGGAGTAAAGTTCACAGGGATGTGGTCATTCTCTCTTGAAACAGTCAAGACATTGATGTTTTCAAGTCATAGATAACTGAACTGTGCAAGCCGAACCTCAGATAATTCTATTTGCCTGTTAAGGCAACTTACTTTTTTTCTTAAATATCAAATTGGTTACTTATCATGAGATTGCATGCTAGTTACATCTTTTTTTCTTACTGCCCGTTGAAATGAATTAAATCGTTTATGAGTAGCTGTTGCTTCTTGTATTTACGAGGTGTAGAGGCTGCTCTGAGCACTTCATGTGCATGAACTGACTGGACACCCCCATAGACTCATCCCACGTCACAGATAAGAAAACGGAGGCATCTGGAGTAGGGGGTACACTCAGCCAGGATCACCAGGGGTCAGTCATCATCGACCACATTCCAGAGCCCGTGGTTTGAGCCTCTGCACTCTGCCGGGTGTTCTTTAAATCAAGGAACAGCCAAAATCCCAGGCCTGTTAGGGCTGCACTACACACACACACACACACACACACACACACACCCCGGTTGTTTAGAAGCCACTACTCCTGCCCCCCCACTCCTCCTGCCCTGGGCAGCTGATTACTACTGCCCTCCAGTGTTGGCCCTGGGACCCCTGGGGCAGGGTGCAGCTACACCCCTTGCCTGGGGTCTCACTGCCATCTGCCTGGCCCACAGCGAGCTGGATTACTATGATTCCCACAATGTCAACACTCGGTGTCAGAAGATTTGTGACCAGTGGGACGCCCTAGGCTCTCTGACCCACAGCCGCAGGGAAGCCCTGGAGGTGAGGAGGGGCTGGGTCACTGGTGGAGCCCTGGGCCCTGACTGTCCTTGAGGATGGTGGGTAGTGAGGATGATGTCCAAGTCCAGGGGCTTCTCCTGACCCTCCTTAGTGCCCCTTGGACTCCTCCTTCCTCTACTCACCCGCTGACCTGCCCTCCTGGCTCTGTCCTTGTCCCTGTCCGCCCATTACAGAAAACAGAGAAGCAGCTGGAGACCATTGACCAGCTGCACCTGGAGTACGCCAAGCGGGCCGCGCCCTTCAACAACTGGATGGAGAGCGCCATGGAGGACCTGCAGGACATGTTCATCGTTCACACCATCGAGGAGATCGAGGTCTGCCCGGCCCCGGGGCCCTGCTCCCTTCTGGGGGCCCAGGAGGTCCAGGCTGCCCCCCTCATTCTTACTCCTTCCCTTAGGGCCTGATCTCAGCCCACGACCAGTTCAAGTCCACCCTCCCCGACGCCGACAGGGAGCGGGAGGCCATCCTGGCCATCCACAAGGAGGCCCAGAGGATCGCAGAGAGCAACCACATCAAGCTGTCTGGCAGCAACCCCTACACCACCGTCACCCCCCAGATCATCAACTCCAAGTGGGAGAAGGTGGGCCAGAGCCCCTCGAGGGAAAGGCTGGTGGAGCCAGCCGGGCAGGAGAGCCCACAGCCCTGACCACTCCTGCCACGTGTCCCCAGGTGCAACAGCTGGTGCCAAAGAGGGACCGTGCACTTCTGGAAGAGCAGAGCAAGCAGCAGTCTAACGAGCACCTCCGCCGCCAGTTCTCGAGCCAGGCCAACGTGGTGGGGCCCTGGATCCAGACCAAGATGGAGGTGAGGGCGCCCCCCCTTGCCCTGGGCGTGGGCGAAGTGGAGCACGCACCTGAGCGAGCTTCTTGGTCAGAGGGTCCCTGTGGCCCCTGGGCTTGTTAGGACCCCTGATCACCCTCCAGGACTAGGAGGGCCACCAAGTTCTGTGGGCAAAAGTGGCAGCACTAGACAGGAACCTGGCCGAGGCTCGGGCAGGTGAGGCTAGAGCAGCCCCTCCCTGCGCGCTGCGCCTCGTGCCAGCCACACCTCTGCACCTTAGTTCTGTCTCCAGAGTGGGGTGGAAGCTCTCCATTCCCCCCCAGCAAATGCATTTGGCCGCTGCTCTGTGCTAGCCCCACAGGAGAGATACCACAGAGCAGTGACCAAGACAGTCGGTGCTCACAGCAGCTCCCCAGGGACCCTCTTGAGCGACAGGGTTTGTGGCACTGCTGATAGCAACTCCAGCCACCTCCTAGTGAATACTCGCTGTGGACCAGGCCAATAGTGAGCAGCCTCTTTAAACTCAGCAAGCCTGGGGAGGGGGCCTAGGAGGGCCAGCCTTTGGGCTCAGTGCTGTCTCTTCAGCCTGTAGAGCCTTGGACCTGAGGGTCCACGGTCAGGAGCCACAGGCCCAGGCTCAAATCCTGGCTGCCTCTTACTGCAATAACCAGCCCCTTGAGCTTCCATGTTCCCACGTCTGTGGTCAGGCCTGTTTTAGGTGCAGGCCTCACAGAGGGACCAGGGTTCAGTGAGCTTAGGGGTATGACGCACATGGCCCACGGACTCCCCATGGTGGCTGCTTTTACTTGAGAGGAGGACCAGAGCGGGTAACCCAGAGCAGCTGGCCTTTAGGTCAGCAGTCCTGTGGCCCAGGACTCCAGGCTGGAGAGCCCCCCGGGGTTGGCCGGAGTGGTCTCACCCCTGGCGGCGCTGCCTTCCTGCAGGAGATCGGACGCATCTCCATTGAGATGAACGGGACCCTGGAGGACCAGCTGAGCCACCTGAAGCAGTACGAGCGCAGCATCGTGGACTATAAGCCCAACCTGGACCTGCTGGAGCAGCAGCACCAGCTCATCCAGGAGGCCCTCATCTTCGACAACAAGCACACCAACTACACCATGGAGGTGCGCAGGCCCAGCTGGGCTCCGCCGCTCGCCAGGCTCTCTGGTGGAAATGTTTCTTTGCTATTTAAAATTTGTTAAAGATTAGTTCAGCCCAGCGTGGTGGCGCAAACCCATAATCCCAGCAGCTCGGGAGGCTGAGGCAGGAGGATTATCAGTTCAAAGCCAGCCTCAGCACCAGCAAGGCGCTAAGCAACTCTGTAAGACCCTGTCTCTAAATAAAATACAAAATAGGGCTGGGGACGTGGCTCAGTAGTCAAGTGCCCCTGAGTTCAATTCCCAGTACCAAAAAAAAAAAAAGTCCTACCTGTACTCCCCCATCACCATGGCAACACCTATCTTGGGTTGGACTCACCCAGGGACCTGGAAGCCTCCCCCAGACCCTGACTATGTGCAAGGGCAGTGTACCAGCATGGTGAGAGTTTTGAAGCTGGTCCCCTTGGTGGCTTGAAATCAACCCTGGTAACATGGTCTCATCATGCTGGTCCACAAATGCCACAAACCACTGTTTCCCATCCCCAGAGCCGAGGTTGAGCACTGGCCAGCCTGCCTCTAAAGAGCTGCCATGTGGATCTTGGCACAGGGTGTCGGGTCCTTGCCCCCTGCCGTGTTCATCCCCGGAGTGAATGAAACCAGTGGTTGGCAGAGGCGGCAGGGAGGCCCCACGCCCCACATGCAGGAGGGTGTGGGGCTAGAGAGGCCCCAAGAGGCCTCAGGGGAGACCCCGACCAGCCACCACACCTGTGCTCATGCCCTGCCCTTGCCCTGCCCCTCCCCAGCACGTGCGCGTGGGCTGGGAGCAGCTGCTCACCACCATCGCCCGCACTATCAACGAGGTGGAGAACCAGATCCTCACCCGGGATGCCAAGGGCATCAGCCAGGAGCAGATGCAAGAATTCCGGGCGTCCTTCAACCACTTCGACAAGGTGGACATCCCCCTGCTGCGGTCCCTCCCTCCCCTGTCACCATCCCGTCTGGCCCCTCCATCTCTGCATCTGTCTGTACCTTCACATCTCTAAGCATCAGCCGCCACTCAGGCCTGGCGGGATCTCAGCCAGTGACCCGGGGGGCGCACACAGGAGAAGTCGGGGGGCGCACACAGGAGAAGTGGGGGGGCACATCCTTGCTGCCTGTGGCTAAAACCTTGCGGCTCAAGAAGTCCCTGCATTCCCAGGATTTAAGACCTGGCCTGGGAATCTGGCCCCCACACACTGTGTCCTTTAGAGGCCCTAAGCACCCAGCCCTGCTGGCTGACGTGCCATCACCTGGCGTCTGTGTGTAGAGTCCAGCCTTAGCGCTGCCCCTCTGGCCCTGGTGGCCCTCTCTCCCAGCCCAAATCACAAAGGCAAGGAGAGCCCCCGCTCCCTCCTGCACCCAGGACTGGGTTCTCATTGTCACCACTGCCCAGAGGAGGCCAGGAAGGTCCCTGGTTGCCTCAGGCCCCCTGGGCCGAGGCCCCAGCTGGATCCTGCCCCAGCTGTCCCTGGCCATACCCTCATCTGTGTTGCCTCTAACTCTGTTTCCCTTCCCCGTGTGTCCCCCCGCCCTCTGCATGTGCCTGGGTCCCCTCCCACCTCTGCGGCCTGGTCTCCACACCACCCCTCCCGCACTCCCACCTTGGATGGCCCCGGCAGGACCATGGCGGGGCGCTGGGGCCCGAGGAGTTCAAGGCCTGCCTCATCAGCCTGGGCTACGACGTGGAGAACGACCGGCAGGTACGCGCACCCTGGGCCCCGAGGACGGCGATTAACTGCTCTCTCTCTCCTTCTCTCTCCTCCCCTCCCCTCCGCCTCTCCTGCCATCGTGTGTGCCATCTCACGGCTCTCTTGCCACCTCCCTGCCCTCGTGTCTCTCCGACACTTTCCCCCTTACCTGGTCTCTCTGGCCTCCTGTCTCCCCGCTCCTGCCACTGTCCTGTCTGCCCGCTGTGCACATGGGGCGGCCCTTCTTGCCTCCTCTGGGCCTGGCCTCCTCTGCTATGCCTGCGTCCTGGGAGCAGAAGCAGACAGGCAGCATGGACTCCGATGACTTCAGGGCTCTGCTTATCTCCACAGGATACAGCCTGGTATGCAGCCTCTGCCTCCCCTGCCACCGCTCCTCCTCCTCCCGCCCCCTCACGCCTGCAGAGCTTCCATGTCCTCGGGGACACTCCTCCGCCAGGAGGCACAGCCGTCCTGCACTGCTGCGCTTGCTGGGCTGGGGTCCCTCCGATGACTCCCCAGCCCCTCCTCCCCAGAAGTCTCCAGAGACGGGGGGCAGCCCTCCCGCTCTCTCCCTTTTCCTTTCTCTTTCTCTCTTTTCTTTCTTCCCCACCTCCAGAGCTACCTCGTGAGCCTGGGGCGGGGGGCAGTAGACCCTGACTCCCCACATCCTGAGGCCGTGGGGTGGGCAGAGGGGCCACCGAGGCCTGGGCCTGGGCCGCCAGGTGCAAGCTCTGCCTGGCCCACGCCATTAAGGCAGGCTGGACTCCAGCCCTGCTCTCCTGCCCTGCCCCTCAGACCCACGCCACCAGTCCCAGCCCGGTGCCCCTTCCCCACTAAGTGCCATCTGTCACCCGCCCCATCACCTCGCAGGGCGACGCTGAGTTCAACCGCATCATGAGCGTGGTCGACCCCAACCACAGCGGCCTTGTGACCTTCCAAGCCTTCATTGACTTCATGTCAAGGGAGACCACTGACACAGATACCGCTGACCAGGTCATCGCCTCCTTCAAGGTCCTGGCCGGGGACAAGGTGAGCGAGATGCTGGAGGGAACTGGGGCTGGCAGGAGGGTTCCCTACAGCAGGGATCAAAGCTGGTACTGGGGCACAGGGTGGCTCAGAGTCCTTCCTGCCACCCCCAGAACTTCATCACGGCCGAGGAGCTGCGGAGGGAGCTGCCCCCCGACCAGGCCGAGTACTGCATCGCCCGGATGGCGCCCTACCAGGGCCCCGACGCCGTGCCCGGGGCCCTCGACTACAAGTCCTTCTCCACGGCCCTCTACGGGGAGAGTGACCTGTGAGGCCCTGCCTGGGAACCCCGACGCCCGCTTCGCGGCCTCCCGGAGGGGCCGGGAGCCCCCCTCCCCTGACTCTGTATCTATGCAAAGCACTCTCTGCCGGTCCTTGGGTGGGGTGGGCAGGGAGGGGCTGGGCGGGCTCTGTCCTCTCTCATTGGTTGGCCAGGAGGTCCCCCCATCAGGTGGGGGAAGGGAGACTTTTGGGGTCAGCACCTCTGGTCAGGTAAATATATATTATGTGTTGGTTTTTTTTTAACCTATGTGGAGGGGACAATGGATCCCCACAGCAACACAGGTCCCCTCTGTGCCCTGGGGACACCCCTCCACATCCAGGTCCCTTCCTTTGCCCCTGAGGTCCTTCCAAGGCCTCCCACATCCAGGCCAAAGCCCCATGTGCCTTGTCCAGGAACCGCCCTGCCCTGCAAAGGGTCCAGCAGGGGGCACCACAGCTGCCCAGTGGACCACAGCCCCCCTGCTCCCCGTCCCCGCCATCTGTGATCCCAGGGGCCTGGTCTGGCAGCCAGCCCTCACCCCAGCACCAGCCCAGCCGGCCTTGGCCTTGTTTGGTCTGGTCTCAGATTTTCTAAGGACCAAAACAAAACAAAAAACCCACAAAAACAGAACAATAAAAATTTAAAAATTCACCAAAAAACAAAAAAAAAATTAAAAATAAATTTTAAAAAAACCTAAAAAATTAAAAACTTTCAGAGAATTACTATTTACTTTATTAACTTACGGATTTATTATATAAATATATATTCACCTAGCAACATATCTTTGCCGCCTCTCGCTCTCGTAATGAAGACATAGCTGATTTGCTGCCCTCCCCGGTCCCTCACTGATTTTTCTCCTCGTTTGGGTTGGGCAGGGGTCTCTGGGGGCCTCCTGAGGTGGAGGTGGGCTGCTGGACTGGCTGCCTGGTAGTTGAAGGTCCCCCCACCCCGTTTTGAGTTTATTCTGATTGATTTTTTTTCTTGGTTTCTGGATAAACCACCCTTTTGGGGACAGGATAATAAAACATGTAATATTTTTAAGGATTCCTCCCGTGTCCTCCTTCCCTCTGCTGTCTCTGTTCTCTCTCAGGAAAGCACAGGAGCCCATGGTCCCCATCCATCCCATCCGGGAGTTAGATAAGAGGATGTCACAGGCCCCTCCGTGCCCAGCCAGAGCCAGGCCCAGTCCACACAGTCTGGTCAGGAGGGGCCTTGCAGACCCGGCTCTGTGTGCAGGCAAGGAGACCGAGGTGCACAGAGGGGCGCTCGGCCAGCCGCTGGTGGCCAGGACTCAGCCATGCTCAGGTGCCACCCAGTGAGGGCGGGTGTCTCCAGGCAGGGGGCGGAGGGCTCGGAGCAGAGGTGGCCTTGCGTCTCCCTGCCTCCAGCAGCCGGTGCTCCTGACCTAACATCCTAGGAGAAGGTGGCCACTTCCATCCACTGGGCAA
Organism: Ictidomys tridecemlineatus; assembly: GCF_052094955.1. Classification (NCBI taxonomy): domain Eukaryota; kingdom Metazoa; phylum Chordata; class Mammalia; order Rodentia; family Sciuridae; genus Ictidomys; species Ictidomys tridecemlineatus. Next base: position 14,996,863 of record NC_135491.1, on the reverse strand, counting down.
GAGAAACAAGAGGCAGGCTGGAGGCAGGGTCCTGGGCGGGCACCAGAGCCACCCTGTACCTGAGCCCAGGCCCACCTGTCTGCGGGTCAGACAAACGACCCCCTCGCCCCCATCCAGGTGCTGGCTGCAGTGACCTGTGCAGAGAAGGGCAGGGTGAGCCCCCATCCCAGTCCCCCAGCCACGGGAGGCATTCTCCTTGTGCCCCAAGCAAGGGGCACGGGGTGGCACTCACGGAAGATGCAGGTGAGCTGGGCAGCACAGGACACGAAGCGCTCAAAGTCCACACGCAAACGGCTGTCCCGGTAGCGGCTGGTGAGGGCCTGGGTCAGCTGGTTGTTCAGATGGAAGCCTAGAGGGAGGTGCCCCGTGAGCCCAGCCAAGTCCCGGGAGATGCTGACACCACAGGGCTCCGCTCCCCCTCATTCTGCATGTGGCCTGGGTTCAAGTCCCAGCTGGGGGGCCACAGGCCGCACCTTACACTTCTGAGCCCGTCCCCATCTGTCGAAGGGGTAATGTGACAGTCTGGACCCACACACTAGTGTGAGAATGGAATGGCTTATCATGTTTACTGTGGCAGGCACCTATTATTGTTCCTTTTTTGTTTGTTTGTTTTTTGGTACTGAGGATTGAATTCAGGGGCACTTAACCCTGAGCCACATCCCCATCTCTTTTTATTTTATATTTTGAGAAAGGGTCTCACTAGGGCTGGGTTGTGGCTCAGCCGTGGAGTATTCGCCTAGCATGTGCGAGGCCTTGGGTTCGATCCTCAACACCACATAAAAATAAATAAAGTAAAGGTATGGCGTCCAACTACAACTAAAAACAAATAAATAAATATTTTTTTAAAGGGGGAGTCTCACTAAATGGCTGAGATGGCCTCTAACTTGTAATCCTCCTGCCTCAGCCTCCCGAGTTGCTGGTATTATATGTCTGTGCTTTTTTATTACTGGCTTTTTGTTCCTTTTAAGGGCTGTAATACTTTCTCTCTGCCACTGAGCACTGGAGAATAACTGTATGCAAACATTTTCATCAGTCTGACGCTAGTCGTTTCTCCATGTTCTACATCAGAAGTAGTTTCAAAGTCACCTTTGCTATAGAATCTTAACAGAGCCTTTCAAAAAAACGCCACATGATCCTCCACCCCTCAGACACTCAGGGTTGCCTGATGACCCTCTCCTCCTCCGTCCCCACATGTCCAGGTACACAGTTACCAGGACAATTTCACCAGCTTCCACTGCACCTAACTGCACACTCATCCATTTAACAGGTAGTTATTAGTGGGCACCTGACACGTCTGCAGTCCCATCTCAGGAGGCTGAGGCAGGAGGATTGCAAGTTCAAAGTCAACCTCAGCAATTTAGTGATTCCCTAAGCAACTTAGTGAGATCCTATCTCTAAATAGATAGATAGATAGATAGATAGGGTTGGGGATGTGGCTCAGTGGTTAAGCAGCCCTGGATTCAATCCCTGCTGCCAAAAAGAAAAAAAAAGAGCCCTCCCCAGGCATCTATCAAGTGCATTTCTGTAGTGCTAGGCTGAGCTGAGTCTCCGGTCAGGAAAACCTGGCCAGGAAACCTTCCTGGCCGAGTGACCTGCTGTAGGTCTCTGACATGGCATCTGCTCTCAGGTGTTGGGGTGGTGGGTGCTGTGCCCAGGGCAGACAGAAGGCCCTGAGAAAGAGCCAGGGCCCTGCGGTTGCCCTCTGTGTGAATTCCTACTAGAGACACTCTCAAGGTCAGTTTTCTTCTGCCTTGAATAACTCCTGGCAGGTACCAGGTCAACGAACAAACGGTCAGACCTTCCCCCTGTTCTGGGTCATTCTCTCTGTTCCTGTGTCAGACTCAGCGCCCTGGTTCGCAACTTTGGCTCATCTTGTCCTACACATCCCTGAACACTTGGCCCCCCCCTCTGGGTCTCACTCTGTCACTCCCACTGGGTCACAGTCACCCAGCCTACTTTGTGGTGCCAGAAGGGCTGAGGTGTGGCTCAGGAGCCGAGGGTTCCCAGTGCCGACCAGCCCCTCCTTGGTCCTACACAGGAGCCCTCTCCCCCGCTTTTCTAACTTCCACGGGCTCCTGCAGCCACCCTGCGCTAGGCCAGGTCACAGATAGGGACCCAAGGAGAGGGAGTGGCAGCGGACTCCAACCCCAGCTCTCCAGAATCCAGAACACTCCTTCACCCTGCCCGGAAAGCCAGGGCCTCTCAGGCACCAGCTGCCAGTCTTCCCTTCCTGGAGCACCCCTACCCACCTCACCACCTCCCAGGCCACCCCACCCTCCCCCACTACACGGGGGCTCCCTCCCTGCCTTCCCATCTGGCCTTTTCCAGGGTCGCCCAGTCCCTGCCAGGAAATGGCAACAAAGGACTGGTCACAGCTGAGTGGCACCCAGAGCTGAGACTGGTGTAGAAGGAGGAGGGCCAGGCCCTGTCCCCATGGCCACCCCAGGGACCCTGTCCACACCTGCAGCATTCAGCGCCAGCCTCAGCTCGTAGGAGTTCATGGTGCCTGATGAGTCCTCGTCAAACTTGTCAAACGTGGCCTGGGTGGGGAGTGGAGGTCAGTGGTCCCCCACCCCCCGCCCAGGCCCTCGAGCAGTGGCCGAGCATGCTGAAGAGGCTAAACCAGGCCTCCGAGGCCACATAGCCCGGGCTGCAGCTGCTCTCCCGGCCCCAGGCCCCAGGCCAGCAGCTTAACCACTCTGTGCCTCCATTTTCCCGTCTGTGACATGGGAACAAAAGCAACTCAAGGGCCTGTGGGGACAAGTCGCGCTTCCACCCACAAAGGCGCAGGGAGGGCTCAGTAAATGGTGACTTATCGCTGTCATCTGTGCAGACATCTTTGATCCCTGCCTCCTCACAGGGGTCTTAGTGGCCAAGTAAGGGCCCTAGGAAGGGAGGGGACTTGGCTGGGGTCACCGCCAGAAAGGGGCTCAGCTGGAAGCTGAGATTTCAACCCAGGACCAGAGACTACTCTCCATCCCTGAGACATTCAGTGCCCCTAGAGCAACCTCAGAGGGATGATGGACCAGCTAGGGACATCCCAGCCAGGTCACTCCAAGTAGATGAAGAGTGGTCCAGTCCCCGCCCATCCCCACCCCATCCCCCTTCTCTGGGCCCTTGATGGCCCACAGGGTGTCTGTGCAGAGAGAGGCTGCCCTGCAGGCCCCCCCCCAACTTACCTGCCACACCAGCAGGTGGCTCCAGAGCTGCTGGAAGTGGTGCAGGGCCAAACTTGGCCCGTGCTGTGGATGGGGGAGTCTGGTTAAGATCAATGTCTCCAGAAAAAAAGAGAGACCCCCAACATCCCCTCATGCACTGCCCCATGTACCCCAAAACACCGCAGCAGCTGCTCACAGGTCCTGACGCCGATCTCTCTAGGGGTCCTGGTGTTGGGCCTGGTGTTGGTCCTGGCTACAAGAAGAAAACTGTCAATCCCTGCATGCCAGCCATCATGAGCACTCTGTGGGACCTAGCTCCCCACAGCAGGCATTTTATACAGACTCAGAGCCTGCAATTGCTCTAACTAGCAGAGCTGAGGTCTGAACCCGGCAGGGAGCGCCAGTCTGCTCACACGTGCCTCAGAGGAGGGGGAGCCAAGTGGCCTTGGCACGGGCTTGCCACAGGATCCACCATGGAGCACGTGCAGGGAGAGGCTGCCAGGTTGAACCAAGGTTCCTGCGGCCTGACCCCCAGCAGCATCATGGATGAGCACACGTGGGGAGCTCTGGGGTCCAGCTCTGAGTTGTATGACCCCTGGCCAGCAGTCCTCCACCCGAACTCACCAGGTTCCAGGGCAATGCTTAACAAGGTCTGGAGCTGATAGGCATTGAGTTCTTCCTCCTGGTCAGGGAAAGAGTCGCTTGTGAGGCCCTTTGCTCTGGGCCAGGCCCTGAGCTAGGCTGGGCTGGGGATGTGACAGAGACTGGGAGAACCCCAGGCCTGTCCTTTCTCAGGGTTCACCTTTGGGTGACAGGGGCAGCTTCCATAGAAGGGCACTTTGGAAAGTTGAGGCGTGAGCCTGGCAGGAGGTGCAAAGGAAGGAAAATTAGAGGGTACTGCTGAAGGAAGGCTCAAGGCGGGAAGAGGCTTGGACTTCTCCGGAAAAGAAGTTCATGAGAGAGCGCACAGGGGGAGCCGCCTAGGACGAGGGGGCTGGAGAGCAGGAAATCGGGAGGGACTGCCCCGCAGCCCAGGGCCCCCTCACCTCCCCAGCCAGCTCCAGAAACAGCTGTGCCACCTCCAGCTCCAGGGGCTTGTAGGGGACCTGCGGAACGGGACAGGGGGCGCTTAGTCCTAACCCAAAGCCCATCCCTCCCTCGTCGCCCCCTCCCACAGCAGCCCCTCACCATGAGGGCCTCCAGGTCGGCGCTGATCACGTCATCGATCTCCCTGCAGATTATGGACAGGCAATGTGGAGGGGGGCTGTTCCCCAAGACTGGGATGCGGGGCGTGCGGGGTCCCAGCGGGGTAGGGTGGGGTCTTGGGACCCAAGGCACATCCCCGCCAGGCTGAGGGTCAGGGACTGGGCCGGGGGTAGGTACCGGCCTGGGATCGTGGGGCGGGGCTGGGGCTGGGCGTGGTCCCGGGCGGGAGGGCGTGGTCCCTGGAGGGGCGTGGTCCCGAGCGGGAGGGGCGTGGTCGGGGCGGGGCTCCCCGGCTCACACTGCTGTGTGGCTTCGCTCTGAGAAGATGCGCAGCGTAAAGTCGGCTTCGTCTCCCTCCTGGGAGGCGCTGGGCACCACCAGGTAGTGGCCGGGGCGCAGGCGACAGCGGCGGCTCACGTCGCGACGGGCGCAGAAGACCGAGCGGTCGGCGCGCAGCAGTTTCGGTAGGAGTGCGCGGCTGCGCGGGGAGTCCCAGAGGCCGAGCAGCTGCGGGCAGCGGGGCATGACCACCACCCGCCCGAGCTCCCTCCCCAAGACCTCCCACCCACTGCACCCCAGACCACCTGGCCGAGCCCGCCCGGCCCCCAGACCCCGACTTTTCCCCTCCAGCGCTGGTCGACCCAGCCCCAGGGCTGGTCGAGGGATGGGCGCTGGGCCACATCTGAGACCCACCTCCTCTGGGATCTGTAAGAAGGAAGAGTGTGGCCGCTGGACTCAGCAGCAGCAGGGGGTGCCACTGCTCAGAGCCCCCACCTCCCCTCCAGACCCTTCCCATGTCTTTGGTCCTGGGTCTTTATTGAACCTCTGACCCCGTCCCTGACCCAGGTTCCCTCTGACTCCTTCCCAACCTTCCCTTCCCTTATCTGTGCCCTTTAGTCCCATGTCGGCCCTCTTGGTCCCCCTCCTGGTCCCCAGTCTGTCCCCACCCTGTCCCTTTAGTCTTTCCCAGACACCCTCCCTCAGCTCCCTCTCTCCTCTGACCCATCCCCAGTTCCGTCCGTGCCCCTGCAATACCCCAAGAATCCCCTGCCCTCCATGCCTCAGCTCTGCCAGGGCCTCACCTGGAACACGTGGAAGCCCACGGTGAGGTAAGTGAGGCCCTTGGCCCTCAGCTTCCGTCGGTTTCGCTGGATGAGTGACAAGAGGACCGTGCACTTGGGGATGCGGCCCCCCCTCGCTGGGCCCCCTGCCCTGCCTGCCCCCCAGCCTCCCCAGGGTCCCTCCTCATCCTCATCGTCCTCCTCCTCATCGGGCTCCAGCAAGGTCAGCCGGAATTGAGGATTAGTCCAGAAGGTTTCTACCAGAGGAGAGAAAAAAGGGGTTTCCGCCTGGTGCAAGCCCCCACCCCAGCTGGCCTCTCAGGGTCCCCGCTTGGGCCTCACCGGCACTAGGCTGGCTCCCTCCAGAGTTGAAACCTCGTACCCAGCGACCTTGGAAGGTGTGGATGTGCCAGCCACCCCCAGCCGGGTTGGGGCCCAGCACCTCTGGGCTCAGGGAGCAGATCTGGACAGTGTTGAAGTGGCGGAGGAAGTCCTGCAGCTCCATCCTGCACGCGGCAGCAGTCAGAGCCACCCAGGCCACCCCCAGAGTCCCGACCCCAAACAGCTCAAGACCCCAGAGCGACTCCCCCAATCACAAAGCCCTGCAATTCCTTACATACTGCCAGGAACCCCTTGATCTCCAGAAATCGCTGCGCCTCCAGGTCCCCCCATGTCTCCAAGTCCTCAGAAATGCTCCACAAGTAGCCAAGATTCAGAGTCCCCCCAAACATGGTCAAATTGCCTTTACAAAACCCCCAACCATTGAGACCCCCAGACTCTCAATTATCAACAAGTATCCTTCAAATCCTCAATTCTTCCAAAATTCAAGAAATGCCAAATGTCACCTAACCTCCCTAAATACTACCCCATCCCTTCCAAACTCCCCAGAGACGACTTTGCTGCCCCTAAACTTCCAGCTGCGGCTCTCCACACAATTCCCTAAACATCACCTCGACGACTTCTTGGCTTTGCAAAATAGAGCCCGACTCCCAAGTTGCCGCTGAGAATGACGCCGTCTCCCTGTTAGGTCCCATCTCCAAGGACATCTCCCATGTCCCTCCTCACCCTGAGTCCCCTGATTCGGTGCCTCCTAGAGAACTCACCAGAACTCGCCATCCTCCTTCTTCACCAGCAGGGCCTCTCGCCACTCAGCGGGCAGCGCATCCCAGCGTGGGCAGCTGGAGAACGGGGTGTGAGGGGTGGGCAGGCGGGACCCAGCCGCCCACCCACCCCAGGCCCTTCCCACCTGTCACTCCAGGCCCCGGTCCACTCCACACGGCCCCATGGGTTCCGCAGTCGCAGCAGCCTCACTTTGGTGAAGCCCAGGGACATCTAAGGACAGCAGCATTGGTAGGGTGGCACCTGGACACCCCCCTGCCAGCCTACCCGTGGGGGCTGCTCACCTTGTGTGTGCCAGTGACTGAATATGCATGTCCCCTCACCAACCCGTCCTCCGTACGGTACTCGCCCCGATCACTCTGGGAAGGGGACCAGAGACAGTGAGTCTGGGGTCGGGGAGGGCAACTGCTGTCCCCATGCTCCCAACCCCCGCCACCCAAAGCCCAGCACTGAATGGCATGGGGCTCAGAGAGGGCGTTGGAGTTGGGGAGTACAGGAGGGGGAGGGGGAGAGGGGGGAGAGGGGGGAGATGAACCAGACAAGGCCAGAGGGAAAGAGGCTCCTGAGGCTGGGGAGACTCAGAACAGAGACCAGGAGGGGAGACACCGAGACAGAGGAGCAGGCGCCAAGCAGAGGCTTCACTACACGGCTGAGTGAGTGCGTCCGAGAACCCAGGAATGACTGAGCGCGTGGCGGGGTCTCGGTTCCACACACCATGACCCAGGCTAAGCCCAATCCTGGGGCTTCTGCTGAAGTTCTCAAAACTAGTCTTTTTTTCTTCGCCACTGAAGATGGAATGCAGGGCTGCTCTACCACTGCTCTACCACTTAGCCACAACCCCAGCCCTCTTTATTATTATTTTTTGACCTTTTGGGTGGCATGGGATACCCTTTGTACCCTAATGACGAAAAAGCCTACCCAAGTGTGAGACTAACTCCGTTCCAGGATAGAAAAACACGTTTGCAACATCCTCTGAGCACCTAGATCCAGCTGTTCCTGAAGCTTTTAGTTGGAAGAGCAAATAACCTTTCCATCTAACCTTCTCCAGTTGGATGTGTGGGAGAGAATAAGCCAGCAGCAGAAGCTGAGAGGAGGAGGACGGGAAGCTCCCCTCCCGCCGCACCCCGCCTCTGCTCTGGTCCCGATAGGGGTCTGTGTGGGGGAGCAGCTCTCACCAGGGCAGTGGCGCCCACAAGGGACTCCTTGACCAGGGCGTGGCGAAGGGCAGAGAAGAGGCCTGGAGTGTCCTGCCTCAGGTAGAGCACCTCGCCCACGCCGCCCGTGAAGTCCACGAAGGCCTCGTTCATGTGGCCGCCTCGCATCACCTCGTAGGAGCCGTGGAGCCTGTGCGCGGGGGCGGGGCTGAGGATCTCCCACCTGGGGCCTCTGTCCCAGGTGGGGACCCCCAGGGGCATCCCTGAAACTCTCAGATGCTGGAGGTGGGGACCCATGACACTTGCTAGAAACCCTTGGAGCCTGGACAGAGGGCCCTGGGGCCTGCGCTGTGTCCGGTCCTGGGAGTCCAGCCCTGGGTCCAAAGCGTTGAGTTTCTGGGGAGACGTCTGCTTTGGGGGGATCTGCCTGGGCTTGTCAGGCATCCAGAGCCTCGGGGTGGGCGAGTCAGATTCTGGGGGTCCCGGGGTTACATGCACTGTCTTGGAGGTTCTCTAGATGAGCCCCTCAACAGGGGAGGTGGCCTGTGATCACAGGTCCCCAGCGGGGAACAACACAGGATCTGGAGAGCCTGGGGTCTTTCAGGAGATGTCAGGGTCCTTGGGACTTATGTGAGGGGCCGGGGCTGGGGGCCGGGCCAGGGCTCAGCGTGGCGCTCGCTTGGCTCAGATGGGCCCTGGGTTCCGTCCTCAGCGCCCCATAAAAATGAATGAGTGGAACAGAGGCACGGTGTCCACCGGCACCTAAAACACCCACGTGTTTGAGAAAAGAGCTACTGGGTGAAGGGCAGGGCACGGCGCGACAGCAGGGTTCTGGGGTTGTGACCTGGCGCGGGATCCTTGGTGGCATGCCTGGGGGACTCCGGAGGTTGGGGACTCGGGATCCCTGGAACTTGGGGGCCCACGTGGGGTCTGGGGGTCCTCACTTGGCGTAGGCCTTTTCCAGGAGGGGGGCCCAGAACTCATTCCGCTGCTCCGAGCGCACGAACATCAGCTTCCCCTCGCGCACGGGCAGCCTGTCGTCCACCACCACGTCCACCCAGCGGCCAAACTGCCAGAGCTGGCAGGGGAGGGGACACGGCTCCAACCGGGCTCCAACGCCAGTCCTCCCCGGCCCCACCCCTGCCCCTGCTGCCCCAGGCCCAGAGCCCCACAGGGACAGTGTCCACTGTGAAGTCCCTGTCACCACGGGGCGGCAGAGGCCTGCACAGGGGACCTGGCTTCTACCTGGAAGTGGAAGACACCTGCGTAGCCATCTTGGAAGCCCTGTCCAGGGGGGACCACGCGGCACAGGAGTCGGGGGTGCAGAGTGAGGGCGGCGGCGGCCGCCAGGAGCCAGCAGTTACCTGGGGGGAGGCTGGGTGAGGAGGAAGGAGGGCACAGGCCGAGGGGAGGGAGAGCGGGACGGGAGGCAAGGACAGGGCCTGGACGGGGGTCTCACCCAGGCTCCCCTGACACACGTCCGTGCGGCTCATGTCTTCACAGATGAACTGGGGCTCGGCGCAGAACTCCTGGGGGGAGGCCAGACCTCAGCCCCGGAGGGAGGGAGAGCGGGGCGCTCGGGTGCTGCGTCCCCTCCTGCTCCAGGGTAACGGGGTCTTTGACCAGGACCACCCAGCAGGTCCCCGAGCCGGGCTCAGCCTCCCTGGGCCTCCCTGAGTCCTGGATGGCTGGACCTGCTCTGAGACCCAGGGGTCCAGGGCCCAGTCCTCCTCCCTCAGACTCCAGCCTCCTCCCTCAGACCCCAGCCTCTTCCCTCAGACCCCAGCCTCCTCCCTCAGACCCAGGGATCTAGGCCCCCAGCCTCTTCCCTCAGACCCCAGCCTCCTCCCTCAGACCCGGGGATCTAGGCCCCCAGCCTCCTCCCTCAGACACCAGCCTCCTCCCTCAGACCCCAGCCTCCTTCCTCAGACCCAAGGATCCAGGCCCCCAGCCTCCTCCCTCAGACCCAGGGCCCAGGGCCCCAGCCTCCTCCCTCAGACCCCAGCCTCCTCCCTCAGACCCAGCCTCCTCCCTCAGACCCAGCCTCCTCCCTCAGACCCGGGGCCCGGCCCCAGCCCCACTTTACATGGGGCCTCTTCCACTCCACCCCTTTGGCCTTCTCGGAGTCAGGTGCCAGGATGTCATAGCCAAGGGCATCAGGGCCAGCAGGGAAGCAAGGGTCGCGGAACAGGACCCCTGAATCCAGGCAGGCCGCGCGGATGGCCTCGTAGACCTGGCCTCGAAAGGGCTGGGGGCCCCTGGCTCCGGGCCCTGCCTCCTCGTCCACCAGCTGGATGGTGACCTTCCTGCTGCTGCCACACTCCATCTGGACACTCTGAGCTCTCAGGCTGGCCCAGGCCCTTTAACCTCCTGAGTCACAGAGGCGGGGCCTCGGCCCCTCCGCGCCCCGCTGGGGGTCTTTAGGAGCCTTCCCTTGTTAACATTAATTGATGGTTTGGGTGCCCGAGAGCAGGACGCCTCTTCAGTGGTTTCCTCCCCGGGGCGTGGGGCCTTCAGTTGTGGCCAGGATAGCAGCTTAATGGGCTTGGCCAGCAGCAGGAGGAATGGTGGGCAGAGCTGAGGGAGGACTGGCTGCCAATGTGGGAGTGCCAGAAGGAGGTCAGTGTGGGGGTGTGTTTCAGCCTGTGTGGCCTGTGGGGCTGTCGAGGCAGGGATGGGGAGGGAGGCCAGGTGACCTCTGTGTCCACATATTGCTGTCTCCTGTCTGCCTGTGGCTCCCTTATCTCTCCCTCTCTTCTTCACCTGGCTTCTGTGTCTCCCCCAGATCTTTTGGCTCTTGGAACTTCTCTCTCTCTCTCTCTCTCTCTCTCTCTCTCTCTGTCTCCATCTCTGGACACCCCCATCCCCACCTCTCTCTCCCTGTTCTGGGAATTGAACCCTGGGCACTTTGCCACTGAGCCACATCCCCAGTCCTTTTAAAATCTCTTTATGTTTCATATTTTACTTTATTATTTATTTTAAAATTCATTTTGAGACAGGTTCTCGGAGGCGGTGGAGTCTGGCTTCAAAATTATGATCCTCCTCCCCGCGTTGCTGGGGTCCTGGGGTCCTGGGTGTGTGCCACCGTGGATCCCCTCCTGCCCACCAGCTTCTCCTTGTCCCTGTCTGTCTTGTGTCTGCCTCACTCTCGGGGCCTCTCCACCCTGTCCTCTGTCCCTGTGATCCCCACGTGGCTCTATCACAGCGGGCCCAGCTCTCCTTGGGCTCACGTCCCCCAAGCCCTTGGAAAGGTGGACAGCTGGGTCCGGGGTGACCACAGAGGGACAGCTCTACCTGTCTGGTGCTGGGAGCCAGGGTCCCCTGGGCCCACAATGCCCCATGCCACCCACAGGCAGCTCAGAGCACGGCCACCCAAGGGGGTGGTGAGGCAGGCTTTCTTCCTGCAGAATTGCCAAGAGCCCCTCCCCCAGGAGGCATCACGTGGTCCCCGCATTCGTGTCTTCGTGCAAGTTGCTAAGCTCTCCGTGCCTCAGTTTCCCCATCTGTACCATGTGGTGATCCTAGGCACTATCTCAGAGGGTTGTTGTAAACAGCAACTGGGGTGTGTTCAGAGGCGCATTTGAGGTCTAGCAGCTGCTCAATAAACCTTAGATGTTCTGAGCACATCCTGCGGTTCCCGCACGGTTATGCCCTCTTCCCTGGTCATCTCCGTCTTCTTGCTGTCTCTTCTCTTCCTCGCCACCCCTCCAGCTTCCCCCCACCATTTGCCCCTAGGTCCCACTAACCCTAGGAGCAAGTAGTCAATAAAACCTGACTGACATCTTGCAATGACCAGGAGTCACCTGTCCTGTAAAGACTGCCTGTTCCGCCCCCAGGTCCACCTGCCCCTGCCCTCTGCCCCTCACTGAAGGGCACCCCTGGTGCTGCAGGGCTCTGGTCACACCCCACCCAGGAGAGTGTGCTACACACCACCCACAACCAGGCCCCAGATGGCTTTCCCAGGACAGTGGGGGAGAAACCGCACCGACGCCATGGCAGGGATGGCTGCTGTTTTGTGTTTTGCCCGCTGCGGAGGGGACGGGCTTCCCGCGTGCCCGGCAAGTGCTGTGCCACCGAGGTGCAGCGCTAACCCGGGGGTCTGTCGTCTTCAGAGCCCAGCACCAGGCTCCAGCGGGGCTGCAGCTCCCCGCAGTCAAAGGGAGGGCGTCCGACCTGCCAATCCGGCCCAGGCCACGCCCCGCCACGCCCGGCCACGCCCCCTCCCAAGGGTGGGCGCCTCAGCCCCACTTCCTCCCCTCTCTCTCCACGTCTCTGGGACAGTTCCTCCTTCACCAGCCAGGACTGCACCGTGGGTTCAATCCCCAGGACCACAAGAAGCAGATTAATAAAGTAAAAGATAATAATTAAAACCCACCTCAGACCAAGAGAAGACATTTTTACACATATACTGTGAAGTGTGTATAGGGAATAAATACAGTAACCGCTGTTCCAAGTGCTTACTCTAAATACCGAGGTCCCTGAGCTGCGGTGCACCAAGTGGTATTCCAAGCCCTTCACTCCTGGCATCTCATTTAATCATCGTCTGAGCTTTGAGAGGCGGGGTTTACAGTGATCCCCCATCTTACAAGAGGAAACTGAGGCACAGAAAAGTGTGGTGATTTTCCCATGTTCTCAGAGACACAGAATAAGGATTTGAATTCAGATAGTCCGAATTACCTCGCAAACGTCAGTATTCAGAATATATAAAGAGCTGCTATAAATAAACAACAATTACTCCAACAGAAAAATGACAAAAAGACATGAAGTATCAATAGCCAATAAGGTTATAAAAAATGTAATCCAAATGCTAAGTAGGGTCCCATGAAGTAATATGATATCCACTAGATCAGGAAGAAAAATTAAGACATCTGAAAATATCAATTGTTCATAGAAATGTAAAGGAAAAGAACAGCTGATGGAGGTGGAACCTGGTCCAATCACTGTGAAAGACAACTCGACATTTCTCAGTAAGTGTCTGCCCTGGATCCTAGCACTTCCATTCCTAGGTGTGTATACAGCTGGCCTCGTTTCTGCAGGTTCCACACCATGGATTAAGTCAATGGCAGATCAGAGAGATTGAGAAAAAAACTGTGCTGAATGTGTCCAAGACTTTATTCTTATTAGTCCCTAAACAACACAGCAGAGAACTGTTATATGGGGTTACATGGGATTAGGTTCGAGGTCCCCTGGGATTATTTAAATCAATGGGAGGGCTTGGGAGGTGATATGCAAATGACACGCCGTGTTACATCCAGGACTTGGGCATCTGCAGGTTTTGGAACCTTGGAACCGATCCCATGCAGACTCTGCCTGTATACCTGAAAGAAATGCAAACACGCGTCCCAGGCGACACGTTTAAGAACATCCAGAGCAGCATGGATTGTAAAGAAAAAAAAAAAAAACACCTGAAAACAACTCTAATATCTACCATCAGCAAAATGAGCATCTAGACTCAAGGGACCTGCGGGCTGGGGGCATAGGTTCCTGCCAGCATGCGCTCCACAAATAAAAAAAGAGTGACAGTAGAGGTCACCTTATTTGGGTCCTACTTTCAGATAAATAAACCACTAGTAATTTTACGATATTTATGGGGTAATTGAAAATGGTAATTTTTGTTGGGTTTTTTGTTTCAATCAGGACTCAAATTAGGTGGGTTCACTGTAGCTGATGGATGCTTCTATCCCCCCCCCTCCTGGGGATGGATCCCTGGCTCTTGCACAAGCCTGGCAAGGGCTCTTCCACACACACGGTGGGAGGGAGCTTGGTGGGGACCTCCGCTCAGGTCTAGGGACCGATCAGCATAAGCCATGAAGCCCACACAGAGGCCAGCAGAGCCCAGCCTTGCCCGCCCAGCTGGGGATCACGACACCGCTGAACAACCGGTTCTGTGGGTTGCACCCAGCAGCAGGCGCTCTCCCCTCCCATTTCAGAAGAGGTTCATTTGAGGTGAACTTCAGCTGACCACAAGCTATCCAGAACCGTGGGCTCCACAGGATCCTAGAACGCACATCTGGTGCTGTCCCTGAGAGTGAACCATGTGGGTTTACTGGGTGCATACACTCTGTTTACTTCATTTATCTATTTATCTATTTTTAGTACCAAGGGTTGAACCCAGGGACACTTAACTTACTGGGCCACATCTCCAGAGCCTTTTTCTTTTGAGACAGGGTCTCACTAAGTTGCTTAGGGTCTCACTAAATTGCTGAAGCTGGCCTCAAACTTGCGATCCTCCTGCCTCAGCCTCCAGAGTAGCTGGGATTACAGATGTGCACCAACACACCCAGCTGCCCACACTCCGTTTAAAGAAGGGCAGGGAATATTTTAAATATCTTAGTTGACATCGCATGATGCCAAGACGAACGCATTTTCAACCCTCACTCTGTGAATGAATGAGCCCTCGATACTCAAGTGAAAAGCCTCTGACCTTCATCGTGCAGTTAGTTCTCAGGCGCTTTTCTAAGGTAACTGATGGAAGCAGATGACCCTTTGGCCTCTGGTGGGCCGGGGGCCGCCTGGCTGCCCTGGAGGTGTGGATCCCGGCCTGGGAGGACAAGGCCCCTGGTGTGAGCCGAAGTGACCGTACTTCTTTCACTCTGTGTCATAGACTGGGTTCCTGAGAAACAGACTCTGAGACAAAAGTCACTTGCAAGGGGCTGTGGTGGGGTGTGGGGGAGACACCCCGAAACAAGTGAGCAAGGCAGGACGGTGTCCCTGCTGGCCTCTGGTGGTTGGAAGAACCTCCGCCAGGCCCCGCGCAGCACTGGAGGTGGGAGGGCCCTTGACTGGCCCCGGATCGCCCCAGGGGCCCTGCATCCTGGCATCCTCTGGGCATTGGCCAGGGGCCGCCCTGGGAAGGGTATAACTGTGGGCAAGGCCGCTGGCCCAAGGGTCGCCACTGAGAGAGGCCAGCAGGGACACCCCCAGCACTTCCCATCCGCCGGTCCCCCACAGGGAACCTTTGGTAAGTTCAAAATCACAGTAAATCATATTCTTATAAACGATTCTGCTGGATGCGGTGTCACATGCCTACCCCCCAGTGACTTGGGAGGTTGAGGCAGGAGGATTGCAAGTTGGAGGCCAACCTGGGCAATTTAGGGAGACCCTGTCTCAAAAATCAAAGAAGGGGGAGTGGGGAGGGGGAGGCAGACACGGACCTGGACGTGGACGTGGGGGTCGGGAGTGCTGGGGAGGTAGCTCAGAAGTAGAAGGCAGGGGAGGGGCCTGTCCTGTGGCCTCACGCCTGTAATTCCAGCGGCTCAGAAGGCCTAGGCAGGAGGATTGTGAGTTCAAAGCCAGCCTCAGCAACTTAGCCAGGCCTTAAGCAACTCAGTGAGACCCCGTCTCTAAATAAAATATTAAAAAGGCTGGGGATGCGGCTCAGGGGCTCAGCACCTCTGGGTTCCATCCCTGGTACCAAAAACAAAAACAAAACAAGTTTCCTAGGGACAGTTCTGGAAAAGAGGGGGCTACATAGCAAAAGCACTCCAGGAACCTCTGTGAGGACTGGAGAGACAAGAGACAAGATGCAAGGTGAAGAGACCAAGTGGACTGTATGTGTGTCCGAGGAGCCGGAAAGGAGGGGAGAGAAGGGGCAGATAGACGTTGGAGCATGTCTAGAAACCCCCAAATTGGAGGCAAACATTAATTTACAGACCCAAGAAGATCCAGAAACTCCAAGAAGGGATGACAAAGAGGTTCTTCTCTAGACTTATTATATTCAAACTGCTGAAAAAAAATACCAAAGATAAATTTAAAAGCAGCGAGTGGACACCAGGTGAGTGGTTCAGGCCTACAGTCTACCTGGGAGGCCGAGGCAGGAGGATTACTTGAGCCCAGGAGGTAGAGGCCAACCTGGGCAACGGAAGGAGACTATGAAGAAGAAGGAGAAGGAGAAGGAGAAGAAGGAGAAGAAGAAATAGCAAATGGGAAATAACTCGTCATACACAGGGAAACAACTGTGCTGTTAATGGCTAACTTCTCATAGAAACAATGGAGGCCAGAGGCAGCTGAATGTTTTGCTGAAAGAAAAATCAAACTGAGGTCAAAGATTCTCCACTAATTCTCCACTCAGAAAACCCTATTCGGGGCTGAGGACGTAGCTCAGTGGTGGAGCGCTCGCCCCCGTGGGCCGGAACCTCGGCTCCACACTTGGACACGCAGCCCTGCAGAACACAGAGACCCAAACCCCAAACTGAAGGCCAAAGAAAGACATTCCCAGGAAACTGAAAGTGGAGAGAATTCATGGCGAGCAGACTTCCCTCTGAGGAATATTTAATCAAGTTCTTCCCACCCAAAGAAAAGAACACCAAATAAAATCAAAACCACGGGAAGGAATGGTTCCAAAAATGATAGATATGTGGATAAACTTATTATTATTGATATTGGGGATTGAACTCTGGGGCGCTTTACCACTGAGCCACATCCCCAGCCCTTTTTATTTTTTATTTTTAGACAGGGCCTTGCTAAGTTGCTTAGGGCCTCAATAAATTGCTGAGGCTGGCCTCAAACTTTTTTTTTTTTTTAAGAGAGTGGGGGGAGAGAGAGGGAGAGAGAGAGAATTTTTTAATAGTTATTTTTTAGTTTTTGGCGGACACAACATCTTTGTTGGTATGTGGTGCTGAGGATCGAACCCGGGCCGCACGCATGCCAGGCGAGCGCGCTACCGCCTGAGCCACATCCCCAGCCCTGGCCTCTAACTTTCAATCCTCCTGCTTCAGCCCCCAGAGTAGCTGGGATTACAGGCATGTGCCACTGTGCCCAGCTGTGGGTCAACATTTTACAAACCATATTAATATCTATTTCTTTTCCTCTTTTAATTTATTTTAAAAATAAAAGATTGTATAAAGTAAGAATCGTAGCCCTGTATTATTGACTACCTAGCACATGTAGATGTGATATAGCTATATAAATAACAAATCTATAAATCGTTTTATATAGATACAAAAAATAGAGAGTCAAGGAAGGTGGGAAACTCGGATATACTGGAGCAAAACTGCCTTATTTTACTGGAATGAAGTCAGTGCTAATGTGAAGCCAACTGTGCTGAATGAAGATGTCTATTGGACTCCTTGGGGTATCGCTGGGAAAACATTTAAAATCATACAGTGAAATCAGGCAGAGGGCCGCCCACCTATGATCCAGCCTCTAGGGAGGCTGAGGCAGGAGGATGTCAAGTTTGAGGCCAGCCTGGGCAACACAGTGAGAACCTGCCTCAAAAAAATCTTGAAAATGTGCATACAGTTAAAGATGAACCCAGGGCCGGGGACTTGGCTCAGCGGTAGAGCTGCCTGGCGAGTGGGAGGCCCTGGGTTCCAGCCTCAGCACCACATAAAAATAACCAGATGAAATTCAAGCAGCTGTCCAACCTCAACTAGAAAAAAAAAGTTAAAGAAAAAACAGCAAAAATAGCAAACGGAGGGTGGGGGGTGCAGCTCTGGGGTGGAGCACCTGCCCGGCCTGCACAAGGCCCTGACACACCCACACTGACACGTGAGGGGGGTCGGGTGCAGGTGGGGAGCGCTGCTGAGGGTGTGCAAGGCCCAGGGTTCAATCCCCAGCATAAGGAAGGGGGCCAGGTGCAGGGGTGCACACCTGTCAGCCCAGGGGCACAGGAGGCTGAGGCGGGAGGGTCACAAGTTCAAAGCCAGCCTCAGGGACTTAGCAAGACCCTGACTCTCAATAAAACACAAAAAGGGCTGGGGATGTGGCTCGGGGGTCCCGCACCTGGTACAGAGAGAAAGGGGGGGGAGGAGAGGGGGAGGGGGAAGGAGCCTCTGGTGTTCCCAGGTGTCCGCGGTCCCCTCTGCCCATTGTACCAGGGTTGGCGGGTGGGACTTGGAGGACATGCAGAGGTGCTGCTATGCCACCTCCCAGGTGAGGGTACACACTGCAGCTTCTGCCTCGGGCACATTTTTGGGGACATCAGCCACTTCTCCAGCATCTAATGCAAAGATCCAGGTGTCTTGACAGTGAGACCTCCTGTCAACAGCCGTTCACAGTGTCATCTTGGAAGAGGGTAACTCCCGAGGTGGTCAGGCCTTTGGAACAAGGGTTGCAGGGGGCCACAGGTGACGCAGTCTCAGTCTCGTGACGGCCACCACTGACGGAGCTCCAGGGCCGCCATCAGGTCCCCACATGTGACAGCTGGGCCGTGAGGCCGTGCCCAGGAGCGTCGGGGGTGAACACCAGCAGCCTGGGCCCCCCTCAGCCCGTCCAGGTCTCACCCCGCTGACCGGGGGCTCGGGGCAGGTGGGCGAGGCCGGAAGAGGGGTCCCCGGGCTTCCCTGGGAGACTGCATCGTCCCTGGGCCCTTCCGGAACCTTCCAAGGCGGGCATCTCCCCGGCCACACCCCCCACGGTGCTCTGCTCAGGCCCGAGCACTGGAGGCCTCCGCCTGGGGACGGAGACCTCTGAAACCGTGAGCCCCAAATAGACTTTCCCTCCATGACCTGTTCTTGTCAGATATTGTGGTCACAGTGTCGGAAAAGTGACTAAAACAGCCAGTGACCGAGGGTGGTTGAGTGACCGTGAGGCTTCATTTATGGTCACTAAATGTGGGTGCCATGTCATTTCCAGGGTCATGAACCTGGATTCTCCTCTGGCGATTCTCTGGCTTCTTAGAAACCTTCACACTGTGCTCAGCTCGAGAGCCACAGGCCGGGGGTGGACTCAGCCCACGGCCACCGTGTGCCAAGTCCCCTTTTCCTCAATTGAAATGCCACTGGCAGTTTGTGACTTCCTGAGAAATCCTGGGCTGTGGCCACCCAGGGAAGCCATTGCCATAGGCCTGATTTTAGAAACTGTGTGAGATGATAAGTGGTTTCGTACCTGTGCATGTGGGGACTGAACCCAGGGCTTCACCACTCAGCCATGTCCTTTTTATTTTTCATTTTGAAACAGGTTCTCACTAAATTACTGAGCTTCTCACTCAATTGCCCAGGCTGGCCTCCAACTTGTGATCCTCCTGCCTCAGCCTCCAGTGTTGCTGGGATTACTGGCCCAAGCCACCACACCCAGCTTCCCCAGCCTCCTTTTACATTTTATTTTGAGACAAGGCCTCACTAAGTGGCCCAGGCTGGCCTTGAACTTGCAATCCTCCTGCCTCAGCCTCCCTATCTGCTAGTATTACAGGTGTGTGCCACTCTACCCACCTAAGTGTTTCTTTTCTGTTTTTAAGTTTTGGGGGGTAACTTGTTATGCACTAAGAATAACTAATGTTCCCAGACTGAATGGGAAAGCAAGAGCCATCTATATGTTGCTCACAACTACACATACTTTGGATCTAAGACAAAAATAAATTTACAGAATTTCTAGTAGATGGGTGGGGAAATATATACATTGAAAATCATTGGGGCTGGGGATGTGGCTCAAGCGGTAGCGCGCTCGCCTGGCATGCGTGCGGCCCGGGTTCAATCCTCAGCACCACATACCAACAAAGATGTTGTGTCTGCCGAGAGCTAAAAAATAAATATTAAAAAATTCTCTCTATTTCTCTCTCTCCTCTCTCACTCTCTCTTTAAAAAAAAAAAAGAAAAGAAAATCATAATCACAAAGAAATTTCTTGAGAGCTGGGGGTACAGCTCAGTGGTTGAGCACTTGCCTGAGGCCCTAGGTTTAATCCTCAGCAATGTAAAAAAATAACAATAATTAAGAAGGGAACAATACTAATGGTATACAGATGTTTTCAAAAATATTTAGCTGGGACAGGAGCTATGGTGCACAGCTGTAGTCCTAGTGAATTGGGAGGCTGAGGCAAGAGGATGGCAAGTTTGAGGCCAGCCTCAGCAACTGAGTAAGACCCTGTTTCAAAATAAAACATAAAAAAGTGCTGGGGATGTGGTTCAGAGGGGAAGCACCCCTAGATTCAATCCCTAGAAAGGCTTTGTGGAGAACAGGAAGACGCTTTCCTCCGACGATCGGCCACAAGGCAAAGACACCTCCTCTTACCAGAGCTTTTCAACACAGGATGAGAAAAATGCCCCTTATCTTAAAAGCTTGAGACCAGGAGTATTTCCAGAATTTTTTATTTATTCTTTTTTCATTTTGGGATCTTTGTCTATGTGTTATGAAATGTCTGGGGAATGGGACCCAAGTCTAAACATGGAATTTTCGTATGTTCCCTGTGCATCTTATACACCTAGCTCAAAGGTAAGTCTATGTATTATTTTTTAAAAGTATTTATTTTTTAGTTGTAGTTGGACACAACGCCTTTATTTTATTCATTTATTTTGATGTGGTGCTGAGGATCGAACCCAGGGCTTTGCGTGTGCTAGGCGGGCACTCTTCCTCTCAGCCCCAGCCCCAGCCCCAGTCTGTGGATCATCCTCAGTGTGCCTGTATTTTTATTGTCATCTGTGCCTAGAAGTCAGATGTGGAATTTTCCACTTTGGGCAAGATGCCAGGGCTCAAAAAATCACCGAGGTCTGGGGGTGTAGCTCCGGGGTAGGGCACTTGCCTAGCACGCAAGAGGTCCTGAGTTCCAACCCCAGCATCTCAAAAAAAAAAAAAAAATTAAAAAAAAATCTCCAATTTGGTGCGTTTCAGAATTTGGATTTTTGGAGGGGGATGTGTAACTCGCACCAAAATTCCTACCCAGTGCAAAAGGCAGGTAAGATCAGGGAAGGAAATAAAGATCAGGAAGCAAGAAGTAAAACTCACAGGTGAAGTGACTGTCAACCTGTAGAAAATTTAGGGGAAAAAACTGCAGAAAAAGCTACAAGAGCTGATATGTTAATTTAGCAAGGATATAAAGTCAACACACCAAGAAAAAAACACAAAAACAACCAACCAACAGACAACACCTACAGCAGCCACAAACACCCAGTATTTTTATAGACTAACATTGAACTTGAACTACTGGAAACTAAAATTAGATCGTGGACCTAAACACAAATTATCAAAATATAAAGCTACAACCAAGAAAACATCAGTGGAAATCCTTGTGACTGTAAGTGGGCAAAGATTCCTCTCCTCCTCCTCCTCCTCCTCCTCCTCCTCCTCCTCCTCCTCCTCCTCCTTCTTTTTTTGGTACCAGGGATTGACAGGGACACTCAACTACTGAGCTACATCCCCAGCCCTATTTTATATTTTATTTAAAGACATGGTTTCACTGAGTTGCTTAGTGCCTCGCCTTTGCTGAGGCTGGCTTTGAACTCGAGATCCTCCTGCCTCAGCCTCCCTAACCACTGGGATTACAGGCGTGCACCACTGTGCCCCACTGAACAGAAAAATATTGAAAAGAATTTCAAAAAGCAACAACCAGAACTTTAAGAGTACTGTAATTTTATACCAAGTTCGAAAACAGGAAAAACTAAATTATGAAGATAAACCAGGTGTAGTGGCACATGCCTGTAATCTATTACTCAGGAGTCCGAGGCAGGAAGATTGCAAGTTCAAAGCCAGCCTGAGCAACATAACAAGCTCCCGTCTCAAAATAAGAAACAAAAAAGGCTGAGGATGTAGCTCAGGGGTAGCGTGCCACTGGGTTTAATCCCCAATAAATAAATAATGAGGACAGACAGCAGGTGGATGGCAGTCAAGGGACAGGAGTGTGCAAGAGAGGGGGGAGATAAATGTCCTGTAACTTAATAGTGGTGGTCATGCAACTGGATTTGCTTGTCAAATGCATGCAACTGTGCACCCCAAAAAGATGAATTTTATAAAGAATGCTGCAATAAAGTTGATGTTAAACAAAACACAAATGTCCAGTGACTTAGACCCTGCTGTGTGGAATCATATTTTCTGGATGATGTGTGACCTTGAACAACAAACAACCTTCTGGTGCATCAGAGTCATCACCTGGAAACCATTGCATACTGAGAGGATGAAGTTCAGAGGGTTGCTCTGGGGATCCACAGAATGATTAGCACAGTGACCAACGCAAATAGGGACTCATGAACGTTTCTAGGACTCTGGGTCCAAGTGACAAACAAGAGGTGGAGCAGGTGGAGGGTGCTATCATTAATTCATGGAGGGAAAATGGTATATGCGCTTGTGTTTAGAAGTCCACAGGGGAATTGATGAAGGATTCACAGTAAGTTAGAACATGCTTACCCCAAAAGGACATGTATATTGTGTACACATGTGTCAAATAGCAAATATGCAGTCATTTAACCACTGAGCCACATCCACAGCCATTTTTGTTTTTTATTTTGAGACAAGGTTGCTGAGACTGGCCTCAAACTTTTGATCCTCCTGCCTCAGCCTCCTGAGCCACTGGGATTACAGGTGAGCAGAACCACATTTGGCAATTATTACTAATTTTTAATTTCTGAATAAGTCGCCAACACTCTGTCCGGTCACCTCCAAATACTTTACTGTGTGTTTGACACAAACAAGAAGTCTCCCCCACACCCATTGCTGAACAACGGTGAGAACTCAACACAGATGGATCACTAAGGTCTAACGCGCAGATGGCAGCTACCATTTATTCTCCATTTGTGCCAATAATGTCCACTGTCTATTTTGCTTTCCCCCCGGAGACATCTTTACCTAAATACTTTAAGATATGTGTAAGTACTTGTCAGAGCTGAATAAAAGTTACCTCTTAACAGTGAGCCTTGGAGGGCTGGGGAGATTCAGACTTTGCTACTGAGAGAAGGGGACAGTCCTACTACTTCCCACCCGCCCCCCATGGGTTGGGCATCGAAAGGGACAGATCAGCCTGCAGGTCGCAGGGCTGAAAGGGCTGGAGTCCAGGGATCTCGGTCCCCGGTCCCCGAGGGCGCCACGCTCAGAATCCACCCGCGTCCTGCGCCCGCTGGTGGAGATGGCTATGTCGGCGGCGGCCGCCAGGGGGGGACCGTCATCTGTTGCTCAGGTTTTGGGCTCGAAGCCCAAGGCGCGTCTCTCCAAGGAGTGGCTTGGGACGAAAATTCCCGAAGCTGGGCTGCCAGACCCAACTTGCCATCTCTCCTCGGGGCCTCCGGCCTCGCTCCTCCCGCTGCCGAGACCTGCAGCCACCACTGAGCACTGCGCCCAGGTGCAGGGATCGGGACACTTGGTGGCCCTGGCCTCTCCCAGCCCGCCCTAAAGGGGACCGTCAGCGCGGCCCTGGACGCTGGAAATCGCGCCAGGGGCCCTGCGCTCAGCGCCGCTTCCCGCGGGTCACACACGGGGTGGGGCGGGGGTCGGGCCGTGGGGTTGGCAGGGCGGGGCGTGTGCTGATTGGCAGCGGGGACCCTACACCCGCCTTCGCATCCCCGCCGCTCCGCGGGGCCCTCGCCAGCTGTCGCGTCTGCCCGGAGGACGCGCAGGCTGGGACCTGTCCCGACTCGGCGCAGCGCGCAGCCAGCGACGCCCACCAGGGTTCCCAGCCCCGCCCGCCGGCGGCTTTTCCAGGGGCGGGGGGAGGCGAGATGGCGGGAGAGAGGAGCTGGGGACATGCATGCACACGTTCACCGCGTGGTTTCAGGGTGCCCAAGGGATCATTTCCCCATTTTGCTCATGAACCCACTTTGGCGTCCGCTGGCCCCGCGACGTGGTGCCGGGTGATGAGCTGAGCCCCTCGCTGCTCCGGACCCAGCGCACTAACTCCAACCCCGGGACCTGGGACTTGCTTTGCAAAATGCTGCATCGTGACCAGCCGCAGGACCGACCCCTCCACCTGGAGACCCTCCTGCGCCCCAGCAGACAGGCCCTGCCCGAGCGGGTGCGAGTGTGAACCCCGCTTAGGACACGGGTTCCCTGCGCGACCCTGAAACGCGGTCTTCGCCCCTGAACCCGTTTCTTCATCCAGATGCAAGGACACGGACACAGGAACTGGGGTCTAAAACTTTATTTTCCATCCTTCTTCCCGGCCTCCTGCGACCCCAGGCTCTGGGTTCTGCTCAGAAAACCCTCACGGACCCCAGCTGCACGTCGCCGCCCACCTCCATCACGCGCACGCGCGTCAGTGGCAGCCGGTGACGGAAGTGGTGGTACTCGGAGTCCCCGACCACGGCCTGGGGGAGAGGGTCGGGGTTAGACTCCGCCTAGGGACACCAGGTCCAAGTTCCAGCTCTGCGTCTGGGTGCCTTGGGGAAGGTCTGGGACTAGATCCTAGTCGCTGTCCCCAAGCCGCTCCCTGCTCTTCCCCTTCCCGGCCTTTACGCCTGGACATCTGGCACGACTGACCCCGAGTAGGGTGGAAGATGTCTGGTCTGGGTCACTTCACACACAGCCCCGCAAGACACCACCTCTTGGGCTCGTGTCCACCTCGCCCTGGCCCTGTCACCGCCCAGCACCGGGGAGTGGCCCAATCAGGGAGAGGGTCTGCGTAGGCCCCTTCCTGGCAGTGTTCCCAAGCTGTCCCCCAGCGCAGAGCCGACTCTGGTGCTCCGCTGGGGAACTTCCCTGTGGCCGAGCCGCACCTTAAAGCCATCTTCCGTGGTGATGAGAAGGACCTCGAAGGGCTGCCCGCGCTGGAAGGGGAGGCCAGGGCCGCGCTCCTCCCGGCCCCAGGCGCCGTGCTCCTTGCTGTTGAAGACCACCTCGGAGGCGTCCATCCGCGGGTTGAAATGCAAGGCCGCGTCCGCCTCGGGCTCCTCGCTGCACAGCAGGTTTACGTGGAACCTGCAGGGGACGGTGGGCGACAGGTGGACGACAGGGCTCCTGTCCGCTCAGGGAAGGCTGTGCTGGGAACGCCCCTCTCCAGACCCCGCCAGAATTTCCAGGGACCAGAGTCCTTACACACCGCAGAGGGGGGGAGGCCAACTAAAGGCCACGGATTGCAGATTCCGATGACGTTTATGGGATTCCAGGGCACACATCCCCCTAGACCAGGGTCCCTGTGCTCAGGCCAGAGCCCCCCCTTATTTCCAAAGAGCTGCTGCTGAGTCCTGGTACTAATGGCCAGAGTGATTCGGATTCCCAGGAGATTGCCCGGAAATTCTCAATTCCTAAAAGACTAGGAACAGTACCTGGGTCCCCACTATTTACAGAGCACCCAGAAGGCCTGAAGTCCCAGATCTAGAGAGTCATAGGACTGACTGCCAAGGCCTCCCAGGTGCCCAGGTGGATTCTGGGAGCCCAGGCACAATTCCAGAGTCTTGGAGGCTCAGACATGGAAGTCCCAGGACCTCACGAGGAGCCCTGAGGTTGCCCTGAAATCCCAGAATCTTAGGGAGAACCAGGCACCTGGTGGACGAGATTCAGATTTCTGAATGTGAGAAAAGGGTCCCCCAGGATACTCCCAGGTTCTGGTGGACAGGGACGCCCTGGGGCACCGTCTCTGGGCTACTAGGATGGGGACAGGCTGAGCCTGGAGAGTCCCCACCCCTTCCTCCTGAGCGGGTCTCACCTGCTGGCCTTCTCCGGGACCACTCCTCGAATCCTCACCACGGTGCCCACACGGAGGCCCTCGGGCAGAGAGGTCTTATGGGGGACGTTCTGCAAGATTCCGGATATGGGGGCGTTGGGAACCCAGAGGCAGAGACAGAAGTGGGTCCACCAACCCAGAGAGGGGGAAATGCCCGGGTCAGGATGGGCAGGAAGCGCAAGAGAAAGGATCACAGAGAAAGAAAGAGGAGAGAAGAGACAGAGGCAGGGGAGCGGCGGGGTGGGACAGAGAAAAAAGGTTTCAAGAGAAAAACCAGGACGAAGCCATGGAGAGGGAGAGAGATCAGCGGGAAGGACTGTCCGCCCAGACACATGGCCCTCGGGGATTCCCAGGCGCATTACCCACTTTCTCCTTGGAACTGGAGGCCTTAGCCAGGCCTCGGCCCTCCTTCCTGGCCCAGGGAGCCTGTGTCCAAACCCACCCCGACCCTGGCCCCTAGACTCACGGTGCTCCCTGACATGGCTGGCAAGTGGTTCAGCAGCGGTGGTGGCAGCGAGCTGCTGGGGGACCTTAAGTAGAGGCTGGGTGGGGCAGGCCCCGTGACTCATCCCTCCCATCGCCCACACCTGGCACAGACCCTGGCCCTGGGGCAAAGCTGGCATGTCTGGGGCAGGCCCTGGTTCTGGCCTGGCCCCCACACTCACTGCAGGATCCTGCTGCCCTGTGGCTCCCCTTGAGCTGTAAGAAAAGGCAGGTTCATAAGAAGAACCGGGGTGGGGCCAGGGTTGCCACCAGCCAGCCAACCCTCCCGCTCCTGGCAGGCAGAAGTGCGGGGCTCATGCTGGGTCCTGAGGGCCCCACTGGGCTGGAGTCTCCTGCCCTGGGCTGAGGACAGCTGCACAGAGACCCAGCTTATGGCCCTGAAATGGTATGACAATAGTGACAGTTGATCATGGGGAAGGGTGGCTCCCAGGGACAGGAGGGTGCCCACTTGTCCCTTGCTTTATCCTGGGTTTCTACAGGGTGCCAGGCACATGGTAAGTGCCCAGTGACTTGGGGTGGAACAGGGAAGACAAAGGAAGAGCCTCCGGGCTGCCTGGTGGGCAAGAGACCACTGACCCGGCCCAGCACACAGGGCGCTGCTGGTCACCCTTCGTGTTGTGTTTGATACTGGGGATTGAACCCAGGGGCACCCTACCGTGGAGCCACGTCCCCAGCCCTTTTTGTTTTTCATTTTAAGATGGTCTCACTACGTTGTTTAGGGCCTCGCTCAATTGCTGAGGCTGGCTTTGAACTTGCAATCCTCCTGCCTCAGCCTCCCGAGTCACTGGGATTGCAGGGGTGCACCCAGCTCAGAGCACCACATTTTACAGAAAAGGAGACGGAGGCTGGAAGCGAAGCAGTTTGCCCAAGGCAGAAGCTGTTCAATCGTGCCCACCACTTCTAGGTCCCCTTGCCTCTAAATCTGTCTCAATTATTCTGTCCCGTCGCCCTCCTACCCTGTCACCACATGTGTCCTGTTTCTCTCCGTCAAGACTCTCTCCTGCTCCTCCTCCCAGAACTCCTCGCACCTTTCCACTGAAGTTGCAGATGGGGAATGGGCTCGGGGTGTCCTCGTCCCCACCACTGCCCAGACCAGGAATGAATCAGGGTGGGGACCCTGCCACCAGCCCAAATTCCAGCCCCCTCCAGCCCAAGACACCAGAAGAAGAATCCCAGAACGGGAAGTGGAGGAAGAAGGCTGCTGGCCCAGAGCCCTGCAGCAGGGGCAGACCGGAATCCACTTCCTCCTTCCCCAATCCCAGGCCTCCAGACTGTCCCCATCGCCACTCAAGGTACCCGGCCAGGGGCAGGTCCAGTTCACGGTGGCAAGAGCTCCAAGAGGGACACTGGGCAGCCCCACCACTGTGGGGGCTGCAAGCACCCCCATTCTACGGAGGCGAAAACGGAGTCCTCCAGGGGTGCAGATCAGCCGAGGCCAGATGGCAAGGAGAAGGCCAGGCCCTGAGCTGGAGGACTGAGCCAGGAGGACGCAGGGATCCTCCTGAGGTCTCTGTCACTGTAACAAAATACCCAAGAAAAATAACGGAAAAGAAGAAAGATCAGTTTTGGTCTCTGGTCTCAAGTTTCAGTTTGCGGGGGGCCTTGCCCCATTTCTCTGGGCCTGCGGTGAGGCAGAACCTCATGGCAGGCCTCCAAGGGCTCCCCACAACAGCCCCCCACAGGGAATCCACCCACCGTTGAATCCACTGAGGAGGTCAGAGCCCTCATGAGCCAATCACCTCCAAGAGCCTCACCTTTGAACCCTGCTGCGTTGGGGCCCAAGCCTTCAACACACGAGCCATGGTGTGTGTGTGGGGGGTACATTTCAGATCCAAATAAGCAATGGGTTTCAGGTACAATGTCATCAACGTGTGGCTCTGTGAATGGCCGGTCCCATTATTCTAGTGTTATTCTCCAAATAAATCAGACTCTTTTGACATTTTGTAGTAGAGATGGATATGTCATCACCAAAATGACAGAAACTAGACCTGGCTGGGTGTCGTGGACACAGAAGGCAAGGAGGATAAGACCGATGCGGAGGGGCGTGGTGGTCAGCTTTCATTACTGGGAGCAAAAGTCTAACAAGACCACTTAAAAAGGAAGGGATTGTTTTGGCTCAGAGTTCAGGTTTCAGCCCATGGTCTGTTGTCTCTGAGGCAGCAATGGCATGGCAGAGGGTGTGGTGGAAGAAAGCTACTCAGCTTGTGGCAGCCAGAGAACAGAGAGAGATGAGAGAGAAGATAAGGCCTTCCAGGGCACACCCCCAGTGACCCACTTCCTCCGACCGGCTCCTGCCTCCCACGAACCCATCGGCTGCCAATGGACTCATCCACAGATGAGGTCAGAGTCCCCACGACCCAATTATTTTCGGAAATAATCGAACACATAAATCTTGGGGAGATGTTCTAGATCCAAGCCATGTCAGGCTGCCCCTGGCCTCAAAGGGTCATGCCCATCTCCCAACGCAGAAGGATTCAGTCTATCTTCAAAACCTTAACATTTCCAGCACAGCTCAAAAGTTCAAGTCCAACGTCTCCACTGAGACTCAAGGCAAACCCTTCCTTGTGGGCCCCTGTAACCATCAGAAAGCAAGCTGCACGTTTCCCATGTGCCCTGGCACAGAGTCGACGCTCCCATCCTAAAAGGGAAGAATAGGCCTATAGAGAGAAGGGATGGTACCAGAGCAACACAGAAACCCAGCAGGGCACATGCTAAGTCCCAGCGCTCCTAGGGGACGTTCAAGGTGGTGAGAGGTGAGTTCCAAATGGCTGGGGCGGCCGCACCCCTATGGCCTTACCAGTTACAGCCCACACGGCCTCTCTCCTGGATTGGGGGCGGATGTCTATATTCCTGGAAGCTCTGACTTCCTGGAATATCCATTGGAGCTTCAAGTTCATGATCACAGCTTCAAGGGCTGCCTGAAGAGATTCCAACCCTGACACACATTTTCTGGCCTCCCGTGTCCTCCCTTTTCAGTCTGTGTGGAAGCTCCCACGACCCTGTAAACCCAGCATTTTTCATTCCTGCAAAACGAGCATCAGATGGATAACACCAAGATCCGAGTGACGGCCATCCCTCCTGGGACCATGGCTGCAGTGGCCCCTTCGTGCCTGGGTGGCTGAACACAGCAAAACAAATCCCAGGAAAACAGTTTCCTAGCCATCCTGTGGGAGCAGGGCACACCCCAGCTCTCTTTTCCAAGCAACATCTTTCAAAAGGACTTTCACTTTTGCACCTTGAACTTGGGAAGGGTGAGGTTTTGCTGATTGCTTCAAGACATCTTCCCTATAGTCTCTATGAAAAAGTTTTCAAACCTTTCTGCTCTGCCTTTTGCTCCCAATAATCACAGTAAACCTGATTAAAAGACAGCCAGCAATCCCCATGCCACAGCCTGAAAAAATGCTGCCTTCAAATTTCCTCCACCAGATTAATTAGTCTGTCACCTTCGCACCAAGTGTTAGGGCATGGACAAAATGCAGACAGGTTCTGAGCTAGAATGTAACACAAATGGCCTCCAGTTCAACTCCTAGTAAGGGTCCTCATTCCCTTCTGAAATCTTATGAGCATGATCATTACTGTCCACCTTCCTAGCAGTATTCTAGATCACTCTAGAATGGTCCATTAAACTCTGTTTACAGCAGTTTAAATCTTCTCCAGCCTGCATCTCCAAACTTTTCCAAACTCTTTCTGCAAACCAATTCCAAAGGTTTCTGAACTAGATAAGTCAAGTTAGTCACAGCAACCACCCCACTCCTGGTACCAATTTTCTGTGTCAGTCAGATTTTCATTACGGTGACCAAAGTACCCAACAAGAGCAACTTAAAGGAGGAAGAAGAGCTCATTTATTTTGGTTCATGGTTTCAGGAGTTGTAGTCCATGGTCTACTGATGGTTTCTGAGACAGAAACATCATGGCGGAAGGGTGTGGTAGAAGAAAGCTGCTCAGTTCATGGCAGCCAGGAATAAGAAGAAGGAGAAGAAGAAAGAAGATAAATTCTTCCAGGGCACAGCCTCAGTGACCCACTGCCTCCAACTAAGACCCACCTCCTAGTAGAACATTCACAGATGAGGTCAGAACCCTCAGCCTCCAAGTTGTCCTTAAAAGCACGGCCCCTGAACACGTGAGTCTGTGTGTGTGTGGGGGAGGCAATCCAGATTCCAACCATAACCAGGTGGACCAGGCTTCTCCCCAAACAAAGGAAGGGACAAACTTTTGTTGTGTTGCTGAGGTGGGTTAGGTGGTATTTCTCCTTGACCATCAGTGTGGTATGCTTATAAGGAATATTTTTCTTGTGAAAGACATGGATTGGTAGTTACCTGGTTTATTCTTGGAGATTGTGTGGCACCCGTATCCTGTCTTTTATGGTGTACCTGATCTCTGTCCTACCTGGTCCTAGCAATAAAATTGTTGAAATACTTGGGAGGGAAGGAGGAAAGACAACAGGGAAAAAAATACCAATTTTAAGGAATAACAGGTCGGGGCGTAAGGGTTTGGGTTTTTCCCCTTCCTTTCCAGATACCATGCTTTTAGTGGGTCACAGGTCAGAGCCTAAAGCCTTTAGGGTTTTTCATTTTCTGTGTCCTGGGTGGTCCCTAAGGGTCTCAATTCCTCTGTGCCTCCTTCTTTATATCATTTCTGTTTCCCACGGACTCGCCATCTCACCTGATTCTCCATTGGGGCTGGGTATGACTTCATGTGCCGCCTGCAAGTCCAAACTCGCCTTTGGCGATTGGCTAAGTGTTGGCATTAATCTATCGTCTCATTTATTTCTTGGAATTGAGATATGCTTTGTCTTTGATTGATGGTCTTCCTTGTAAGTTCTGTTTTTTTTTTAATTTTAAAATTCTAATGTGTTATGTTTGGCAGCAGAGTGCGTTACAATTCACATTACACACCTAGAGCACAATTTTTCATGTCTCTGGTTGTACACAAAGTTCCTGATCACAGCTTGGTGTCTACGTGTACTTAGGGTAATGACGTCCATCTCATTCCTCCGTCTTTCCTATCCCTGGGCCCCCTCCCAAGGGATTCTGGACTTTCTTGTAAGTGCGGAACAGTAGTTCCATGAGCATTTTTCATTTCTAAATAATTTATTTCTTAATATACTCATTTATATGTACGTATATATAAATGAATACTCCACCTTAAATAAGAGTTTAATGAGTTTTGACAAACATGTAGACCTGTGTTATCTCTAGTTCCCTAGTGTCCCCAAACAGCTATCCCCCTCCCCCCGCCCCAGGAAACTACTGTCATCCCTGAGCATTTAAATGCCACAAAGTGGCTGGGCATGGTGGCACACACTTGTAATAGGGGGTGAGGAGGCTGAGGCGGGAGGATCTCAAGTTCAAAGCCAGCCTCAGCAAAAGCAAGGCACTAAGCCACTCAGTGAGACCCTGTCTCTAAATAAATACAAAATAGGGCTGGGGATGAGGCTCAGTGGTTGAGGGCCCTGAGTTCAATCCCTGGTACCAAAAAAAAAAAAAAAGACACAAAATTTCATCTGCAGTAAAAAGGGCTGGGTAGACTGATTTTTCTGACTTTAGTCCTCACTCAGGAAACAACTTAGGTGACACACAAGTGGCTGTAGGAATTCACACCTAAGGGCTCCCTCGGGGTCAGTTTGCAGGTGATTTTTTTTTTATTCATTTTGTCTCCAGTGAATTCAGAGCTTGCTTTGGTTTTGTAAATTAACATTCCAGTGGTGAAAAATGCCACATTTTAAAAATCTGCCTTTGGAAAGCTCTTTTGTCAGTTCAAAGTCTTATAACTCTATTTAGACATGCAGTAAGCTGAACAATCCAGTCGCTGCAAAGGGGAAGTCTTTCCCGCCGTGCGCAGTTCCATTTATAAACTTAGCTGGTTAAACGCTCCTAAATATTTTAAGTTGCACGTATGGTTTGCATAATGTATTCGTTTTTCAGGTTTTCAATTTTGCAATAAACATTTCCAAGTAATAAAGTGGTTCTTGTAAACTTCAGTGCATGAGCAATAAAGTATAATGAGCGGCTCTCTCTCCGCCTCTTTTGGCTGCCCGTCCTTCTTTTGCTGAACAATGGGGTCCTAAGGCCATTCCCTTGGCTGAGTGAGGTCACTGGGTCATTGGTGGGGCAAGGAATTTGAGGTAGCCTTTGTGGGACTCTGAGCTCTCTAGAGAGCAATATGATAAAGAGCAAGCTGGATCCCTCAATCTCTCTATGGCTTCTTGGAATTGACTGTCACCATCCACAAGAACTGGCACTATGTTGTTTGGACTTCCAGCTTCCAAAACTGTCAGCTAATAGACCTATTTGCTTTATAAAATTAGCCTGGCTCAGGTACATTGTTATGGTAACAAAAAAAGTCGAATACATGTCTGTTTTTAACCCTCAGGGACAAAAAAAAAAAAAAAAAAAAAAAAAGGAGACAAATGTAAGTACCAGTCAACTTAGTGGACTCCACAAACTGAATGCTTTGCCAGACTTGGAAAAGTATGGAAGAACTTACTAACATCAACAGGTAATCCCCAAATGGAAAAATTCAGAAGAAATAAATGGATTATTTAGAGCTATAAAGACCCAACAGCAAGCATTTGACCTCTGCAGAGAGAGGAACTGGAGGGGGGTGGGGATAGACGGCTGTTTCATAAAAAAATGCATGCAGCTGGACAGGGGGTGCACACCTGTATTCCCAGCTCAAAGGCTGAGGCAGGAGGATTTCAAGTTCAAAGCCAGCCTCAGCAACTCATCGAGGCCGTCAGCAACTCAGTGAGACCCTGTCTCTAAATACAAAAGGGCTGGGGATGTGGCTCAGAGGTTGAGCACTCCTGAGTTCCATCCCAGGTACCGAAAAATAAAAACAAAAATAAAGTGCCTGCAGGTGTGTCTTCGACAATATTAACATGGAGAGAAAACAGACTCGGCACAACGCCTCGGTCATGACAAAAGTTACACTGATCATCCGACAGGGTAGCGCACTGACCACATTTTTTTGTTTTATTTTACTTTTTACTGGGTGCATTAGAATTACATGTAAGAGTGGGATCGGTTGTCACATTTTTATACATGGGCACAATGTAACAAAAAATAAATGTGGTCAGTTTCATGACCCTGTACCTCTCCTTCCTCTGCCCCCTCCCTCCCCCTGGTCCCCTTCCCGCTCTTCTGGTCTTAGCAATGTTCTGACAGAGCCATCTTTGCTGAGTGGGGGTTCTGCCCTGCTGTGGACACAGATGTGACTGTGGCCCTAAAGTGTGGAAAAAGCAAACTGTGCCCACACTCCCAACGGGAGCAGGGACAGGTGCTGTTCTTTCTGAGTCTTTTTGGTTCTATGTTCAGAGTGTGGACAGGCTGAGCTGGCTCTGGGGCAGCACACGCCCTGCCAGTGACCGGGAGACCACCCGCAAAAACCAGGCGAAGGTGGTCACCTCCCTTTGAGGTGGACATGGCCAATGGCCCCAAAGTAACTGTGAATAATTTCAGGTCCAAGGAGGATCAGCAGGACACAGAAGGAAAGAAAGAAAGAAAGGAAGGAAGAAACCCAAGAATTTTTATATGCATGAATTATCTCCAAGTGAGCTCTTTGGAGAATTTTCTGGAAGCCTGCTATGTTTTTGAAGTACCTCAACTATCAAAAACACCCCAAGGGAGCTGGGGTTGTGACTCAGTGGTGGAGCGCGCCCGCCTCGCACAGGTGAGGCCCTGGGTTTGATCCTCAGCACCTCGGGACAATAAATAAAGATATTGTTTTTTAAAAAAATATTTAAAAAGAAAATACCCCAAGGCCTGGAACAGTGGCACACACCTGTGATCTCAGTGACTCAGAAGGCTGAGGCACGAGGATCGCCAAGTTAGAGGCCAGCTTCAGCAGTCAGTGGTGACGCCAGTGACTTCATAAGGTCCTGTCTCTAAATGAAAATAAGTAAATAAATGCTGAGGCGAGGGGAAGAAAGAAAACAACAACAAAACCAAGGAGAGATGGGCTCACAGAGCTCTATGGTAAAGTGCCCCTGGGTTCAACCCCCAGCACCAAAAAAAGAGAAAAAAGTCAGTGTCATATAAACCAAAAAGGGTGGAGGATGATTTCAAATTCTCAGAGGGGGACGGGACAGCTCTTTGAAATTTCTTTGCTGTTACCAGTCCCTGAGTCGGGTGGGCAACTCTGTAAAAGGTAAAAATAATGTAAGATAAACAAAGGATACAAAATGCTGGGGAGCCAGCCAGGGTACTCCAGGGATGTTCCCAAGGGAAGAAAACGAGTCACACACAGTATGATGGCATGAGAGGGACAGAGCAGCACCACTCACCGTGGACAAAAGATAAAAGTGACCCAAACATCCGTTATAAAGAAGACAAAATTGTACCTCTAGACCCGAGATTAGATCGACATAAAATAGATTAATGGAAGAACATTAAAAACGATGGTTTCTTTCTTTTCTTTCTTTTTCTTTTTGGTGGTGCCAGAATTGACCCAGGGCCTTGTACTGGTGTAAGCTGTCACCACTGAGCTACACCCCAGCTCTGCACTTACACATTTATTGTAAGTTGCACATGTCAGGGAACTCTCCCAAGGCAAAACCTGCTGGTTTGGGTTTTTTTTTTTTTGGCACTGGGGATTGAACTCAGGGGCACTCAACCACTGAGCCCCATCCCCAGCCCTGTTTTGTATTTTATTTAGAGACAGGGGCTCACTGAGTGGCTTAGGGTCTTCTGAGTTGCTGAGGCTGGCTTTGAACTCCTGATCTTCCTTCCTCAGCCTCCGGGGGTCCTGGGACTACAGGCTTGTGCTACCTCGCCAGGTCCAAAGCCTGTTTTCATATCACGATGAACACAGGGGCGAAAGCAGCTAAGTGGTGCCAAGAGGCTGGGGCAAGATAGGAACAAGATAGGAATTATCCTTTTTCTTTCTTCTTTTACCAGGGATTGAACCCAGGGGTGCTGAACTACATCCCTCCTTTTTATTTTTTATTTTGGGACAAGGTCTTGCTAAATTGTTCAGCCTAGCTAAGTTGCTGAAGCTGGCCTTAAACTTGTAATCCTCCTGCCTCAGCCTCCCCAATTGCTGGGATTACAGGCAAGTGCCCCATGTCCGGCTAAAAGGTGCCGATGTTACCAGAATAGTTCAATGAGCTTTGACAAGTGTGAGACCTGTGTGACCACCTCCCCAGTGAGGCTCCCCAGTTCAGCTCAACAGCCAGACGCCCCCTCCCGGGGGAAACCCACGAAGTTTCCTTTGCCTTGACGTAAAGAGGGCTGGGCAGACTGCTTTTTCTGACTTTAGGCCTCTTTCAGGAAACAATTTAGGTTAAAAAACAACAACAACAAAAAACCACCTAATTGCACACAAGTGGCTGTAGGAATTTAACCCCAGGCTCCCTGGAGTCAGTGTGCACGTGACTTTTTACTTATTTTGTAACAGTAAATTCAGGGCTTGTGATAGACCCAACCTGATCTTTTCTTAAAATTGGGAGCCATCTCGCCACAAAGCCATGAAAAGCTAATTTTGGCAAAATTACTGCAAACTCTGAACCTGCTTGGAATGCCTGCCCGTGCCTTGAACTCACCCATGCCTGGCTCTCTGACCAGATAGCAGCCCTCTCTGAAACTTTAGTGGCGCCTCACAAATCTTGGCCTTCCCTGGCCAGACCCTCTCTGAGGCTCTAATGACCTTCATAAATTCTGATGTTGGGGCCAGCAAAAAAATGTAAACTACCATTAGTGTGATGCTGTCAGAGTTCTGTTATCTTTAACCCCCCTTTGTGTAACTTTCTGGGCTATGAAGCTGGGCTGCAGGAAAGCTGCAGGGCTGTTTTGTTCCTGAGGTTTTGGGAGGGAGAGGCAGCCCGGCCGGTCGAGATAATAAGCTTGCTTTAACTTGATCTTAATTGGAGTCATGGTCTTTTCTTGTGTCCTGGTCTAACACTTGCTTTGGTTTTGTAAATTAACATTCTAATAATGTTCAGTTCCATTGATAAACTTTTTAAAATTAAACTTAAACTCTTAAATAGTTTAAGTTGCATATACAATTTTATAATGTGAGATATATATATATATCTAACATTTTTTTTTTCTTTTGTACCAGGGATTGAACCCAGGGTGCTTAGCCACTGAGTCACATCCTCAGCTCTTTTTATTTTTTATTTTGATACAGGGCCTCACTAAGCTGCTGAGACTGACCTCAAACTTGTGATCCTCCTGCCTCAGCCTCCCGAGTCCCTGGGATTACAGGCAGGCTCCACGGCATTGGGCCCTATATTTATTTTTTAGTTTGAATCATCCATTTTCCCAAGGGATTCTTGTAAATTTCAGTGCTCAAACAGTAAAATTCACTGAGTGGCTCTTTCCCCTTCTTCCTTCCCTTTCTTCCTTTTGCCAAAAAAAAAAAAAAAAAAAAAAGAGCTCCCAAGGCCATGCCACGGGTGGAGGGAGGTCATGGGTAGGGAGGCTGCCTGAGCGCTGGCTCACGGAGGTGGACAGGGCTGAGCAGGATGAGGCAGGTGACAGGGGCTGGCAGGAGGGGATGGACTCGGGCCCAAGGGAGGTACCACGCAGAGGTGTTGGGAAAGTGGGGGATGGGGGCAGGGACGGGTGCAGAGGTGGCCCTGGGTCAGTGATGGAAACTGGAGCAGCTCCCAGAAGGAAGGACGGATCCCCAGGCCTGAGAACGTGAACTGCAGTTGGAAGTGTCCCTAGAGAGGAATGAAGAGTCCCTGGGTTGGGGCCAGGGAGGGCACTTAAAAAAAAAAAAATCTCGTGCAAAATCTCCATGACATGGGCTGACACCGTGTCCACCCTGCGTCAGGGAATCCACACGGAGCCACCAGGGGTCTCCTGAGCCTGGCTCAAGCCTGGCCTCTCCCTTGCTGTGTGGCCTGGACAGTGCCCTGGAGGACAGTTCTCTCCTCAGCAGAGTGGGGTGCGTGCGGCCCCCACAGCGACGAGGCTGCCCATCCCTGAGTCTCCCCCTGAACTGGACCTGCTCCTGTCGGGGCGCCTTGGCACAGGTGCCGGGCAGGCCCCAGGGCCCTTGGCCACCGGGGGTGGGGCAGGAGTGGGCAGGGGGGTGGAGTGGGCAGCGCAGGAGGGCTGCTGGGAGAGCTGCTGCTGAGGTCCCCCACGCTCCCTCTCCCTGCCTTCCAGAAACTTCTTTCAGCCCTCCCTCCACTCCCGCACTCTGGGACTCTTCTTGTGGTGTCTTGGGCCCCAGGGGCCTGGAATGGGACCCGTGTTACCAGAGTCTTGACCAATCTGAGGGGGTCCAATACCCAGGCCTGGCCACTTGGCCCAGAAGCCACACAGAAAAGGTAAGGGTGATGGCGCTCGGGTCACAGCACAGTGTAGAGCACTTGCCTGGCACGTGTGAGGCCCTCTGCGCCTTCCCAGCACCACCTACAAACGAATATTCACGACAACTAAAAATACACATAGATTAAAAAAGAAAAAAGAAAAGGTAATGGAGAAGAGCAAGACTGGGGCCAGATGCGGTGACACTCGCCTGTCATCCCAGCGGCGTGGGAATCTGAGGCAGGAGGATGGCAAGTTCAAAGCCAGTCTCAGCAACTCAGTGAGGCCCTAAGCAACTCGGTGAGACCCTGTCCTAAATAAAACATCACAAAGGGCTGGGGCAGGGGCTGGGACTGTGGCTCAGTGGCAGAGCGCTTGCCTAGCATGCGTGAGGCCCTGGGTTCGTTTCCTGGCACCACATAAAAATAAATAAACAAGTAAAATAAAGGTATTGTGCCCATCTACAACTAAAATCATATTTTTTAAAAAGGTGGGGGGGCTGGGATGTGGCTCAGGGGTTAAGCACCTCTGGGTTCGATCCCTGGTACCAATAAAAAGAAAAGCAAGGACGGAACTTTAGTCCATCACTCTGGCCCTCCTGGGAAGGCAACGGGAGCCCCAGCACCCAGCCCGGATGGTGGGGTGCTCACTGAGCTGTAGGTTTAAATAGCGGGAGAGTCGGGCAGTCGCGAGCAGTTGGCACTGTCACTTCCTCAGCTTGCGGTCTGGTTGATCATTATTTCAGTTGTGGACCCGCAAGGTGGCTTGTCACTTGAGGGGACAATCTCCATTTGCTGCTCAAGATGTTTATCCGTCAGGAGGAAGCAGTTTGGGTTCCCAGATGGCTCAGCGGGGGTCGTGGCGTGGCCTGCTGCAGGATCAGCCCTTCCTGGGCAGGTTGTTGGTGCCTGAAGGCATCTGGGCCCTTCCGGAACAGAATTTGCTGACGGTGTCCCTGCAAATCCCGTGTCAGTCTTGAAGGGGCCTCAGGTAGATTCAGGACTGATGAACCTGGTGTTACCAGTTTTTCAATGAACACTCCTTAGATGATGAACACACCCCCGTGCAGAACGAGCACGTCGCACAACGCAAGCCAAGAAAGAGCGATCCAGAGTGAAAGCCAAATGCCCGCTTCCTCCTGCCTGAGGTCCCGCTGGGCATCCGCAGCCTCAGTGCGGCAGCCTGAGCCCTGTCGTGGCAGGGTCCCCACTGGGAATCACTCTCCGCTGGGTGGTTGGGGGACTAGGACTAGGACCCCCCCTCCCTGCTTCACCCCGTTGACAATGGGAGCAGTTCTGGAAGGAGGAGTAAGGAGGGAAACAGGACAGATGTGGGCGGCGGAGCCACGTGTGCCTGGGACCCCAGCAACCTGGGCTCAAGGCCAGCCTCAGCCACTTAGTGAGCCCCTGTCTCAAAATAAAGAGGAGAGGGCTGGGGTGTAGCTCAGTTGGTAGAGCGCTCGCCTGGCGTGCACAAGGCCCTGGGTTCAATCCCCACACCACAAATAATGATAATAAATTAATAAAAAGGAGAGGAGGCTGGGGTGTAGCTCAGTGGTAGGTAGGGTACCCCTGGGTTCAATCCCTAACCCCTAAATTTGTGAGAGAGAGAGATGGAGATTGATTTGGTACAGAATGATGGAGGGAGGGAGAGAGAGAGAGAGAGAGAGAGAGTGAGAGAGAGAGAGGCCTGAGAGATGAGGGACATGATCACACCGTTGAAGAGCTCCTGCCTTTGGGTAAACGGCTTCCTATCCAGCCTCAGTCTCCCCATCTATAAAATGGGCTGATCAGCGCTCCCCGATCTGAGTGCTGTGGTCAGGTCAGTGGTCGTCCAGGCAGCCCAGAGGCTGTTGCTTTGTCTTCCCTGTTCCACTCCCAATCACTGAGCACTGACCACGTGCCCAGCACAGTGCAGGGTGCATCAAGGGACAAAGAGGACACCATCCTGCCCCTGGGAGCTGCCTTTTCTACATTATGGTCCTTGTTACTGTTGTCCTGTTACAGAGCCATAAACTGGGGCCTCCTGGAGCTGGGGTCCACCCTGGGCAGGAGGTTCCAGGCTGAGAAGGAGGAGCCTGAGACCCAGCATGTCCTGCAAGAACGGCACAGGGGTCCTGTGATAGACCCAACCTGATCTTTCATTAAAATTGGGAGCCATCTTGCCACAAAGCCATGAAAAGGTAATTTCGGCAAAATTACTGCAAATTCTGAACCTGCTTGGAATGCCTGCCCGTGCCTTGAACTCACCCATGCCTGGCTCTCTGACCAGAGAGCAGCCCTCTCTGAAACTTTAGTGACACCTCATAAATCTTGGCCTTCCCTGGCCAGACAACGACCCTCTCTGAGGCTCTAATGGTCCTCATAAATTCTGATGTTGGGGCCAGCAAAAAATGTAAACTACCATTAGTGTGATGCTGTCAGAGTTCTGTTATCTGTAACCGCCCCCCCTTTTGTGTAACTTGCTGGGCTATGAAGCTGGGCTGTAGGAAAGGTGGGGCGGCTGTCTTGTTCCCACCGTTTTGGGAGGGAAAGGCAGCCCGGCCGGTCGAAATAATAAGCTTGCTTTAATTTGATTTTAATTGGAGTCAGTGGTCTTTTCTTGCGTCCTGGTCTAACATTTTGGAGGCCCCAGCGAGATGACCCTGCCCGACCAGACCACAAGACCAGACTGCTGGAAATTCTGAAGCCGGCCTTCGCTCCAGGGCTCCGGGCTGGAGAGCCACTCTAGGGGGTGCGCAACTTGAGACGTTCCAAGGCCTCGGGGTGAGCCTCAGTCCCCGGAGCCCTGCAGTGAACTGCCGCACTAAAACTATCAGCAAGCACCTGGTGGAGGAGGCCTCCATAGGTAAGTGGCGCCTTTATAACATCTGGTATCCGGTTAAGGGAGATCTCTTCTGAGGACAGAGAGGTGGCCTGGTGAGGCTCACATATACTCCTGTCCGGACAGTACGAGAAATTGTTCTGTCCTCTGTTCTGTTCTGTAGGGAATTCCTCTGGAAGGGTAGAGAGGTGCCGACGGGCACGCATGCACTCCTACCCCGGAGCTTTGGCAAGACGTTGCATTGCTCCTCTGTTTTTCTGTTTCGGTGCAGGGTTTCTGTTTTCTTGTGTTATGTTCTGTGTTCTATATGTTTTTTGTTTGTTTGTTTTTGTGCGTTTTGTTGTGTGATTTCTGTGGTAAAAACTTAAGGATATTGGACGTGAAAATGGATGATAAAGCAAGGAAGCCTGACACCCCTTTGGACTGTGTTTTAAGGAACTGCGATGAACTTTACCCCCCTTTGTTGAGCAGGAGGAGAGAAGCTGGCTGCTGGAGCGCACCCACTGCAGAGGGCAATGCCTGCTGGGGACCTAAGAACTGAGTATCTCCCAGGTTAACAAGTGAGACTCCTTTAAAACCCCTTGTCCCTCCAGATCAAGAGAGTCACAACCTTTGGGCAGAGTCCCCGGTGTTTCTCCTTTGTTAGCAAAGCAATAAAACTCCCTTTTTCTTTTTCTCAAAACCCTGTCCTCATCGTTAAATTGGCATTAATTGGCTCTAAGTTCAGGAACCGAACTTTCAGTTACAAATTTTGATACCCCCCCCACCCCCAGAACTTTTTGAGAACGAGACTACTGAAATGTTAGGAGATGGAATGTGCTTGGGGTGGAATCCTGTAAGTAAAAGGAGGGACTGAGGGACTCCCAGCAGCTGCCGAAGCCCTGTTGCTTCGGGGAATTCCTGCCTTCCTTCCTTGCACTGTAAGGATTGTGCCACCTCTGTCTTCTTAAAAAAGAGAAAAAGAAAAAAGAGACACTTAATGCAGTAAAGTCGCTATGGAGACCCTTGATTTTATATTTCAGGTTGCCCCTCTGTGAAAACATCTGGTCCCCTTGTGGGGACATCTATGGTGCCACTGGTGTAGGAGATTTTCCTCTTATCTGTTCTGTTTTAAAGGTTTCTGTCTGTCAGCCACAGTCTGGAGCTCCTCTCTGTCTGTCCTGTGTCTTTGTTTCTGACCCTTTAAGACATGTGCAATAGTGTGTTGATATTATAAATTGTTTCTTGGGAATGATCTTGGCTGAATGTGTGGCTAAAAGATGATGTTTTATTGTAACAATCTGGTATCTGAATGGGTTTTTGATGCATTGCACAATGCTGCAGCTAAAAGTTGGGTTTAGGTAATTGTTTAGTTTATGATTTCAGATAATTCATGCCAGAGAACTTAAATACTTAGGATGGAAAACTAAAGAACTCTACTTCCAAGTTGGCAAGTAACTTCCCAATCATTCAGTCTTTTTTTCACCAATTTTGAATTGGGTAGCCTGGGAAAATGTTACTGTGTGTACCAGTGGACAAGGATAGTAAATCATAGTATGGTATCTGTTGACAAAACAAGATGTAAAGATATAAAATTTTGTGAATTGTATCTTAAACTTGTATCATAATTTTCAACATTCGAACCTGAAAATTATGACTTATAGTTAAAATGCCTTAGGCCTGAGGTGTCTGCTCAGAATAGCAGTTTTTCCCTGCTCCTTCAGACCTCAGCGAGGACTTATGTTGAAATGCAAATGAAAGAAGCCTGCAAGCTCAGTAGGAGACTGTTCTGAGACCTAAGGAAAAAAAAAAAGTAAATTGTATGGTATTTACTAATTACTGGCCAGTCATTTTTACTAGGACTCATGGTTCTGATTCAGACAGGGGCCCAGGAATTTGCATTAGGGTTTTCTTTCTTTCTTGGTTTTGTTTTTGAATCCAGGGGTGCTTTACCACTGAGCTACATCACCAGTCCTTTTAAAATTTTATTTTAAGATAGCGTTCTCATTAAGATGCCTAGATTGGCAGAGGATTGTAATCCTCCTGCTTCAGCCCCCCAAGTTGCTGGGATAAGAATCTGTATTTGGGGGGCTGGGATTGTAGCTCAGCGGTAAGAGCACTTGCCTAGCACATGCGAAGCTCTAGGTTGGATCTTCAGCACCACATAAAAATAAATAAATAAAAATAAAGGTATTGTGTCCAACTACAACTAAAAACCAATATTTTTTAAAAGAATCTGTAATTGAAGATGTTGCTCCTCTGACAGGAATCCTGGTGCAGGAGATCCAGAGACCACACTTTGAAAACCCCATAGTCCTCACAAAATGCTCTCCTGATTCACCACAACCAGCAAAGAACCATCATTTGCCTGTGAAGGTGTTTTTCCCTAGCCCCTCTCTAAGTTGGTTTCCTTTGCTTAATATCCTAGATAAGAAAATGCAAAGATTCAATCCCAACTCCTTTATTTATCCTCTCCAAGAGTCAGTTTTCTCATCTGTAAAATGGGGTAATACCGAAGCATAATGAAGATTAAATGAGAAGATACGTCTTGCGCCTAGTTTCTGACATTCACAAGGTGTATAAGAAACCCATGTTCAAAGTTCTTGCTTTCTGATGCCTAGGTTCCTTGAAAAGTAACTGTGATTAAAAACCTTCTTTTGGATTCCCACAGATTTTTAAGCATCCCGCCGCGCCCGGCATTGGTTCGCGCGCGGGGCGCGGAGAACCAGCTTTGCGCGCGGTGCCCGAGAGCACTGCGGTGGCGCCTCCAGCGGAGCTCGGTGGGGTCGGAGCGTCCGCTGTGCCGAGGTTGCCGGGTCGCGGTCCTGGCTCCGAAAGTCCGAGTTGTTTCCCGGGAAGCATGAAGGCCAGGGGCCTCTCCCTACCGCGTCTTCCGTGCGCTGGGAGCCTGGATGGGGCGTCGGGAGGAGAAAAGCGGCTGGGTGGGGCCAGGAGGGCGAGGCCGCGGGGCGTTGAACCCCCGTTTGGGAGGAGCCAGACGTCTCGGGCTGTGAAGGGTCCAGCGGAGACGCGTGGCCGCCGCAGACTCCCAGGGGCTGGGCGGCGGGGCGGGTGGATCTGCGCACTCCCGGGACCCACCCCTCGGCTCCACTCCGATTCCCTGTCCCCGAGCAGCCCCTGGGTCAGGACGGCCTCCTGCACCTTCCTGGGTTTAGAAAAGACGCAAATGACCACCTTCGCCCGCTGCCCGTGGGTGCCCGTGCTGCCAACCCCACTCTTCTCCGGCCACAGTTCCCGCTTCGGTAGTGACAAGAGGGCGAACTTAGTGGCTCCTGCCCAGGGAGCGCTGCATGCCAGCCCCAACTGCCTTGGAACCTATTTCCTCCCCTCAGAGGATCTCCCTGGCACCGCATTCTATGCTAGCATGCAGTAGGAGCTTAATAAATACCTGTTCAATGAATTTACTGCCCCCTGAGCCTTTGGAGGGAGGGGAATTCGAGCTTCACTTTGCGGGGCAGGGAGAGGGCAATGCGGTAGGTCGAGGTCCTGGCTCAGATGGGGGCCACTCCAACCTGGGTGGCTGGCCCAATTGTCTGGGTCACCCACCCGGGATCCAGTGGGTCTCCGTCTTGGGAATGGCCTGTTAGAAGCACAGCTCGCTTGATATTTTGAGCTCCCAGGAGGCCTGTGCACCAGATTGCAGCCGGAAATGGCTTCGTGGGTGTGGAAGGTGTTCGGGTTCCAGGAGCCACAGGGCTTCCTGCAGTGCTCTGGGCGTGGGCCCGGCCCAGGGTGCAGTTTTTTATGCGGCTCTTGTCCTAACCCAGTGCCCTCCGTTCCCTTCCCTGTTGCCTTCCCCGCCTCATGTGGCCACATAATTGTGATCTGGTCACCCCGTGTGCGGCCTCCCTCTCCTCTCTTTGCCTGGCTTGGCTCTTTCTCTGTGCTGTTTCCTATTACACTCTGGTGTCCGTGTGTCTTAATTCCCTTCTCCGCCTCTTCTGCTTCATTTCTGCCTGTCTTATTCTCTTCTCTCCTGCTCACAGGCATGGAGAAGGAGCAGTTGTTACCTAAAATCTCATGGCTGTCCGGCTGTGCCCTTCTCCAAAGAGTCCAG
The DNA here is from genome assembly GCF_052094955.1 of Ictidomys tridecemlineatus. Classification (NCBI taxonomy): domain Eukaryota; kingdom Metazoa; phylum Chordata; class Mammalia; order Rodentia; family Sciuridae; genus Ictidomys; species Ictidomys tridecemlineatus. The sequence continues at coordinate 14,953,224 of NC_135491.1, read as the reverse complement.
GAAGCACGCGGGCTCTGCAGGACTCTGGCTGGTGGGGCTGGGGGCTGGCTCTCCAGCTGGGCCACCTGTCCCCAGTGGAGGGCGCTCACGCTAAGGCTCCCACAGGCAAAGGGATTAAAGGCTGTGGACCTCAAAGGACCTTTTTTTGCAGACATCAGAGCACAGGGGACACCCACTGTCACATGGGAGGTGACAGGCTCGAGGGGAAAGCCCACCCGGGTTTTGAGAACCTGTTCTCCCCTCTGTCCCTCAAGGGTCCTCGTGGGGTCTCGGTATTTTGTGCATTCCCGTCAGGGTCCTGGCACCACGTCCCTGCCCCCACTTCCAGCACCAGCCCGTCACATCCCTCCAGATCCCCACTAATTCTCCTGTGTTGTGCTGAGGCTGGCCTGGCCTAAGATTGGAGCATTTGCTAAATGGGACCAGAACTGGGTCACTGAACCAGCTGTGGGGACACTTGAGCACCAGGGTGGCCACATGGGGACAGAAGGGGAAGGGAGAGGTGAAGACAGAAAGGGAGCACATTGATGCAATGAGAGAGACCATGGGCCCAATAACTAGACACTGACCCACGCGTGAGTGGGCCTTTGACTTATGGTGAATGAGCTTCTCCATAAACCATCGCATCAGGAGGGAAAATCCCTACAGCAGCCAGGCAGAGACTCTGGAGGCTGAGGCGGGAACACCTTTTGAGGCCAGCCTCACAACTTAGAGAGGTCCTATTTAACTTGGGGACACTCTGTGTCAAAAACATAAGGGCTGGGGAGGCAGCTTAGTGACAGAACACCCTGGCTTCAATGCCCACCCCAAAAGAAAAACTGGGGCACTTCCAAAGGAGGAAGCCGAGCACCTCCCAAAGCCCCACTGCTGACTGCCACTGTGAGCCGACCATGTGGTCTCGGAAACAGCCTGCGGACATTGTCCACTTGAAAACCAGGCTTCTCAGTCCTGTCAGCCTCTAGAGATTTCCAGTAAATCCCTAGAGTACTCACTGGTAGAAAGCACTCAAGAGGGTTCCAACAGGTAACTGCAAAAGCCAGATCCTACAAGTGAAAACAAACACGAATGGGAAAAACCTTTATTATGGGACTTTCTTCATGAGGGACAACGTGGTTAGGACACAAGCCAGCAGGTGGTCACAGCCTCACCTCCGGCAGGGTGTGGGGAAGTGTGAAGGGAAGGAGGTGCACCCAGGAACACCCATTCCACTCCCAGAGACCCAGACACACTCCCGGTGACTCAAATGCCGGGCCTCTTGGGACGCTTTGCTGCAGGCTCACTCTCCTGGGCACTCTCGGGCCTGGCACTGAATGCAGGAGCTTCGGGGGATTCTTGGGCTGCAGGAGCCGGCACCTTCGGTGGATGGACAAGTGCAAAATGAGTCGGGCTAGTAGCGGGGTTGCCAGGTCATGCTTGTCCTGGTTGACTGCACCAGGCAGGAGCCTGAGGGCTGGGAGGAGCGGCGGAATTTAATCCACTGCTGCATCATCGGAAGCCAATCCTGGGGAGACAAGGCAAAACAGAAAGATGTAGAGGGACTTCTCACACCTGCCTGGGCCCCAGGTGGGAAGGTGCATGTGGGTGGGGGCGCTGGGCCCAGGACATGTGCCTCTAATCCAGACATTTGGGTGGCTGAAACAGGATGGTGCGCTCAAGGCCACCCTGGGTCATCCAATAAGGGGCGGGGGGCCAGCTTGGTGGGGGGGAGCTGGTCTGACACTGGGTGCCAAGGCCCTGGGTTCTGTCCCAGCTCTGCAAAAAGAGAACCAAAACAGAGAGGGCCCTTGGGCTCTGGAGGTGAAAGGCCAGGGGGAGAATCCCAGAGGGAGAGGACCCAGAGCCCAGGGATGGGGGGACTCTGCCAGGGGCTCCTCGGGTTTAGAGGTTGCTGGGGTCTGGGTCCTGGAAGGGCACCGGGCAGCCGTCTGGGCTGATCAAAGTTGTGCAGCACAGAAGGCAGAAGCTGAGCTTGGGGTCCAGCCAGAGCCCAGGAGGACCCAGGGTAGCTTGGGCCCCTGTGTGCCCCAGGCTTCTGCAGAGGGAGCGTGGGACGTGGCCCAGCCACAGGGCAGGCCCTCCCCTGCCAGGGCAAGGTAGGGGTGTGGAGTCTCACCCCCACCTTTTGAGGGTCTAGGTGGTCGCTGGAGGGCTTCAGTTGATCCAGTGATAGAAACTGGTGTTTAGGGAAGTGCCCCTCCAGCTCCTCCCTCTGCTTCTTGCTGAGGATCAAAATAGACCAATCCTTGGCCAATGGACCTGGGAGAAGGAGGAAAATCAGAGAAGCCCCAGAGACCATCCCCAGCCGCCCCCCATTGACACTGCCCTTCCCTGGGCCACAGGGACTCAGCTGGCAAGGTGGCAGCAGCACCTTGGACAGGAAGTGATTACAGGCCCTCGCCTGTAATCCCAGGGGCTCCAGAGGCTGAGGCAAGAGGATCCGAGTTCAAAGCCAGCCTCAGCAAAAAGTGGTCTGAGACACGGAGACCAAAGGGAAATGCACTCTGGGCTTTAACTCATGGCCTGACAGCACTCAGCCCCAGACAGCCCCTCCCCAGCCAGGTCACAGAGCTTGGTAAACTGCCCTCAGCCTCAGAAACCAGGAGGCTCCTGTCAGGGATTATAGTCACCAAACCCTGCTTCCAAGTTTCCTGTAAAAAGAGCTGGGAACCCCCAAAGGGCGTCTCCCGCTTGAGACTGGCGCCATTCTTCCTTCTTTACTTGTGGGAGGCCATCCTGGCGCGTGATTTGAGTCACCTCCCTGGCTGGGAGGGAGGCGCTTAGGCACATCTTGGTTCCAGAGCTTTCCCCACCCTTCTCAGGACTTGTACCCCAAAGACCCAATCTTCGCCCCTGACCTTGGGAGACTGCCCCCCTTAATCTTCATTGGATGGGATTTTCCCCAGAGTTTTGTTCCCCAATAAAAGTCCACTCTCTCTCTCTCTCTCTTCAATAAACCTTGCCACTCTAATAGTTAGCTGGAGGCTGCAGGTAGGTGAAGCTGGTTTGAAGGTAATTAGAGTCTGTCTCAAGCTCCCTGCAGGTTCCTCCCATAATGAGCCTCATTTAGGAAGCCCCCCAACTCCAACTTAAAATAAATTAAAGCAAGCTTGTGATTCCAACCATCCGGGACTATCTCTCCAGAAACCTGTGGTTAGAGAACAGCCCCCAGCTCTCTAGGAGCACTGCTTTACAGCACTACAAGTCGCAAAGGGGGTGTCTTGAGAACTTACAGAGAGCAGGATTCTGACAAGCATAACCCAAAGGCAGGCAGTAGGTTAGTGGTCTCAGGGTTCAGCACTGAGGGAGTGAACTGGGACCCAACGTCAGAATTTCTGAGGCACAGCTGAGGTTTCAGAGGGCGTGGTATCTGGTCAGGGGAAGCCAGGCATGGTGAGTTCCAGGCACGGGCAGGCATTCCAAGCAAGTTCAGAGATGGCAGAAATTTATAGTAAAAGAGAAATACTTCAAAGGTCACATTGAAAGGAGTGAACGTCACTTTTCCCTCTTTATCCAGGAACCCAATGGTTGATTGAAATTCTCTGCCTGATTCACTCATGTGGGACCCCAAGTGGGTTCAATCAGTGCCCTTCTGGAAGCGCCTGGATAGAGATAAAAGATGCCAAGCAGTCAGACAGAGACTAATACCCTCCTGCCCTCAAACGACCATTTAAACCCTCCTTCACTGGGCCAGGGCCCCCAGTTACAAAGCTGTGTCTTGATTTCTGTCTTTAAAAACAGTCTCTGCTCTGGACCCAAGAACTGAGCTCAGGACCAGCCATTGCTCTATGACCCAGCCATCCACTCAGGGAACACAACAGTTTTGTGAGCAGGGGTGTGCAAGGACGGTCAAGAGCCTTCCTTGTTCAGACTGGCTGAAAGCAAGACATGGCCCAGTCCTCACCACTCAGGGTCATCAAGTTGTGACAGTCACACTAAACACGGGCAGGCATTAAACTGAGTGAAGTGCAGCTGAAGCAAAAGACTCTCTGCAAATCTCAAAAACCTGGTAAGAGAAAGAACCAACTCACACAATCAGACACTCTGTGTGAAAACAGGTGTACCAAGAGTGTATCAAGAGTCGCCAATGTTCCTTGGCCCTAGGACATGCTAGAGATGGACGGCAGACATAGGACCAAACCCTCAGAGGAAGGAGGGGTCAGGCACCCAGAGCCATGCTGGCTCCCTAATCAGCCCTGTGGGAGGCTGGGGACTAGCTTCAATCAGAACCTTGCTGTGGAAGAGCTGATGCTCCTTAGGCTGCCAGGGGCCAGGTTAGACCAATTCCAAGGTGAGCAAATCTGCATCCCCTGGGTCTCTTCCCCACTATGAACCCTGGGCCAATGGAAGGGAGAAGCTCGACCGCCAATCAAAGGGCCCCAGAGCCTTCTTCTTCCAGTTGCAGCTGCCAGGCATCGAGGACCAATAGAAAGCCCTGCGTGGTGAGTCTCAGGCCTCGTCCACTCTTTCCTCCACACTTGGGGGTGTCTGCTTTCTCACCCTTTGTCCTGCCTTTCCCTTCACCCACCAGCGTCTTCACTCCTGGCCTGGGTCTTGGGCTTTGGCCCACGAGGCCCTCTGCAGTGCCGTGTTCAACCTGCTTTTAGGAAACTCTGCCGACTTCCCATTGTTCTGAGCTGGGTCCCCGGCCAGGCCACCCTGTGTTCACCTGGCTCCAGCTGGTGAGTCACTGAGGAGGCTGAGACCCAGGAGGAAAAGTGGGGTGGGTTCTGAAGTGCAGACGGAGGTGAGGGTCCTGTTATTTCATTGTTTTACCACAGTCGTCAGCTGGACTGGCTTGAGGTGGCCGCCATCTGCTGTGATGCCGTCCAGGTGTGTGGTGATCACTTTCTTTCCTGGGGGGTTGCACCTGCCTTTTTTCTCATCCCACCTCTTAGGGCTTCTCACCTTTTTGTCTCCATGGAGTTCACCGACTTTGTGTCTTGTATCCTTGTTTCTATAATTGGTTTGCCTGTTGGGGCAGATGCAGAGAGGCCAGCAAATGGAGATTTTGTGGGTCCTCCTGCCGGGGTCCTGCCCTAGCAGGGCCAGGGAGTCCGGAGGATGAGTGGCGTCGGCGAAAAGATGAGACCGGAGTCGTTCCGTTGGAGCAATCTCCAGAGAGAGAGCTCATGCAGCTTTCTCTGGGTCATCTTTTATTACAATTTTTCTCATCATTATAGATTCAAAATACGTCATTGATTATATAATTTAAAACTTTGCCAAGACATGACATTTCCTTAACCATGATTGGGGGTACAAACAATGTAACATTAATTTACATTTTTCCAGGATATGACCTTCAGTTATGTAATTATTAAAAGTTCAGAATCATTAGTAAAATAATTTACATTTTTCAGATTTTCCCAAGATTTACTATTTTTCCCAAGATATGTTATTTTCTTATTAACTAACGCCAAACTACGTAACCAGACTCTAAGTCTCCTAACCAATCATTAGCCTAAAGTACACTTGTACTTTATTTCTAATCTAAAATTCCCATCTAAAAGTCCCTTTAAATCTTATACTTAAAACATCCTAAAGTTTATGAATCATTCTTAAAACATATCAGAAATCTTTACAACTAAAAACTTAAGAATCTAAATAAAATAATATTTCTAACACTATTCTAAAACTGTGTCTTATAAAGCTATTTTAATTAATTCCTAAATTTATTCTCATAAAACTGGTTGAGCTGCTTTCTCAAAGAGTTTTTGTTTCTCAGTCAAGGTGCACTAGTTCTCATCTTTATAATCTTTCTCAATAGAAAGTAAGTTCTAAAAATCAATCCACGTTCCACCAATATTAACTATGCTCATCATATATCCCTATGTAAAGCAAGAAAGGGTTTATAAAAAGACAAGAATACATCTTTATATGTTTTAACTTTCCTAAGTGTATAATATAACTTTCCTTAATCAAAAATGAAACTGCATGTGGTGAACTTTGTGAAATAAGCATACTGATTAGGTTTTCTAAGAGGCCGGAAATATGGGCTTGGGTTCTAGTTGATATAATCAATGTGGTGCCTAAAATTCTCATGACCTTTCAGAGGATGATTCTTGTCCCTTATCAGGTTTGTCCACAATGTACTGAGATAGAAGAACAGCCTTCTACTTTGTCCTTGATATGCTGAGGGGTAGTAGAACAGCCTCCAAGGCATGAACTACCTGTTCTGTTCTAGCCATCTGAAATTTAATTTGTTTGGCATTTAACATACTCCTGCCTCCTGTCAGAAACATGAGCATGAAAATGAAAAGTCCCAATTACATAAAAAAGGGTCTCATGGTTTCGGTTGCCCACCAACCAGCGTGGCTTTGCCAGCATTCATCCTCACTGTGACCCTGTCAAGACAGTGAGTGGGGGATCGCCTTCACCATCCTCCCGATTCTTTTCCTCAGTGAGTCCCCAAGATTTTTTCCCTTCATGGCAGACATCATAGGTAAGTCTACTTTACACTGTTTTCATAATTTAGGATTTTCCCTTAGAGCAAAGAAAATCTGAACATATGGCAACTCACACCATTTCCCTTTTTTGTAAATTTTATCAAACTGTAAAATTGTATTAAAATTGATATTTCCCTCTGGTGGCCAGGTTTCTCCATCAGAGAGTTTGTATTGAGGCCAGGCCAAGAAAATTAGGGGCTTTTTCTTGAGTGTCTAAGGGTCAAATCTATCCCAATTTTTCAATACGCAGGCTAGTGGTGCACCTGGTGTACTGGAGAGAGAGAAGCTCCCGTCTGAGTGAGAAGAAAACAGGACTCAGGCGCCCGCGCTGTGCGGGAGAAAACCGTTCTCATTAGGGACGTCTCCCTAAGCTTGAGCTTCCTAAAGGGTCCAGAAAACCCGTCTCTCACCTTGCTTTGCCAAGGGGTTTCTGGTCCCCTTTAGCAAAGTGCTAGGGTCTCAGTTTGCCCTGTGCCAGAGACCCTGGGAGGATTCAGACTTCAGGGCATTACTGCTTATCCTCCCAGCCACTAAAAACCCATTGCAAAAGAAAAACATGCACTCTTTTTTGTCTTTGCTCTGTAGACTAAAGGAATCGCCTAAGGGATATCTACTGGTTGTAAGGTAGGGCTTTCTATCAGAGATTACCAGAGTTGATTCTAAAAACGCCTCTCTAGCAGCTTAAAGAACACAGCTCATTTTAAACATTGGGGTGGTAAAACAGACTAGTGAAAGTTACCTATGCTCCCTAGGGAACCTGGGCAGATCTTACTAATTAACCCAGGCCTTTCTTTTAGTCCTACAACCTGAATTGCTAACATTTCTGACCTGCGAAAGGAGGGGAGCATCCAGGAGGAATGCATGCGGGGTTGGGAGTGTTGTGTAGCCCATACGGAGGCAAATGTGATTGGGGCTTTCCCTCGGTGCCATTCATCTACCGATCACCCTAGATACCCCTGAGGGCTGTCGGGAGGGGGCTCAAGAGAAAGGAACCTTAGGAATATGTCTGAGTGTAGCCCAGACCGGAATTCTGCAGTTGTTCCAAACTCCTTCCTCCACCTCCACGCATCCGAGGCAGATCAGGATTCGGGATACTGTGTACTCATGCCAATTTTGTTCTCCGGGCTCAGACAGAAAAGTTGGAAGCGGCTTTGGCAGAACCCAACATGCCTGCTCTGTATTGAGCAGGTGATTGAGAGCTGCCTAGGCCGGGAAACCTCTCACCAGAGTCTTGAAGATTGGCGGCTGCACTAATTGGATTTAAGTAGCCGTCGGGTGCCCACCTCACCCTCCAGAAAGAGAGAGAGAGAGATGCACCTCAAACAGACATGGGGTGCGTGGAAAGGGCTTACCTTGGTGTAGGTGTAGAATCTCAGTCTGGGACCTCCAATATGTTACCGCTGTTGGCCGGTGACGGGTCCTTGCTTCCCCAATGTTGAAGAATAACATCAGAGAGCACCCCGAGGCAAGGTCAGAGTAGAAATTAGAAGTTTATTAAGGGACAGCAGAAAAGACTTCTCCCGGAGGAAGAAGGGGACCCAAGAGGTGGAATCCGTGGAAGTGCGGTTGTCTCACCTTTTTATAGGTTTGGTGATGGAATGCAAGGGGGAAGGGTTAGGACACAGGTGGGGCAAACGGGCAGGAAGGACTTAATTATCACTTTTTGGGATGGGCTTATCACTTCTCTGGGATGGGCTATCTCCAAATCTGTTGGGGGCTGTTCCTGGGATCCATTAACATTTCTTTGGGGGTGGACTTTGGCCTAGGGCCTTTCTGGGACTTCATTAACATTCCATGAGTGGTCCTGCGGTTCCTGGAATCATTGTCAGCATGGCCTCCATTTTAGATTTCACTCGATATCAGACCCGATTTACCTAACTACACTGACGACCTAATTTTAAGTCTGGCTTCAGTGCTATGGTCTGGTCATCAGTGTTCAACCCATCACCTCAGCCTAGCAACGTCGGGAAATTCACTCATACACTCCCACCTACATAGACAGTTTATGCTTAGGTTGACTAAATTAAAAAAAAAATTGTTTTCACAAGAGAATTAACATTTGATTGAATTCTCAAGTGCACTTTTTAGTTTTCAGTATTCCACCTCAGTTGAAGGGAGTGCTGTGTGCGTGTGTTTAAAAGGGCGGAGAGAGCATGTGTGTTTCTGGAAAAATAAAGGGACTTTAACTGTGGACTGGAAGGTGTTTGAGCCAGAGTCTTGTTGGAAGGTAGAATTTCTTTTACATGTTAAAACAAATAGCTTTCAAAACATGACACACAGATACAGAAGATGAAGTTTGTTATTTCTATGAATTCATTGACAGTCGTCAGCTGGACTGAGGTGGCCGCCATCTGCTGTGACGCCATCCAGGTGTGTGGTGATCACTTTCTTTCCTGGGGGGTTGCACCTGCCTTTTTTCTCATCCCACCTCTTAGGGCTTCTCACCTTTTTGTCTTCATGGAGTTGACCGACTTCGCGTCTTGTATCTTTGTTTCTGAAGACTGGGGGTTGGGTGTAGGGGCACTTGCTCACTAAGCCACGTCCCAGTCCGTTTTTTTAGTATTATTTAAATTTTGAGACCATGTCTTGCCATGTGGCTGAGGCTGGCCTCCAACTTGAAATCGTGCTGCCTGAGCCCCCAGGTTATGGGGACAACAGGCGTGGCCACCGTGCCCAGCTCATTTTTAATGTCACTGGGGAGCCCTCTGTCCTGATGTTCCTTTGTTCTTTGTTCTATGATCTGCTCCTGGAACTTCAAGCTCCTGCCGCAGGCCGCTGTGGCTTCCTGACCTGGCTCAGGCTGTTCCGTGGATGCATGAGAGTAAAGGTCACTTCAGTTCAGGACTGTGTACCCCATTTTCTTTGGCCACACCCTTAGAGCATAGTCCTTGCCTCTGGCACTGTAAAGTTCTGGCGATACGTCGGAGAGGGAGACCACCCAAGAGACTGACTCCACGCAATTGGCAAAAGGGGATATTTATTGGGGATCCATTCCAGCGCGCTGGGGCTCCGTGCTCACTCAAGAAGGGAGAGCAGCCCAGAGCCCAGAGCAGAGTTCAAGCGGAGCTTAAGTACACATTTCGGAGAGGGCGGGGGGGGGGGGGGGGGGGTGGTGGTTTGCATACATCAGAACAAATCATCATGAGGCGCGGGAAAATTGAACAACAACCCTGAGTCAGGATTAGTACATACATTGGCGGGAACAATCAGGGCAGGAGTGATTGGTGCTCCTAGGTGGGGTACACATTCAAACTGATTGGTTTGGACCCTGAATATCTACGTGACAAACTGCACAGGGTCTTGAATGCTTACGTGAGGAGTTGCACAGGACCCCAGTCCATAAACCACTAAATGGCCAGTGGGGCCTTGTCCTAACTGCCTCAGGAATTTAACCCATGCTTTGCAGTTTTAGAAGCAGGTTTACAAGCCTGGTCCTTTACACTTTAACTCAGGCTCTGCGGCTTAGAATCAGCTTGGAAATTTTACCTTTACAGCACCTTCTCCTCATTCCACAGTTGACTCCAGACGTGAATTAGCCACAGCATCCTTGTGGCCAGGTGTTGAAACCTGCTCCTGGGGTCAGTTCAGGGCGGATGGACGAGCCCTCTGTCTTGATGTGTTCTGCAGCTGCTCAAGCAGCGGTGCCCAGAGGAAGGTCTGCCGTGTCTGCAGGCTCCCCGTTTCCTTTGTGAGGCTGGTTCCTGGTGCAGTCCATGAAGTGACCTGGGATACCTGTGCACCTCCTAGGCCTCCCGCCAGCCCTGAGAGCAGGCGTGCCTGGGCCACGTGACTGTCCTCAGGAAAGGCACGGTTTCCCTCCTGTGCCCCGGGGGTCTCCTGGCCTCTGCATCCATGCTGGTGTTCATGGGGGGCTCCTGGTCTGGAGCTCGGAGGGTGAGGGGTGGCTCAGGGCAGAATCTCCATGCTTCCTCTTCATCTCTGGGGTGTCGCTGTCTGATGCCTCCTGAAGCAAGTGTGTTTCTGTCTGCTCAGAGCTCGGTCTCCCTGGACCAAGGAGACCATTGTTTTGTGCATTGAGCACTAAGAGATTCCACCTGCCATTTTTTGGTTTCCTATTTATTCCATCTGTTCCATGTCCCTGTTTCCATCCTCGATGGCTGTTTTCTGGATTTTAGTTTTTCCTTCTATTTGCTTTGGCAGATAAGCCCTCTCTGGTTATATCTGAATTCTAGCATCTGTTTTGGGTTTACTGGAAATTCCTGTCAGATGTTTACTTTGATCATCTTCCCAGACAGGAATGCTGGGCCCTTGATATTCTGGTATTCCTCTTCAGGTTTTTCTGTCTTCTTTCTCTTCCTTCCTTCCTTCCTTCCTTCCTTCCTTCCTTCTAATTAGGCATATATGACAGCAGAATGCATTTTAATTCATTGTACACAATTGCAGCAGGACTTTTCATTTCTCTGGTTGTACACAACGTAGCGTCCCACCACATGTGCAGTCCTACATGTACCTGAGTGATGATGTCCATCTCATTCCACCACCTTTCCTGCCCCATGTCCCCTCCCTTCCCTCCCTTTTCCCAATCACAGTTCCTCCGTTCTCCCCGTGTCCCACCCCCATCAATGATCAGCATCCACTTATCAGAGAAAACATTTGGCTTTCATTTTTTGGGGATTGACTTACTAAGCTTAGCATATACTCTCCAACTCCATCCACTTAACTGCAAATGTCATCGTGTTATTCTTTTTAATGCTGAGTAATATTCTACTGTGTCTATATACCACAGTTTCTTTATTCATTCATCTACTGAAGGGCATCTAGGTGGGTTCCATAGTTTAGCTATTGTGAACTGTGGTACTATGAGCATTGTGGGTGTGTTACTATTCTATGCTGATTTTAAGTCCTTTGGGGGGGGTATAGACAGAGGAGTGGGATAGCTGGGTCAAATGATGGTTCCATTCCAAGTTTTCTAAGGAGTCTCCATACCGCTTTCCAGATTGGCTGCACCAATTTGCAGTCCCATCAGCAATGTATGAGTGTACCTCTTCCCCCACATCACCACCAACACTTATTGATTTATTGTTGTTTGTATTCTTTTTTTTTTTTTTTAAAGAGAGAGTGAGAGAGGAGAGAGAATTTTTTTTTTTAATATTTATTTTTTAGTTCTCGGCAGACACAACATCTTTGTTGGTATGTGGTGCTGAGGATGGAACCCGGGCCGCACTCATGCCAGGCGAGCGCGCTACCACCTGAGCCACATCCCCAGCCCGTTGTTTGTATTCTTGATAGCTGCCATTCTGACTGGAGTGAGATGAAATCTTAGAGTAGTTTTGATTTGCATTTCTCTAATTACTAGAGATGAATATTTTTTCATGTATTTGTTGATCAAATGTATACTTCTTCTCAGGAGCATCTGTTCAGCTCCTTAGCCCATTCATTGATTGGGTTTGGGGTATTGAGATTTCTGAGTTCTTTATGTATCCTGGAGATTAGTGCTCTATCTGTTGTGCATGTGGCAAAAATTTGCTCCCAAATGTAGGCTTTCTCTCACCTCATTCTTTCACTGAGAAGAAGCTTTATAGTTTAAATCCACCCCATTGATGGATTTTGATTTCATTTCTCCTCTTCAGGTTTTCACACTGGCACGGTGATGAATTTCAATTCCGTTCCATACCTCACCACACTCCAAAAGGAATTTTGCTCATTCCCTCAGGCCTCTGGGTTTTCCTAAAGGGCCATCTTCTCTCTCTCTGACAGCGTCTAGAATTCATGAGGGTGTGAATCTGCTGTTGAAAAGATCCTCATGTATGTGCAGGTTTCTGATTGTCATCCTCACACTTGTCTCCACTGACACCTTCACCTTCTTGGGCTTCTAATGGCATCCTCGCTGTGTCTTTGCATCACCTTCTGTGTCTGAATGTGCACCTTGTAGTAAAGACGCCAACCTGTGTGGCTTAGGGGCCCACCACACTGCAGAATGACCTCACCTTAAGTTGGTACATCTACCATGGCCCTGTTTCCAAACCAGTTCACCCTCTGTGGTTCTGAGGGTGACAAGCCCACCTCTGACTTCTGCAGGGGGTCACAGCCAGGCCTGAGGACACACCTGCTGTAGTCTATATGCTATTGCATGGGATCAGGGGAAGACTCTGGAGACTCGGGGGGGGGGGCTAGAAGCCTGTATGTGTCTGTGTAACATGCCACCGCCTAGCTTCTCCCCAGCGTCTGTTCTGGTCTCGTGCCCCTTCTCACAGACTTGCTGGTTTCTGGGTGAGGTCCGGGGTCCCTCCAGGCTTATCTCTGACCCGGGGCCTCCAGCTGTACAGCATCCTCTGCGGAGCACTGCTCTTCTCCATGGAGCTCTTGACAAAAGCCAGCGGTGGGTGTTTGAGGGCAGGGCTCCTCCATTTGTCACTGAGGAGACCATTACCGTCCTCTGTGGGCGTCTGTGCCGGCTTCTGTGTTGAAGGTGCAGGTGAAAGGGGTTGCTGCGCTTGCGTCTCCGGACTATTCCATGCATCCTCCCCCATGGAGATCCTCCGGTCATCCCCCACAGCCTGGAAGGGCAGGCCCATGCCTTCTGCGACCGCCACCGTCTTTGTGGCAGCTGGTTGTACCAGAAGGCTGTCTGTCGGCCCCGGGGAAGCTTCCCTAATGCTAATCCTGGGGGCTCTGTAGGGCTCCCTCCGGGCACTGCCGGAGCTGGGTTGCAGGCAATGCATGTGGACACGGAGGCCAGTGCAGGTTGGTGTCCGGGTCACCACTGCTTTCAGGCCCACATCAGTGAGGAGAGGACAGGATGCCGGTTGGAGGAATCCCCAGCCCTCACCCAGGACCAGCACGAGCTGTGCAAGGCCCTTTCCTTGTGAGTAACTCGGGGCCACCCTGACGTTTCCCTCAGGTTGTCTGATTGTCCTTCCTGGTCCCTGTCTCTGAGCATCTTCCTCTCCGGCCTGGACGAGATGGCAGCGTCTTTCTTTTCTGACTTCCGCCTCATGTGGTACTTGGATGAACTCGAGAAGAAGGAGTTCATGAAGTTTAAGGATCTGCTCCAGCAGGAGACTGTGCAACGCGGCCTCCAGCCCACTCCCTGGGTGCAGGTGTGGAAGGCCATTCCCCATGAACTGGCGAGCTTGATGACCAAGCACTATGGGGAAGTGCTAGCGTGGGACTTGGCCCTCTGTATCTTCCCCAAGATCCACAGGAAGGACCTCTATGATAAGGCCACGAGAGAGAGCGCAGGTGAGTGGTGGGCTCCTTGGGAGAGCGCAGGGGGCTGGGGCACAGGGGCTCCAGGGGGAGTCGCCGTGGGGAGAGCTGCCCAGGCTGGGGGAGTGACCTCATCCCCAGCTTGGCCCTCACGGGCAGTGAGGGCAGGTGGGCATTGTCACCAGAACCCCACCCACGGCTGAAGGACCAAGGGCCCGAGCTCCCCGGGGCCCATGGAGAGGGCTGTGACTGGGCGCAGACTGTAGCAGTTGACAGCCGCTGCCTCTGGCACCTGGAGCCGAGGTTACCTCCATCGTCCTCCTTGGAATACCAAGAATGGGGAAAACGAGGCTCCTGATGAAGTGGACGCTGGCCTGGTCAGATGGTACCCTCGGGCGCTTTGGAAGGGCCCTGAGATGCGGGTGCCCAGCGGACTTCAGTGGATGCCCTGGGGGTGCATCATTTCAGCAGGCAGGGCAGCTGTGACCTCTGGGCTGCGCAGCCCCGGAGACTCACGGTGGTGCTGCGCCTGGTCCTGCGCCTGGTCGGTCTGGAGTCTCTGCCGGGTGTCCCAGGCAGGAGGTGCTGCTAGGGCGGGTGGGGTCTTTCTAGAGTTGCTGCGAGGTGCCCAATGGTGCTCTTCACGCTGGTCCTGCGTGGGCGTCCCCGCGGTCCTGGCCTCTCTGGCCAGCCGCCTTCCTCAGCTCCAGCTTTCCGGCTCTGCCTGTTTAATAGTGGTTTCCGCCCCGGGTGGTCTCCCCACCTCCCCCAGGACCCCCACTGTGCCCTCAGGATAGGGCTCTCTCCTTCTGTGACCTTGGTCCTTCAGCGAGGACCTTGGTCCTTCCACAAGTGACCTTGGTCCTTCCCAGAATTTGGTCCTTCCCCGACCTTGGTCCTTCAGGGAGCAACCTTGCTCCTTCCCAGGCCTTGGTCCCTCTGCGCCCTTGGGCCTTGGCTGCTTTCCTCTGCGGAGTTGTTTGGATTTCCCACTTCCTAACCTGAGAGCTGGCCCAGCCATCCCTGCTAAATTCCTTGGCATTCATTCGTGCACTTCCCGCATTCCTGAGGGCCCTCTGTGCCCTTTCAACCTCACCTGTCTACCACCTGAGTGACAGGGTCCCCTCTGATGTCACTCGGCACCCCGACCTTCCCATGTCACCAGAGCCTGTGGCAACTGCAGAGCAGGACCCAGCCTCAGCTCAGCCTGAAGGGATTCTAGAAGGCTGAGCCCTTTTGTTGTTTGGCTTTTGATTGGATACTTCTAGTCTTCTGCCCTCCAAAGGACAAGAAGGCTCACCAGGATGGAGTTGGGGTGAATCCTAGGGGCCTTGTCACATCTAGTGCACCGGGCTCCCTCCAGGGAGACGAAGGCTGTGCCAGTCTCTTAGACACAGCGGGCAGGCCAAGCCTTCCTCCCGTGCTAACCCTTGTTGGGCAGCACCACAGCCCCCAGGCAGGGTCCTGTCCCCACACAGAGCTCCTGCTTCCGCATGGGGAGGCCCCTCCCTGGTTTGACGTGCATGCCACTCTCTTCACTTGGAAGCCAGCAGGGCTTTGCAGTTCCTTGCTCTCCTGGCAGAGATGAACAGGTGTGTGTGTGTGTGTGTGTGTGTGTGTGTGTGTGTGTGTAGCTGGCCTGGCAGGCCTTTGACCCAGGGGGCTGTCTGGTTGGTGGTTTAGGCTGTGGCCACAGCCTGCAGGCCCTGAGGCCATTGCTTCCCATATGGGAGATTCGGGTTCAAGCCTTCAGGTTGTGTGCGGGTTAAACTCTGATGTGCTGTGTTTTTTCTCTTGCCCTCTCTGACCAGAAAGTGGCTATCGAGCTCACATACAGAAGAAGTTCGTCAGCATGTGGTCCAGGGACTCCTTCTCTGAGATCCCTGGCTGCTTTGACCAGACATTGACCCATGAAGACCATGAAAGTCTGGAAGAGTATTTCACTCCAAGGGTACCCAGGAGGCGTCACACGGTCGTCCTCCTTGGAATACCAAGAATAGGGAAAACGAGGTTCCTGATGAAGCTGATGCTGGCCTGGTCAGATGGTACCCTCTATCGGGACAAATTCTCTTTCATTTTCTACTTATGCTGCCGAGAACTGAAGCAGCTGACGGCGACCAGCCTGGCCGGGCTCATCTCCAGAGAAAGGCCCGATGACTCTGTCCCCTTGGCGGACATCGTGGCCCAACCGGAGAGGATCCTGTTCATCATCGACAGCTTAGAGGAGCTGCAGTGCACCCTGACAGAGCCCGAGTCGGAGCTGGGCCGTGACTGGAGGGAGGAGCGTTCAGTGAAGACGGTGCTGAGCAGCCTGCGGAGGAGGAAGATTCTCCCAGAGTCGGCCCTGCTCCTGGCTGCCATACCCGGGCGCCCAGAAGGTCTGGAGAACAAACTGGACCACCCAAACATGCAAGAGCTCAAATGCTGCCAGGACAGCCATGTGAAGCAGTTTTTCTGCTGCTCCTTTGGAGACGGGGGCCGAGCCATGGCAGCCTTGAGCTTGGTGCAAAACAATGAGCATCTCTTCACCATGTGCCACGTCCCCCTCCTCTGCTGGTTGGTGTGCACATCTATGAAGCAGGAGATGCAGTGCCGGAGGGACCTGGCAGCCACCTGCTGCAGGTCCACCTCTGTGTTCCTCTCTTTCATGTTTCAAGCGTTCACACCCAGGGGCGCTACTCGTCCCAGCCAGCAGGGCCAAGGCCTGCTGAAGGCGCTGTGTTCCCTGGCCGCGGAGGGCATGTGAGCCGACACGTGGGTGTTTGGCGAAGAGGAGCTCAGGAGGAACGGGATAGCAGACACTGACACCCCCACCTTGGTGGACCTCAGGCTCTTCCGGAAGTACAGCGAGTCGGGGCTCCTACTGCTTCATCCACGCGTGCATGCAGGAGTTCTGTGCGGCCATGTTCTACCTGCTGGACAGCCCCCGCGACCACCCCAGCCGGGCCGTGAGGCCCATAGAGGCACTGCTGCTCACGTACTTCAGGAAAGACGGAGCCAGCCGGGTGTTCGTGGGCTGCTTCCTGTTTGGCCTCGTACATGAAAGTGAGCAGCAGAGGCTGGACGCCCTTCTTGGGATGCAGAGGTCGCGGGAGTTGGCGCCCCAGCTCCTGGGATGTCTGAAGAACTTGGTGGAGTGCAAAGATCCTAAGAACAAGGTGGAGTTCCTGCTGCTCTTCTATGCCCTGTTCGAGATGCAGAGTGACCTCTTTGCCAGCCACGTGATGGACAGCCTCCGCGAGGCCCACTTCCCCCTTCGGGAGGGGCCAGACTTGGCGGTTGCTGCCTACTGCCTAAAATACGGCTCCTGGTTGAGAGAGGTGACTCTGTCAGTCCCAGATACCTTTCTGGAAGAGAGGGGACCAGACCCCATGTGAGTCCCTGCAGACACTTTCTTTCCATCCTTTTTCAGAATCTGTCCGTGTGCACACAGGGTGTTGGTGACGGGGCATTTCACGTGGATTGGGTTCACTGCCTGCCTTTCCTGTCCAGTAGTCTTGACTCGTCTTATATTTTACTGTTTGTTTTTAATTAAAAACATTTTTACTTGGGGCTGGCGTTGTGGTTCAGCGGTAGAGTGCTCACCTAGCACCTCATAGATACATAAATTAAAAGATTTATTTTTGTGTCCAAGTACAATTGAAAGTATTTAGAAAATGTTTTTACTTGTAGATGTTCACAGTAGCTTTCCTAATCTCATTTTGACTTGGTGCTGAGCATCGAGCCCTGAGCCTCCCAGGTGCAGGGCAGTGCTCCACTGCTGAGCCCCAGCCCCTGGGTCCCTTCTCCCTAGTCTTCCATGGTGCTCATGGGTGAGGTGCGTGTGCTCATTCAGTGCAGTGCAGCTCTCGTAGGGAGCCCGTGGCCTCGTCCCTGAGCCTGGCCTTTCCTAGCTGCATGGATCTCCTCACCAAAGCAGCAATAATGACTGTACTGAGGGAGGAAGGTGACGGTCCCTGCGACGCGTTCCCTTCCCTTCCCTTCCAGGCCCTCGGCGGGGTTCACCCTTGGGTCACTCCCCTGGGACAACTCTCCAGATCCATTTCCTCCCAGCTGCAGGCTAGTGCTGTTGTATTCTGAAACTCTTGGTTGACTCGGACAGCCCACCAGGTGGATCCTCCTACTGTGGTGCTGCAGGGAGGAAACGGGACACACAGGTCAAGTCAGCCCACCGAGCTGGTGTGGTCAGGATGGGGCAAGGGCCAAGTTGGAGGCCAGGAGATCTGGCTGGAGGCTGGCTCTGGCCTCCTGCCTCATCTTTCCTCTAGACTGCCTCCACTGGTAACAAGGGAGGGTCTCCAACCCCAGGACCTAGGTGGCCTGGGTGGGCTATGGCCTTGCTGTGGGGCTGTCCTGAGCTGGAGGATGCTCAGAGGCATCCCTGGCCCTGCCCACTGGTGTCAGAAGCACGTCCCTTGGGCAGTACAGGCCCGAAAGGCTGCAGCGTGGCCAAGGGTCCTGGCCGAGAAGTGACCACAGGGGGAGAACGAGGTCAGCTCTCCTCTTCTTGGGAGTCCAAGCAGGTGACACTGTGCTCAGAGGCTGTGACTGCCTTGAGGTGACCTCTTTGGAGAACCTTTCGTCTCTCCTGTTGCAGGTCGAGTCGTACTCTCCTCCGGTGGCAGCAGTTCTGCTGTGTGCTCACTGCCAATGTGCACCTCCAGAAACTCCGGGTGGAAGACAGCATCCTCGGCAAGTGGGCGCTGGTATCCCTGTGTTGTCAGCTGAGCCAGCCCACATGCCGCGTGCAGAGCCTCGAGTGAGTTGAAGATGGGCCTGGGGCATGGAGACTGCTGACCTCCCTGCCAGCCTGAGGTAGAGGCTGGACCCCAGGGAGGTGTCTCAGCCCAGCGCCCTGCTGCCCGGGAAGCTCTCCCTTGGTGGTCGGCCTGTGCGTGCATTGTGGGTCCCAGAGGCCCCCTGGGCTCTGCTTCCTCTAGAAGAAACGAAGACCCCATGGCTTCCTCTAGTTCTGCCAACCACACCATCTCCAAACGTGGCCTTTGGGGGTAAACCCACCCAGGCCATTGGGTCGTGGAAGTGGCCAGTGGGTCATTTATGGCGCAGGAGTGACCACAGGCAGGCGTTCACGCTGTGCTGCCCGAGATGGGTGGATCAGAATCGTCCAGAGTCACCTTTGCTTTTGCAGGACAAGTAACTTTTCCCTTTGCTGTGAGACTGGGATTTTCTTTGAGGTGTTCACCAGTAACCCAAACCTGCAACACCTGAGCATGACCTGCATCCAGCTCTCCCAAGATGACGTCTCGCTCCTCTGCAGTGCCTTGAGCAACCCGCTGTGCAACCTTCAGGAGCTGCTGTGAGTGCTGCCCGCTAGCCTCAGGGGTGGATTCCAGAGAGGACTGGGCTGCTTTAACATGGGCATCTCTGTCCTTTCCTGTCCCTCGGGTACAAAGGTCTGGTCTCCAGAAATCGAGACCAGGATAGGGAAGTTTCTAAATATATACAGGCACTTTGCAAAACCTCGGTTCAGCTTTGGCAGAGTCTGGTGCACAATGTAACCCAGGAGAAATGCTTCCGGTGTTGGTGGCTCAGTTTGGGGAGAGAGGGACACTGGAACATTTAGGGCAGGACCCCCTAAGGCCTGAAAAGTGGAAATTTCCCTCAATGGACAAGAAACCTTTGGTTGCATTCTCCTATCCCATGCGATTGGTCTACAACCCCAGGTAACATTTTGGACTAATCTCCAATATTATTGGTGGAAAGAGTCTAACCAGGAGTGGACCACATGATTTCATTCTGAGGTTAAAGATGGGAAGACTGTGGTGTTAGAGGCCTGGTAGTGCTCACCTCTGGTGATGGGCGGAGGCAGGAGGAGCTGGATAGTGACCAGGCGGGCCTGGAGGCCGGTCATGTCACCTGGACTTCCCGGGGAGGGTTTCTTGGCCAGCACCTGGCCTCTCTCCTGGAAACTGTGTGCTCTCTGTTCTGCTTCAAGCCTTGTTAATCAAATAAGGACTCATGTTCTTTGCTCTCTGGTGCCCACAACTTCAGATCCTTTTTTTTTTTTTTTTGGTGTGGGGAATGAGCCCAGGGGCACTTAACCTCAAGAGCCATGCCCCCAGATGTTAGGGTCTCAAGAAGCTGCTGAGGCTGGCTTTGAATTCGAGGTCCTCCTGCCTCAGCCTCCCTAGTCGCTGGGATTCTGGGGCGGGGGAGTGGGCATCACCGTGCCCAGTGATGTTCACATACTTCTGACAGCTCTTTCTCTGCTGTTTCCCTGGGCACTCCTCTTTTGAGCATGAAGACCCAGATCTGTTACCAGATAACAGCTTGGTCAAAGTATAATATGTACCCCCAAACCCCATGCTTTGAAGAGTGAATCTAGTGGTCTTAGCAGAGGCTCAGGGGTGGGCAGCCGTGACAACCTTCTGATTCTGGAAGGTTTGCGGTACCTAGGAGGAGACCCTACCCACGAGTCCATGCCCCGGGACCCACTGACGTGCTTCAGGGTTGATGGATCTTCATGTTCTGCACGTCTTGTTTCCGTCGACTCACGGCCTGGGATCCTTCAGGAACAGCTTGAGTCCCTGAGCGCAAGGTTGCCACGCTGCCCTCCAGTGTTGCCCCGTCAGTGCCTTAGTCCTTTCCTGGCTGAGTTCGAGTCCCCTGCCGGGACCTGCTGCCTAGTTTCTGGTCTCCCTTGGCCAGTGGCGAGGTTGCTCTCGTCTTTGGCTGTCCTGCTGTTGCCATGGCCTGCCCTGGGGGCGTGAAGACCTCCCTTGCTGTCCTGCTTTGTCCTGGCCATCTGTGTGTCTCCTTGGAGAGACGTCCACCCTCACCTGAGCTTATGCTTTTGGAGCGAGTGGTCTCTGTTGCGCAGTCCAGAGGGTTCCTCTGCGTTGTGGGTGCAGGCTTCGCGATGTGCGAGTCGTCTGGTTGGCACACAGCCCCGCTCTGTACGGTCTCGGGGACCATCTCTTGTTTCTGTGCTCTCCTGTGTGTTTTGTGTAGCCTGCGAGAGACCATCGCCTAAGCCAAGGTCTAAGATCATTTTCTGAACTTTTTCATTGTCAGGAAGTTTGGTCTAATATGTTCTCGTTGTTGAAGGGCTTTTACTTTTAGGTGGCGCGGAGATTCAAACCCAGAACCCCACACATGATAGGCAAAGGCTCTACCCCTGAGCTGCAACCCCAGCCCTATGATTTAGACTCTGAGGTTTCAATCTGTGATCCATTTTGAATTAATTTGGAGGTAGGGTATGACGTGGGCCAAATCCTATTGTTTTCACTTCTTGAAAATATCTTCAAGCCACAGGCATCTTTAGACCCAGGAGCTGCTGCAGAATCACCCTGGAGAAATGTCAGGGCTGTGGTCGGGAGGCTTGGCAGTCATACCTGCATTGACGTGCACCTGTGTAGGCTGTGAATGTGTCCATTCTGTCATCCAGGGGCTTAGCACACGTGTGTGCCCACGCGCTGGTACAGCCACTGAGATGGGAGTCACAAATACAGGCAGAGACCCCACCTCAGGCTCAACTCTTCCGTGGGAATGCTGTCTGAGGAGGCCTCACGCATGCCATGCTGGGGAGGAGGGTCGCACTCTCCCTGAGCAACGCCATCCCCACCCTGGTGGGGCAGTAGTTGGAAAGGGGACGTGCTGGGGACAGCATCCTGAGTCCTCTAGGAAGACTGCCTGGTGTGGTGGGAGGCACAGGCTGGGGAGCAGGAAGGGCCTCGCAGGACACGGATCATGTGTGGGGCTGCCCTGGGGTCGGGGAAGTGACTTGGGGTGGGTAAGCACAGAGTGACTGGGTCTGGGCCGAGCTGTGCAGACGGGGCCTGGGGGTGATGACAGGATTCCCCAGGAGGCTCCGTGCAGGACAGGCCCTCACAGGACTAGCACCAGGGGCCAGTCCAGGCAGGGAAGCCCAGAGTACGTAATGTCCCCCTCCCTGCAGGCTGAAGGACTCGGGCATCTCCGCTAAGGATTGTGAGGCCTTAGCCTCGATGCTGGTGACAAACAGGAAGCTGAAGCTCCTGGACCTGAGCAATAATGCACTGGCTGATGGTGTGCCCACACTGTGCGCAGCCTTGCGCCACCCAGACTGCACCCTGCAGACGCTGGTGTAAGTGGACTGGGGTGGGCAAGGGGCACGCAGCATCCCGGGTCACTGCACTGTGTCCACCAGCTGAGACCGCAGCAGGGCTTCAGGGCACCAGCTGAGGATCCACGGCTCGAGGTCCAGCCCCGGGTCTGCTGCTCTCCTGCAGTCACTGGGCCTCCCAGCTGCGGGCTGCCCCTCTGTGAACGGGAGCAGAAGCAGCCCCTGTGGGGACCCCGCTGCACCTCTGCTCTGTTCTTTCCTGTACCCCGTGGCTCTCCCAACGTGGCAGAGCGTTCCTTGTAAGAAGCCATTAGAACCTGTTAGGATTCTCCAGAACCCGACAAGCTGAGGACCTGGTACCTGAGATGACCCATGCACGTCACCCTGCTCGTCACCCGTGCTCTGGGCAACAGCCTCAGGGGGCAGAAGGCTTGTCCCAGGACGGGGTGAGATGCAGAGTCAGAACCAGAACTGACAGATTCTGGCATCTGAGCTGTGCCTCTCACCCCTGGTTTTCTCATGAGGCTCTGTGTCGGTTCGGTTCCTCCTGCCTGTCTCATGTGGGTAGGGAGCAGTCAAAGGGGAGATTGGGTCCCATGAGTTCGTACACAGGACCACAGAAAGACCACCTTGAGCGTGTAGTTGAGCCGTCCTTGGGACCTCGGCCCTCACGTGACCTGCTGTCCCCTGCTTCCCCTCCAGGATGGCCGGCTGCCAGATCTGTGAGCACTTCTGCCCACACCTCTCTGAGGTTCTCCTGAGAAACGCAAACCTGAGCCATCTGGACCTCAGCAGAAACCCCCTGATGGACGAGGGAGTGGCACAGCTGTGTGAGGCCCTGCGACAGCCCTCCTGCAGCCTGCAGACACTGTGGTAGGCCGTGGAGGGTGGCCTGGTGGCCAGGCCCTGCCCCTGGCTGGGGAGGCACCTGCTCAGAAAGGACAGTGGCTGTGCCTTTCCCAGGGAGGCTGAAGGCTGTCAGGCTGAGGTTCGGGTAGAGATGCTCCTGTGAACCACAGATGCATATGTTGGGGCAGGTCCTTCAGGGGCCTAGGGATGGTGACCCAGGGAAGGGCCCTGTGGTGGGCAGAGCGTGGGCCTAGATGCCTGGCCTGTGTGCCCAAGGTGAACCTGTGTCATCAGGAGGGAAAACAGAGCCCGCCCTCCAGGGGAAAGGTGGCGAGGGGGACCCACCATCCTGTGGGCATTCAGGCTGATAAAGCCAGGGAGCTTCCTGACAGAATCCCGGGAAGCGGAAGGTCAGTGCGTCCTGATCAGGTGCCTCCCTGAGAATTCCAGGCTCCAGGGAGGTAGAGGGGAGGTTTCACCTGATCCCTTAGGAAATCTGAGCGTGCACCTCGTGGTCCAGGCTGCAGGGACGTTAGATGCCATCGTGGAAGAGCAGGAGAAGCGATCTCCTTCCTGCAGTGGTGGGTTAAGCTGCCGGTCAGTCTCTGAGAGAAGCCCACTAAAATGTCAGTACAATATTTAAAAATGGAAGCATCTTGAAGTGGAACAGGAATAAACCTAAGCAGTAGGCTAAGTGTAGGTCATGAGAGGTTCTCCCCAAATCCTTCAGACTGGATTAAAAAACAAGAATCCCAAACTAGTGCCAGCCAGACCCCCGTAAAAAGCCAGGGAACTATCCTCTGTTGGGGCAGGTGATGGAGGACATGAGCCGTGACCTTGACATACTCCAAATGGATCTTCCAAGGTCAATAAGTTCAACCCACTGAAAAGAACCTAAGCTCCAAGGAGATCAGGAACAGTGGCAAGAAGACAAGAGAGAGGTCCCCCAACCTGACTCATGGGTCAAACCGTTGCGTGTTCTGCCTCAACAAAAGAACACCTTTCAACTCTAGGAACAGGGACCCCATGGAAGCAGCAGATACTGGAACACCTAGAGATGAGGGTCATGTTCACCTCATAGGTGCTTTGCACGGTGGGTTAGAACTAATGGAAGAAAACGAGTGGCCAAAGATGGGGCACACTTGTCCAAGAGGTAGCGGGGACTGAACCCAGGGGCGCTCAACCACAGAAATACACCCCTAGTCCTTTTCTAAAACTTGTTCTTGACTTATGAACAGGACTTTCTAAATTGACGAGGGTCTTGCCAAATTGCCGAGGCTGGCCTCAAACTTGGAATCTTCCTGCCTTGGTCTCCCAAACCACTAGGATTACCAGCGTGAGCCAGTGTGGCCAGCTCAACATTGTCTCAATTGCCAAACCACCAGAGATGCAGGGCACAAGGAGAGAAGTAAAGAAGCAGATGGCACCGACAGCCGAAAGGGCCAGAAGAGTGCAAGTTCTTTGCTGCTCTCTGCAGAGGGCCACTTGTATCCACCTTCTCCCGTAGAGTGTGGTGCCGGCCTTACAAGCTGTGTGAAATGTTGTAATTGCAGTACACAAAGGTGAAATTGAGCAGGGAAGTTGAATCAGTTTACTAGCTGGATTACGTGGTGACACACTCTCGTCATCCAAGCGGCTCAGGAGGCTGAGGCACGAGGATCACGAGTTGAAAGCCAGCCTCAGCAACTGAGCGAGGCCTTAAGCAACTGGGTGAGATCCCATCTCGGAATAAGAAGGGCTGCGGAAGTGGCTGAGTGCTTAACTGCTTGAGGGTTCAGTGTCAGGTCCCAAACCAATTACTAATGCAGCTTACTTAACCATGCATCAAGTGTTATGGCTCCAGTATGTAATCCACACAAGAACTAGTGAGGCTCTGTACATTTCTGTCCTGAGACTCATTACCTGGCTTACACTCTGGCGCATCTCAGGACAGACGAGCCGCCGTCCAGTGCTCAGGGATTCCTGCGGCTGCAGGGAGCACTGCATTTCTCCACCAAGGGGAAGAGATCCTACACCTGCCGGGGGTGGGGGCGGTGACCTGTCGGGGTGTTGTGGGCACCTTAGCACCAGGAACCCGACAGATTGTTCCCAGACTCGGTCAGCTTCTAGAAGAGCATGACTTGAAGAAAACTCAAAGAGAAAACCATGAACGCGTCCAGACCATGCACACAATGAGATCAGCCGCCCAGTGTGGCTTAGAAAGAAACCTGCACCAGCGAGTCTCACTAAACCCTCATGGAAGAGCAGTCTTCTCAGAGTCTTTGCAGACAGCAAAGAGAAGAGAGCCCCACACAGACACTGGAGGACGGTAGTCTTGATAGCAGCGACAGCAGGACAGTGGGAAAGGACAAGTGCTGTGTCGTGTCCTCCGTGAAATGCAGAGGCACTAAGGAGCCCTGCAGCAAGCCAATTCCAAAAGTGTGTTGAGGGAATTCACCCGATTTGTCCCAGCATCAGAAAGGTCAGGGGGAGGGCGGGGCTGGCAGACAGAGCTTAGGCTGGGCAGCTGCAGGGCCCTGGGCCCTTCCCCGCCTCCCAAAGGAGATGCTTAGAAAAAGGTCAGTGCAGGCAACTCTCTATACGAACTGGTTAAAAGTAAAAATCTGCCTAAAAGGCAGAAAGTCGGCCTTGAGACCTATCCCTTTAGTATAACTCTTGCAAAATCATGAATATTTAGGAACTTCCTCGACCCGGTGAAGAAGAGGTTGATAATGAAATCGAACCATGGAGGACTGTCACACACTCAACTTCCGGGACATGGTTGTAACGGTTCTTAGTTCTGGTTCTTCTCTCCCTGCGCCTACTCTCTATTGAGCCATTTGGGCCTCCTCCAGGCCTCGGGAGGAGCCTGGGGATAACAGGTCTCTGCATTGTCTGTTGCCGTGCAGTTTGCAGAGGTGCCAGATCACTATGAGGATCTGTCCGGCCCTGGCTATCGTCCTCGTCAGCAACCCGAACCTGAGAAGCCTGGATGTCGGGGGCAACAGCATAGGAGATGCTGGCGTGAGGCTGCTGAAAGAGGCTCTGCTGCGTTCCCGCTGCGGCTTAAAGGAACTCGGGTGGGTGCTGGGAAGCCTCGGGTGCATCCTCAGGGTGGCAGAAGGACAGGCTGATGGGCAGGAGGAGACTGTGAGGGCAGCAGCTGGCTGCTGTGCACATCCATCCACCCCTCTGCCCAAGGCTGCCTGAGCGCTCACTGCTGGCTGCTCCTGGCTGGGAATGGCTGGTCTCACCCTGGGCTGGGGGCAGGCTGGCTGGCAGCTGTGGACTACAGTGAGACCGCCCACGTCTCATTTAATGCTTAGTCCGGCTTCTGACACAGCATCTGCATGTGCTCATCAGGCTGCCCTAGCAACATGCACAGACCAAGAGATGGAGATGCCCTGAGCGCACGTCGCTGGGTTCTGGAGGCCTCTGGAGGCCGGAAGTCCCAGCTCAAGGTGCCCAGGGCTGGTTCCTTCTCAGGGCCTGCAGGGAGGACGGCTCCAGGCCTGCTCCTAGGCTCCCAGTGCCACCTCCTCCCTGTCCCCAGTCTTCTCTCTGTGCCTGTGTGTGGCTGGACTTCCTGTTCCTGCAGGGACACCAGTTAGAGCACGTTGGGGTCCACCCTCAGTGCCTCCACAAAGACTGTCTCCAGTGCCATCACACCTGGGCTGGGGTTTCAACACGGGCCCTCTGAGGGGACACAGTGCAGCCCTGAGCAGCGCCTTGGGGGTTCCACGAGATCAGGAAGTGTACCAGGCTGGTGTGTTGGGTCCCCCCTGTCCTCCCAGTGGCTAGGGAGCCTGAGGCAGGAGGATCACAAGTTCAAGGCCAGCCTCAGCAACTCTGGAGAACTTCTCTCCAAGTAGAAAGGGCAGGGGATGTGGGGCAGTGGTAGAGAGACCTTGAGTTGGGCAACCAGTGCAAAAGCAAGAGAAACCTAGCAGGCATCTGAGGGGAGGCCCAGAACTGCAGAACCTTGCTTCCGCGGTACCAGGTTACTATTCAGAGTGAGGTTCACAGCCCTGATTCCTGTCCAAGGGCTGGGGAAAGGACTCTATCACAGAGGAAGGGGGATGCCCAGGGGTGCGGAGTGAGCCTGGGCGATCTGGCTGGAACCACCCACATCCTCTCTGTTGCAGTCTGGATTCCTGCCAATTGACCAGAGGGAGCTTTAACGACCTGGCTAGGATCATCATCTCCACTAAGAGCCTGCATACACTGGACCTCAGGAGCAACCCCCTGGACCACAAAACCGTTCGACAGTTGACCAGAGTCTTTTTGCGGACCAGGAAAGTCCTGCAGAGGCTCAGGTGAGCTGCTTGTGGTCTGTGTGGGCTCTCCTGTGCAGCTGCTGGGTACAGCCTCACTGCTGCCACATACAAGTGAAGCTCCTGCCCAGGTGTCGCAGGAACACAAGGGTGAGTTTAAAACCCGCTACACTTGACACTTGTGTAACACAATCGCACACATTACATTTGTAGATAGAACATACATTCATGCGTTTGGGGGTGACCTACCATTCTTCGGCTTTACAGTGGTGCAAAACGGCACCCGTGCAAACGGTTCTCCCTCTCAGTGCAGCGTTCAGCAGTATATGAGGTGTACTGTCCGTTATTACCCAGGAAGCTGGGTGCTGGGTGATTGCCCGGCCATAGGTGAGCTAGGTGGAGCTGTGGGGTTCAGTGGGTGAGGCTGTGAGGGGTGTGTGTGTCTGACAACGTCTTCAGCCTGCAGTATTGTCGTAGCCTTTTCGCTGCTGTGATTAGAACACCTGACAGAACAATTTGTAGAGGAGGAAAAGTCCATTTGGGGGCTCACGGTTGCAGAGGTCTCAGTCCCTAGAAGGCCTGCTCCCTTTCTTGGGGCTCGAGGTGAGGCAGGGCATCACGGTGGAGGAGAGTGGCTGAGGGAAGCCCCGCACGGCAGGGTGACCAGGAGGCAGAGACGCCCCTCTCCAGACACAAACGTCTACCCCAAAGGCAGGACCCCGAAGGCCACCTCCTCCAGCCTCGCCCTCCGGCCTCCAGGCACCACTCTGTTCATCCCATGGTAATCCCATGGGGGTGAACTCACTGAGTGGGTTGAGACTCCCACAAGCCAATCATTTCTCCTCTGATCCTTGCATTGTGTCGCACGTGAGCTTCTGGGGGACACCTCGCATCTGAACCCTAACACACTGGTTAATCGGAATGCCATCCCACCGTGACCTGAGAAGGATCTGTGTTTACAAACAGAACTTCATGTTTGGAAACAAATTGTATTTGTAAGTTATGTTAATATAGACCTAGATTATGTAAGTATGCAATTCATATTGATTTGTGACATTGACAGTTATAAATACATCATTCCCATTGCACTATATAATTTACTACTAAACACATTAGGAAACAAGTATAATGTGATACACTATTGACACATCACTCTTCTCCACCCTCGGGACCAAAGCAATCCCAGGCAGCGATCGGCCCCCGGCTTCTAGAAAGGAGCCTATTGACTTAAAACTCTGTAGCCCCCCCGCCCCAGTGCGCAGTGCTCCTCCTGCGAGGACATGGTGCGTAGTGTGCAGTGTGTCCTCGCGCTGTGGGGGGACCCTTGGGTGCTGGGCCCGTGGCTCTCCCTCCAGACGCTGGCGAGCCATTCAGAGTGTCGAGTGCGGGGGGCCGATGTCGATGGTGGACGGACTTGGCTGTGTGTCCTGAGCCTTGGGGGTCTGCGTCTCTGTTCTGGCCCATGTGTCCAGCTCGAGGCCTGGGCAAGGCTCTTGTCCTCTCCAATTACCATCTTCTCTCTGTCAAGTAGCAGTAATGGCATGAGGCGGGCTTGAGGATGTGCGTCCAGTGGCCTAGGTACGTTGGAACTGAATGGCCAGCACTGCTCTCTTCCCACTCCCTGAAGCATCTTGCCAAGATGCGCATTGAGGGGACAGTACATGGGGACGGGGTTCACGCCAGGGAGTGGCATACGGAGGCCTCTCAAACAGGAGACACATGTGTCCACAGAAGAAGCAGGACACAGGGGCCCCGAGCCTGTCATATCCGAGTCAGTGTGTCGTAGGGTGCAGGCGGGGCCCAGAGAATCACTGGGCCTCGGGTCCTGCCTGCACCGCGTCTGGTCACTGGCTCAGAGCTGACGAGGTTCAGCATCTTTCTCACTAGTCGTGGGGATGTGGTGTCTGTCAGGGTGGCTCTGAAAATGGAACGAGATGTGGTGGGACACCCAGGCCACAGAAATTATTACCGTTTTGTCTCTTTAAAGCATAACTCCAAATCCACTGGTTTCTCGCCCCCAAACCCCGGGTCTGTGTGTGCATGTGTGTGCCTGCGTGGATGTGTTGGTGTGCGTGCGTGGATGTGTACTGGGGCTTCCAACAGCAACTCTGGTCAGTGGCGTCTAACTGGCAGCTTGAGATCGGATGTGGTCCAGTTGGAGAGTTGACTTCACAGAAATTGGCCAAGCGACAACTGGGGTTTGGGAGGGTGGAGACCAGGTGTTGAACACTCACCAGCCACCTCTGCTCATCACGGGCGTCTGTCCCTTGGAGCATCACCAGGATCTCTGCGCTCTGCCTTGAGGAAATAAGGGACAAAGGTGAGATTTTCAATGTGACTGACACAGGACTCTTTTCTGTTCTGCAGAATAGACGAGACTTTGAAAGAGGACCAAATGGAAAAAGTATCAATGAAAAGGCTAACTTTCTACCGTGTCTCCTCCAAGTAGTGACAGAGCACCCATAGGGAACTAGGCTGCAAGTCCGTCCCTGCCACCCTGATTCCCGCCCCCTCCTGGGGACAACTGCAGGGGATGGGGGGGGGGGCTGGCACAGAGGTGTCCCCTCCCTGAGGCACTGACCTCCTTCCTGTGTGTCCTATAGTGTGAGGTTTTTAATTTGTTCTGTGGCCTCTCGTTAAATCTTCTACCCTGTCTCCCAGGACATTTTCAAAACCCAATAAACTATCCTATCTCAAAGCACTTGGGAAAACCCTGAGATGGAATATGTCACTCTCCAGGTGACTTGGGAAGGTGCTGGCCACACTGACCGCCTTCCTGACAGTTCTTGGGCTCTTTTCCTCTTTCTCCTGACAAAAGCTTTCTGAAAACACATTTCCACACAGTCCTTCCGCCTCACACTACAAGTAGAGGCAAACCGAGCCTGTCCCTCCCTGTCCCTGAGCCTCAGGCAGCCCTGTCATGAGATGGGTGCCCAGCCTCCAGCACCTGTCCTGTGCTCAGCTGCGTCCAGCAGTGACCGCACTGAGCTTTTCATGCCTTACCACGACCACGCTGGGGACACTATGCTGCAAGCCCTCTTCACTGTTAGTGTATCCTGTGAGCACAGATGTGCACTTCAAAATGGTGAATTTTAGCTGGCACCGTGGTGCACACCTGTCCTCCCAGGGACTCGGGAAGCTGAGGCAAGAGGCTGGAGAGTTCAAGGCCAGCCTCAGCAGGTTGGCAAGACCCTGTCTCAACAACACAAAGGGATGTTCTGCATATTTTACCACAATAAAGCGGGGAGGGGGCTGAAAATCATGAAAAGATGATTGGGAAAGTAGAATCTCCCACTTAAGTGGAGAACACCCAGGACTCCCCACCCCAGGACTCCCCACCCCAGGGCGACAGGTGACAGGAACCTGTTCTCCCAGCTCCCTTAACTGTTCCTGGAGTGCCTGTTCTACCCTGGGGCACAGTGACCCCTCTGTCCCAACAGGCCCTTCCCCAGCTGGAGGTCAGGGGAAAGCGGGAGGACAGTGCTGACCACGGAGCTCCTGAGCTTCAAACGTCCACCCTCCCAGCAGCGAGTCCCAAGAGGATGGAGTGAGGGAGCCCGTGACCACCTGGGGAGCTATGTCCACAGGTGCCCGCCACACAGTAGGCCTTGGGCTGGCCCTCCCCAGCACAGCTCTTGTTACTTCTGGAATTCCACCCCCGGGTCTCCAGCCAGAACTCTGCCCCACAAAACTCTAAAAGGGAATAAAATGGGAATAACAGAACATACTTCATTCATCCCAAAGAAAGCCATCCTACAATTTCCAGTGTCCTCCTTGATAGGAAGAAAACAATCCCCACATTCACATGTCACCCTAAGAGGACAGGCAAAGCCATCCTGAGCAGAAAGAAGGAAGCCCAGACAGCCGGCAGCAACTGGCTTCAGAGCAGCACAGAGCAGTGGTTGGCCAAGTGGTGGTGCTGCAGGGAACAGACCCGAGGACCAGGGAACAGAAGAGGGCCCCCGAGGTGCAGGGCACCTGCACAACCAGGTTTCCAACACGTCAGGAACAGAGTGGGGCAGGGGCAGCGTCTGCAAGAAATGCTGCTGGGGACAGGAAGGAAGTGAGACCCTCAGCTCCCACCGAGGACACCAATCAGCTCAGTGTGGAGGGAAGGCATCAATGGAAGGCCCACAGCTGACACTTGCAGAGGCACATGCAGGGCCAAGCGCCTGACATCAGTCTGGGCAGAAAGTGAGGCACTAATGGGCCCTAGGAAGGAAACTGTCAGCCAGGGTGAGAGGGAAGGAGGTGGCTGTCCCCCTGCCCCCAGGACACTCAGTGCTCCCACCTGTGCAGCCCAGCAGCTGCCACACCACCCTCCCCTGTGGGCTTCTAGTTACCTGTGGGCAGGTAGGCAGGCTCTCACGTCCACAGTGCACACAGCTGGACAGCCAGGATCAACTCTCCTTGGTGCAGAGCACGTCACACAGAGCGCTTGAGGTGACTCAGAAGCAGGGACCAGGAAAGGGTGTCTGTGGACTTGAGGACAGTCTCCCATGGAGCCCAGCAAGGTGGAGGTCCCCAGGGGTCCCCAGCATAGCAGTGCAAGAGCCCTGGAAGGCGAGACTCTGGGCAGTCGTGGCCCAGGAGGCTGTAGCTCCTGCAGAGACCAGGAGGGGCGGGCAGCAAACTCCTGATCCTGGTGCAGACTCTGGCGGGACCAGGCAGGCAGAGGGTGTCCAGGAAACCCTGACCACCTCTCCAACTGCCAGAGGGCTCTCACAGCCCACGCAGGAGGCTGGGAAGAACGCAGGCCTGAAATCGTGGAGGCCACTTAGAGTGACGGCTTCTGCAGGAGAACCCCAGGGAAGCGCCCATCGCAGACAGGAGACTTCAGGAACCAGCCAGGGCAGCTCCAGCCGCACCTGCTCAGACACAGCGCAGGCCACAGAGAGTGAGTCAGCCACAGGCACCAGGACTTCACGTTTAAGGAATGGCTTTCAGTTGGCAGTCAGAGAGCCACCAGAGAAAGGTGTGAGGACTGGAAAGGGACAGGGAAACCAGTCGCAGATGATCTGGCTGCAGAGCTGGAAAGCCAGAAGTCTCCCTAGAAAACCACCCCTGACAATAAGAGAGTGGGCACACACAG
This sequence comes from Ictidomys tridecemlineatus, assembly GCF_052094955.1. NCBI lineage: Eukaryota > Metazoa > Chordata > Mammalia > Rodentia > Sciuridae > Ictidomys > Ictidomys tridecemlineatus. The sequence continues at coordinate 14,921,352 of NC_135491.1, read as the reverse complement.
CGGCCAGCCAGAGAGCCCCCGACAATGCACAGAGGTCAAAATGCAAATGGAAATGAGAAGCAACTACAGAAAAGATGCCTTAGCACAGGAAGAAGGAGAAGGGAAGAAAAGGAAGTGCCTCCTTTTAAGCATAACAATAAGGAATCCTTAGGTGAGAAAAGCCAGGAAGTTCCTAGAAGGAGAATTGACCCATTAAGGAGAGAGAGCCACGCTCCTGCGTGGAAGGCTGTGCACCAAGGCGGGCGGCTTCTGTCCATCAGGATCCCTGGAGCTGAGACTCTCGCCCCAGAATGCCACTTGACCACTCCACAGGCATCTCCAGGAACATGCTGGAAGGAAGAGGAAGGAGGTGGAGACCCTGCAGACACTGGGGCCCTAAAGCCTCCTCCTGAGGGCAGAGGCCTGACAGAGGCACAGACAGGCAGACAGGCGGCCTAGGAGCCATGCGCAGGATCAGTCCCATGCCCATATGAAAACAGGGTGTCTCTGGCGGGTGGAGGGACTGTCAATAAGTGTCATGGCCCAGGTCTGGTTCCCACGGCACCCCCAGGACCATCTCCACGCCGTCAGAGGCGCGAATGCAGAAAGGAGTTGGAACCCCAGAAGCCCCAGGAGGAAACGCCTTAGTGTCTCTACAACCAGGCCCTGGAGAGGACGTCCCTACCCAAGATCAAACTTCAAAAGCAACAGAGGAAAGGAAAATTATAAAGGTTTTTTAAACCATCTATATTTTTAAAAAATACTTTAGGCAAAGCAAAGGACACGTGACAAGCTGGGAACTCTCTTTCTCTGATTCATGAGGAGCTCGTCAATGCTGAGGAAAAACTGAAATGGACTAGAGAAATTAGCATGCAAAGGGATGCCATGTCCCTTAACCTTCCAAGACCTGGGGACCTTGTAATGCTGATTAGAGAGTCACAGGTCCCATTTCTTAATTATATAAAAGGGAGAAGACGCCTGCCCTTTTACTCTTGGTGGGGCTTCGAGCAAACACAGCTGTCAGATGGGGCTGCTGGGGCTGCAGGATGGCACGTCCCTGTGGGGAAAGGTACACGCCCTTAGGATACTTGGGGAGTCCCTTCCCTGGCTTGAGGCCTAAGGTGAGGTCAGGGCAGGGCACTGACCTGCTAATGCCAGGTGACCGTGAGCCAGGAGAGTGGAAAGGCCAGATCTTGCTGGGGCTTAAGCTGCAGGAGGGTAAGGGCATCCTGGGGCGAGGGCTGCAATGCTGCTGGGCCCCCAGGCCAGGTCTCCTCTGCTGGTCCCTGTCCTTCAGGACAAGGTGGGTAAGGGAACGTGGGCGGAGGACAGCTGAGCTCTGGAGGCCTGCAGCAGCCCAGCTGGTCTTGTTCTGTCCCTCAGTCCTGGGCACCTGCGGGGGCTGGAGTGACGTCCTCCCTGCTCCCAGTCCCTCCTGCCTGCAGGCTCCAGGGGAAGGGGTCTGCTGTCTCGGTGGGTCCTGAGCCCTGGCCCCACCCCCTCCTCTCTGGGTTGGGGGGCACCCAGCCCACGTCCTGGAAGGGTGGAGCCTCTTGACCAGGTGTGCATGAAAGCCTCTTCCTGAGCCTCCTGCTCCCCTCCCAGGCTGGGCTCTGGCTCTGTCCTGAGCAAGAACACTCCATGTTGATGTGCTTATCTAAAGCCACTCGGGATGCCCCGGGTCCCCTCAGAAAGGCCTTAGGGAAGAGGAAGTGCCCCCCTCTGGGTGCTTCCTTCCCTGGGAAGCGCACCTCTCCCTGAGGATGACCTGGGCACTGATGCCCTCTGCTGGGTTAGGTGGGGGTCTCCCCAGCCCTGCAGCTGGGGCATGGCCTCAGTGGGCAGGGGCCAGTTCCCCACGTGAACGTGGAAGTGCTCAGGGGAGCTGCAGTCCAGGCTCTAGGCTGCCCTCCTTCCTGGCCCAGCCGCTCCACCCAGCAGTTGAGGGCATTTTGTTTTCCAGCGCCCAGGCTTCCGGGTGGTCCTCCCATGGACGGAGAGGGAGGGGAAACTCGGGAATTTGGGGCTGCAGTTATGATGTGGCCTTTTTAACTGATGAAGACGCATTTCTCCTCCACCGCACCCCGTCAGCCTTTGCTGTGTCCCCCTAGGAAGGCACCGACTCGCTGGCTCCCGCTGGCCTGCTGTGCGCCCCCCAGGGCCTGACCCTCGATGGTGTCTGACATCAGTCTCCCATGGTGGGCGATGGTGAGGTGGTGCTGGTCATTGGGTGAGGTGGCCTCCACTGTGGTGATTTCTAAGCCTGGGGTGCCCTCAGTATTCACTGAGGGGACAGTGTGGAGGGCTGCCCTCGGCAGGTGTCCCTCAGTCCCCATCAGGTGTCTCTGCCCTGGTCCTCTGCACCTGGGTGGGTGCCAGCCGCACTGAGCCTCTTGTGCTGAGGGCAGGGTGCGTGCTGGAGGCAGCCCACCTGCACTGAGGGCCCCGGGCCCTGTAGGGTCCCTCTGCTCTGAGCAGGGCCGTGTCTAATGATGCCAGGGCTTAAGCAGGGTGGTGTCCCCAGCGTCCCGAGCAGATGGCATGGCGCTTGTTTGCTCTTGCACCAGTGGCGGGACCTCTTCCTGCCTCCATAGGGACATGGGGACAGTCAGGCAGGACAGAGCAGCTGGACACGTCAAGCACAGCACATCACTGTGGCCTTGGGTACCACGTTGTCAGTGGTGTTCGTGTGCATCGAAAGTCCCGGACCAGCTGGACACTGTGGCCCAGGCCTGTGATCCCACCAGCCTGGGAGGCTGAGGCAGGAGGACCTCGAGTTCAAAGCCAGGCTTAGAGACTTGGCGAGTCCCTCAGCAATTCAGCGAGACTCTGTCTCTAAACAAAATATAAAGAGGGGCTGGGGATGTGGCTCAGAGGTGTAGCACCCCGGGGTTCAACCCCTAGTACCCCCTCCAACTATCCCCCCTCCTAAAAAAAAAAGGCAGAGCAGTTTTTTGGAGCTGCTCTCATTCTTTGCTCATTTCTCGGCCCTGAGCTGTAGATCCTCTCCATGGAGTAGAAGAGACAGCTATCTAAAGTATTCCTCGAAAGTTTCAAGTGTATTTTTCCCAGTTTGTTTTCTGGAGAGATGTAAGGTTTTATTGATGTGCTGCTTTGGGGGTTTTTTGGTGGGGGATAAGAATGGAGTGGGTTGACTGACGACTTCCTAGGCTTTTCTCCTATTGGATTGAAATGTTCTGTTCCATCTACAAACTACTTTAAGATCAAGTATAAAGCAGGGATTCATGAACACAAATATTTCCAACATGAGCACATCTTCCTTTTCTTTTCCTTCTAGGAATTGGGGGATTGACCCTGGGGTGCTCTACAGTGACCACATGCCCAGGCCTTTTATTTGGACAAGGGATCTCACTGAGTTGCCCCGGGGCAGCCCTTGAATTTGTGACCCCTGTGCCTCAGCCTCCCAATCACGGGGACGGCCACTTCACCTATCCCCAACTGAACTCCAGCGTCGTGGTTGATCTGGGGGTTCAAGCTCTCTGCAGGGTGTACATGCCCACCTGTGAACGTAGTTTTTACCCTTGTCTTTTACACCCCATGTGCCTCAATCTGCTTTGCTGCCAAAGGTAATGTCAACCATGGAATCGTAAAACAGTGGGCGGAGGATGTGGGGAGGACGAAGCTGGACAGAAATGCTCATGGCTAGCGTCCCCTCTGGTCCCTCTGGGTCAGCAGGTCAGCTTGTGGGCCAAGCGAATTCACCACCAGGCCCGGATGCTCTTATGTTAGAACACCTTGCTGGACACGTTGAAGGTCTTCCTGTCGGCACTGCCACTGTGTCCCTCGAGACCTCGCCATCTGCCCTCACTGCTCCTGCGTGTCAGCACCCCTGCCTGGATCCTCATGTTGGTGGTGTCCTCAGTTTCCTGACGGTGCCTGTGGTAAGGGCTCTGAGACCCAGGTGTACACCTGCTCTGCCTGGGAGGTCCATCTGGGACACGAGGACAAGGGGTCCCTGGGGTCCACCTGCTTGTGCTGCGCAGCCCTGCTGACTGCCCTGTGAACGCACTGGCTCCCAGGTGCCACCAGCAGTGCCCAGTGTCTGTCAGGAGCAGCCTTCCGGGGCTGGAGAGGCAGCCTGTGGCACAGGACCTGTCCCCGCCTGTCCCAGCCTCAGAGGACAGTGGGGAGTGGATCCTGAGGCCCGCTGCTCGGCCCTGCGTTCCTCCACCCGGGGAACTGCCTTCCCAGATCCTAGACCCACTTCAGATTGCCTCTTGGAATATTTATGGACCAGGTGTAACTCCCTCATCAGTAGGACTCACAGATATTTCAGTAGTGCCCGTACCAGGACTGTTCCCTGCGTGTGCTACACACACAGCAGCCCTCGGCTGACTGGATGCCGTGGGACAGACTGGTGGCAACTGCCAGGAACCCAACTGCTCTGCCCTGCATGTCCACGAGCCTCAGCCTCAGACGGGCATGTTGAGCCTCACCTGTGCCAAGTGCAGTTTGGGGGATGGCGGGGTCATAAACACACTGTCCCAGAACTCCTAGGGACAGGGTGGACAGGATGGCCACTGATGCTGGGTATTTTTTTTTTTTTAGTTGTTTTGGCACCAGGGATTGCACCCAGGGGTCTTAACCCACTAGCCGCATCCCTGGCCCTTTAAAAAAAATGGTTAATTTTCAGGCAGGGCCTCACTAGGTTGCTTACAGTCTCGCTAAATTGCTGAGGCTGGCTTGGAATCTGCGATCCTCCTACCTTGGAAGGTTGCTTCCGCGCCACGCGGGTTACAGGCGTGCTCCCCCCTGCCCAGCTCTGCTGCTGGCTCTGGGCTGAGGCTGATCCCTCCCCCAGGTCAATGCTGTGGGCTGAGGCTGATCCCTCCCCCAGGTCCAGCTTGCTCTGCGTTAAGGAGAGTCCACCTTCCCCTAAGGCCACGGCTCAGCCCTCCACAGCGATGGAAGCGGACCAGTTGCACATGCAACTATGGGCTGCAGTGGAGCCTCAAGGAGCTGGACGAGGAAGAGTGCCACACCTTCAAGAGACTGCTGAAGGGAGCCGGGAGCTGACCACGTGCTCCATCCCTTGGGCAGAGGTGGATGCCGCCAGCACGGCTTCTGGTCTGGCTCTACTGTGCCATGAGGACTCGAGACCAAATGCCAAGGTGTGTCTCTGGAGCATGGTTGTTTGGTCAACCCTCAGCGTTAGGAGGCAGGGGCCTTCAAATTGGTGTTTGAAAAAAAAATTCCAATTATCAAAATAAGTGGGCAGGGTCTGACCAAGTGTTCTCCAGCTTGCATCTCTCACCCTGGACATAAAGGAGCAGCTCTGGGCAGCCATCCCGGTTTTGAGCAAGGACACCTTTTCCACAGCTGGCTGGTCTGCATGGTGCACACAGAGAGGAGCACAGATGGACAATGCTAACAGCTCGTTGGGCTGTGGACTCTTGGTGTGACCTAGTGTTGAGTGTTGGTGGCCCTGAGACTCCCACATCCTTTATCTACTCTAGGCAGAAAAAAGGAAGACATCTGATTGGGGAGAGAAAAGAGAGGTGGTCCCCAAATGGTGGCATAGAAACCTAGGGCCAATCCATCCATGGGTAAACTCCTGTGGCACCTGGTTGCTGACCGGTGCCGGTGGGCAGAGCAGCAGGCTGCACCTGCCCAGGCAGAGGCTCGCAGAGGGAGAGTGCTCCCTTCAGGCAACCCCTCACCCTGTTCATTCTGAACAACACTCCATCTGCGGGACTCAGTGAAAGTGGGCTTGGACACCATCCCAGACAGTGATGAAGCACCAACCACAGACTCGTGCCAAGCCTGGACTGAGCCTCCCTCCAGGGCTGAACCACGGACTGACCACAGAATCAGAAGACACCTGCAGCCAGTTACAATCCCTGGAAGGACAGGAACCCAAGGAAGCCAGGTTATAAAGACTGGAACCAACACCCTGTACAGGGACGTGCAGATGCCACATGCAAACAGGCATCAAACTACCAGGGGACCATGACCTCACCTAACAGGCGAGATCAGCCCATCGACCGACGACGCAGCCACTGGCATGCATGATCTCTTGGGTGCAGAAATCAAAGCTGTGAGAACCAAACAACAGCTTCAAGAGAATAAATACTTGTCAGCAAAACACATGCAAGTAAAAAATGAGAAATCACAATTCCTTGAGCTGAGAAACACACTAAGCGACCTTCACTATATGATGAAAGGCATCAAGAGCCAAAGAGATCAAACAGAACAACCCGTGGTCTCAGAGACAGGCTCTTGAAATGCACAGTGGGAGGAGGGAAAAGAAACAGGAAATCTGATGGGAACCCGGGGACAGCATTGAAAGAGCCAATATTGGTGCTAATGGGGTTCAAGAGAAACTCGATTCCAAGGGAGTTGAAAGCTGATAGAAAGAGAATGTGACAGAAAACTTTCCCAAACTAGAAAGGATATGCAGGTACAGGGAGGTCAAAGATCAGACTCGAGGCAACCAAGTCTACCCTACAGCACACTCACGCTGTCAGTGGGTAGACAGGCGTCAAACCTGAAAGAAAATAAGCCACGCACAGGGTCTTCCAATTTTCTGGGCAGACTTCCCTGCAGAAGCCTCTAGGCCTGAGGCAGTGGGACCAGGTGTTCAATGCTAAGGGAATTGCAAGCTGGGAATACTGTACTCACAAAGCTACCAGGTAGAAACCACGGCGAGGTCGATTCTTCCAGCTTTTGAGTGAGGATGTCCATTGCCACCAGACCTGTCCTAAATGCTAAGGGCAGTGAAACTAGAGAGAGGGGTGGAAGGAAAGAACTGGAGAGTAAGACACATCCAGGTAGCAGTGGGGATGCAGACCAATTCAGAGCACCCCACACTACAACCATGACGCCTCCACCACTGAGCGATGTCTTTAGGACCAAGACCACCACCGATGACGCCCACCACGTTAATATGTCAAGAGGTGGCACGTGAGACAGATGGAAAATATGACAGCTCTGTGGAGCAGGAATGACACACAAGCACAGATTTCATTGTTAGTAATTTTCTCCTTTCCTATCTTTATGCTATCACTTCAAAATAACTTGTTATAATAAAAAAATGTGTTTTTTTCTAAGCCTAATCATAACCAAAGAGCAAAAATCTATAATAGATAGCAAAAAAATCAAGTAATTAAAACATGCCACCAGGGAATATAACTTAGCAAAAAAAGATGTTTAGAAAAATATATAGACGAGAACTACACTAAAATCAGAAAACACTTCACAAAATGGGTGTGTAGGAGTGTGTCTACTGAGGACTGCCTTGAATGTAAATTGATTAAACTCTGCACTTAAGAGACAAAATGGAGGGCTGCAGTTGTGGTTCAGAGGTAGAGCACTCACCTACCATGTGTGAAGCCCTGGGTTCGATCCTCAGCACCACATATTGTGGTAGTAGGAGCAAAAGTGACTCCATATTGTTTTATGACTTCATCCTGTAAAACAACCATGCCAAGTAGAAGAGTCATGACTGGGGCAAGATGTTCTTTTCCTTTTGCTGTAGAAACCTTTAAGAACACAAAACTACCTAATGGGGTATTGTTTCTGTAACTAGGGTAACGGGGCTCTGTTTCTGTAACTGGGGTGACTGGGCTAACTGGGATTGGTTAGGCTTCCCTCCGCTTGACTGCACTGTCCCACTTCTGTAACCTGTCTTGCTTGCATTGGCTAGACCCCCCGAACATCCCTTTTGCGGTTTTCAGGCTTATAAGGAACGCCCTTGCAATTTTTCGGGGCTGATCAGGGGAACAGCTTTATGTTCTGGTCAGCCGCCACCGGTGTGCTTCAATAAAGGCTGGATTCGATTATACGTGAGTGGTCTGGAAGTCAGTTTATGAAACCCTGGGAGGAAGCTTTAACTATTACAATATAAACAACCTCCACAATCTCCCAGGGCGCAGAGGCCCATTTCTCAAGTGAGGAGAGGGATTGAGAGGTCTGCCGGTTCCCAGGGTCACATAAGGGATGTGTGGCAAAACCAGGTCTCGAAACTTCTGAGCCCCCAGACCTGTGTCTCTGCCTGCGGCCTGCATACCTTCCATTCACGTTGGCTGAGCCTTTACCATGTGTCTGGGCTGTCCCAGGCACAGGGAATTTCAGTGGAGGACAAAACAGGTACCTGTCCTGGCAAAAGCAGAAAAAAAGAAGGTGCCCAGCTGGGTCGGGTGGCCCATATTGTCATCCCAGTGACTTGGGAGGCTGAAGCAGGAGGATCAAAAATTTGAGGCCAGCCTTAGCATCTTAGTGAAAGCCTCTCTTAAAATAAGAAATTAAAAGGACTGGGGATGAGGCTTAGTGGTTAAGTGCCTGGGTTAAATCTCCAGTAAAAGAAGAAAAAATTCAATTGAGCATAAAGTTTCTGAAGCGTCTTCTCAGACCAGACCAGATTTTTTAAAATCCGTACACAGAATCACACTGTCTTGATGACTCTAGCATCACAGGATGTCTGAGGTAGTGCAAGTTGTCCAGATTCTTTCTTCCCCCAAGACTTCTTTTCTATGTGTGTGCTGAGGACTGAGCCCAGGGACACTTTGCCACTGGGCCACATCCCCAGCTCTTTGAATTTTTCATTCTGAGACAGGGTCTTGCTAAGTTTCTCAGGGCCTCTCTAATTTGCTGAGGCTGACTTTGAGTTTGTGTTTCTCCTGCCTCAGCCTCCAGAGTTGCTAGATGACAGGTGTGCATCACGGCATCTGATTTGCTGAGACTTTGACTAAGAATTGGCATCTTAACAACAGTGAGTCTCCCAATCCATGAACATGGTATACTTAACCAGTGACTTAGATCTTCTTTAATTGCTTCCATCCAGCAAAGTTTCAAACTTTTCAGGGCTGGGGATTTAGCTCAGTTGGTAGAGGGGGCTTGCCTCACATGCACAAGGCCCTGGGTTCAATCCCAGCACCCCCCCCCCCGAACACTCACACACACATAATAAAGAAATAAAATAAAATATTTTGTAGCATAATTATCTGAAGAAGGATGACAGGACTTATGGATGGCTTAGACATGGCTGGGGGAGGGGAGATTGAGGAAAAAGTGGGTGGGAGTAAGGCTGAATGCCCAGATTTCTGCTTGAACCCCAGGGTGTAGGTGAGAAAGAAAGCCCCTTGTCCCAGGAGATCTAACTCAAAAGAGGAAGTGCCTGGGTTTGTATTCAGCTTAACTGACCCTGAGCCATGACCAGGAGCATCAGGTGCTGCACACCTGTGATCACAGTGACTGAGGAGGCTGAGGCAGGAGGATGGCACGTTCGAGGCCAGCCTCAGCAACTTAAGGAGATCCTAAGAACTTAGTGGCCACACTCCACACTCCCATCCCAGGCAGAGGTGGACCCCAAAGCCAACAGTACCAGCAATCCCAGGAGAGGTGACTGAGAGCAGCTGAGACCTGTCTCCTCCCTGCTCCCCTGAACAGCCAATCTTCCTCCCCTTCCTACTCCCGAGGTTCCCGAGGATCTGCTCTGGGGCTGCATTCTCCCATCTGGAGGTCCCCCCCCTCCGGCTGTCCCTGGGGTCAGGAGCCCCTCCTCTCTTGCTGTCATCTGGGGCTCTTCAAGCTAATGAGACCTGCCTGATCCCCCTGGCAGGCAGCGGCTTTAATCTCCCAGCAGAGCCTGGGGGAGGGCCAGGGAAGAAAGGGCCCTTATGGTGAGACACAGTGACCCAGCCCCAAGGAGGGGTTATGGGTGCGGGGTGCGTGCTGGGGTGTGCGGGGACGGGGTGTGCGGGGACGGGGTGTGCGGGGACGGGAGCAGACCCTGTGAGCACTGGGAGAAATGACATCCAGAAATGGAGAGGGCAGACAGGAGGAATCCTAGAGGGAGACGGACAGGAGGATGGGGGGTGTCTGGAGTGAGAGGCAGAGAGGAGGGGCAGACGGGGTGGAGCGAGGCTCGGTGCATGGAGGAGGACAGGGCCCAGGAACCAGGCTAGAGTCACGGCGTAGGGGGAAAAACCAAATGGCCAAGTGGGGGACTGACAGAGATGGGGGGAGGAGGGGAGAGACAGAGAGAGACACTGAGGTCAGAGAGGAAAAGGGAAACCGAGGCAGGAGAAGAACAATGAGGCAGCAAAGAGATGTTGGCAGACAGACTGCTGGGGAGACAAGAGGGACCCAGGAGAAGAATCCAGAAATCCCCGTGTCCCTTGTTCTTCAAATAACCTCTCAGGAACACCCACCATTTCTCTCTTTTTTGATAAATCTCTCTTGTGACAACATCCAAAGCTGGCTGGATACCAGTTAGACCTAAGGAAGGACTTCCTTGAGTGGTGGGGTCTCCTGGTCACAGACAAGAGCTGGGGCCTCCTTTCTCTGTCAGCCCTAATGGCCAAGATGTCACGGGGGGGGGGGGGGGGGAGGAGGGGATCAAGCACACTGGTGGCCCTCCTCCTCCCAGCCAATGTCACCTCCTGGTGTGCAGTCAGTCCCCCACCTCGGCCAGGATTACCCTGGAGATCCATGCCACGGCAGATGACATCACTCCCGGCCCAGGCTTAAAATCTCCCCATGGGAGGGGACCTGTTTCCTTTAGCCTCTGATGTCTGGTGACTCTTTCCAGGACCTGGGCCACCAAGAGAGCCCTGTCCCTGCTTTCTGAAGGTGAGTGTCCCCAGGAGAGACAGAGGGGACAGAGGAAGGGAGTGGGAGGGGGAAGAGGCAGGAGCGGGGGAGCCGGCCCAGCTGTTCCCAGGGCGGGGCAGGTCTGCTCTGGAGGTCCCAGGCTGCGGGGTTAGCTCAGTAATCTACCTGGGACAGAGGTTCTGTCCCCCGTCTGGGGACCCGGGCCAGGCTGTGCCCCGCAGGAGGCAGTGAGGGGCCTAGGGGTGCTGAAGGACCGGCGGCCTCTGGGGGTTGATCCCACTCTGTTTTCTTGTCTTTGCCGGGAATTTCTCCTTATCTGTGGGTTATCCGCGCACCCACCTCCCTCCCGCACCCCGATGTCTTCCCGGCCTCTGGCGCGGGGTTGGGATTTGCCTAAATACTACTTGAACAGGTGGATGAGGGGCAGACGTGGAAAGGAAGATGGGGACGCGGGGGAGGTGGGCGCGGGGACCCGGGTGGCCAGGAATGGCTGACGCGGGGATCCCTAAGGGTGACCTGATTAGGCGGGGACCTCGGTGACTGGGGCTTTGACTTTCCCACATCCCATCTCAAATGGTGGCCACACGGCCGGCTCCTGTCTGTCCGACGGAGGAAGCTGCACAGAGAGAGGCTCCCTGTCACACACTGGGTGGGACCCAGGGCCCTGCTCATGCTAGGAAATGCCGCGGCCCTTTTTATTTATTTTTATTTTTTAATTTTTCAGTTTTGAGATAGGGTCTCACTAAGTTTCCCAGGCTGGCCTCAAACCTGCCATCCTCCTGCCTCAGCCTCCCACGTCACTGTGATTATAGGAGTGTGTCCCCATGCTCAGCTCCAAGGGGGGTTTCATTCTTTTTTGTTGTTGTTTCCTTGGTACCATGATTGAACCCAGGGGTGCTTAAGCACTGAGCCACGTCCCCAGCCCTTTGTACTTTTTATTTTGAGACAGGGCCCCGCTAGGTTGCTTAGGGCCCCGCTAGGTTGCTGAGGCTGGCTTTGAACTCGCCATCCTCCTGCCTCAGCCTGGGTCCTGAATCCAAGGGCTGAGGAGGAGCCACCCAGTCTGCGTTCCAACCCTGCCCTTTTCTCTGTGTGACCTTGGGTCCTTCCTGTGGCCTCTCCGGGCCTCCATTTCTCCATTTGTCAAGTGAGGACAGTGGCGAGCCCCAGGACTGTTGGGTCAGGTGAGTCTGGGAAGCCCAGGGCACGGGCCTGGCCTTCGGAGAGCACAAGGGAGGGGCAGCCTCCTCCCCTCCAGGCAGATTTCAGGTGAGGGGCCGGGATCTGGGTCTCAGAAGACGGGGCTCTGTGCCTGGTGGAGGTCACTCACGGGGCCTCAGGGTTGAGGGGGCCTCTCTTGGTCTGGTCTCCTCCTCTGAGGAGTGCACCTCTGGGCTCCAGGGAGAGCCTCCTCCGGCCTTGTGTCTCAGTGGTCAGGAGGGCACAGCCTGGGCCTGACTTTGTCCTAACAGGGGCCCGGGATCTGTCCTCTCTGAGTGTCAGTTTCCTCCTCTGGAAGGCGATACAGAAGCTCCTTAGGGAGGTTCTCCTGGATTCTTGTTCCCGGCTCCGAGACCCTGGGTGCAGAATCTGAGCGGCTGGGAGTCCCTGGCAGCTCCTGCCATCCTCAGCTGCCTAAGTCTCCCTCCGTGGCAGGCTCTGACCTTGCACCTGAGTGGGCCTTTGACTTATGGTGAATGAGCTTCTCCATAAACCATCGCATCAGGAGGGAAAATCCCCACAGCAGCCAGGCAGACACTCTGGAGGCTGAGGCGGGAACACCTTTTGAGGCCAGCCTCAACAACTTAGAGAGGTCCTATTTAACTTGGGGACACTCTGTGTCAAAAACATAAGGGCTGGGGAGGCAGCTTAGTGACAGAACACCCTGGCTTCAATCCCCACCCCAAAAGAAAAACTGGGGCACTTCCAAAGGAGGAAGCCGAGCATCTCCCAAAGCCCCACTGCTGACTGCCACTGTGAGCCGACCATGTGGTCTCGGAAACAGCCTGCGGACATTGTCCACGGCCACTTGAGAACCAGGCTTCTCAGTCCTGTCAGCCTCTAGAGATTTCCAGTAAATCCCTAGAGAACTCACTGGTAGAAAGCACTCAAGAGGGTTCCAACAGGTAACTGCAAAAGCCAGATCCTACAAGTGAAAACAAACACGAATGGGAAAAACCTTTATTATGGGACTTTCTTCATGAGGGACAACGTGGTTAGGACACAAGCCAGCAGGTGGTCACAGCCTCACCTCCGGCAGGGTGTGGGGAAGTGTGAAGGGAAGGAGGTGCACCCAGGAACACCCATTCCACTCCCAGAGACCCAGACACACTCCCGGTGACTCAAACAGGTAGGGGTGACAAGAGATGGAGAGTGGCCAGAGGGAGGACCTGTGGGATGGGCAGGTGCAGAACCCCCACCCACTCAGAAATCTCTTGGATCTCATTTGTCTTCCTCTTCAAGGACGTCTGGAAGGTCATGTAGAGGCTCTTCAAGTGGCTTCTTGTCCCGTCTGGCAGGACACATCAACGTGGGCAGCGAACCTAGATGGGGAGGAATGAAGGGACAAGAGACATGAAAGGTGACAGCAAGACAAAAGTTCTGATCAAGCTGCAAACTCTTATTGTTCACACAGGGGTATTTATATGCTGGGGATGGGGAAGCTCTCTAATCAGCAATTGCTGGATGTGGGTGGTAAAACTGCCGAGCTTCAAGATGTCTGATGATCCTGATAACCCCAGGATGTTCCAGGGAGATAGGTAGCTGCAGGATGCCTCCCAGGCAGGATGTCTCCCAGGGGGCTGTCAGGCTAATCTTTGAAGGAGAATGTCCTTCTAGTCCCCGACATGTCCCCCTTTCTTATATAAAATATTTGACCATACCTTACCGGCCATGTTTTTAGGGGGTGATAGAGGCTCTGTTCCTCTAGAAGGCCTTAGAATATCTCCTGATCCGAGCGAGCGTCTTCACTAGGAGATTTCGAGGTGGCCTTGGCATGTTTTTGGAGGAGACGGATTTGAGGGGGGGGAGCATGCCAACCGCCATCACCAGAGCGTGTCACTCAGAGGTCTTGGGTTTTGGGATCCGTGGATCCATCCTCCTGCAGTCCTTCCTGCACCCTCCGTTATTATGGCCTAACGTCTTCACTCCATGGGTGCGTCCCCCCCCCAAGCGGAGGGGCCCATGGAGGAGCAAACGCTTATGGCAAGGGCAGAAGATGGTTGGTCAGAGCTGTTACTTATAAGAAAGAGAGATCTGTGGGGATGTAAACTTAAGAAAGAAGCCTGAGAGAAGGGTAGAACATCCTTTTAAATGTTGGCAGCACGGTCTTCCATCTCCAGTCGGTGATAGTGGACCTGTATGGGCTTAGAGGCCAAGATATTAATCTGTTCTTTAGTAAATTTTACCAGCCTGTTTATAATGCAGGGTCCTTTGGACACCATTAAAAGTAAACCCAACAAAGGGCCTAATAGTGGAAGAAGGTAGGGTAGAAATCCATTAAGCCCAGTCCAGAGGGGATTTTCAAATAGTTCCCTTCGTCTCTTTTCTAAATCTTCTTGAAGCTGCTTAATTTTAGTCCGTACTATGCCTGATTTATTGGCATAAAAGCAGCATCTTTCCCCTAAGGCCAAGCAAATACCTCCCTGGTTAGCTGTCAGCAAATCTAAGCCTCGTCTGTTTTGAAGGACCACTTCTGCCAGGGAGTCTATTTGGTCCTGTAAATCTTTAAGGGTTCCTGATACAGTTTGTACATCATCTATAAGTTGTTGAAATGGACGACGGTAAGAGTGTATAGCCGTGCCTAAGCCAGCTGTACCTGTGCCCACAGCAGCTGTTATTCCAAGGCTGGCAAGGAGTGGTAAGGCCTGTATTGCCCGCCTGTGTCTTTTGACTAAGGTGTCTAGGCTAGGAATGGGTAGAGGTTCATCTCCTGGGACAATAGTTATATCAGGGAGTAATAAGGCAAGAACACAGCCACCGGTCCAATTCGCTGGAAGCCTGGGGAAGGCTGAGTTTCCTCCACACATAAAAACTGTGCCATTGGGGGGACAAAGAGATGGGGTGGGTGAGGAATAATTTTCTACTGTTGAGCGATTTCCAAAGGAAGTAACTCCAACATCAATATCATAGGTATTATTCTGCATCGCGCCTAAAAGACATGATATAAAAGTGCCTATAGACTGTACTTTAAAAGGAAATCCAGGTTGGCATGTATTTTCATTGTCTATGATAGAATTAATAGGAACTGCCATAGGTGCTGAGGGCCATTACCAAGTAGGTATGATGCATCGAAATCCTTGCCAGCGTACCCCATGTTAAATGGACTTGCCTTGGAAATTTGCTGCGACCTTGCTTGTGTGTTTGAGAAAGGTGACCCTGCTCAATCACCAGGGTGGATCCAGGATTAGGGTGTATCTTGCAGGAAGTATCCCTGTCCTTGGGTTTAGGGCGTGACAATAGGAGTTTTAGGGAAGTTGGAGGTTGAAGATTATTCCTGCTGGGAGTAGGGCGTGCCTGCTGCCTGAGTTCCCGCTGAGTTCTCCTGGAAAGAAAGTTTTTTAGGACTTGAATTGTGCGGGAGATAGGGATTTGCCCCTGGACCTGTGTGGAGGCGGTGTGAGTTCGGAATAAAGAATTGCTGTTTGAACCTACAAAGCGGTGGTGCCTCCTGATTCTGGTGCCCCCCAAGACATGGGCACATAGGCATGATTGCCCCTGTTGTCATGTAAAGCCAGCAATCACTAGCAAGGGTGGGGTTGGAATTATTAAGCAAGGAGAAGGTAGTTTCCAAAATATCTAATGTATTGGTATCTAAATCTGGGAGCTGGGATTTAGGCAGCATTAAGGGATGATATGTGAGCTCAGGGATCTGGGGTTTCAAAAGTTTGATTATTTGAAGATGCTTGACAGCATCAGTGGGTCCTCCACCATCAGAGACCCCTGTAGGGGCCTTAATGGGCCAGCAGGAGGGTTTACCAACAGTGCCTTGGCCCCCAGCTGACTGTAACTTGGTGTATATGCCTTCTCCTCCCCGGTCAAAGAGAAGGGGGGTATAATGAATAGTGGTCCCCTCTGCTGCATGAGTTTTAGTTAGGGTGGCTTCAAAAAATTGTTCTCCCTGCTTGTTAACACAAATTGAGGCTGACGCATAACAAGAGACATGCATCGCCTGGGTATGCGTACAAGTTGCAGAACAATTTTGGAGAGCTTTGCTTGTACTGGGGGGAATGATCTTTGGCTTGTTAACACATACCCATTCAGGCTGATGAACTCCTCCGAGTTTATGGTCAACCTCAGCACCGAGGTAAGCCACCTTAGTCAAGCAGTCAGCAGTCTGGGTCCAGCTAGTGGGAGCCTGAGTCCAAGATCCTCCCCTGCATTCGCAGGGGGGGCCAAAAAGGTACTCCCTGATGTTGGAAGGTGGAGGGCCAAGGCCCCCGTATACAAACCTGTTGAGCAGAAGTGCCTTAAGCAGGATCCTCACACAGATTGTTGGCTGCATTGGAAAAAGAGGAAAATTTGTCCTCAGGGGGAGGATCTCCGTCCCTGGGTGGAGGTAAGTCATGAACCTGTTTAACCAGGCGTTCTGGTAACCATCTTGGGGCTGCTTGCTCTTGGTCCAAAACACAAGCTGAGCCTTGTCCCCAGATGAGGACAGGATCTGGGCCTTTCCATTTATTTGTAAGGGGATCGCGCCACATAACAGGTGGGCGAACAGAACTGGACGAGGGATGCCAGTGTCTGTCTGCGGCCGAATGGCCTTCACTGTCTAGGGTAAGAAAATTAAGGGCAAATAATGCATGGTTAAGGCGATCCCTGGGAGTGGTAAATACAAGGGCAGAAGCCTTAAGAAGGGTTAGCCAAGTCTTTAAGGTAAGGTGGGCACGTTCCACAATGCCTTGGCCCTGAGGGTTGTATGGAATTCCGGTAGTATGACAAATTTGTAAGGTAGCACAAAACTGTTTAAACTTGGCACTGGTATATGCAGGACCATTATCTGTTTTAATATGTATTGGTTTACCCATTATGGAAAAGGCTGAAACAAGATGAGAAAGGACATCTTTGGTAGCCTCTCCAGAATGTGGTGATGCAAAAATAAAGCCACTGAAGGTATCTATAGAAACGTGTATATATTTGGTTTTTTCCAAATTCAGGAAAATGAGTAACATCCATTTGCCAAACCTGATTGGGCAGCAATCCTCGGGGGTTAACTCCCAAGTGTTGGATGGGGAGGGAGACAGTGCAAGCAGGACATGCTTTTACTATTTCTCCTGCCTGCTGCCTGGTAATTTTACAAAGTAATCGAAGGCTCTGGGAATTTAAATGGTGAAGATTGTGTAACTCCGTGGCCTTTTGAACAGAGCCAACAAAAATTGGAAAGATGGAACGAGTTGCAGCATCAGCCTGGGCATTGCCTTGTGTTAGAGGGCCGGGAAGATCAGAGTGTGCCCTGATGTGTCCTAAGAAAAATGGGTGTTGTCTGGCCTGAATTAGCTGCTGAAGCTGGTGAAACAGAAAGGCCGCACTGGAAGAAGCCTTAATGGTGGGTGAAATCTCCAGCAGGGGCACAGAATGAGCAATGTAGGCACTGTCTGTATAAATATTAATAGGCTCATCAAAAAATGTTATAAAGACTTGTGTTATGGCAAACAATTCCACAAGCTGTGCTGACTGATAGACAGTATCAAAGGTGGTAGGCTGGTTATGATAGACCCAACCGGATCTTTCATTAAAATTGGGAGCCATCTCGCCACAAAGCCATGAAAAGCTAATTTCGGCTTTACTATAAATGACTGCAAATTCTGAACCTGCTTGGAATGCCTGCCCGTGCCTTGAACTCACCCCTGCCTGGCTCTCTGACCAGATAGCAGCCCTCTCTGAAACTTTAGTGACACTGAAGCCAGATTTAAAGTTAGGTAGTTAGTGTAGTTAGGTAAATTGGGTCTAAAATCGAGTGAAATCTAAAATGGAGGCCATGCTGGGAATGACTCAGGGAAAACAGGACAACTCATGGAATGTTAATGAAGTCCTGAAAAGGCCCTAGGCCAAAGTCCACCTCAAAGAAATGTTAACCAACAGCCCCAACAGATTTGGAAATAGCCCATCCCAGAGAAGTGATAATCCCACCCCAAAAGGTGATAATTAGGCCCACCTGTGTCCCACCCCTCAGGCCTTCCAACCTACATTCCATCACTGAAAGAACTATAAAAAGGGGAGACAACTGCACTTCCACGGATTCCACCTTCTGGGTCCCCTTCTTCCTCCGGGAGAAGTCTTTTCTTCTGTCCTTTAATAAATTTCTAATCTCTACTCCGGCCTTGCCTCGGCGTGCTTCTTTGGTGTTATTCTTCAACATCGGGGAGCAAGAACTCGTCACCGGTCAACAGCGGTAACATATTGGAGGTCCCACCGAGATATTCTACACCGAGGTAAGCGCCTCTCTACGCACCCCATGTCTGTTTGAGGTGCATCTTTCTCTCTTTCTTTCTGGAGGTAAGGTGGGCACCCGTCGGCTACTTAAACGCAACTAGTGCAGCCGCCACTCTACAAGACTCGGGTGAGAGGTTTCTTGGCCTAAGCAGCTCTCAATCACCTGTTCGGTACAGAGCAGGCATGTTGGGTTCTGCCAAAGCTGCTTCCAACTTTTCTGTCTGGGCCTGGAGAGCAATTGGCGTGAGTACACAGTGTCCGGAATCCCGATCTGCCTCGGATGCGTGGAGGTGGAGGAAGGAGTTTGGAACAACTGCGGAATCCCGGTCTGGGCTACTCTCAGACGTTTCCAAAGGTTCCTTTCTCTTGAGCCCCCTTCCGACAGCCCTCAGGGGTATCTAAGGTGATCGGTAGATGAACAGCACTGAGGGAAAGCCCCAATCACATTTGCCTCCGTATGGGCCGTGCATCACTCCCAACCCCGCATCCATTCCTCCTGGATGCTTCCCTTCCTTCGCAGGTCAGAAACGTTAGCAATTCAGGTTGTAGAGCTGAGAAAAAGGCATGGGATAATTAGTAAGATCTGCCCAGGTTCCCTAAGGTGCATAGGTAACTTTCAATAGTCTGTTTTACCACCCAATGTTTAAAATGTGCTGTGGTCCTTAAGCTGCTAAGAGAAGCATTTTTTAGAATCAACTCTGGTAATCTGCTAGTCTACAGAGCAAAGGCGACAAAGAGCACACGATTCAATGGGTATTTAGTGGTCAGGAGGAAAGCAGTAAGGCCCTTAAGTCTGAATCCTCCCAGGGTCTTTGGCACAGGGCAAACTGAGACCCTAGCACTTTGCTAAAGGGGACCAGAAACCCCTTGGCAAAGCCAGGTGAGAGACGGGTTTTCTGGACCGTTTAGGAAGCTCAAGGTTAGGGAGACGTCCCTAAGGAGAACAGTTTTCTCCGGCGCAGCATGGGCGCCTGAGTCCTGTTTTCCTCACTCAGACAGGAGCTTCTCTCTCCAATACGCCAGGTGCACCACTAGCCTGTGTATTGAAAAATTGGGATAAATTTGAACCTCAGACGCTCAAGAACAAGCGCCTCATTTTCTTGGCCTGGCCTCAATACAAACTCTCTGATGGAGAGACCTGGCCACCAGAGGGAAATATCAATTTTAAGTTTTACAGTTTGATAAAGTTTACAAAAAAGAAAATGGTGTGAGGTGCTGTATGTTCAGATTTTCTTTGCTCTAAGGGAAAATTCTAAATTATGCCAACAGTGTAAAGTAGACTTAGCTATGATATCTGCCATGGAGAGAAAAAATCTTGGACTCACTGAGGAAAAAGAATCAGAAAAATTTGGGCTGATCAAAGTACATACACCCTTCCCCCTTCAAAACCTAAGGCAGATTAAAAACTGACTCTACTGGAAGGTTAGGAAATAAGCCAGATTGCCTGGGATTGGATCTATTCAAAGGAGCTAATCTTGCAAGTGAAGGGGAAACTGAGGAATTCCCAGCAGCTGCCAAAGCCATTTTCGCTTTGGGGAAATTTCCTCATAATTTCCCTGCACTGTAAGAATTACTCCACCTAAATGCAGTAAAGTCAGTCACACTGAGACCCTCTGTGAAAACATCTGGTCCACTCATGGGAAATCTAAGGTGCCACTGATAATTAAATGGAAGTTCAAAACCTGGAGAGAATTTTTCTTATCTGGTCTGTTTTAAAGGTTATTATAGATTGTTTCTTTGGGATAATCTAGGCTAAATGTGTGTCTAAAAGATGTTTCATTGTAAAATCTGGTATCTAAATGAGTTTGAAGCATTGCATAATCTTGCAGTTAAAAGTTAGGGTTAGGTAATTGTTAAGTTTGTGATTTCAGATAATTCATGCCAGAGAACTTAAATACTTAGGATAGAAAATTAAAAGAACTCTACTTCCAAGTTGGCAAGTAACTCCCAATCATTGTTTTATTTTTTCATCAATTTTGAACTGGGTAGCCTAAGGAGATTTCACTAGGTATACAGTGCATTGATTTGGGCAAGGATAATAAATTATGATTTGGTATCTGTTTCTCTCAGTGTGTAGGATTTAGGAAAAGTGTTGAATTAAAACATTGGTCTGGCTTACTAAAATGACATTAATTAGCAACAGTCTTGGGAATTTTCAAAGCTTAATTTTAGATATACATGGTAGTGTGTGGATTTTTTCCAGGTGATTTAATGTAACTTTAGGAACTTCAGAACAAAGAAAGTAGCTTAATGATCCTGAAGGAACTTCTTCTGATGGTGTCTTTTATATTATCAAAAAAGATCCTATTTTCAGTTTTGTGTGAGCAAGTTTTTCTAGTGTAGGAAGATATAAAGATGAAATTTTGTAAATTGTATCTTATTTCTACTTCCAAACCTGAAAATTGTGACTTATGGTTAAAATGCCTTAGGCATGAAATTTCTGCTCAGAATTCCGGTTTTCCAGGTCCTTCCAGACCTCAGCCAGGGCTTACGCTGATATGCAAACAGAAGCAGTTTGGAGCTCAGGCCCAAGAAAAAAAAAAAGAGTAAAAGTGTCTTTTTATGGGAACTCAAACTAGATTAAACCAAAGAGTAAATTGTATGGCATTTACTAACTACTGGCCGGTCAATTTTTTTCTAGGACTTTTGCCTTTTCTTAGATTCTATATTTTTTTGAGCTCATGATTTTGTTCCTACAGACAAGTTAATGTTTTTCTGATAAGTTCTATTTTTGATCAACTGGAGTTTTTTTTTTTTAAACATTGCAATGAGATTTCACCTGAGAAATCTGCAAGGCCTTTTGTGTTATGTGTTACACTTGTGTTAGTGTTGTATGTCGGTATGTCTGTGTGTATGTCCATATATCATGCAGTGATATGACAATTGACAGATGAGGAGCGCTCAAAAAAATTAAAAATGGATCCAAATATCTTTGATTCATGTGATTCAAATGGCTCAATTTAAATCTGGTAAACAAATTAAAAAAGGAGATCTTAAGCTTATAAGTTATTCTAGGTGTTAAAAAAAAGGCCCTAATAAATGTCTATGAAATAATCTGCTCAGATTCAAAGGTTTACAAATATTGTTTCAAGGTGTGAACAGAAGGAGTAATTAAGAGGGTTTAAGTAAGTGATAAAGAAGGTCTGTGCAAGTTGGTTATAAGTGTAAGTTTTTGAGCAAAGTAATATTAAAGAAATTAAACAGCTGGTTAAACAAGTGCTGTTTTAGAGAATTGTGCTATGTTATTCCTTTAAAAGCTAAACTTGATTAATATAAAAACATCAGTGTAATTGGTGCCATTAATGTGTTCATATCTTCCAGATATACAAGTCTGTAAGGTAGAAGCTTTAGAAAGAGCATTATATCAAGCAGGTATTCTCAAATTGTATGGTAATTTTAGGCTTAAAAGAAAAACATGTTGGAAGTTTATCATTTGTGTTCTATAACTGGACCTGCTATCAATAAGTTATGTAAAGTTCCATGTTACTTTTTACAGAGATACAATTTAAATGTATTTTTAAGTTAATGAGAGCCTAATCTATGTAAAGGTTTTATTGTAAAACACAGAAGTACTTTGCTACTTTTCTACAAAAGGTTAAAAGCTTTCAGCCTTTCTTTAATTCATGTTTTAGATGTGATATTATGTTGTTAGCTAATATTCATGTAAACTTGAGCAGCAATTTATGTAGGCTTTTAAAATGATGTCTAAAAAGCAGAGATCAGCTTCAGAACTATAGTATTTAAGACTGTATCTGTCAAGTGTGTCTGTTTCTGCCAAGAGAGACTGCATGAAGAGCCCCACCTTGAGATAAGGCTCTATGTCCCATCTCACTGTATGTGAAAGTGACTATGAAAGAAGTAGGCCAGATTTCAGTACATTTAAAGTTGTGTCCAAAAGTTGTGTTTTTGTCACGATTGCCAGGATCTCAAACAAGGGATTATAATGTATAACTCTGCCAGAATTCAAGGTAGCTATTACATAAACTAAATATGTTTTTATCCTAGTTAGTTTTGTTTTGTAGTTTGCTTTTAGATGGTCTAAGGATTGCCTGTTAATGTTTTAAAGAGGTACTGCTTTAAGAACTCACAACCTGGGTTAACTTAAGATAAGGAGTTATCACCTACAGGATAGAGAGATAGACATTAAAGCCCAGTACTCTTAATATAAGGCTGTTGAAGTTTATTTGCTAGATGTTTAAGATTAAGTTTTAAAATTAAAGTTAAATTAAAGGGGCCAAGAAAACCAATGTTTGGCTCTTGCCCTCTGAGTCAGTCTGAATCAGGGGATAGGGTCTTCTCCAAAGGGCTCTGCAACTCTAGGCCACATAACCTCCTGATCAGGGAGATTAATGAGACCAATGGAGGACAGAAAGCCAATCAGTGCATTTGCTGTGAAGAGGAGGGTCATCAGAAAAGGGAGACATCCCTGATGCTCCCGAGGGAAGCCACATGGTCAAGCAAGGCCTGGACCCATCCTAGCGCAAATGGCACTAGCAGAACTGAGAATCTGCTGTGAAGTTCCCAAGGACTCCCAGAGACTCAGCTGACTCTTAACAATAGATGGGAACAAAGTCAGTTTGACTTGCTTCATCTTAAACACTTAGCAAAGACAGTCAAAGCCAAAACATAGCTATTCCTGGACATTTTAAATGATAATAATAGTTAAATGTAACCTCCAACAATAAGTAAACTGGAGGCTGCAAAAGAGATTCTTAGGTAAGAATGCCTGGTAACTATCAAAAGGAACTGCCAGAGTAGTTTTTAGTTTAAGGCCCACAGATATTCCTAACCTACACAGGTAGGCTTGGTGTTTGCTAGTATGGTTATCCAGCCCTAGGTAACAAAATTTAATAGACACAGGTCATAATAGTAAAGGGATTTTGCAAGATCAGATGATATTAAATTATTAAACTATCCCTTAAGGGAAAGAACAACTGTAACCCTAAAAGTTAAATGTTGTATTTACATCGCTGACATTTCTGGCAATATGACAAATATCCTTAAAGATTTACATGCTCAGATAGAAGTCATGTCCTCAGCAACTTTATCATGGAAACAATATCTTAGCTTCTGGTTCTTGGTACTTCCTGGTGGAAAATATTGTTAGTCTTTGTCTTTGCCATCATACTCATTGGCATATTCCTGTGCTATGGGATTTATTGGTGCATCAATATGGTTCCAGTACTAATGAATTCTTGTTTCTCTTATAGACCACCCATCACTCAAATGGCCCTCCAGCCTATTACTTCTCAATCAGACTTTTATCATGGACCACTCAATAGACCCGATTTTTAAAGGGGACTCCAAACTGCTTGCCCCACATCGTCCCTTTTCAGCCTGAAGAAGCCAGAAAGATTTTCTTCGTCCCCTTTCCTTACAGCAGTAAGGAGTTCCCAAATTAGAGGGGGGAATGAAGCCAGATTTAAAGTTAGGTAGTTAGTGTAGTTAGGTAAATTGGGTCTAAAATCGAGTGAAATCTAAAATGGAGGCCATGCTGGGAATGACTCAGGGAAAACAGGACAACTCATGGAATGTTAATGAAGTTCTGAAAAGGCCCTAGGCCAAAGTCCACCTCAAAGAAATGTTAACCAACAGCCCCAACAGATTTGGAAATAGCCCATCCCAGAGAAGTGATAATCCCACCCCAAAAGGTGATAATTAGGCCCACCTGTGTCCCACCCCTCAGGCCTTCCAACCTACATTCCATCACTGAAAGAACTATAAAAAGGGGAGACAACTGCACTTCCACGGATTCCACCTTCTGGGTCCCCTTCTTCCTCCGGGAGAAGTCTTTTCTTCTGTCCTTTAATAAATTTCTAATCTCTACTCCGGCCTTGCCTCGGCGTGCTTCTTTGGTGTTATTCTTCAACATCGGGGAGCAAGAACTCGTCACCGGTCAACAGCGGTAACAACACCTCATAAATATTGGCCTTCCCTGGCCAGACCTTCTCTGAGGCTCTAATGGTCCTCATAAATTCTGATGTTGGGGCCAGCAAAAAAAAAAAAAAAATGTAAACTACCATTAGTGTGATGCTGTCAGAGTTCTGTTATCTGTAACCCCCCTTTTGTGTAACTTGCTGGGCTGTGAAGCTGGGCTGTAGGAAAGGTGGGGCTGCTGTTTTGTTCCCGCCGTTTTGGGAGGGAAAGGCAGCCCAGCCGGTCGAGATTTTAATTGGAGTCAGTGGTCTTTTCTTGCGTCCTGGTCTAACACCTGGCTCCCAGGAAGAGGCGAATGGCCTGCCCCCTGCTGAAGCCCCAGTAGGTTTGCCTGGGGTCACCATTTCTGCTGTCCCTGGCAGAGTCGTAAAGATCCCAGCCGCTGCTAGCACAGGACGGGGCGGAACAGCCAGGACCCCTCTCTCCTTCCTTGCCAGGAGAGGAGGGTAGAACCTCCAGGCTCAGCGGATCCCCAGTCCTCACAGCCCAGAGGTGGCGGCCCCAGGCACGTCTCTGCCCGTCAGAGTCTTGGAATTCCCAGGCCATCGCTCGCATTCAGAAATCCGATATATCCACTGGCTTTCTCCATGACCAAAGGATCTGGGGGTTCAAGGACAACCTTAGGGTTCCTCGGATAGTCCTAGGACTTCTGCATCTGACCATCTGAGCCTCTGGAAACATGCCTGGAGTCCCGGGGCCCTGCTGGACACTGGGAGGTCTGGTCAGCCTCCTGAGGATCACAAGTTCAAGATCAGCCCCAGGAGTTGCTGGAATAATAGGCACGTGCTGCCACCACCAGCCTCTCCCGTCACTCCTAGGACTTTCTGGGTTTAGGACTTCAGGCCTTCTGGGAGTCTGGGTGCCCTGGGAATTGTGGGGTCACTGGTCTTGTTCCTAGTCCTCTGGGAACTGGGGATTTCCTGGGCATCAGGAATAATCTGGCCATCAGCAAAGGGCTCTTTGGCAGCTCCCAGGAGCATGGGAAATGAGACCTTGAGCCTAGTGACTCTGGTCTAGGTAGATGTGCGCCCAGGGCTCCCATAAACTTGTGGGTGCATCTGGAACCTGAAGTCCAAGGCCATTAGTCCACCAGCCCTCCCTCTGCTTGGGTTTGGCCTTTGGCCTTGGACTCCAGACTAGGGATCTGCCTGCTCTGCGGCAGCTCCTGGAGTTCCGCCCTGAGGACAGGACTTTGCAGCCAGTGGGCGCCCAGGAAAGGGGAAACTCCTCTGATCCTGTTAGAACCGCCTCGAGTCACGTTTTCCTAGAGGGGAACCTGATGCTTAGCGGGGTGTCACTCAGAGAGTGTAGACCCAGGGCCTGACCCCGTTGTTGGTCTCCAGAATCTAACCCCAGCCCCTGCCCCGAAAACGAGGTGATGGGAGACTTGAAGGATCACCACTTCGCCCACCGAGGCCACTGTCCCAGAGGAGCGCTTGTGTGAGCCTGCGGGAGCGGGCGGTGCCCTGCGGCTTGGGTCGGTGAAGGTCTCCCAAGCAGAACCCAAGAGCCTGCGGGGCTGCGGAGGGGCCGGGCGGAAGGATCCACTTAATACCAATGAAGACACTGAGGTTCAGAGAGGTGAAGTCAGCGACTCTGGGATCTCAGCGAATCCGTGGCCACGCGGGATTCGCACCTGCGCCCGTCGGGCAATTCCTGCCGGGGGACAGGAGGGTCTTGATTTCCTGGGCATCAGGAATAATCTTGGAAGGGGTGGCTCTGTGGCCCCCGGGACCCTGAAAATGGCGCAGGCGGGCGGAGCTGGGAATTCTGGAGGATGTCACCAGGTCGGGCAGCATCCAGCGTCCAGACAGGTCCCAACCTGCGCATCCTCCAGGCAGACGCGACGACGCCCCGCCGAGCCAAGAGGGACGGGAAAGGCCGGCTTGGGGACCCGCAGCCCATCAGCACACTCCCTGCCCTCCAACCCCAACCCCACGGTGGCTCGGACCCGACCCTATCCCGAGACTGTGGCCTCGGGGAGCGACCACCTGGGGTGACTTTCAGGGTCCCCTCTAGGGCGGGCTGGGAGAGGCTGCACCACCCACCACCTGGCACCCGGTGCTGCAGCTGGGCGTGGTGGCCGCGGGTGGAGGAGGCCGCCAGCTGGGTCTGGCAGCCACGTTTCAGGAATATTTGTCCAGAGCCGCGCCTTGGAGGGAGGTGTCCTGGGTTTGTGCCCAGATTCCCGAAGGGGCGGGGCGGGGCCCCCTGGCAGTCGTCAGTGACCTTGCCTCACTGACCCCAGCGGGTGCGGGACAGGCCAGCGGTTCCAGGCTTAGCCGGAATCTGATTGTGGCGTCCTTGGGGACAAGCGGTACCAAGGACAAGCGGTCCATCCTGGCTCCACCTGCGACCCTCCCTTCAGGCTGGGCTGTGTCCCCACCCAGGAGCGGGCGCAGCTGAGACTCACAGCAGGAGACCCGGAAAGTCTGCCCCCAGGGCTTCTGCGCTGCTGTTAAAAGTTAACTTTTATTTGGTGGTGACAAGCACACCTCGGGTCTATAGCACTGGGAAATGGCATCCTAAAAATGACCTTGTGACACAGACCACATACAATAAAAGTCATCCTTTTCTAGGTTCA
This sequence comes from Ictidomys tridecemlineatus, assembly GCF_052094955.1. NCBI lineage: Eukaryota > Metazoa > Chordata > Mammalia > Rodentia > Sciuridae > Ictidomys > Ictidomys tridecemlineatus. The sequence continues at coordinate 14,894,846 of NC_135491.1, read as the reverse complement.
GTTCCATGCATTTGGTAAACACAGCTGTGGGCAGCGCTCACACCGCACCCAGCGGACATTGCCATCTCCCTTTCCCCACCACCCGCTCATAGCGCCTGACAGTTTCTAATCAGTTCTGCATCTGTCTTCACAAACTAGTTCTTCCTGGTCCAAAACTAATTCTAAACTAAGTCTTCCTGCTCTAAAATTTAGAATTGTGTGCATGTGTGCCTATAATCACAGGAGACTGAGGCAAGAGGATCCCAAGTTAAAGGCCAGCCAGGGCAACTTAGCAAGACCCTGTCTCAAAACAAGAAGGATCAAAGATGTAAGCTCAGCGGTGGAGTTACTCTGGGTTAAATCCTCAGTACAAAAAAAAAAAAAAAAAAAAAAGAAAGAAAGAAAGAAAAGAAAAAGAAAGAAAAAAAAAGTTTGATACAGTCTGGGGTCTTCCCTTTCTTTCTAGTACATATTTAAAGCTATAAATTTTCCTCTAAAGACTGCTTTAGCTGAATTCTATTTGCTTTTTTAATTTTAGCTTTAAAATTTTATTGAGATTCAGGGTTAGAACTTAACAACTTAAGGGCTGGGGTTGTGGCTCAGTGGTAGAGCACTTGCCTAGCATAAATAAAGGTCCATAAACAATTGTATAATACACACACACACACACACACATGAATTTAACAACAATACAGTGTTATTTTGAATATATTCTAGGTAGTATTTTCACTTTCTTTACATGATTTCTGGCTATAACATTTTTGAAAAATACTTTTGGCTGTAGATGGGCACACTACCTTTATTTTATTTATTTATTTATTTATTTATTTTTTTTAGAATTTTAACATTTATTTATTTAAGCTCTCGGCAGACACAACATCTTTGTTTGTATGTGGTGCTGAGGATCGAACCCGGGCCGCACGCATGCCAGGCGAGCGCGCTACCGCTTGAGCCACATCCCCAGCCCCTATTTTATTTTTTTATGTGGTACTAAGGATCAAACCCAGGGCCTCACACATGTGAGGCAAGTGCTCTACCAGTGAGCTACAGCCCCAGTCCAGTGGTTATAACTTTTAAGAACTTATACTTTCTAATTTTTCATGAGATGCCAATTACATGCTTGTTAAAATCTTGGATATTTTTCCAATTGTTCTTATCTCAGTGTCAAAAGTTTAAAAAGTAGTGGGGCGTGGAACTCCAGGCTGTAATCCCAGTGACTCAGAAGGCTAAGACAGGAAGACCTCAAGTTCAAAGTCAACCTCAGCAATTTAGTGAGGCTCTGTCTCAAAATTAAAAAAAAAAAATTAAAAAGGTCTGGGGATATGGCTCAGTGGTAAAGCACTTCTGGATTCAATCCCCAGTATTTTAAAAAGTTTCATTTTATTTATTTATTTTCTCTCTCTCCCTCTCGCTTTCTGGCCTGCTGGGGATTGAACCGGGGGCCTCATGCAGGCAGTCTACCATAGAGTTATATGCCCAACCTCATAATAACTTCCTTTGTGACAAAATTAATATACTATCAAAATGCACAAATCTAGGCTGGGGTTGTGGCTCGCGTGCTTCTCTCACATGCATGAGGCCCTGGGTTTGATCCTCAGCACCTCATTAAAAAATAAAAATAAAGATATTGTGTCCATCTACAACGAAAAAAAAATAATTAAAAGAAAAGAACTCTTAAAAAATTGCATGAGGGGCTGGGGATATGGCTCAAGCGGTAGCGCGCTCGCCCTGGCATGTGAACAACCCAGGTTCCATCCTCAGCACCACATACAAACAAAGATGTTGTGTCTGCCGAGAACTAAAAAAAATAATAATAAATATTCTTTTTAAAAAATGCATGAATCTTCAGCGTACCTTCATCGAGTTCTGGCAAATGCATAAAACTGCGGAATCCAGGGCATGGAATGCCTCCTCACCCAGGAAGTCGCCTCAGAGATGCAGTAGTCTCCATGTAGCTGAAGTCACCCCAACCTACAGAGTGTCTCCCTCCGATCCCCTCCTTCCTGGCTCCTCTCCTGCCCCATACCTGTTTCCTCCCCAGGTCCCTGTCTCAGAGGTGGATCCTGATTTCTACATAAGTCCCCTGACCTGTCACCCACCCACCCCTCACGCCTCCCCATGGTCTGGTTCTGCTCCAGCCCTGATGTCCCCTTCCCAGGTCCCTGCCTGCATTCCCACTGAATTCCAAGAGACAGCTGGGGGGATCCCTCTAAAGACCCCATCTGGGCAGGCTGTGGTGGCACGTGCCAGTAATCCCAGCAGCTCCAGGGGTGGGGGTGGGAGGGGATGCTAAGGGAGGAGGCTCAGCAGGTTCAAAGCCAGCCCTAGCCACCAAATCCCCAGAAACAGAGAGAGAGAGAACACACTGCTGCCCACACCTTGAGAGAAAGAATGGGTGACAGGTAGATGGGCGGTGGCCCGCAGTTGGGGAGAGCTGAGGGAGGCGATGGAGCCACACAGAAGACACCCTCCGAGATTTTATTGGGGGTTAGGACGGTGTCCTGGGGAATCCTGTCTTCCCAGGAGTTTCGCCAAGAGCAGGTCAGACCTGAACGTAGGACAGGGTGATGTCGCCGTTGATCTCCAGCGTGTCCACTGTCTGGAAGGCCGGGAGGCGGTGGGAGTAGTCAAAGAGGTGCTGGCCGTTGTTGTAGACCTTGAAGCGATCCGTGCCACAGCGAATGGACAGCTGAGGGCAAGGGGCAGGCGTGAGGCCAGGCCAGGGCAGAGGCTCTGCCAGCAAGTGGGGGAGGGGACCCCAGACAGTTTTTTTTTTTTTGTACTGTGGATTAACCCAGGGGCACTTGACCTCCCAGCCGCATCCCCAGGCCTTTTTATTTTTGTTTCTTTATTTTTCTGAGACAGGGTCTTCCTAAGTTGCTGAGGGCCTGGTAAATTGCTGAGTCTGTCTTCAAACTTGTCCTCCCGCCTCCGCCTCCCGAGCTGCCAGTGAGACCCCAGACTCACATCAAAGAACTGGCCAGGGCCGAACGGGTTGTGGGCGATCTTCCGCTCCTCGGAGCCCCAGGAGCCCCTCACACGGGTGTTCCGCACCACGGCGCCCTCCCCCATGCGGGGGTTAATGTGCAGAGCCAGGTCCCCCGACGACCCCACCTTGAAGTTAATGGCAAAGCTGAGGACAGAGAAGGAGGGTCAGACGGGTCTCCAAGGAGCAGGAATGGGTGCCTGGCCTCCTGGGTCCCCCCCTGGACCTTGGCTCTGTACCTCTTGGCCGTGGGGAGCACGTAGCCCTTGATGATGATGGTCCTGCGGGCCGTCAGCCCCCCCTGCAGCCTCGCTGTGAACGGCACAGGCTGTGGGAGGAGAGATGGGTCCCGTCCACACGCAAGTCCCCAAAAGCCAGGTCCCTGCACCCCTCCCACCCCCAGTCTCAAGCACCCTCCACCCACCACAGAGCTGACCTCCGAGGCCCCCACGGCTCAGCCCCTCCCCCCACCAGTCCCCCTCCCCCAGCCCGCCCACCCCAGCCCCAAGCCCCTCAGGGTGCCATACCGGGTTGAAGGTAGGGGGTCCCATCATGGTCTGTGAACGGGAGGGGGCAGCCATGTTATTCCATGACAGTTGACAAATGCCAGGACACCCCCCCGCTGTGCACACATCCTTCTCCACCCTGGGTCAGTGGGACTGGCCACAGCCCCCCAGTGCGCCCCCACTGTCCCCATCCCTCTGACGGTCCCACAGCCCCGTACTCACAGGCAGGCTGCCCAGGTGGTGATGATTGGGCCCGGGACCCTGCAGGGATGGGTGGGGAGGTAAGGGACCCCGTCCTTCAGCCACCCACACACCTCCCTGGCTGCTCCTCTTCCGCCCGCCCGCCCAGGGGAGCCCTGGCCCCAGCAGGTACTTACATGGAGCGGTGGCAGGCCCATGGGTCCCTGTGGGAGCAGAGAGAGGAAGAGGAGATGAGTAGGACCCCAAATTCAGGGCAGAGGTTATCAAGGGCGCCTGCCCGGGGCAGCCACGGCCACCATGGCCACCGTGCAGGGGTCTCTGAAGTTCAAGGTTGGTCCCAGATGACTGTCCTGGGAGGAACTGGCCATGTTCAGGGCCCCGTTTCCCCTGAGCCTCCCCCAGACCTTCAGGACAGCGGCTGAGGACTGCTCCCTGCTCGCTGCCCAGGGTCCTGGGTCCCCAGTGCTGCCCGCTCAGCCCAGAGGCGGATCTCACAGCCCCAGCACCTCGGGACCCCTGCCCCATCACCCCATCTCCAGCCGCCATGGCCCCTCATCCACGTGCCCAGCACCGGTGCTGCCCGGGCAGAGGCACAGGAGGCAGGAGAGCCCTGAGCAGGCCCTGCGCCTGTCACCCGCTCTGTGACCCTGGGCCCATTACTAAAGCTCTCTGGGCCTCAGTTCCACATCTCACCACCATCAGTCACCGGGAGGATTAAAGGGATGTGGCAGTGTGCCCTCCCCACCCTGTCCCTTGGCCTCCTCATGGGTGACACAACCCAAAGTGAGATCAACAGTGAGTTCCTTCTTCCTGTGATTTGATCCTACATCTCTTGAGACCCCTGGAAACAAAATGTGCTTTTTCAACTGTTTAAAAAAAAATTGTGCTTTTTCTTTCTTCTTTTCTTTTTTCTTTTTCTTTCTTGGTTCTGGGAATGGAACCCAGGGGTGCTTAACCACTGAGCCACATCCCCAGCCCTTTTTATTTTCTATTTTGAGATGGGATCTCACTAAGTTGCTTAGGGCCTCTCCAAATTGCTGAGGCTGGCCTCAAACTTGCAATCCTCCTGCCTCAGCCTCCTGAGCTGCTTGTGCCACCGTGCCCTTCTTCTGAGGCTGCCTGTGTGTTTTTGGACTCCGTATTGGACGAGGAAAGCCCCCTGCTGCTGTGTGCAGCTGTTGACCGTTCCTCCCATCTCTGGGTGATGGACCCTTATGTACTCAGTCACCTGTTGGGGAACACGTGGGCAGCTCTGACTCTGGGGCTTGTTTCTTTTGAGGGTGCTGGGGGGGATGGAACCCAGGCCTCTGCCCCTGAGCTGCCGCCCTAGCCCTGGGCTTTTGTAAATGGGGCTGCAGGGGTGGTGCTGGGGTGCACGGCGGCCCTTTGCCTATTGTTCACCGAGTGCCATCCCTCGGCCATCGCAGTGTGGTGTGTCAGCTCTTTTCCAAGGACACTGTGTCTGCCGCGCTCCCAGCCACGTGGGAGGGCCGGCTGGGCCACCCGTCTGCCCACAGAATGCTCCTGAGGGCCTGACGGGCATGTAGTGGCAGCTCGTGGCTTTGATTGAGGTCCCCAGGTGACAAATGGCGTTCAGCAACCTGTCGTGAATGTGTGTGCTGCTCACAAATTCTTATCTCACTTGCTGACTCCGTTCACACACCTTCTCCTCCAGGAAGCTGTTTCTTTATGACCCTGTGACTAAGTCTTTCCTTTTCTCTCTCAAGTCCCCTGTGTGTCCTTGGCCCTGGCCCCGTCCCTCGGCCCACGCCTCCCCACCGGGGTCCTGACCACTGGGTGACGTCTCTGTCTGGCACAGAGCAGGCGCTTGGGTAATGAATGACGGTGGGGACAGGTTAAGGAGGGAAAGAAGCAAATAAGCGAGGGGCCAGCACGCACCTGATTTGGGGTGAACTGGCCCCCGAGAAAGTTGATTGACTGAAGATGCAGGTCGCCATTCACCTGCAGGTGGGTGACCATCTGCAGGGGCAGCCGGTGTCCAAATTCGTAGAAGGGGTTTCCGTTGACCACCACCTGGGGCGGGGACAAGAGGGGTCAGCACGGGGACCTGGGGCAGGTAGGAGCAGGGAGCGGGGAACAGGGGTCATCTTTTTGACTTGGGGTCATGAGTGTCACAGGGAGGTAACTGGAGAGCCTGGGCCTCAGGGACCTTGGAGTCCAGGGGTCAGAAGTCAGGCCACGGAGGGTCCAGAGAAGAGGGTTTAGCTGGAGAAGGAGATCAGGAGAGGACTCGCCCGCCGAGGCCTGGCTTTGGCACCAGATGAGTGGGTTTAAGGTCTAGCTCTGACACGCCCTGGCTGTGTGACCTCTGGTAAGTTGCTTTGTAAAGGTAAAGTTTCTAAACTGTTTCTAAGCCTGAGTTAAAATGTAAAAGACCAGGCATTGTAAAGTTTCTAAGCTGTTTCTAAGCCTGAGTTAAAATGTAAAAGACTCGGTATTGTTAAGTTCCTCTGCTACACCCAGAACCTGAAATTCCTGAGATAGTTAAGACAACCCCCTACTGGCCATTTAGCCTAGGGCCCTGTGCAGTTTGTCTCAGGGCCCAACCAATCAGTTTGAATGTGTACCCCCCCCCTTAGGAGTGACCAATCACCCCCGCCCGACCTGTTCCCGCCAATGAATGTGCTAATCCTGTCTCAGAGTTGTTGTTCAATTTTCCCGCCTCATGATGATTTGTTCTGATGTAGGTAAAGCCGCCCTCCCCAAAAAGTGTACTTAAGCTCTGCTTGACCTCTGCTCTGGGCTCTGGCTGCTCTCCCTTCTTGAGTGAGCACGGAGCCCCAGCGCGCGCTGGTTCAATAAAACTCCCTCCTGCTTATTGCATGAAGCCAGTCTCTTGTGTGGTCTCTTTCTCTGACGCTTCCTTCGCCGGACCCTTACAGCTTTACCTCTCGCAACCTCTGTTTCCTCATCTGTGAATTGGGAATCTGCTCATATCTGAGCTGGTCGGGAAGATGCAACCTGATGTGACAGGGTGTGTTGGAGGCAGGTGGAGACCGAGGTCCCTTGCTCGGTGTGGCTCAGGCGTCTGGTTCCATCATGATGCTAAGAGACAGGCACAGGGCCAGGATCCAGCTCCGTGGGACTGGGCACTTGCCACATGCTAAGCGCTGGATGTGGTGACCTCCACAAGGGACCTCAACAGCTCAAGGGATCCTTCCCATTGCCCAAGAAAACGAAGGCTATAGGTGTAGAGTGGCCAGCTGGAACCTAAGCATGGACAATCCCAGCCCAGATGCCGGGGTTAGGAATTTGGCTCCATCCCTGTCATCCCAGCAGCTTGGGAGGCTGAGGCAGGAGGATCGAAAGTTTGAGGCCAGCCTCAGCGAATAGGCAAGGCCCTGTGCAACTTAGTGAGATCCTGCCTTGAAATGAAAAAATTAAAAGGGCCAGGGCCAGGGCCGGGGCTGGGGCTCAGCGGTAGAGGCTCGCCCAGCACATGGGAGGCCCTGGGTTCCAGGCTCAGCACCACATAAAATAAATAAAATAAAGCCAACTAAAAAAATTAATATTTTTTTTTAAAAAGGGCTGGGGCTGGGGCTCAGTGGTTAAGCATTCCTAGGTTCAATCACCAGTACAGGGGAAAAAAGAAGAAAGAGAAGGAGGAGGAGAAGGAAGAAGAAATCTGGTGCTCAGACAAAGTCAACAAGAGCCTGGGCCTGGGGGTCTCCCACCACATCTGGTCCAGGAGAACACGCGCAAGGAGATTGGCCACAACAGGGGACCTGGTCAGAGGGCAGAGGCCAGGGATCCCTGCACAACCATTTGAGGTCACCAACCAGGGGCTCCAAGCCACACAACATGGTGAGTGAGAAAAGAAATGGAAGGCAGTGTCCCAGAGCCGGCTGTGTGCATACTTTAAATCAAAGGCAAGCACACCTGCCATCCCAGCAACTGAGAGGCTGAGGCAGGAGGATCACAAGTTCGAGGCCAGCCTCTTCAACTTTGTGGGTCCAACGCCACTTAATGAGACCCTGTCTCAGAATAAAAGATAAAATAAAAAGGGCTGGGAATGTGGCTCAGTGGTTAAGTGAACTTGGCTTCAATCCCTGATACCAAAATCAAAACAAAACCACCCCTGACTGAGCAGCCTGCAGGCACCCACCCTCTTTGGACCAAGGGAAAACAACATTATGAGCGGCTGGAGCAGGCAGGGGATATTAAGGAAGAACCTTCCCTTTTAGGTGTGACGGTGGCATTGTGTCTATGCTCTTACACATGGAGACATTTATGAATGAAATGACATAATGTCTGGGATCTGCTTTTAAATAACAGGGAGGCGGAGTTGGTGGAAGAGGAGACACACCACGCGCTCTCTGTGCCTGGGGCTTCCTTTCGTGTGTGTCCAGAGCGCGGAGCAGACAGAGCAAAAGTCTGCATCTGCAAGCACTCGGAGTCCTAGGTGAGGAAGGCCGTCAGCAGCCCAGGGAGGAGAAGGAGGGAAGCAGCAAGAAGAGGTGGAATAGGCAGGAAGAGAAGGAAAGGAGAGGGAAAGTGAGGCAGGAAGGGGAAGGAAGAGAGGGGAAGAAAAGAAAGAAGGGAGAAAGGAAGCCGGGGGCGGTGGTACACGCCTGCAATCCCAGCACCTGGGGAGGCCGAGGCAGGAGGATGGGGATTCAAAGCCAGCCTCAGCCACACAGTGAGGCCCTAAGCAACTTAGGAAGAACCTGTGTCTAAATTAAACATGAAAAAGGGGCTGGGGATGCGGGTTCAATTCTGATACCAAATACAGAAAGAAAGAAAGGGAAGAAGAAGGAGGCAGGGGGCAGGGAGGAGGCTGGGGGGGGGAGGCCGCGGGAGGCGCCCAGCCAGACCTTGTAGTGTTCCGCCAGGATCATGAACACCAGCTCAAAGGGGGCCCCCTTGCTGAAGGGCATGCTCCTCTTCCTCTCCTCGTTGCCCCAGCGGCCACCCTGCTGTGAGTTGAAGACCACCTTGTCCCAGCCATCGAAGCGGGGATTGAAGTGGAAGGCGATGTCCGCCCCTGGGTCCTGCCCCACCGCGAAGTTCACCTGGAACCTGGTGAGACACCCAGGGCTGACTCCCTGGAGGACACCTGCCGCCCAAGGGACCCCTCCAGGGAGCTCTGTCCCCACATTCTCTGCCCCGGGCACTACTGACCAAGCCAGGAGAGGAGGTGGTGACCTGGAGTTCCAGAGATCCACTCCCACGGCAGGCCCTTGGCTCGCTGCTCCTTGGAGGCCACCTTCCCACCCCTCCCAGCTTCAACTATTTGCTCTGGGGACTCCTGTGGTCACAGTTGACATCCATTGGTTGACATCCATTGGAGTTTCTCTGCTCCTTCCTGGACCCCGACAGTCCTTCCCCACGCACAGCCAGAGAAGCTGGGAACGCCCAGGTCAGAGCACACTGCCCATCACACCAGAAGTTATTCCAACAGGGCAGGACCCGGCTGCCACAGGGCCTTTGCACTGGCAGTTCCCTCTCCTCTCTTCCTCCATTGCTCCCTCTCTCTCATCTTGGAGGTGGCAAAAAGCTCCTACAGGTGGGCCGCAGCACCAGCTCCCTTGCAGCCGAGCCTGGTGGGACGAGGTGGGGGTCCACTTACCGCTTCATCTTCTCGTCGGCCACTCCTTGGATGTAGATGGACATTCCGATGCTGAGGCCGCCGGGGATGGGCTGGTTGTAGGGCAGGGTCTGAAGAATGGGCCGGTGAGGGGCGTCAGAGGCCATGGGACAGTCGCAGCCCTTCCCCCTCACCGAAACCCCTTCTGGTCCCACAAGCAGGGGACATGAAACTGGAGTGAGGAAACTGGGGGAAGAAGCCTGAGCATCATGATGGGGGGCCTGATGGTTGGGGGTCCCTCACGGGTTGGAGTGTGGCTCGGAGAGCAGCTAAGCCAAGGCCTGGGGTGGGGCTGGCTGGCATCTCACCGGGTTGTAGGTGGGCTGGTAGCCCGGCGCAGGGACAAAGGCCATCTTCAGAGGCTGCGCTGTGGCTTGTGCTAGAGATGAGCTAGAGGAGAGAGAAAGTGGCAGGTGGCAGGCAGTGGGTGGCCCTTATAGCAGAGGCAAAGGGAGTGGCAGGCAGGGAGGGCCGCGAGGTCCTTCTCCCAGGGATCCCTGCGCACACACTGGCTTTCCTGGACACCCGTCCCCACCTGCCCGGGCACAAAGAGGAAGTGCTCGCAGACTTCGGCCTCACCGGGGCCTTATCGGAGCCCATAAAACCCTGCCCAGACTCTGTTGGCAGAGGGAGGGTGGGACCAGGCGGCAGGGCCAGGGCAGGGCCGCAGGAGTGGCCTGGACAGCTGGGCGGTGGGAGCAGCCGGAGCTCCCGACTCTGTGGAAGGGTGGTGGCCCGAGCCCTGGCGCCCGGCAGGTCCCCACAGTATGAGGCGTCCTCGGGACAGTGCGTGACAGCCCACTCAGAGCCAGGGGTTCGGCGCCCGGTCCTGCCTCCACAACTTGTCGGCTCTGCCGTCCCGGGTCCTTACCCCGGATTTGCCCCTTTTCCTGGGGCTAAAACAGAAGTGACAGTAGCAACTCCATAGATCCTTAAAAGGAATCGCTAAACTAATAAATGCCCAGAGCAGGCTTGGCATGCAGAGGGCGCACAATTAATGTTTGGTCTTGTCACTCATTCCAGACATAAACCAGGGAGGCTGGGATTATATTCCATAAGAAAACCCAGTGGGTTTTTCCGCGGTGGAGCGCCCGCCCAGCATGTGGGGGCCCTGGGCTCCATCCCCCTGTCGCCAAAGGTTGCCAGATTCCAGCAGGGGGTCCCCTCCACTGGGGAGTAAAAGGCACAGACAGTGGGCACAGCTCCCAGCAGCAGGGAGGAGACCAGGGGTGGGTTCTTGGGGGCTTTCAGGCCCAGGGAACCCCACAACCTCGGCTCCCTCCTCCCGGGACGTCCTGTTGGCCCTGGCCACCGGCAGCTGCAGGTCACCGTTCCCGCGGGCCATATCCCTAAACCACCTTCACCACCGCCCTCCCTGGAGCCCGGGAGCATCTTAGCCCTGCCACCTATCCTCTCCTAGTAAAGACACAGGTTCTTTATAATGTTTTATTGTCCAAAGAGCGAAGAGAAGGCCCTGGGCTTGAAATCGGTGTCGCAGGCAATACACTGAGGGACACTCGGATACCGTCTCCCATCCGCTCTGTAGAGAGAAGCCGGACCCCAGGCGCCGCAGGCTGGGGACCCGAGGGCTCTCAAAGTTTGGAGAAGGTGACACTTTTCGCGTCCTTCTTCTCCATCATGGCCTGCACCGACTTGACGATGTCCTGGGTTTGTAGCATGCTCATGTTCCAGGTCGCCTGCAGAGAGGGCCACCGATCAGAGGACGGCGAGGCTCGCGCGCACCAATCAGAGGACGGCGAGGCTCGCGCGCACCAATCAGAGGACAGGCACCCACAGCCCGCGCCCCACCGGCTGCCCGGGCCTTACCATGTAGTTGAGGCCCTCGGCCACCGGGTGGTCGCGGGAGTAGAGCAGGTTGATCTTGGTGCTCTGCACGGCCACCGGGCTCTTGCTGGCAATCTCGGCCGCCAGGGCCAAGGCCGAGTCCAGCATGAGCTCCTTGTCCGGGAACATGCGGCTGCGACGAAGGGACAAGAGGGGTCGGGACAGGCAACTGGGGAAGGGCGGATAGGGTGTGGCCGCTCACAGAGGACCCCAGTAAAAGGGCCCGAGGACAGGAGGGTGCTGGCCCCCAAAGGAAACAATCCTGCTGAGGACACACGGGCCCCGGCCTGGCGCTCCCACACCCACCTGACCAGCCCACTGCTCAGGGCCTCGTCGGCCATCATCTTGCGGCAGGTGAAGGCCAGTTCGTTGACCAGGCTGCAGAAGGGAAGCGTGGGTCAGAGACGGCTGTCATCTGGGAGATGCCCTGTGGTCCCCTCCCGGGGTCCCCTCACCGCACCCACCTCTGGTTCCCGATGATCTTGGGCAGTCGCTGTAGTGTCCCCACATCGGCAGCCAAGCCCACGTCCACTTCCTGGGGGGCACAGAGGTGTCAGGGTTATTCTGCCAGGGGTGCCCCCCAGGACACCGCCATCAGGGGCTCCCCCGCCACACGCACACTCAGGCAGGTGCCCTGATCCCCGCCCTCCAGGTCTTCCCTTCGTCACATCTTTCTCCAGAGCCACGCCCTTCCTGACCCCTTTACCACATCAAGGGTCTCCATCCTGCCCCCACCCTCTCCTGCAGGCCCTCAGCAGTGACCCCAGCCTCCGGCCAGGGTCACCTCGTCCCCACACCCCACCTCCCTGGCTCGTGACCTCACGGGGACGGCCTGCCCCTGGCTTCCTCATGGCCCAGCCTCCCTTCGGAAGGTTCAGTTCCGACCCTCTTCCCGGAGGCTCGAGGGCAGGCTCCCTGGCCCACCCTGGCCCTGCTCTGCTCCGGCTCACTGCCCAGTGGTGTGCAGGACCCCGGAGGCAGGAGCTTAGGGGTAACTCACCTTCACCTGGAATACAGCGTCCTGGGTACAGTAGCGGATGTCACAGGCGGTGATGAGGTCCACACCTGGGGGGGGGGGCAGGGAAGCTGAACATCACCCTGCGGGACCTGGGGTGGCATCTGGGGGCCAAGTCTAAGGGTACTGGTTGTGTCTGGGGGCCACTGGCCCAGGTGGAAGGGCACGAGCCAGCCAGCGTGGGCACCCTGGCACGGGTGGCGGCAGGAGGCCCAGGCTCACCTGCTCCGATACAGTTCCCGTGGATGGCAGCGATCACGGGCTTGGGGCACTGGAAGGGAATGGGAGGGTCAGGGTCAGGGTGGGCCACAGAGAGAGGCCACAGAGGATGCCCTCCAGCCCCCAGAGTCACCTTCTCAATGACACTGAAGGTTTCTTGGTATCTGCTGATGAGGTCACGCAGGTACCAGCTGATGCGGGCCACATCGTCCCCTTCGGGCTGCAGGAGGTCTGAAGCCATGTCCATGAGGTCGATACCTGAAGAGGAGGCAGGCGGAGGCTCACCCACCTCCTGGCCGGGGCCAGAGCCCAGACACCATGGAACCCCCACATCAGCACAGTACAGAGGCAAGTCCCACGGACTCCCAGGGGATGACCTTGAACGTGAGCTGAACAAAGACTGCCACCAAGGCACTGCTGAGTCTGTTCAGCCACCCAGTGAGGTGGGCCCTGGGACGCACCCAGTTTGCTAGTGGGTAAACTGAGGCACAGAGAGGCAGCACACTCACCTAAAGTCCCACCAGCTTGTGAGCAGAACTGAGGATCTGGTTGTGTGCAGTGGCACACGCCTGTAATCCCAGTGACTCAGGAGGCTGAGGCAGGAGGATCACCAAGTTCACGGCCAGCCTCAGCAACCAAATGAGGCCCAAGCAACTCAGTGAGACCCTGTCTCAAAATTTTTAAAAGGGGAAGGCTGGGACGTGGTTCAGTGGTTAAGCATGCCTGAGTTCAACCCCTGGGACCACACAGCTGGCTCCAGAAGACTCATTTCCCTCTTATCCCAGGTGGGCACGGACTCAAGGTTTATGGCAAAATTGAGTCAATGGTGGTGATCTTGCCTCAGAAGGCAAGACCCAGATGGAGCAGATATTATGGCTCCCATTCAAGACAATCCTGAGTTTGACTTCTGTCCCCCCAGCCATCCTCTCTCACTCTACTCCTGGTCCCCCATTCCCTCCTGTCCTAAGCTAGTCCCCACACTCAGCCTGTGAAGCCTGGAGTCAGGTTAGAACCCCCTCTTCTTCCCTTCCATCCCACTTTCTTAGAATAAAACACCAAGTCCTCACCGGGGGCACAGCTAAGTAGTACAGCACCTGACCTGCACGCTCTAGGCTACAGGTTTCACCCCCAGGACTGAGACAGGAGAACTGCAAGTTCAAGGCCAGCCTCAGCAACTTAGTGAGACCCTACCTCAAAATAAAAAGTAAAAAGGACTGGAGATGGGGTTCAGTGGCCAAGCACCCTGCATCCAAAATAACAACAATAAAGCCTCCTGAAGGCAGATGGGGCTGCAAGGTTGTGGAGATGGAGTGACAGAGGCCCGAGCAGAAGCTGGACGCAGCGACGTCAGTCACCACTGCTGTGTGCTCCGTTTCAGCAGAGGTCACAGCATCTGACCAGCCTGCTGGCGACTAGGGGCTCCCACACTACATCTGAGGAGCCCGAATGACTCATCAAGAGCTAGGACAAGCCCAGTATGACGGCCTCTTGCGACACCACCTTCCACTGTGTGTGTGTGCGCGCGCGCGCGCGCGTGCGTGCGTGCGTGCGTGCGTGCGTGCGTGTGTGTGTGTGTGTGACTAGGGACTTTACACAGGGCAATCTTCTACGGAGTGACAACTCCAACCCTCATTTTTATTTTGAGGCATGGTCCTGCTAAGTGGCCAAGGCTGGCCTCAAATGCGCCATCCTCCTGCCTCAGTCTCCCAAGTAGCAATTGTGCCCCGCTTCTCCCCAGTTCTTCTGGTTTAACTGCCCTGGACCTGCCGAGGCTGACGACTGCCACTGCTTGAAATAAAGGGCCCAGGTGTTGGGACCAAGTGTCCCCCTCCAAAGCAAGAACACTGCAGGTTAGTCGCTGGGAACTTCTAAACATCCTTCATAACCCTGCTGCCGCTCACCCCCGTCAAGCCACAGCAGCAAACAAGTTGCAATGTTAACGCTGGGCACATAGGAATGTCCTGCAGCTTCTTTCATTTAATCTTCATGAACCCAGTGAGATGGGTCTGGTGGGATATCCATATTCTTCAGATGAGAAGCCAGCAGCAGAGAAGTGAGGGGACAATGACAAATGGTAGAAGTGGGGCTGCCTAATGCCAGAGCCCTTTCTTTTTTCTTCTGATTTTAGGGATGGAACCCAGGGCCTAATCTGTGCTAATAACATACTCTCCCTCTGTCACACCCGCTCCCCTGAGCCCTTGCTTTTAACCAGCACCACAGTCACCTGGGTCACAGTTGCAGTGGTTAAGATCAAGGATTCTGCTGGGTGTGGTGCCGCCTGCCTGTGATCCCAGGGACTCAGGAGGCTGAGGCAGGAGGATTGCAAGTTTGAGGTCAGCCTCAGCAACTCAGTGAGACCCTGTCTCTAAATAAAATATAAAATAGGGCTGGGGAGATGGCTTAGGGGTTGAGTGTCCCTGAGTTCAATCCCCAGTACCACCACCACCAACAACAACAACAACAAATCAAAAGGACTGGGGATGTAGCTCAGGGTAGAGCATTCTTGAGTTCAATCCCAGGGGAGGCGGGGGCGGAGAATAGGACCTTGGATCACAAGGTCCACTCTATCATTGGATCACTGTGACCCTGAATTTCTTCTTCTGACCTTCAAGGGCTTGCTGTTAAACACAGGTCAAGAGATAGCCACAATCAGCCAGGAGCTGAAAGATGAGAGCCAGAATGAAACCTCATCTTTTTTTTTTTTTTGGCACAAGGTGACTGGCCATTTTTTTTGTTTTTGTTTTTTGTTTTTAGTACCAGGGATTGAACTCAGGGGTACTCAACCACTGAGCCAGATCCCCAGCCCTTTTAAAAAATACTTTATTTAGAGATTGGGTCCATTAGGTTGCTTAGGGTCTCAATAAATTGCTGAGGCTAGCCTTGAACTTGTAATCCTCCTGCCTCAGCCTCCCAAGTCAGTGAGATTACAGGTGTGCACCACAATACCTGGTTTTCCCCCCTGCCCTACAATACCAGGGATTGTATCCAGGGGTGTTCTACCACTAAGCAACATCCCCAGCCTTTTCTTTTTTCAAAGACAGGGTCTTATTAAGTTGTCAAGGTGTTGTGGCTGGCCTCAAGCTGGTAATCCTCCTGCCTCAGCCTCCTGAGTTGTTAGAACTACAGATGTCCACTATCATGCCCAACACATATTCTTATGATAACACACTTGGTTAACACAGCAATAGATTCAGAGTGGTTAAGTGCCTTGTTCAAGATCACAGATCCATGACAGAAACCCAAACTTCAGGGCCTAGGACTCTGTAATGTCCTGTTGGACTCATCTATATAACATTTTTTTTTTTTTAGTAGAGGTGCTGGAGAAGGAACACAAGGTCTCATGCATGGCAGGCAACCACTCCATTGCTGAGCCACAACCCAGCCCTCTATATTTGAGTGTTTTAAATTAGGCCTTTAAAAAAATTTGATGAAAATTTAAGTTAGAGTCTGCTTAAAACCCTAATGAAGAAGCACTCCTTCTGCTCTGTCAGCAGCAGGGTGCTGGGAGCACAGTACCTGAAGAGAACATCTTTCCTGCACCTGAGATCACTACAGCCCGGCAGCCAGAGTCTTGAGCTATCTTGTTGAAGCATTCCACCATCTCTCTGTGGAGAAGCACGGAGTGAAGGCCTACATCTGGGGTGCAAACCCCCTGCCCTGATGTCCATCTCTCCCAAGGCCACTCTGACGGGTCCCTCTACCGCTGCCCCTTCCTCCAGGATCTACAGGCCAGACCTCCAGAAGGCCTTGTTCATGGCATTCCTCTTGTCTGGTCGGTTTAGCTGCACATGGAGAATGTGTTTCTCAGCAGGTGTCACCAGAAGGGACTCATAGCTGTGGCCTGAGGCTTCGCAGGGGGCTGCTCTGGAGGCCTGCTCTTGGGCAGCAGAGCCCATGGGGCGAAGGCTAACACTGAAGTCCTGATGGGCGGGTACTGTGAGTCCTGCAGAGAGAAAGGAAGACCCCCAAATGGGGACATCACATCTTCAACAGCAGAGGACACACACCTCTGTGACTCTAGGTTGGAGAAGACAAGCCCTCGGAGACCTAGGGTTAGAGGGATACGGGCTGTAAGATTGGGGGACACTTATTGTGGATCATGACCCAGGACGGAGACAAGCTGTCAGCGACTCCACACTGCGAGGCGCGAGCTGGCAACAGGGGACAGCCCTTCCTCGGGCAGCTCGGACCCTCGGTAACCCCGACAGCCTTCCTGCTTTACGGCTGCTTTGACAGCGCGACGCAGCCATGGACCCCACACAGGTCCGGAGTGACTCACGCCGCATCAGCAGGTTGCGGAGACTGCGAGAAGCCGCCATCGCTACAGTCATCGTCGCGGTCCCTGGGACTGGTTCTCCGGAGTAATCAACAGGAGGAAGTCAAGGGGCGGGGACAAAGCAGCCTACATTGGGTGAGGGCACCCAAGCCGCAGGCTAACCGGCAATGACGCCTTTCTTTCGCCATCTTTACTAAGGGCAACCGGAAGGAGGGCGCCTGGGGAGGGCCCTTTGCCCCAGTGGGAACCCGGCCTCGGAAAGTTCCGCCCGCGGCCGCGCAGCTGGGCCATGTCGGGGAGCGGAGCTGAGCCTCAGTTACATAACCATAACACAGCCGCCGCAGCCCGGCAAGTGCATATTTACATGTGTAAGTTAATCTAAGTGGAAAAAATTACTTGTCAATTAATCTAAGAGAAAAAATATTACTTTTTTTTTTTTTTAACACCTCTTTTGGTGTCTCCAGAAGAGGGTCCAAAGGAGCTTACAGAGAGGGTAACTTGACTCAGGATCAGTGAGTCCCTGGCACAAGTCATGAAAGTGAATTTTTCAGCAGGTGTCAATAAAGGCAATAAAGGAACAGATTTTATAGAAAAGCGAAGGATATGCATTCAAGGAGAGCAGGCAAGGGGCACACGCCTGTAATCTGCGACTCGGGAGGCTGAGCCAGGAAGATGGCAGGTTCAAGGTCAGCCTCAGCAATTTGGTGAGACCTTATTTCAAAATAAAAAGGGAGGGTGGATGGGGATGTGGCTCAGTAGTTAAGCAACTCCCTGGGTTCAGTCTCCAGGACCAAAACAATCTAGGGAGGATGCAGGCCATCTGGAGAGTAAGGGCCATCTGGAGAGTGAGGGGAAGGTATGTAGGGATGACCTCAGTCTGATGGTTTTGGTGGTACCAGCCTTCTCTCGGTCCTTAACTGATAGGCCTCCATTATCTGATCAGTAGGTAACACTGGAAAGTCCCCCAAGTTACAGGCAGCAGGGGCTGCTGCTGCTGCTTCTTAATATTTTTAGCTGTAGATGGACACAATACCTTTATTTTTTTGTGTGGTACTGGGGAATCAAAAACAGTGCTTCATCTGTGCTAAGTGAGCACATGTGAGCCACAAACCCAGCCCCCTATAAATATTTTTTAAAAATATCTTTTCTTATTTATTGAGTTTCCTTTTGCCTTAACATTATTTTAAAATTTATATTTTGAGGGCTGGGGATGTGGCTCAAGCGGTAGCGCGGTCGCCTGGCATGCGTGCGGCCCGGGTTCGATCCTCAGCACCACATACCAACAAAGATGTTGTGTCCGCCGAGAACTAAAAAAATAAATATTAAAAAATTCTCTCTCTCTCTCTCTCTCTCTCTCCTCTCTCACTCTCTCTTTAAAAAAAAAAAAATTATATTTTGAGGGGCTGGGGATATAGTTCAGTTGGTAGAGTGCTTGCCTCATATGCAAGGCCCTGGGTTCAATCCCCAGTACCACAAGAAAAAATTATATTTTGAAATAATCCTTAAATTTCTTTTGAAATTAGATGTGGAAAAAATTGTTGTTATTTTACTTTATTTTAAACATTAAAAAAAATTTATATACATGATAACAGTGGAATGTATTACACAAATTATTACCCATTTATAGCACAAGTTTTCATAATTCTATTGTATATAAAGTATGTTCACGCCAAACATTAAAAAATTTTTCTAATTAGTTATACATGACAGCAGAATGCATTTTGTTTCATTGTATACAAATGGACCACAACTTTTCATTTCTCTGGTTGTACATGATGCAGAGTTGCACCACTTGTGCAATCATACAGGGAAAAAAAAATTTTTTAAAGTAGACAAATCACCAGATGTGATGGTGCACACCTGTAATCCCAGCCATTTTGGAGGCTGAAGCAGGAGGATCACAAGTTGGAGATTGCCTCAGCAATTTATCGAGACTCTAAACCACTTGGTGAGACCGTGTCTGAAAATATAAAATATAAAAGGCTGGGGGCAAAACTCACTCCTTGGTTCAATCCCAATCCCCAGTACAAAAGAGAAATTGGTTTATTTTTTTTCACTTTTTTATTGGCATGTTATAGTTGTACATAATGGTGGGATGTGCTGTTACATATTTGTACATATATACAGTATTGTTTTTAAAATTTGCATATTTTTATTGGTGCATTATATTTGTATACAATGATTGGAAACATTTGACAGACATGAGTATACTGTCTTTTTTATGAAATCAAGAGTATTTGGATTTATATTTAGCAACTGATGATTTAATATGTTATAAACAACACAGATCTTTTAAAATATATATTTATAAATATTTATTCTATTTATACTTACCTAATTTATCCATTTTAATAGCTATTTGGAGATTACCCATGAAACCAAGATATCAGACAAGCACAGTTAACATTCCAAAGTTATTATTTTTGTCAAGAAAAACCCTAAAAGCAGGTGAGCACAGGAGCACCCACAGCTACTCGGGAGGCTAAAGCAGGAGGATCCCAGTTTTGAGATCTGACATAAAACTATCTAAAGTATAGCAAGTGAGCTGGGCCCAGGGGCTACTCTTGTAATCCCAGCCATCAGGGGGCAGAGGCAGGAGGATCTCGGGTTCAAGGCCAACCTGGGCAACTTAATGAGACCTTAAGCAATTTAATGAGACCCTGTTTCAAAGTAAAAAAATATTTATTTTTCTGAAACCCTCAAAAAATTTTTAAAAAGGGATAGGGATGTAGCTCACCCTATATAGCAACTGCACTTTCCCAAGGTGTAACCATTTTTAGACAGACAATGGTGGGGGTGGGGTGGGGTGATCAAGAGGACAAAGAGAAGGACACTTTTCCTTCAGGGCTACATCTGTTAAAGAGACAGGTCAGTATTGAAATAACTTATTTCCCCAAGTATTGAGTACAGAGAATGTGAAAATAAACACAAGAATCAGCGTGACTCGGTCAGAGCACAGGCTCAGGATGCTCCTGAGGGTGCAGCACAGGATGGGCTGGCTTAGCTGCGGCATGGAAACTGGCACTCAGATCATTAAGAGGCTGCCCCGGAAGACAGATCAGGTCTACAGTGGGGATTGCTGGGGTTGGCTGCTTTCTGGTGTCACATTTGAAGAACTGAGGGGGAACTCAAAATGCTGGGAGGCCCATCCCTCATGCCGGCTGCTCCCTCCCACCCACCCAGGCTGGTGGTCTGGAAGTGTCTTCTGTGGCCAGTGTTTCATGAACAAGCCCTAAGCCCTCTCTTCTAAGGGCCCAGAAGGGCTTTAGACAAGGAAGAGAGAACTATCACTTGTTCAAGTCCTATAGCGGCTTGAATTGAAAAGTGACACTTTTTGCCTTTGGTTTCAAATGGACTTAGGTAGCACCTCACAGCCAGTGACAGCCTAGCTCAACAAGGGCAGACTGGGCCATTCCGCAACTGCAGGGTAAAGCAGAGAGGAAAGGAAAGACTTAAAGCCCTTTGAGCTCCTTCATGGTTTCAGAGTTCTAATACCCTGCCAGACCCCTGGGTGGGTGTCAGCCAGCCCCTATTGCTACTCCAATCTGCATGGCTTGGGGCTTCCCCAGACACCCAACGCGGCCAGTAAGGTGACTCCAGTTTGGCTCTTCAGTCTTTAGAAGTGGAGGAAACAGAGGGAAAGACCAAGAGAGGAGCATCCACGACACATGTCAGAGCCAGGCAGAAGGGGAGGGGCTCAGACTCTCCAAAGTCCAGGCCTCAGGGTTCCCACCTGGGGCGCCAAGAGATGAAGTCATAGGAGAGAAGCAGTTATCACCAGAGAAGGGTCCTCAGAGAGGGAACTGCACTCAGGGGAGTTCCCATATACACGTGATGAAAAAGAAATTTCCAGCAAATGTCAACAGAGGTACAGATTTATTTAGGAAAGCTGAGAACATACATTCAAGGGAGAAGGCAGCTACCTCCAAAGTGAGGGATGTGTTTTTGGGGTTCCTGTCTCTTCTTTTGAATAAAACTTAGGAGTGTGGGCATTGCAAGGTATGTAGGGATATCAAGAGGTATATGTACACAATGGAATATTAGTCAGCCTTAAAGAATGAAATTATAGCATTTGCAGGTAAATGGATGGGGTGGAGAATGTCATGCTAAGTGAAATAAGCCAAACCCAAAGAACAAAAAGGCTGAATGTTTTCTCTGCTAAGCAGAGGCTGATCTATAATTGGGGGACGGGTTAAAGAAGAACAGAGGAACTTTGGATTGGGCAGGAGAGTGAAGGGAGGGGTGGGGAAGGACGGTAAAGACAGACATTATCACCCAGTATACATGTATGATTACACTACCGGTGTGACTGCACCACGCACAGCCAGAGGAATGAGAAGTTGTGCTCCATTTGTGTACTATGTGTCAAAATACATTCTACTCTCATGTATGACTGGACTGATTAGAACAAATTAAAAATAATTTTTAAAAAGATGTTTACAATGGTCTTGTCCTTCTCAGGTCCTTAGGCTGATGTGGTATCCATTATATGATTAGTAGATTACCACAGAAAGTCCCTTAAATATAAGCTTCTTAAAATGTCATATCTCTTTAATCTACTTCTTGGTGGGAAAAATTACTTCTTCTTAACAGTAAAAAATGTACCACATAAAAATAAATCAATCAAGATGTTGGGTTCATCACTAAAAATAATTGTAAAAAAATACATATTTTTAGTTGTCAATGAACCTTATATATATATGTGGTTCTGAGAATTGAACCCAGTGCCTCACATGTGCCAGACAAGTGCTCCACCACTGAGCCACAACCCCAGGCCCCCCCACCTTCTTTTTTTTTTTTTTTTTTTTTTTTTGAGACCGTCTCACTTAGTTGCTTAGGGCCTTTTAAGTTGGAGGCTGGCCCCAATCTTGCAATCTCTTGCCTCACTCAGCCTCCCAAGGCACTAGGATTACAGGAGTGCACTACCCTGTCTGGCTAAGACTGGTCCACTTTTTAATTCCCAATTTTCTGGTATGTCTGTTAACCTTCTCAGATTTGAGAGTTACTTGTCTGTGTCATTCTTCCCTGAGAAATTTCATCCCTTTAATATTTCAGAGCTGGGGGGCTGGGGATGTGGCTCAAGCAGTAGTGAGCTTGCCTGACATGCGTGTGGCCCAGGTTCAATCCTCAGCACCATATACCAACAAAGATGTTGTGTCCGCTGAGAACTGGAAAATAAATATTAAAAACTCTCTCTCTCTTTAAAAAGAAAAAAAAAATCCAGAGCTGGGGTTGTGGCTCAGTGCTCGCCTAGCATGAGTGAGACACTGGGTTTGAGCCTCAGCACCCCATAAAAAGTCACTGTGTCCACCTACAACTAAAAATAATAAAAAAATAAAAATATTACAGGGTCCTATTTTTCAGGGAAGTCCATTTCATACATTGTTTTTTTTTTTAAAAAAATAAAATCCCTTGGAAAACGCATCACCCAAGAGCATAAAAATATTGGTTAAGTAGGCTGCTTAGGGAGATGCTCACCAAGGTGGTGAACAGATGTCTCTGGGCCAGTGGGACTATGGGGAACTTCCCTTCTTAATGAACATGTCTGCCAGCCAGTTTTAGACTATATAAGCAGATTCTTTAGAAAGACAGAAACTATCTATCAACAGATGACTGTTTAGTTATCCATACTATGGAAAACACTGAAGCCTCTATACAGAAATAAAAACATATAAGGGAAAAAAATAGAAATACCTAACACATGTATAACTCTTTGGAGTAAAAAAGTATAGTTGTAAATGGCTTTATATCCAAGAGACCCCTGTGGACCATCAATGGAAGGAGACTAACAGGGAATGAAACTGGATGCTGGGTAGACCGACTGGTAAAATTTACTTTGCATCCCCTTCATTAAAAAGCAAACCGTAGTTGATTTAGGAGTGAGCTTTCTTTGGTGAAGTAGGTTGGTCCAATAGATGTACACGATGTAAATTTTAATACTTCAGATTCAATTTTCTAAGCAGGTTGTAAAGCACACCTATGTACAATTCTAAGTTGTCACTGTGATCTGTCCTGCAGGATGAGCAAAGTCCTTTAACCAACCAGACTCCTAGGCCTTGCCCGCTAACTGGAGCCATCTTCCTGGGCTCACATAGCCAAGTGGGGAGTTCTGCCATTCACTACAATTATTTAGATCCTTTAACCCAAGTAACTTCACTGCTAGGAATTTACTTCCAGATTAGTATCAGAGATGTTCTCTAAGATACTTGTGTAAAGACCATACCCTGCAATGTTTGCAGTGGCAAAATAGACCTGGGAATTACTTTCAGGACACACCCACACAATGATACTCTACAGGGGTAGAGATAAGGAGATGGTTGTGTACCAAGTATGATTCAGAACACAACACAAATGGCACAAAGGGTTCTTTTTATAAAAATGCAGATATAAAAACTTCCTTAGGAAAAAATTACGAAGTAGTTGTTAATAAACTGAGGTGGCACGTAACTCAGAAAGTTGGGCCAGGACTAAAAAAGTGAGGGCAGCCTAGGCAACTTGGTGAGATCCTATATCAAAAATAGGCTGGGGATGGAGCTCAGTGGTACAGCACCCTGGGTTCATCCCCAGGAGGGGGGTGGGAGTTATAACCATTGAGTAAATGGATTCAGCAGAACTTACTTTCTGGAGCTGTTTTTCAACTTTCTAAAAAGGCAGACATGTCCAGCATGGTGGAGCACGTCTGTAAGGCCAACTCTTGGGAGGCTCAAGTAGGATTACAGATTTTTTGAGACCCTGTCTCAAAAGAGAAACAGAGTTGTGGATTTTAAAAAAAAGGCAGACATTTACTTCCAAGGCTTAGGGCCTTAGGGTGCCTTGAAGCTTAACATTTTTTTTGGTATTGGGAATTAAACCTAGGATGGGCCAAATCTCAACACCATTTATTTGAGATAGAGGTGTCTACATTGCCCAGACTGGTCTTTAACTTGTAGTTCAAGTGACCCTCCTGCACAGCTGGAACAGGCCATGATGATGGTGCAGGGCTCTAACAGTTTACTCTGATTCTCAACTAGAGCTCGCTTGGGCACAGCCTCCAAGAATGCTGCTAAGGCCTGCTGGGTTTTCCTCTACAGGACTCCTTCATTCTCTGCACCTTCCCATCTCCAGCCCACCTTACTTCTGAGGGCTAGGCCTGCATTTCCTGAGAGCCTGGGGGCTGTGCCCTGACCCGCCAGTACCTCTTCAGAAGAGTGAGGGAAGCAAACACACCCTGCAATCCCAGCAAGTGCTATGTTTATTTTCCAAACAATTTTATTGAAATGTGCCAAGAGTACATGGGCAGCACAAATGTATGAACAGGAAAAAAAAAATCACATGTACAATAATCTTTAAAAAGTGAAGGTTAATCTTGGGAGATATCAGTTCCCCCTCTCCCCTCCCCCTCCAGACTTCCAGCATTTCCATTATGGTTAAGCCTCTACTAACCTAGCATTAAAAAAAGGAATACAAGAACTTTTGCCAAAAAAAAAAAAAAAAAACCAACGGCATAAAGGAAAGAGAAACGTTTTCCTGCTCGGGTGGGACTCTTCCTGGGCCCCTAATTAGGAGGCATGCTGAGCGGTGGAGAAGCACAACTTCAGAGTGTAAGGATACGGGCCATCTGCAAAGAAGAGGACAGAGAAGTCTGGCTGGGCTCTCCAGGGAACACCTGGTTCTCATCTGTACCCACCTCCCATTTCTGCAGTTTAACTGTGCAGAGTCTAAACTTGTCACTGCCTGATATGAAACTTAAAAAAATTAACCAAGTACACAAAGTATTTTCCCTCTTCTTCCTTCACTCCCATGGAGGAGCTCATTCCTACCATATTAGCTGTTCTACGCAATGGGGCCTGGTCCAGCAAATTCTAGTTGATGGCCAAGTAAAGCCCCCTTTGGGGTACCATCTCTGCCACTCTGACACAAAAAGAACGACAGCTTGTTGGAGGACAAGTCCACACAACTCCCAAGCAGGCAGAGTGGATGACAGCAAGCAGCCTAGCTGGCCTTCCCAGGAGACGCATCATCAGACTGCTCTCCTGGCGACCAGGTCCTAGTTGCCTGCCAGTGACAGGGAGGTAATCTCATGGGTCTTGTCTCAAAGGCAGGAGGGACAATTCTGGCCTGAAGCCAGCCAAGCTACCAAGCTACCAGGGGAATGACTCAGGACACACAGATACTCACTTGGGTTTTTCATCTGGTAATGGTTCAGGAAGCCCAAAGTCTCCAAGGCATCACTCTTGGATTCCCACTCCAGCAGTCCAGAGGAACTGCGCTCACCTGAGTAGAAAGAAAGGAGAAGTCAGGAGTTTTGGTGGACCTGACAACCACCAAGCAGGGGCCTACCATCGGCCAAGGACTCAGTGGAGGAAGGCAGGGCCACAACTCACTTTTGCCTGAGAATACTTTCACAGAAGTTGGCCGCTTCACTCCCAGCTCATCACAGATCTGCAGCAGAAACAGAGGGTGGAGGAATTCAGGGCACAAGGACTACACAAAGGGAACTCAAGCAGACCAGGGCCCATATGGCCGAGGGCTTGAGTGTTTCTGGAGGAATGGTTTCCAGTTTTTATTGTTGTTTTAAATATTTTTAGTTGTAGATAGAATAATACATTTCTTTACTTATTTTTTACATGGTGCAGAGGATTAAACCCAGTGCTTCACACTTACTAGGCAAGTGTTCCATGACTGAGCTACAACCCCAGCCCCTTAATCTCATACAATTTTTTTTTAAAGAAAACATATGGAGGGCACGATCATATATTCTTTTTTTTTTTTTAAAGAGAGAATGAGAGAGGAGAGAGAGCGAGAGAATTTTTAATATTTATTTTTTTTAGTTCTCGGCGGACACAACATCTTTGTTGGTATGTGGTGCTAAGGATCGAACCCGGGCTGCACGCATGCCAGGCGAGCGCGCTACCGCTTGAGCCACAAACCCAGCCCAATCATATATTCTTTAAAGCGTCCCTGTGACATGAAAAGAAACACAGCTTTCAATTCTCAACACTGCCAGACTGACTAAAAATATGCCTTTCTAATCTCCTCTCTTTAGTCACCATATGGGTATCAACATCCTCCAAGTGTTTGCTCAAGTAAAAAGTTCAGGGCATCACCTGAGGTCACAGTAGGGTCCAAAGTGAACTCTTGCTTTTAGCTCTCCTCTCTGGCTAGCTGTCCCACTTCCCTCTGACCAAGTTATCTAGGCCCTCCCTTTGGGTGTTATGCAGACACTGAGGTGCCCAGACAGAGAACTAAAAAATAAATATTAAAAATTCTCTCTCTCCTCTCTCACTCTCTCTTAAAAAAAAAAAAAAAAAAAAGAATGCATTCTGTCTCCAGGCTCTTGAAGACCTTCCCAGCGAATAAGCAGCAGCTCCAGCTTGCCAAAAATGCAGGAGGATCAAGGCAAACTCAACTGATGCTGCAAGTTTGGTGCCACTCTCTCATGCCAAGACTGTGAGCAAGGATCCCCACCTGTCCTTGTTTGTTCTAGCTCAACCCAGAGACCAACAGAGAAACTCAATAATTTATTTGTTGAAAAACAAAAAATAAGCACTCTGCCAGTGGTGAAGGACGAGCTATCTGAGAAGCTCCATGGCACTCACCTCGAAGAAGTTCTCTTCGGTCACCTCCAGAGGGGCATTGAAGAAGTGCAGCACATTACTGGGGTGCTGGATGCGGTTCTTGGCTGCCTGCTCCGGAGTAGAGAACCGATTGTTTCTTGATTCGCTGAAGTCTTTGTAACTGCAGGACCCGTCTTCCAGCCCGTATGACTGACCGGGCATAATGGCTGGCTGCTTGGAGACACTGTTGGAAGAAATAAAAGGGAAGATTTGTCAGACCCTCAGTTATCTCCTAAGTCTTCTACTATGGTCTCCCTCAGAGGCTCAGTGGGCCCTGTGCCTGTCTGATAGTGTGGTGTGCCTCAGGGGACCATTGCTCCACTGCAGAGGCAAGGCTGACCTGTTTTCTCCCATGGCCTCAGAAGAGGGGCAGAGAACAGATGCCACACCCCATTCCAGCCCAAGTACCCATCTCAGTCTCACTGTACACCTCTGCTAGGCCCACTCCCACCCATTTCTCCTTGGTCTTTCTCCAACCCTCCCTTGCCTGGCATGACAGAACTTACCAGACATTCATCTTCTGCCCAAACATGAAGTTGTTGTTGAGGTGAGTAATGGCTCGGTCAACAGCATAGCCATCAGCCATTTCCACCATGGCGGCCCCCGGCTTGCTTTTCATGAACTTTACCTGGGGAAAAGCAGCTGCAGTCAGCACTACTGCCCAGCTATCAAGTTAGCTACCCCTCCAAAGTTAGTCAGAAACAATAATGCCTGCTCTGGCTCTGGGCTTAATATTTTCTCACTGTAAGAGGGGAATCAGGGCCACCTGGAAAACTTCCCTGACCTATGAGCATGCTCAATCCAGGCAGCAGGGTATAGGCAGTGTTTTCCTAACTGCAAGGCAGGGCCTGGTCACAATGTAAAGGATGTTTTGTTTTGCAGGGCCAGGGACCAAACTGGTGCTGGGCAAGCGCTCTGCCACTGAGCTGCACCCCTAGCCCCAAAGGCAGGCCTATTATGTGGGTACTGCACTGAGATACAGCAAGATAGAGCAGCAGAGAGCGAGGCCAGGCTATTCAGCTCCAAGTACTGCTTATGTGAACCTGGGAAGTAATTTAACCTCCATCCTTTCCTGTCCCATTAAGGTTTGTGAAAACTGAACAAATTACTACCTGTTCCACATCTTCAACAAAACTGTACACATGGACCCTTGCGCCTTGTATTAACTCCTTTTCCTTTTTTTTTTTTTTTTTGGTAGTACAAGGGATTGAACCCAGAGGCCCTCTATCACTGAGTACATCCCCAGCCGCTGGTTAAGTTTTGAGGCAGGGTCTTCCTAAGTTGCTGAGACTGGCCTAAAACTTGGAATCCTCTTGCCTCAGCCTGTTGAGTTCCTGGGATTATAGGCATGTGCCACCATGCCCACTTATCTTTAATGGGCAAGCCAGGGGCTACAGACTTAAAAGGCTTCTAAGACCAAGTTGGTCTGAACAAAAACAACAACAAAACACACACTCGGTCTCAGGTCAGCCAACATTCAGCCCTGGCCCACAGGGAATGCAAAAAGGCCCAGGACTGACAGAACAGTTAAAAGTTTTCCAGGAAATTCTTACCTAATGTTCTAATGGGTACATTCTTATATACCTTTTGAATTTTTATATTCACATACTGGTTAAATCCTAGTTTTTTTTAACATGATAAAATCCTGGATTAACACTGGCAATTCAAATAAATAACCAAAACCACAATGACACAGTGAGAATAAAACAAAACCCATCTGCAAAGACTACTTGAGCCGCCTGAGTCACCCACTTCAGAGGCAGGTCTGTTCCCCACTGGCTCTTCCCCCTCCGCTGCCTGGCAAGCTGAGGCCCAGAGCCTTCCGTGGGCCTGCCGGGTCTAAAGGCAACTATCGCAGCAAAAGCTCACCTTCTCCACATTGCCATACAAGCAGAAGACATTGAAGACTCGATCACAGTTCATCTTAGATTGATCCAAGCCATAGACCATGAGCACAGGGCTGTCGGCGTGGGGGCCATATTCGGGTGGTGGGGGAGGGGGTGGGGGGTGCCCATACTGGGGGCCGTAGCGGCTTGGGCCCCGACGGTGACCCCCCACTGGTGGGCCCATCCTTCTCCCTTCGTAGTGAGGTGGGGGGGGCCCGTAGCCCTCATCATGGTAATGGCTGTGGTACCCACCGTGGGGCCCTCCTGGGGGGTGGGAAGGAAAGAGAGGGAGGACGGGTGAGAATTTGCGCGGCGGGCGGCGGGCAGGG
The DNA here is from genome assembly GCF_052094955.1 of Ictidomys tridecemlineatus. Classification (NCBI taxonomy): domain Eukaryota; kingdom Metazoa; phylum Chordata; class Mammalia; order Rodentia; family Sciuridae; genus Ictidomys; species Ictidomys tridecemlineatus. The sequence goes on along the minus strand of NC_135491.1, from coordinate 14,866,400 downwards.
GCACATGAGCCACGGGAGTCCACGGAGGGGAACCCCCTGCCCTCACCATATTCTGCGGGGTGATCTCCCAGGAGAGGGGGCTGCCTCTGGCGTTTGTTGGGGTTACTGCCAGGGTCACCTGCAGATAGAGAAAATAGTTACAAGTCGAACTCAAGAAAAGGGATGTCCCTCTCCCTTCTGACTAGAAAGGCTAATCTCAAAGTTGCTCAGCTCCCTTGAGTTTTACTGCAAACCCTTTCTTACAAGGGCTGCTGGGGATGCCTTCCTAAGTCCTAACCCAGGATGGGCATGAAGCCCAGACCTTAAGGCTGGAACCCCACTCCCCACCCCCTGCCCACACCAAAGAGGCCAGCTTCCTTTCTTAGAGAAAAGGCCAGGCTTTCTGCTTACACGCTCTTACCCACCCCAGCCTCCTGGGGAAGCCCAGCTTTCAGGTCCTCTGGGGAACTTGTGAGCTACTATGGAACCGATGGAAGGGAAGGGCCAAGAGCAGCTTTGCAATGTAATTCCCAATGAAGGGAGGAAAGGGTAAGAGCCGATAAAACAACCAAGGAAGGGCAGACACAGGATAAAGTCTGGCCACCAAAACCCCAAGGCTCTGGGAGCTCTAGGTTCCATTCTCTTGTCCTGTGCTCTCTAGTCCCTCTGTTCTCAACCCTGGGCCCAGTCACCCTCCTCCCCAGTCCCATCCAGCCCAAGGAGACAGACTGTAGGAGCTGACGAGCAGGGCAACAGCAGAATCAGATCAAGTGAGCAGTCATGTACAAGGCATTAACATTCTCAGACCCAACAATGGCGCAGATTCACCCCCCCCAACCCCAGCTGCAGTTTATAACCACTGCCATTAATTTAGCGCTTAAGTGGCAGACACTGGGCTAAACGCTTTACAGACAATCACAGCTTCTTGAATTCCTCACAACAACCCTATGAGGTAGGTACTAATGTTTTAGCCCCATTTTACAGATAAAAAAAAAACTGAGTAGTTACCTTTTAACTGAGCAGTTAAAAGACACTTTGGCTCAAGGTCACAAAGCAAGTTAGTGGCTGGGCCAGGATTTGAACCGGGTCTGGCAGACTGCAAAACCCAGGGCTCGAAACCAATGCCCCTTTCTGCCACCTGGCCTGGGTTTTGTTTTTTAACAGTCAAGTCATTACAAAGATGGAAAAGGGCTACTTACAGCAGAAGTACAGAGTACAATGTCCATTTGTCACAAAAAACAAATCTGTATTTTCTCTTACCATTGGACGCTTCAACAGTGAGTTAGCACAGTTCTGAAAGATGGCGTCCCATCAAACATACACTGCGACCCTGCATCACATGGTTTTACAGTCATAAATACAAGTTACGGTACACATCCGCTACATTTTTAAGAATTGTTTTAAAAGTCAATGTTTTGATTAAATCAAAATTGGCTCACAGATGTTCTGTCCTCAGAAGATATCAGAAAAGTGGAAATAAAGGTGTATGAAGTGGGTAGTGTCCCTCCGTGTTGTCACCTCCTCACATTGTGTGCTGCAGTGCGGTGCTTCTGGCTGTGTAGCGCTCCATGTGCGTGTCTCCTGGTATGAAGTGTGCCAGTGGCCCCACTATGCCCGCGCTTTTGGCCTTGGGAGCGCGCCTGGTTACCCACCAGCAGGTAACTGTGTGCCTCTGAGCTGTTTGGCTGTCTGGTTTTAGGTCTGTTTTGGTTTTTTGATTTTTTTTTTTGTTGTGGTTTAAGTTTTTTTGGTTTGTTTCTGATCTCCAGTTGGTGCAGATTATGTTGGCAGCCGGTGACTGCAGAAAAAATAAAAATATCAAAACAGAAAAGAAAAAAAGAAGGCCCTCCCCAAACCAAAGGACTTAAAAAAGCAACCCATATGGCGAGGAATGGAGAGAGGATCCTATTGTCTTGGAGGCCCATGGAATCTACTTCAGTCTATGAAACGTTCTCCGAAAAGAGCACCGCTGGCTGGCTGGGAGAGCTCTGTTCTCTGTGTTTCCTACTTCTGTGTACATTCTTGGGTTCAAGTTTGCTTGGATTTTGACTTTTTTTTTTTTAATGTTTAATAAAAAAGCAGTGTCTGCTGCCATGTTGCGTTTCTTTCTCTCTTTGTCTCTGTCTGCCTCTGTCTCTGTGCTTGTAGCTGTTCCTTGGAGCGCGGTGTGGTGTTCTTGATGTAGTGAGCTCAAGTCTGCGGCTGTTTCTGGGGACGTGGTGGAGGCTGCATGTTCTGTTCTCTCCAGGAAGAGCTAGTGGTTTTCTACCCTGTGTGTTGGTGAGCAATGTGCAGAGGCAGAGCCGCTGAAGTATGGTTCCTGAGGGGGTGGCGAAGCACCGCCCTCACTCCAGGTTACCTCATCAGCCCTCGTTTTTTTTTTTTGGGCCCCAGCCTTGGGGCAGCCAAAGCTGAGAGGCATCAAAACCAATGCACAGCCAGCCCCTGCCACTAGCCCCTGCCGGTCTGCACATCTTCTACTTATGTTCCTTGGAGAAGAAATGGTTGGTTGCCATGTTTCTGTTAGCAGTCATGTAATGCCATTGCCCGCTCTGGTACATTCACTTGGTCACCAATTTGTCTCTGACCTTTGGAGCAGCCAGGCCCACAGGGCCTATTGTGAGGGTCCTGGGGAGAGTCTAGCCCACCCTGCCCACTGCTTTCCCAGCTGCAAAGGCGAGCAAAACAGGCCTCCCTAGGAGTGGGGCCTCTGGCTCCCAGAGCCTCTGCGATGTCAGCAACCAGCCTCCTCCCTCAGCCCATGGCCTAGTCCGACGAATCAGACCAAGATTTGGACGGTCTTGCTGATTTTCAGAGGGGGTGCCGCTGTTTTTCAAAGGCAATCCTCCACCTCTCCCGCCTACCAAAGGCAAACCATTCTTGGCAGACACTAGGAAGGGGGTAGTCCATTTGGGCCCCCTGCAGAGTTGTTGAGTCCCCTCTACAAATGAGGTGTGGCATGTCCGCCCTGGTCCAATCCAGAATGTCTGACCTCCACAAGGTCAGCTTGCTCAAAAGCTCTGCTGCAAAGTCCAGCAGCCCTCATCACTTGCTCCATCTGTCACCCCCACAACCAGACCCTCTCAACAGCAGAGAGCAAGAGGACCATTCCTGGCCCAGTGGAAATGAGTCAATGACCCTAACCAGGCTCTAGGAGGAAAGCAGCAATATCCAACTGGGAGCTGCTACTGGGTTCTAAACCCCCTGCCAGGCTTCATCCTCAGTGAAGCCATGCTTCCCACCTGGTCCAAGCCTCAGCCTTGACTCTGCACCCTCAGCTCTTCAGAGGGCCCCAGGCAGGACTCACATAGGTCCCTCATTCGCCCTCTTATCACTGGGGTGTCTTTTTCAAGAACTGACCCCAAGGCCCTCCCATGTCCATAGGGAGCCCAATGGCATTACATAACCCTGAGCCCGGGTCTATGAAGTGCACTAGTCGAGTGAAGGCGAGGCAGGTATGTTTAGAACAAAGTGGCCGTCAGGATTACCTTGTCCACTGAGGTTGGGGTTTGTGTAGTCCCAAGTATCTTGATCATTCTTGAACACATTCAAGCGTGTAGGCTGTAAGGACAAGACAAAGCTTGAGACCAGCCATCCCCTCTCACCTAGAAGCTGCCAAGGAGCAATCACTTCCCAAACCTACCTTTGCATATTCAATCTTCAAAGTGCAACAGCCAGAATAGATGTCAGCCCCATTAAGTGAGGCCTTGGCCCGCTGGGCACTTTGCACTGAGTCAAATGTGAGCTTAATTAAGGAAGGTTCCCTCGTTGAAGCTCTTTGGAAAGGACTTCCAGTTGTCTCAGGGATGAGTTCAAGACAGTACTCAGACTGTGGTGCATGTGGGCTCTGGGGTCAGCTTACCGCCACAGCCTCAGGTGACAAGTCACAACTGTGGAGATGGGACTGGAGTATTGCCCATGGAGGAGTGGCCACTGTCCAGAGTACTCCCATGATCTGCACTAGCCCTGACATCATCAGAGATGGTAACATGTCCTCAGCATCACCACTCCAAGCCAAGTCATCACCACCTTCTTTGCCCCAGTTGTCTCTCATGCTGCCATAACCTCAGAAACATCAGGTTATAATTCCTCCGGAAAAGCCCATTAGTAGCTTCCTAGTGAACCCTGACAAAGCATCATGCTACTGTCCAAGATACTCTAAAGGAAACCCTCTCCCTTGTGGGCTACTCCACACTCTTCAAATCCTCATGTCTCCCCTCCTTATCTCATGACCTATGCAAAAGCCATTTACCCTCCACCTGAAATGCCCATTCCTGTGTCCTCATGGAAATAGGACAGCCTTCCTTGGGGACCTGTCCATGTCTCCTTTTATACTCTTTTCCCCATAAATCTCACAATTCATTCTTTCTTTTTAAAATATTGTTTACTTGTCAACAGATCTTTATTTACTTATACGCAGTTCTGAGAATCAAACCCAATCAAAACCACTTGCTAGGCAAGCACTCTACCACTAAGCCACAACCCCAGCCCTTAAAGTTCATTCTTTCTTAAAGATTTTCACTGTTACAACATATGTCTGGTTTCTAGTTCTCTCTCTAATCAGATCTTGAACTCTATAAAGGCATCTGGTATATGGCGGACATTCAGTATACACATGCTAGGCAAAAAAATGTTCCTAAGGCACACCCTGTGAGAACCCCACCCAAAAGACCACCTATTTCCCCATAAAGGATATTCCACCATCGCCTGGACTCCATTCTTCCGGAAAATGACAATTCTCTGGACAGGACCACAAGGATTACAGATAGTGTAAAGAACATCCTGTAAAAGCAAAGACAGGCAAGATGAAGGAGTCCTGGGAAATCAGTCTGGCATGGGAAAGTGACGAGGAGATGAAGAAGGGAGGACACTTTGCAGAGGAGCCTACAGGAATGCCTGCTGACACGCACCGTGGTTATGGAATAGATGGGGTTCAGGATGGTAAAGAGAAGCACACTGTTAACGCTCCGGGAGTCATCTGAGTCCCCAGGGCGAGAGATCTTCTGGCTGGTAGAATAATTGACAAAAGCAGGGTGACCAGCAATATAGATTTGGTTGTCGGCTGCGTAGTTCACTGCATTGCAAGCCCCCAACACATCTTCAAATTCTACCAGTGCTTGTCTCTTCTTCGGCATCACCACCACATAGCTGGCAGAGAGAACATAGGTTTCAATCATCTTGGGGGAATGGAAATTATGAGAACGTCTTCCAGTTTTCTTTGAAATGACCCAACCCCAATACTCCATGCCACAGGTGTAGTTTTAAGTCATCCCTTCTTCTGGGACCTTCTTCTGACCTCTCCTCCTCACTAGACTGAGTCAGGTGCCTCCCACATACCAGAGTTTACCCTATAATAGTGCTGACCTTTCTGGATGAACAAGTTTCTGAAAAAATGAATCTAGGATAATTTTGTTCCCTTTTGTATTCCCACCTATTTGTGCCAAATAGTCAATAAAAATTTGCTGCTGAGTAAAGCAATGTTGACGAGAAAGTATGAGGCAGAGAAAAAGAGAAGAAAGGATTTGGAACTTGCTACAAGAGGATCCAACCCCAGGAGTAGAGATGGTTTAAACCTAGTCAAAGGACCTCAGACCAGAAAGGCAAAATCACTACTTCCAACCAGAAACCAGTGTCACAAAAGCACACTAGGACCTGGGCACAGTGGTACACTGTAATCCTAGCAGCTCAGGAGGCCGAGGCAGGAGGATCACGGGTTCAAAGCCAACTTTAGCAACAGGAAGGGACGAAGCACCTCAGTGAGACCCTGTCTCTAAATAAAATCCAAAATAGGGCTGGGGATGTAGCTCAGTGGTCAAGTGGCCCCAAGTTCTATCCTCAGCGTGCGCGCGGGCATACGCGTGCGCGCGCACACACACACACACACACACACACAAACAAAACAAAACAAACAAACAAAAAACAAGCACACTAGGGAATTGGCTTTTCAGACCCAGCTCCTGGTCTTTGGGACCCGTACCTGATGGGTCCAAACTCCTGCAATGCCTCCACAAGGTCAGCTTCCACCACACCGTCAATCAGGCCCCTGATGTGGACAACTGGGGAGGCAGGGGTTTTGTGGGGGTCATCGTAGTTCTCCTGAAAAAAGAAACAGAAACAACACCTCATTTTGTGACATACAAGGTCATAGTCCTCTGTGTTGTTGGGAGATCCAGTCAAATAAGTTACGTGTCACCCAGGAAAGATGCATGGGGCAGAAGAGAGGGAGCAATTCAACCCAATCACCCCAAAAGGATTCTGGACCAGCAGAATAACAGCTCTGAGTGGTAGCCACTTGCCCATTGGCTCTAGCTTCTGAGAAAGGGAAAAAGGTGGAAGGGAAAAATCTCAACTTTTACATCCCTCCAAGGACCATCTCTCCTCCTGCTCAATCAAGGAAACAGAACAGTGGCTTAGAAAGCAACCTAGCAGGCAAGGCTTAAACAGCTATCTGCTGTGGTGTGAACAGACGTCTATTTTCTGCATGTGCCCCCACCTTCTTTGTATTCTCTGGTTGAGCAAACCAGGCACGACTGTTATCCACCAGTCATCCCCAAGTCCAGCCAGGGCAAAACAGTATGTGCCCTTAAACTTGTAAAGGACCAGACAATTTTGACTCCTTCATGCCTTTTATGGCTCCCACCAAAATCTGCTTTGAGAAATACTGCCTTAAGCTGGGCTAAGGAAAAAGGGGTGAGGAAACTCAAAGAAGAGCAACTTCAACCCACATCACTAAGTTCCTTCTCAGGAGAGGTGTCTTTCCAGTCACAGAGATAGCAGCCTCTGGGACTCAGGAGCAAAGTAACTTTCTCCTCCATCTCTCCTGGGCTCTGGGCCCAGCCTCCTGTCTGAGAAATCACTGGGCACAAGACCATGGAACATGGACAGAACTGGATTCTATTTCAGGAACCGACTACACAAACCACAGGAGACACACCCTTCCCGGTGGTTATGGGTCCTGAGTTCTAATTCCAGAATTGTCCCTCACTAGCTATGTAATGGAATCTCCCTTATCTTTTGCTGGTTTCCTCTCTGGAAACTGGGAATTCATATACCTGCCCCCAACCCACAGAACAGCGATTCCTTAATAGAATGACTTCTGAGCAGGTCAAACAGAGCCCGGGAAGACCGAGCAGAAGCCCTTTAATAACTTCCGTGGATGGGGCTGGCCCCGACCCACAAGGGACAACTGGTGTTGTTTCGGGGGTGGCAGATTTAAGAGGCTGAATCCCTCTTCCCGTGGACAGACGACCGGGGAATATTTGGGTTTATCAACCTCCAAGTAATTGAAATCGTAAGCAAACGTGTCAAGGTTCCAACGTCTGGCTCAACTCCCAGACAACTAAATCTGCCTCTCGCAAATCTTCCTGTTTCCAAAGCCCACAAAAATAGGGAAAATATTCTACGCTGGGGTATATTTTTCAATAAATCAATAACTGGAGGCCGGGAGTCAAGGTGTGACGCTTCTGGGATCAGACAGCGATCGGCCGGAATTCCCCACTCCGCCAGGCCGCCGCCCACCCGTTCCCGCTCCCGAGATGCCCCCCCAACCGCCCACGAGGCCAGGCGAGAGAAGCGCGCCTGCGCACCGGGCCACAGAAGAAAATGATAAAGGGGGGGAAAAACGGCCCGGCCGCGTGCCCGACCCCCACACGCTAGCCCGCGGCGCCTGCGCAATACGTTGCCCGCAACGCGAGCAGCTTCCTCCACCCCCTCAACCCCGCTCAGGATTGCGCGCACGCGCAAGTGCCTGTCCTCGCGCAATCCCCGCCGTTTGCCCAACGCCTGCCCCTCCCCCACTCCCGTCAGCGGCGCGAGGGCCTAGGCGCCTGCGCAGAGGGGCCCCCCAAAATAAATACCCTGAAAGTACGAAAATTTCCCACCCTTCCCAGAGTCTAAAGCCCTAGCCTCACCCCGCCGCCGCCTCCCGCTGCCCCGGCTCCTCCACCGCCGCCGCCACCGCCTCCGTGCTGGTCGCCGGCGTTGTCAGTCTTCAGCCGTTTAGGAGCCCGGCCGCCCTCACTGCCGCCGCCGTAGTAGCGGCCACCGCCGCCTCCGCCGCCCGCCGCCGCCATCTTCACCATCGCTCCCGACCGCCTCAGCTGCTCGTCCGGCTGCTGCCTCTGCTCCAGCCGCCGACGCCGCTTCTCCGCCCGGGGCAGCAGCCTCCGCGACATGGCGGCGCAGAACCCGCCTCCCCCCGCCTCTCATTGGGGGAGGGACCCGCCCGTCACCCGCCGCCCCCACCCGATAGGGGGAGCCACTGGCCCCGCCGCGGGGGGAGGGGAAGCTTCTGCACGCCTTACACGACTATTGGACACGGCTCACGCCGTTCTGCAGAAGGGCCCACCCTCGTTTGTCTGAAACACTCCTTATAGGTCAGGGCTTTCTGCCAGTCATTTCTCCAATCCCGCCGCCTTAAAATAAACCCCAACTTGATAGGTCAGATTTCTGGCATTGCCCGGCCTCACCAAGAGCGCCTAATAGGAGCGACTGTCCAACTTTTGGGAGAAGTCCCGCCTCCTTCCCACTTTCGTTGGTTTTGTGGCTAGTCCGTCAAACTGAAAATCTCCCCAGTCACGACTACCTTCCAGAGCCACTCTGCAAGGAGGCAAGGAAGGCGTTCATTTTTGTCTTTTTGCAGTGGTTACTACAGATGCCTATCTTTTCTGTCACCACCCAATTGGTCAATGGAGAGTGGAAAGAGTACGCTCTCGCTAGATGGTAGGACTACTGATGGTCTCTGATTGGGTGAAAAAGGGGAGCCACAGGCGCTCTTTGGCGCAGTCTAGGAACGGATCTGAGCAAGGACGCATGCGCCTATGTGCTTTTCGGAGCCTCCTGAGGCGGGGCGACTCTTCAAGGAAGCGATCGCGGGAGTATCTAGGGTATTTTTTGATTGTCTGATGTTTGCCGCTCCGGAAGTCTAGAGCCACAGAGAGGGCAATTCCCTGCTATCTACATTCCCATCACTGTACCTTGTACCTCTTCACAGCCAACCTACTCACGGCCGGTTTTTTCCCCCCTTTTTAACTGTTCTCACCCTGTCAGTTGGGCAGTCATTTCTCCACCTCTAAATTTGGCCACAGTAACTCCTTTCCGTTGGCAGAAAGGGAAGGCGCTTTCCCACACCTCTCCATCTTTGCCCTTGTGCGCCCCTCTCCGCAGAATACTTTTCCCGCTCTCCCTCCAATAGAAGCTAAGGGTCAACTCCCTGTCCGTGCAGAGTTCAGCTCCCTACCCACCCAGACCCCCAGGATTTGCCTTCTGATAACTCAAGCCACTGGCTTTCACATGACAGCCCTGAAGAGGACTCCCGGGACGGTACCCTCAGAGGCTCCAGCGAAGCCCAAAGACCCGAGCTCGGGGGCGGGGCGCCGGAGTTAGTAGTGGAGGGGCCGGGCCCAGATCCCACGCGGAGGGCCGTCCCGTGATGGGGCTGACCCCACCCCCGCGGGGGGCACTGACGAGCTAGGGGTGTGGCTCAGGGCAGGACGCTCGCTTTGCCTGCTCGAGGCCCAGGGTTCCATCCCCATCACCAAAAATTAAACAAAAAGAAAAGAATGAGAAGCAGACAAGCGAGTCTAGGGGTCATGGGAAAGGCGGAGGACGGGCCCAAAGGTGCTCCGGAACCTTTCCGCCCGGGTGAAGGGGTTCCCACAGTTTGCGCCCTGCGGAAACTAAGTTTGAAATGGGGTCAAGGGCACAGAAAGAATGGAACAGTGCCAGTTTGGGGGACTAAAGTTTTGTGGGAAAGTATCTGAGGAGACCCTAAAATCAACTGCCAAGTCGCACCCGGAAGATCACAAAACCCGGCAAGACTGGGACAGAGGGCGCCACGGGCTCCGGGCCACGTGACGTGAGCGGAGGGCGGGGTCGCGGGCCCAGACGTCAGAGGAATGCGGTGGGGGAGGGGAGGACCCCGGGCCCCTCCCCTCCCCGCCCCCGCGCCCGGCCCGGACGCCCCTCGCGCCGGCGTGCGCCGACTGAACGCCGCGGAACCGGTCCGGGCGCCGCGCGCCGCAGGCCGCTCTCCCCTCAGCGCGCGCCCACGGCGGCGACCCGGCGGCCGCGCCGTCTGCACCCCACGCTCGCGGCCGCCGCCCCACCCCCAGCCCTCCGCGCGGATGGCCGCGGGTAGCGCCTCTGGCTAGTGCCCCCGCGCCCCTCCCTGACCCCGCGCCCCAGTCCCCTACCAGCTCGGCGGCGAGCCTGGCCGGCCGTCCGGGATCGAAAAGAGCAGACACTGGGAAGTTTTGGGGGAGGGAGGGGCGGGCCTTAAAGGGACCACGACCTCTTTTCAGCGTGGAAAAAAAAAAAAATGTGTGCGGGGAAGACCGTGGAGGCCCCGAGGCCAGAAAGGAGTAGGAAGAGCGCCGCCGCCGCACTCGAACTCCGCGCCTCCCCAAACCCACACCCCCGCAGGCAGAGAGTCGTCCTTCCTCTTGGTCAGCCAAGTGCCGGGTTGGTTCGTTGGGTTGCGTGGTTCAGATGGCCAAACGGACTCGGGTGCAAGTGACTGACCCAAGGCGCCTCAGCGTGCCAGTGGCCGGGCAGGTTTGTCTGACGTCAAGGCAGAGGCACAGGCCGGCCCTGCAGTGCCTGTGTGGTTCTGGGGGCAGCAGTAGAGGAGGAGGTGAGGAAGGCTCGGGGGTCACGGTACCGTGTTCTGATAGGAGGCTGCTGCTTTGGAAACTGAGTTAGTCATCCTCACCATTAGGGACTCAGTCCTAGCACCTTCCCCAGGGTGATCGTGAGGACTGCTTGGGTGCATGGAACAAAGGGGACCTAGGAGGCTTACCCCCATTTCACAGATGACCTAAAACAAGCCCACAGAGTGCGCGGAACAGCTGGAAATTCCACAGCAGGGCCGCCTGTCAAAGAGCAAGTCACTCCCCTCAACTCTGCGCCACGCCAAGCGAAATCTGGGAAACCCACACCTACCCCCTTTCTGCTAGTTTTCTGTGGGGCACAAACACTGCCTTTCCTTTTATTTGTTAAATAGCCAAAGTTCACTCTTTCCTGGGGCCTTTGCCTTAGCTGATCCACTCACTGGATGTTCTTTCCCCACTTTGCTCCTTGTTATCTGACCTGCCTCTTCTGGGATGTCAGGTCTTGACCCTGCCAGCCTAGTTAATCTTCACAGTTTTTGTGTGTGTTTGGGTACCAGGTATTGAACCCAGGGACACTTAACACTGTGCCTGAGCCACATCCCCCCCCCCATACACACACACACCTTTTTTTGGAGAGGGTGTCTTGCTTAGGCCTCAATAGTTGCTGAGGCTGGCCTTGAACTTGCCATCCTGCCTCAGCCTGAGTTGCTAAGATGCCAGGGATGTGCGACCTTGCCAGCTCTCCATAGTTTTAATCATGGCTCCCCACTTAACTACCTTTTTATTCTTCTGCCATAGGAACCTGTCCAGACTTTGGGGGCCAAAAGTAAGTTATGTATCCCATTACTTTATTCTTTCTTTCTTTCTTTTTTTTCCTGTAGTGGGATGGAACCCAGTGTAAGGTCCTTGCTTAGCATCTGGCAGCAATCTTAAGTGAGAAAGGCTCACCACCCTGTCATACCAACCCAACCCTTCACTGCCTGCCTTCTTTCCCGTCCAAGGGAGCATCACCAGCCCCTCATACCAACCCACCCTTAACCACTCACATTAGGACCCGTCTGGCTCTAATCCCTGAACCTGCCCCATCAAAGTCCCAAACCCCAAGCCTGTTTTGCCTCTCTCCATCTAGGGAGAGATGTGCCTTTATTTGTCACCTTGGCAAAGGGAGCCTCCCTCAACGTCTACTTCAGGCCTCCAAGCTTCTCACTGCCATTGGAACTGAAGATGGCGGCTAAGTAACCTCCTTCTCCAGTGGGCACTTCCCCCCGACCTCTCTCCTTGTTATAGGCCTTTGGCTGATGCTCACCGCCTGCGTCTTTAGATTTATTCAAAGCCAGGTTCAAAGGATCTCTACCCAAACCATGAGCCAGCTTCTGTCACAGGTCAGCATCGCCTGGCTCCTCCTGACTGTCACCATTGCCTCAGTGACACCCAGCGCCCCTAACAAGGGTCCAGATGCCGCCCCTTCCCAGCAGGAAGAGGCTACAGAAGATTGATCTATGTCCCTGTCCCTTAGGGGGCCCAATAACAAAAAAAAAGGGGGGGGGAGGTAAAGTCCTTGCTTAGCATCTGGACGGCCATCTTAATTGAGAAAGGCTCACCACCCCTCACACCAACCCAACCCCTAACCACCCGCAGTAGGACCCGCCTGGCTCTAATCCCTGAACCTGCCCCATCAAAGTCCCAAATCCCAAGCCTGTTGTCTCTCTCCATCTATGGAGAGATGGCCTTCAGCTCTGACAAGTTACCTCTCCTGTGTACCTATTTCTCGATCACCTATCTCCTGGTTCCTCCCTTTCCTTTCACCCAGGGCCTAGGCAGGCCCCCAGCACCAAGCTGTAGCCCAGCCCTTTATTTTATTTTGAGTCAGGGTCTTGCTAAGTTGCTGATACTGGCCTCAAACTTGTGATCCTCCTGCCTCAGCCTCCCAAGTCGCTGGGATTTAGGTATACATTACATTTTGGATGCTTTACATTTTGTACATTGCATTTTGGTTAATGGCATGCATACCCCACAGAGGTCCCATAAGAAGGTCTAGCCTAACAGTGTCAGCCATCTTTGTGGTAAGTACACTGATGTTTGCATAATTCCCGGGGCCTCCCCCGCTTAAGTGAGGCCGCATTCCTCAGTGACCCTCTCTGCAGGCATTCAAGCATTCAACAGTTAATTGAGCCCACACCATCTGGGGCAGGTGGGTTAAAACCGTCAATGTCAACGACAGAGCTAAAATCAACACTTCGGGATGACTTTCCATGGACAATAAATAGGGAAAACTTGTGAGATGGCGGTAACTGCTGGGAAGAAAAATGAGGTGAAGGGGACCCGGGGTTGTGTGAGGGCAGCGTGTGCTGCTCAGAGGTGTCCCCAGGGGAGGCTTCTTTGGGAAGGTGACATTGTGGATACTGGGAAAAGAGCATTCCAAGCAGAGGGACAGCCAGCGTAAAGACCCTGAGGTGCCAATGGGCAGGGCCATGACTCCAAACCGCTCCTGTGGGGCTCAAAGTGGCCTGTGGCCAGCCCCCCCCCACACACTCCCCGTTACTTTGACTGTTGTCACCAGTGTGAGACACCACAGTGAAGTCCTGCTAGGGCTATAACTCAGTCATAGAGCGTTTGCCTCAGATGTGCTGAGGCCTTGGTGTGAGTCTCAGTACCACAAAAAAAGTTAATTAGGCAATAACAACAAAAGTTAATTAGGCAATACACGTTCGTGGTGCAAACAGCAATCAAACATCAAACTTGGAATGATCAGCCTCCTTGCCTGTCCTCATTTCTCTCCCAGAGGCAGCCACTGCTACCAATCCCTGAGTGTCCTTCCAGAAATATCCTAGACGCACAGAGCAGATTCTTGAACACATCCCCCATCACGAAATTTGGGAAATGTTCCGAGAATTGCATGGTTGGGCAATTTTGTCACGTGAACGTCATGGAATGTTCTAACACAAACCTGAATGGCACGGCCACCTACACACCTAAACTATGTGCAGTGCCTATTTGTTCTTTGTAGACCAAAGAGTGATTATGTGTGACATTGACTGTACGATACCCTTTTCCATATTTCATACAAATGTTTCTGGTCTTTGACTTTTTTTGGAGGATCAGTTTGTATTTGTATATAAAGAACTGCTTCATTATTTGTTTTTTGTTTTCACTCTTAAACAATCTTATAAACCAAAGCATTACCTTAAAATTGTAACGTAATGCCTAGATATTCCCCACCCACCTTAAAAAAATAAAATATTAGTGTCTTTGGGCCCTTTTCCTTGTCTCCCTTGAATTGCCTTGCCATCTCTGCACTCAAGGGGGTGACCACTAAGCCAGGCATGGCAGGGCGCACCGGTAATCCCAGGGGCTCTGGAGGCTGAGGCAGGAGGATCACCAAGTTCAAAGCCAGCCTCAGGGACTTTGTAAGGCCCTAAGCAACTCAGTGAGACCCTGTCTCTAATTAAAATCTAAAAAAGGGCTGGGGATGTGGCTCAGTGGTAAAGTGCCCCTGGGTTCAATCCCTGGTACCAAAAAGGAAAAAAAAAAAGGTAACCACTGTCGTCCTGAAATTTGTCTTTATAATATACTTGCTTTTCTTTATGGTTTTATTACAAACCTTTTTTTTTCTTTATTGTTTAATCTTTTCTGTTCAGAGATCTCATAAAATGGAATCACATTGTTTGTATTATATATAAATATGTTTATGTTTATATATAACAATAAATATAGTATATTCAATTATGAATTATCAAATATAAGTATATATTATAATAGATTATATAAAATTATAAATATAAGTTAAATCATTTATATATAAATATATGTATTTATGTTATATATGTATAATAATTTATTACTTATAATAAATAATAAAATATATTTATACGTAATATTATTTATTTCATGCAAATATACATTCATATGTTGTAAATATGTACATAAATATAAATTTTTTTCCCTCTCTATTTTTTTGTTTAGCTAAATTGGACCCAGGGTCTCATAAATGCTGGGCACATGCTCTATATCTCAGCCCTTTTTCTCTTTTGGTACTTGGAATTGAACCCAAGGTTGCTTAGCCACTGAAATACCCATCCCCAGTCCTTTTTATTTTTTTACTTCGAGACAGGGTCTCACTAAGTTGGTTAGGGCCTCCATACATTGCTGAGTCTGGTCTTGAACTCATGATCCTCCTGCCTCAGCCTCCAGAGCCACTGGAATTACAAGCATGCGCCATTGTGCCTGGCTCCGCTGAGATTTGTCCAGGGTGGTTGAAATATCTTTTTTAGGGCTGGGGTTGTGGCTCAGTGGCAGAGCGCTTGCCTAGCACATATGAGGCCCTGGGTTCGAACCCCAGCACCATATAAAAATAAATAAATAAAATAAAGGCATTCTGTCCATCTACAACTACAAAAATTTTTTTTAAATCCTTTTTTGTTCACTCATTTTTGTTATTGTGTATTATCCCATTGTAGGTATGTAACACAATCTATTCTGGCAGTGGGCTAAATAGTGTGTAGGGGGGCATTTCCTAATTATTTGGCTATAAGGAAAAAAAAAGCTCTTTTCCCATTCTTAGTGATGCTTTCTAGTAAGTACGACATGTTTCCAGCCAGAGTCTATGAGGAAGTCTTTTTCTTTTTGAGCACTACTTGGGCTTAAACCCAGGGGTGCTCTACCACTGAGCTACATCCCTGGCCCTTTTTATTTTTTATTTTGAGACAAGGTCTTACTAAGTTGCCAAGTCCACAGACTTGTGATCTTCCTGCCCTGGCCTGCCCTGTGGATTACAGGTGTGGTGCCCTTGCACCTGGACTTGTTTACTGCTGAGCTACTTCCCCAGCCCGTCTTCTTTTCAATGTCTGGATAGTTTTTCTTGCATGATGTTCGGTAATCTACTTTGTGGGTGGCCATGGGGGCTGTTACTAGGCTTTCACTAACACAAAGAGAACTTAAATGATCGGCCTGATATCTATCTATCAGTTTTCACATTGGCAAATGTATCTGTAGGATAAATGCTGCCTCAAAGAAGAGGTACGGCTTATTTAATGAATTACATTATTGTTTGTTATCACTTCTTTCTCGGTTGTTTTTTTTTTTTTCCTGCTGTTATTTTTCAAAACTTATCACCCCTGCCTTGACACTGGGGATTTGAACCCAGAGACACTGTACCACTGAGTTACAGCCCCAGTTACCATTTTTTTTTTCCTTTTTGGTACCACATATTGAGCCTGGGGGTGCTTAACCACTCAGCCACCTCTCCAGTCCTTTTTAAAATTTTTCATTTTGAAACAAATTGATTAGGGCGTTGGTAACTTGCTGAGGCTGGCTTTGAACTAGCAACCTTTAGTCTATCCTAGGGATCCGCCTATTGTGGACTTTCACTGTTCCTGGAACCCTACACTACATGACCTTTTGGGTCTGGCTTCTTTTACTTGACATGTTCGCATTGTAGGATGTGTCACTATGTATTTTTTGAGGCAGGTATTGGTGATTGGACGCAGGGTGCTTTAACCACTAAGCCACATCCCATGCCCTTTTAATTTTTATTTAAGGTCTCAGTAAGTTGCTTGGTGCCTTACTAAGTTGCTGAGGCTGGTCTTGAACTTTCGATCCTCCTGCTTCAGCCTCCCAGGCGGCTGGGCTGACAGGCGTGTGCCATTGCGCCTGGCTATTTTGTTATTTTTATTTTTATGGCCAAGTGATAGTGCCCTGTCGGGATATGCCAGATTTTGCTATTGATCAGCCGACGATGGTCATTTCACCATCCCAGCTCTCAGCTTGCTGTCTCTCTTGCCACTTGTTTTTGTTTCAGGTGATTTCCTCATCCAGGTAAATGGTCACTGGCTCTCTCTGGCCTCTGTTCCCTGACCTTTCCTCTAGTGACTCTGTCTTCCCCCAGACCCTCCCTCCCACGGTCACACCTAGACCTCATCGCAGCCGCCCAGCTTTCACAGAATCTCTGTCCCTGTATTTTGATCTCTGTCCATGACAGGTCTTTTCAATTCCTTCTCTTCAGAGGCTCGGTTCCAACAAGGCCCTGGCCTGTCACCTTGCCCCTGCTCCTCCTCCCCTCCGCCCCTCCCCACCATACTTGGCTGGCAGAACCTTGATCTTCCATTGGATCTAAGGCTCCACCTACTGCTTGCCTGCATTTGTGCAGCTGAATGGAGAAAATGTTGCCACAAAATTTTTAACTGGCCTCATCTTCAATCCATCTCACTCACTTTGAGGAGACCCGCCATGCTGCTCAGTGACTTTGCCCCATGTCCCCTGTCGTGGGCCTTGGAGGTACAATATACCACACCTTCTCCTCCAACCTCCAACAGCTTCTTCCCCATCCTCACTCCCTGCAGTGACCTTCATCCTGCTTCCTGCCAACCTCCCACCACATCCCATCCCCTTTCTTTCGCCCTCTCATTCCACCTGCCCACCAGTGCCAGGCCGGCAGCCATGTTCCCACTAACTGATGCTGATGGTCTTATGGTTCTCTTCCACTATTCAAGAAATTGGTTCTCAATGGATTCAGAGACCCAGGAGAGAAATGTGGCAGGTCCCAAAAGCAGAAATAGCCTGGCTTCCTCCATCTCTTCCTGCTCCACTTCCTCCTCCTCCACTTTCTCCATCATTCTCTTCCTCCTCTTCCTCTTCACCTCTGCAGTTTCCAAGCAGAAATAGCTTCAAGGTCTCAAATTGAAAACTCAACCAGCACAGTGGTTTATGCCTGTAGTCTACTGTGGGAGCCTGGGGAGGCTGAGGCAGGAGGATGGTGAGTTCAAAGCCAGCCTCAGCAACTTAGCAAGGCCCTAAGCAACTCAGTGAGCCCCTGTCTCTAAATAAAATACAGAAAAGGACTGGGGATGTGGCTCAGGGTTGACTGTCCCCGTATTCGATCCCTGGTACCAATAAATAAATAACTAATAAATGTATAATTTGGGGGCTGAGGGCTTAGCTCAGTGGTAGGGCACTTCCCTAGCGCTTGTGAGGCCCTGGGTTCTGTGCCCAGCACTGTCATTAATTAAATAAGTTGTACAATGTGAGGAGTTTTGACATATACTCCTGTAAAACTACTGCCACATCCAGATGGCCATAAAGTAATGAAGCTATCCATCACCCTAGAAGTTTCCTCCAGCCCCCTTGTAAACCCTCTGCCCCCACCCGCTGACAGACACTCTCTGACACCCCCAGACACCTGCGGGATCTGCTTCCTGTCATCAGGGTGAGTTCATGTTTCCCGAATGCAGTTATTCAGTGTGTCCTCCATGTCTGACTTTTCCATTCAGCATAACTCTTGAAATTTCATGCATGTTGAGGTCTATGAATAATTTGTTCCTTTTTACTTCCAAGTACTAGTTTATTACATGGCTATATCACAGTTTTTCAAGTCAGGTCAACTGAGGGTTTTTTTGTTGTTGTTGTTGTTCTTGTTCTTGTTGTTTGTTTGTTGGATTTTGGGTACTAGGGATTGAACCCAAAGGTGCTTTACCACTGAGCCACATCCCCACCCCTTATTATTTTTTATTTTGAGACAAGGTCTTGCTAAGTTGCTAAAGCTGGACTCCAACTTGTGATCCTCCTGCCTCAGCCTTCCAAATAGGTGAGATCTCAGGTGTGCACCACTAGCCTGCAGTTTTGAATTTTTGATGTAGTCCAATTTTTTTCTTTTGTGACCTATTCTTTTGAGAACTTAGCCAAGAAATTATGGCCAAAGCCAAAGTCATGAAGCTTTTTCCCTGTGATTTTCTGAACACACTTTTCTCCTAACCCCATGCAATTCACTTAACCCTGTGACACCAGATGTGAAGGGACTTTTTTCCACACACACCAACTCTGCAGCGGATACCAACGGGGTGTCCTATAATTTAACTCAATTCTGACACTTATCTACCTGGAGAGCATCTGATCCCACAGGTTGTAGGCTCAGTCAGTCCTACAAGCCAGCGCCCACTTTGGATGCCAGTCATGAGTCCCAGGTTGTCACCTGTACTTCTGACCAACCATCTGGGAGATTCCCATGATCCGCTCCTCAGAATTGATGGATTTGCTAGCATGGCTCACAGAACTGAGAGAAGCAACCGACTAATTTTTTATACAGACAGTCCCCAAGTGACTGATATTAACTTAATATTAGATGGTAACTTTCACTTAGAATTTTTAAATTTAATTTAATTTTTTAATGCTGAGGATAAAACCCAAAGCCCCCAGCATGCTAGGCAAACACTCTACCATTGAGCTACACCCTCAGCCTGATTTTTTAAATTTTGTATTGGTGCAAAAACTATGTGCGTTCAGTAGAAACCATACTTTAAGATTTTTAATTTTTTTTTTTAGTTGTAGTTGGACACAATACCTTTGCTTTATTTATTTATTTTTATGTGGTGCTGAGGATCAAACCCAGTGCCTCACACGTGCTAGGCAAGGCTCTACCTCTGAGCCCCAGCCCCATACTTTAAATTTTGAATTGTTTTTTAAACACATGGAGTTTTTTTTTTTTTTTTAGAGAGAGAGAGAGAGAGAGAGAGAGAATTTTAATATTTATTTTTTAGTTCTCGGGGGACACAACATCTTTGTATGTGGTGCTGAGGATCGAACCCGGGCCGCACACATGCCAGGCGAGCACGCTACCGCTTGAGCCACATCCCCAACCCTAAATTTTGAATTTTGATCTTTGCATGGACTAGCCAGGTGCAGTAAGGTGCAATCTGGGGCAGCAAGCCACGGCTCCGAGTCGGCCAATCAGTGGTACACATCAGTGTAATCACTGATATGTACCACTGAGCCACATCCCCAGCGTATTTTGTATTTTATTTAGAGACAGGGTCTCACTGAGTTGCTTAGTGCCTCAGAAAATTACTGAGGCTGGCTTTGAACTCTCGATCCTCCTGCCTCAGCCTTCCAAGCTGCTGGGATTGTTTTTTTCCTCAGGTTGGCTTTGAACATGCAGATCCTCCTGTCTCAGCCTCCCAAGTAGCTGGCATATGCCACTATGCTCTGCTTTTTACCTCAAGCTTTTTAGCTTTCAAAAATGATTGCAAGGGGCTGGGGATATGTATCAAGTGGTAGGGCGCTTGCCTGGCATGCGGGAGGCACTGGGTTCGATCCTCAGCACCACATAAAAATAAAATAAAGATATTGTGTCCACCTAAAGCTAAAAAATAAATATTAAAAAAATGATTCCAAGTCTGGGTGTGGTGTAATCCCAGTGGCTCGGGAGGCTGAGGCAGGAGGATCACAAGTTCCAGACCAGCCTCAGCAACTTAATGAAGTCCTAAGCAACTCAGAGAGACTCTGTCGAAAAATAAAATAAAGGACTGGGGACTTGGAAGCAGTTAAGCATGCTTGGGTTCAATCTGAACAAACTTTTATCAAAAAATAAAAAATAATTGGGAGCTGTAAATGTAGCTGAGCAATAAAGCCCTGGCTTGCCTAGCATGTGTGAAGCCCCAGGTTCAATGCAATTGAAGTATAAAAAAAAATTGTGAAACACTTTATTTCCTGGTGCATCTTTTTTAGTTGACATCTAAATTACAGGATTTTGATCATTATAAAATGTAAAATTTTAATTTTCTAAAGCCTTTTTCTGTGACACATAATAATTATCCATAGTTATAGGGTACAGGGTCGTATCACAACACGTGTCTATAACATGTAATGATCTGATCAAATAACTGGCACAGCTATCATCTCAAACATTTGTCATTCCTCTATGTTGGGAATATTGAAGTTGAAAATCTACGAGCTATTTTGGAATATAAAATTAATTGTTGTCAATCATAGTTATCCAACTGTGCAGTAGAACACTAGAAGGGATTTCTCTTGTCCAATTTTCACCATCCTCTCTCCATGTCTTCCCCTCCTATCAACTGGAAAATCTAAATGGCAGTGCACTTCTGGTGAGTTGAATTGAGGGGGCTTTTCTTTTTTTGTGTTTTGGGGGTGGGGGTGCCAGGGATTGAACTCAGGGGCATTTAACTACTGAGCCACACCCCCAGCCCTTTTTTGTTTTTTATTTAGAGACAGGATCTCACTGAGTTGCTTAGTGCTTCACTATTGCTGAGGCTGGCTTTGAACTCGAGATCCTCCTATCTCAGCCTCCTGAGCTGCTGGAGTTACAGGTGCACACCACTGCACCCAGCTGAGAGGGTTTTTCTTAATTTTCCTTCTACCTGTGGATGAATGTCCCTGTTGCTACAAGGAGACTGAATTGAGCCTCCGCCGTTGGACTCCTATTTTTCTTTTTTATATACTATTAATTTCCACTGTTACAAATGAATACACTTTTGGTAGCTTAAACCAGTAGACATATGCCAGGTCCACCGGTGCACGCCTGTAATCCCAGGGCTCTGGAGGCTGAGACAGGAGGATCGTGAGTTCAAAGCCAGCCTCAGCAACTCAATGAGACTCTGTCTCTAAATAAAATATAAAAAAGGGTAGGTGGGTACTGGGGCTGTGGCTCAGTGGTAGAGCAACCCCCCAGCATGCGCGAGGCACGGGGCTTGATCCTCAGCACCACATAAAGAAATAAATAAACAAAATAAAGGTGTTGTGTTCCTCTACAAATAAAAAAAGAAATTCTTCAAAAAAGGGGGGGCAGGGGATGTGGCTCAGTGTTTAAGCACCTTTGGGTTTAATCCCTGGCATAAAAACAAACAAATACTAGACGTATTGTCCACTCACCATTCTGGACGTCAGAAGTCTGAAATCAGCATCTCTGGGCCAGAAGTGAAGGTGTCAGCAGGGCTGCGTTCCATCTGGAGGTTCTAAAGGTGCCTTGGTCCCTTGCCTCTTTCAGCTTCTGGTGGCTACAGCATTCCCTGGCTCATGGGATCACTGCAGTCTCCAAAGGCAGCACCTTTGTTTTATTTATTTCTATGTGGTGCTGAGGATTGAACCCAGTGCTTCTCACAGGCTAGGCAATCGCTCCACCCCTGAGCCCCAGCCCCAGCCCGGGGCCAGCACCTCTGAACTGCTTTCTGCTCTGGCTTCACGCCACCCTCTCCTATTTGTTGAGATCTCCCTCTGTCTCCCTCTTTCATGGTTGCCTTTGGAGCCCACTAAAACCGTCCCAGACTCCTCCCATTTTCAGATCCTTACCATCACTGGGTGCAACGGTGCACGCCTGTGATCCCAGCAGCTGGGGAGGCTGAGGCAGGAGGATTGGGAGTCCAAAGCCAGCCTCAGCAATTTAGCAGGGCCCTAAGCAACTCAGCAAGACCCTGTCTCTACATAAAATATAAAAAGGGCTGAAGATTAGAGTTGTGTGCCTCCCCATCTGGTTCAGTATGAGTTTTAAATAGCTCAGTAGTTTCACTGGTTTTAGTTTTTTTTCTCTTCGTTCCTTCTTTTTTTTTCTCCCCATTGTTATTGTGCTAGGATGGAACCCAGGGGCCCAGGGACTGGAGAACACCAAGAAAGCACTCAACCGCTGGGCTACACCCCAGATTTTATTTTAATTTTTATTAATGTAGTTAATAGAAATTTTAGAATTACATTCATAGTTTGTATTGTACTTCTACTCTACGGGGACAGAAGACAATTAACACAAAAAATGAGTACATTGTGTTCTATGGTAGAAATAACCCACTTAACCACTCAGTGCTTAACCACCGAGCCACATCCCCAGCCCTTTTTTAAAAATATTTTATTTAGAGACAGGGTCTCACTGAGCTGCTTAGGGCCTTGCCAAGTTGCTAAGGCTGGCTTTAAACTCTTGATCCTCCTGTGTCAGCCTCCTGAGCTGCTGGATTTACAGATGTGCACCACCATGCTTGGGTTATATGGTACATCTTGAGGGGAAAAAAAATAAAGAAAAAAAATTGTCGTTGCTATATGAAATCACCACAGTCTCAATGACTTGAACAAGTTTATTACTTTATAGCTCTCTAGGTCAGAAGTCCAGAACAAAAGCCAAGTTCCTTCTGAAGTCCCAGGGGACAATCCATGCCTCGTCTTTTAACTGCTGGAGTGTCCGCCTTGATGTCCACATCACTCTGATTTCTATTGGCATCATTGCTCCTCTGACTCTCCCTCTACCTTTTGTGTGTGTGTGTGTGAAGTGGGGCCTTCCCAGGCTGACTTGAACTCCAAGTAGCTAGGACTAAAGGCTCATGCCAACAGCATCCCTGTCTCCTTTTTTTTTTTTTTTTTTGGAGCTGGGATTGGGTAGGGACATCCTTCTGGGGTGTCATTACTTTGCCTATCACTGAGTCAGGGGGAGTAGATACCGTTCTATAAAGGGCTGTCAGGGAGAGCCTCCCTGAGGTGACATCTGCATAAGGACCTGGAGGGGAGAGAGGGTACACTGAGGATATTAGGGAAGGGCACGCCAAGAAGCAGGAACAGCTCTTGCAAAGGTCCTGAGGTGGCCATTCCCTTTTCCTGGGAACACTTCTTTTTTTTTTTTTTTTTAAAGATAGAGTGAGAGAGAGAGAGAGAGAGGGAGAGAGCGAGAACTTTAATATTTATCCTTTTTTTTTTTTTTTTTTTTAGTTTTTGGCGGACACAACATCTTTGTTGGTATGTGGTGCTGAGGATCGAACCCGGGCCGCACGCATGCCAGGCGAGCGCGCTACCGCTTGAGCCACATCCGTAGCCCACCCTTCCGTCTTGCTGTCCCTAAACCGCACTGTCCCAGCCACCTTTGTATCTTGCTTGAGGAGCAAAGAGGGTCTGAGACGGCTAATCATCAGTGGCCCCTGGCACAGTGGCGACTGCCCATGGCTCCTCAAATGGCAGGTTGGCCTGTGGGGGGTGCAGGGAGCCTGAGTCAGGAGGAAAACAGGTCCCACTCCCCCCACCTCCCGCATCCCTGACTGGTGGTCACCTGGGCTCCAAGTGGGTTCTGTCCGTGCAGCGTGCGCCTGCGGTGCCACTGGCGAAGGGAGTCACGGGCCTCGGAGCTGAGCCCCTGGGGTGCGCGGCCCGCGTCAGGCTGGTAGTGGGCGATGTGGTGCAGCGCCCCAAACCACGTGGTCAGGTAGTACCCGGCTGGGGACGAGAAGGGGCGGTCAGCGCGGCTCTCTGGGTTTCTGGTCACCGGCCTTTCCTGCTGCAGGTGTTCTGGAGGTGGGGACTCACCCTCTCCCCGTAGCTCGTCGGGATCCAAGAGCTCCATTAGAAACTCCACGTCCAGCTGTGTCTCCCCAATGTGCGGACTCCAGATCAGCTCCTCGGTCAAGGCCGGCAGGAAGGCGTCGGCCCCCAGGGGTTCTGGGAAAGCCAGAGGACAGGTCCTGAGGTGGCGGGGGCGGTGGAGACATCTGCCATCCGATCCCCAGGACCGCGAGACCTGGCTGCCTCCCCACCTTGTCCAGTATGCAAACGCCTCCTACCAGAATCCTCAGGACCGCCACCCTCTGTCACCCTCTTCTTCGACGTGCGCACAGGTGCATCCTATCTGGCTCCCCCAGCCTTCAAGCCACTGCACTCCCAGTTAGACCCCCACGGCTCCTTTACCTTGGTTGTCGCCGCCCGCCAGGCCCGAGTACACGTCGCTGCACACCTCCAGCAGGAGCGCCACCTTGCGGCGCGGCGCGCACGCGGCGTGCAGGTGCTCTAGGCGCGCGTGGATGCGGCTCCGCAGGGCGGGGGCGGGGCTTGGACCCTCAAGCCCCGCCCCCTGAGCACCTGGAGGCCCCGCCCCCACCCGCAGGGCTATTTGCCGCCGCCTCAGTCGCCTCAGTTCCTGGGCGCGGAGCGTGCGGAGTCGCGTCCACAGTGCAGGCTTCAGGGGCTCCAGCACCGCCCGGCAAACGGCCGTCTCCACAGCGGGACCTGCGGGGCGTGGGGCGAGTGAGGACAGGCCACCCAGTTGACCTACTCTGGCAGGCCGTTACCCCTCCCCAGCTTCTGGTCACCCTCAGGGTAGATAGAGGTGTGAACACGTGCCTGGGACAAAGCGTAGGGCTGTCCACGCACGAGTGAGACGGTGCGTGGGGGGCACAGGTTCTTTTATTTATTTGCTTTTTATTTAGAGACAGGGTCCCACTGAGTTGCTTAGCGCCTCGCTTTTGCTGAGGCTGGCTTTAAACTCGCGATCCTCCTGCCTTAGCCTCCCCAGCTAGGAGAGCACCACCCCGCCCGGTTGATGAACGGGCTGTGACTTGCAGGAAAGGGGCAGCGAGCGAAGAGGAAACAGGTGTGCGCACCGATCAGGAGAAAGAAGGTGGATGTGAGCACATAGGTAGGGCCAAGTGAATGCGCACCTGAGGCTGTGGGGGTTCCCTTCCAGCCCTCCCCATTACCGAGATCCTCGTCCTTCTGGGGGCCCCCCAGGCCCCTGTTCCCAAAGACAGCTCTGACTTCGGGGTCTTTTGACAAGTAATCCTGGAGGTCAGTAAGGAGGTGCCGCACATCCTGCAGCAGCTCGGTGGCCGGGTCTCCTGGCCTGTGGGAACCCACGGAATCCGAGGTGAGGCGGGCCCGGAAGCCCCGGTACTGCCTGGCCACGTAGCTGCTCCGCGCCCTGGCCAGAGCTCGGACGTGGACAGTGAGCACATCCTCCGGGGCTTCCACGTCATCCTTGTAGGGGTCGTTGTCTTCGTCCTCCTCCTCTTTCTCCTCCACCAGACTGGCCAGAGCCGGCCCAGGAGGGCGCACCTCTGGGCTGAGCGGCCCTTCCACCCAGGAGACCCGGTGCTGGACGGGGTTCCTGGCGGCTGGAAGTGAGGAGAGGGTTGGGTTCCACAGAGCAGCGGGAGCAGCGCCCTCATCTCTCCCAGGGCCCCAGCTCACCTGGATCATGCCTCTGGGCAGTCTCTGGCTCCGTCGTTTGGGGGTTCTGCTCTGTTCCCCAGCTTCCGTGCGTCTCCAGGTAGAGCTGGTTCACCACAGACAGCGCCCCCCCTGAAGGGTCACCTTGTACCCTGCCAACCTGCACAGAATCTGCAGACCAGCACAAGTAGGTGTCCCAGGTGTCTTGGGGTGAGCCCTGGTTCCTTCAGAGCACCAGGAGACTTAGTTCCTAGCCTTCTTCACTCTAGACCAAGAATGGAATGCCCCCGGATCCCTCCTTTTCCAATTCTGTCCTCTGTTAGGACTCAGGAGTCCAGGATCCCATCCCCGCCTCACTAAAGGACCCCCAAATCTAGGCCTACAGCTCTCTCTGATCTCTGGCGTTGTCCTCCTTCAGACCCAGTGATCTGGTCCCTCAAGTCCAGTCCCTGTGGAGTAGAGGGCCAGCAAGGCCACCCGCTCTTCTTTACCTTTGTATTTCTCTCCGGGCACCAGAGTAGAAGAGGGCAGGAGCAGTGTTTTAGGCAAAACATCCCTGAGAAAAGAGAAGAGAACCACAGTGTGCATCTTAGGGACAGTCCCCCTGAGCCCCTTTGATGGGTGACCGGTACCTGCTAGCTGATAAGAAGGCCAGGAGATGGGGCAGGTCTGGCATGCAGAGGTTGGAGGTCTCCAGGGACACACCTGGGGGCAGGAAGCAAGTAGGGATGAGAACAAAGAAAAAAGAAAAAAAAAAAGCAACAAGACTGGAGGGTTGGCAGATTCGTCTCTCCTGGGACACTCTACCACCATCCCTGCCATCTACCCGTGCCGCAGGGGCCTTCAGAACAGGGACAGTTCCATCTCTTAGAGTCCCCATCTTTTCCTCCCTCTTGATTCTTGCATCCCACTGATGCCACCAAATAGGATTCAGTCATCAGACAAATATTCAGCAGACAAATTCGCTGGCTTCCTGTCTCCTGTGGTGCATTTTCAGTGATTAAAATGACTGGGACCATCTTAGCTCTGGTGGTCAACAAAGGTTACATTTCTGCAGTGGCCCACAGGACGGAAACTAAATCCGCCACTCCAGGAAGACCCAAAGCAAACAAAGGCCCTGCAGCGGGAACACTTACCATGCTCAAAAGACAGGGCATGGCGGGAACAGAGTGCAGGAGGGGCATTAACAGAGGTTTCCATGGCACAGCATCTTATAGGCCGCGATGAGAAGCTTAGATGTGTATCTAAGTGTGTTGTGTGGTATTGGCAGGGTTGGAGGAAGGGGTGTGCAAAGTGGGAGTGGTGTCTGGAAAGACCACGCTGAGCACAGCTACCAGATTTCAGCAAGACCAGAGCGGGGACTACCGCCATGATCTGGGCAACAGGTGATGGGAGCTCAGACTTAGGTGACAGGGGCAGGCAGGGTGGGGCCGATTTAGAAGATATTCTGGAATGAAAGCTGACAGATCCTGGGGATACATTTGGACTAGAAACCACAGGGAGGTGCCTCACCTCCAGGCAATTTCTGGATCCTGTAGGTGTTGACTTCTCCCGGTGAAGGTCCTGTCTTCAACACCAGGACTTGGCTGGGGTCATGTCCCGTGACCAGGAAACTCTGGTGGTGGGGGTGGAGGCAAAGGTCAACTTGACAAGCGTACCTATGGATATAAACTCTCCATGTGGGTGAGACTGGTTCCCCTAAGCTTTAGGACATGGGACGGTGACTCAACCTACCCGTACTATGACTGCTCTCTGCCTACTTTTTGGTTCAGGGCATGTGACCAAGCTTAGCCAGTGGACATCTTCCACGGGAATTTTGATAGAGCTCTTTGGAAAACCTCTCTCTCTCTCTCTCTCTCTCTCTCTCTCTCTCTCAAAATGCTGGGGATAGAAACCAGGGCCCTGTGCAGGTTAGGTAGCATTCCACCCCTCAAAAGATCTCTTTTTACACTGGGGTTGCTAAGTTGCTGAGTTGGTGGGAGGTGGGATAGATTCCTGATCTGGGGACTTTGTCACCATCTTTGTCACCACAAAAGACAGTGTCCTCCTGAGGAGGAAGATGTGATAGACCCTGTTAGTTGTCCTTTCCAGATCTAGCCCATATTCCTCACAGAACTCCTTGTTCAATGCATCAGCATGCCGCGCCACAGGAAAGGCCAAATGATCTGATTGGAGTGGCTCTTAGCTTTGGCCGTATAACTCCCAGGTGAGCTGGTCCCCCCCTTACCCCCTGATCCCCCAGCAGTGACTGAACCCAAGTATTCTGCCTTTGCTTTTCCTGGTCCAAAGAAAAAAAGAAAGATACAGATACATCCGGGAACTCCTTTCTTCCGGCCTGGAATACATGTGGGCTGGGCCTGGGGAATCATGGGGGAAGTCCTAAAGAATTGTGGAGCAGCTGGCCTTGATGTCACTGAGCTGCCGGCCCAGAGTGGCAGCTGCCTTTCTAGTCATGTTGAGGGATAAATGTCTGTTGAAGCCACCATAGACTGAGCCTTTGCTACAGACCCAAACACCCAGAGTCCCCACCGTTGAGAGCAAAGCCAAGACATGGGAGGAGGAGAAAGTCACAGGTTGTCTGAGGCTCAGAATCCAGACCTTCCAGAAGCTACTTTTACTTCTGGGTTTTTTCGTTTCTCACAACCGACAGGGTCCTGCCTGGTGGTCTCAAGTGTCGTGGGAGGGTCCTCAGCTCTGAGACTCACCCCTAGTGGCCACAGCTCCACCAGGGCCTTCGCATCATTGGCCTCTAACTCTGGGACCTGCCACACACCACGCGTCCTCTGCAGGTGAAGAAGTGGGGTGCCGAGGACCCCTAGAGGAGTCTTGCCTGCTCCGTTTGCCTGTGGCAGGGCCAGCCCGTGACGTACGGAGTCCAGGAGGTCAAGGATCAGAAGTGGGCAGTGTGACATGGAGCTGGGGTCAAAGGTGCAGACCGGGGCAGCCTAGGGACAAAGGGTCAGAGACGGGGCTCAGGGTCTCATGGGGATAAAGATAGAAGGGATTTATAGGTTTGGGGGCCAGAGATGGAGACCTTGGCCCTGGCAGCCCTCACCTCTCCCGCTGGTGGGAGCCGTGGAGGCCACGTCTGGCTGGACCACCTTCAGGGTATGGGAAGCCAGTGAGCCGTGGCCTGGCCTCTGACAGGGAGGGAGATAGGGCTCAAGGCTGCTCCCCACCAGTAGAGCAGGGACCCTGACCATTCAGAAAGGACTCCAGTGACCACTCACTCCAGTGCCCCAGGTTTTAATTCTTTAATTGCTGGATGGTGGAGAAATCTGGGGATGCCGGAGAAAGGCTAGTGTCATTGGTGTGGGGAGAAGACCCACAACAGAAGCTATTTGCCAGGTGGTAGGGAATATGCCAAGATTTTCTCAACTGCTATAGCCGTGCAAATGTGGACTGACTGAATGTGGACCTTGCCAAAACCCAGGGTCTGAAAGAGGTCTCTGTCCCTAATGCAGCGACATTTGTCCAATGTAAGACCATGTGTCCTCTTCTCCCTTCTCAGACTACGGAGGGGCCCTACAATATTTTTTTCTGAACCTTTTCCCTCTTTTTTCGTACCAGGGATTGAACCCAGGGGCACTTAACCACTGAGCTACACCCCCAGCCCTTTCTTTGTATTTTGTTTGGAGACAGGTCTCCCTGAGTTGCTTAAGGCCTCTAAGTTGCTAAGGCTGGCTTTGAACTTTAGATCCTCCTGCCTCAACCTCCCGAGCTGCCGGGATTACAGGCATGCGCCACCAGGCCCGGCTCAACATTTTCTTGTAAAAATTTTCAAACCTACAGAAAATCTCAAAAGAATTTTTTAGTGCA
This sequence comes from Ictidomys tridecemlineatus, assembly GCF_052094955.1. Lineage (NCBI taxonomy): Eukaryota > Metazoa > Chordata > Mammalia > Rodentia > Sciuridae > Ictidomys > Ictidomys tridecemlineatus. The sequence continues at coordinate 14,837,298 of NC_135491.1, read as the reverse complement.
TCTTTTTAGTGCATTTTTAGGGATCCACTGTGAACATTTACCCCTATTTGCCTTATTACACATCTGCTTCTTAAGCCATAATCCCTCCATCAGACCCCAGTAGTTTTTTTTTTTTTCTTTCAGTACAGGGGATTGAACCAAGGAGCTACATCCCCAGCCTTTTTAATTAATTTATTTTTTATACATTTATTTTATTTATTCACTTTTTATGTGGTGCTGAGGATCAAACCCAGTGCCTCACATATGCTAGGCAAGCGTTCTACCTCTGAGCCACAACCACAGCTCCCTGGCCCTTTTGAGACAGGTTCTCACTAAGTTGCTGAGACTGGCCTTGAACTTGTGATCCTCCTGCCTCAGCCTCCCAAGTGGCTGGGATTACAGGATGCGTCACTGTGCCCAGCTAGACCCCAGGTACAGAGTCCAAAAGGGCTTATCCCTCAGAAGAGCACTTTTGAGTATTTCCCTGTAGCAGTTCCAGGAACAGGAAAGGAGAAAACATCCCTGAGCTCAGGCCTAGAGTTAGGTGCCGTGTCCCAGGGAGGGTGGTGAGCACGGAGGGCCCTGCGAGGACTCCCTTCCCGTCTGAGGGGGTGTGCGACAGACCACCAGCAGCTAAGAGGAGCCCAGGGTTAGGAAGGAGGCTGGAGGGGCAGGTGTGTGCCTCGTCCAGTAGACGGCGGGAGGGTGAGGCCAGGAGGCGGGTGTCCCCTGGGAGGGGGAGGATGTGGGTGGTGGAGGCCAAGGTTGGGTGGGGGCAGCTGGGGTGCAGATGCCAGATGCTGGGTCCCTGGGGGCCCTACCTGTTTCCGACGGGATGCCTGGGGTAGCAGGAAGTGAAAGTGTCCTCTAGAGAGGAAGCCGAGCAGGCAGGGGGAAGAGGCGGGGCTGGGGGTATCTGAAATCAACCTTCCCCCCTCTTTCCGGGGCTCAGGGCTTAGGAGATCGGACTCTGAAGGAAGGGACTCTGACAGGTTTGGAGGCCAGAGCTCCAAGTCAGGAGGCCCATCCACCCTTGGGGTGCCCTCCTGGCACCCCTCGCTGCGTCTCTGAAGAGCCTGAAGCTCTGTGCCCTCAGTGGCTCAGGACCTCACCCCACCCGCGGGCTGCTTCGAGTACCCCCAGAAAGGAACACAGACCAGGCAGCTGACGGTTAGTTGGTTTTGGTTTTTTAATTTGTGTCCAAACAAACAACCTCCTCTGCCCATCCCCACGTGGGCAGTGGGTCCCAAGGGGAGGGGGCCCAGCACCTACTTTGGGAGGTGGAGGCAGAGACCCAGGAGCCCTATCAGGCTCAGACCCTCCCCAAACACGGTGGGAGGTGGGAGCGTACTGGGAGGGCCACACCCTGGTCTAGGGTGGGTTGGGTTGGATCTGCTTGGCCACAGGTCACTGAAGCAGTAGAGTGAGGGCCCTTGGCCCCCTTTGGTGACAGAAGTTTGGGGGCACCCCTGGCCTCCTGGGAGCAGTTAGAGGTTAGGGGAGGCTGCTCCTTAGAGGGCGTGGGCTGTTAGGTCAGGCTGCTTAGGCTTTGGCTTTAAGGGGATGTTAGAGATTTGCTGGGATAAAGTGGGGTGTGGCTAGGACCCCAGTTTTAGGAGGGAGTCGTTAGGAGACTGGGGGGTGTACGGCTCTCCCCAGAGAAGAGCTGCGAGTTAGAGGGGCCAGTGCTGGTTGGGGCTCCGCTGTCCCGGAGGGTCTGGGTGTCCTGCCTGCGAGTCGGGGCTGTCACTGGGGCTTTTCCGGCTCTGCGGTCCTGGCCCCCTCCTTGGCAGGAGGTGGGGACCTCCTGGGGGAAGCTACGGTGTTGGGGTTGGGGGCCCCCGACCCAGACTGGGCATCGATGCTGGCGTGCTCCTTCCGAACGAGGTCCTCCAGCTCTTTCTGCAGGGCAGAGTTGGCAGAAGTCAGAGGTCACATGCCAGAGGGTCAGGGGACGCGTGGGTTGGGTGGGGTCCAAGGACTGGGAGCAGATGGGCTGGGGTCCCCCAGCCACTCACCTTCCATCCGAGGAGGTCAGCGAGGGCCAGGCAGCCCTGGTCGCAGTCACCCAGCCAGGCCACGTCCCTGCAGGGCGGGCAGCACGGTCAGCGGTGGCGAGGCCAAGGCCTCTGCTGGTTCTTGTGGGTCCCTGGGCCTCTGCCTCCCCCCCGCACTGTCCCCTCACCTGTAGGCCTTCTTGGAGTCGAAGTCCATGCCTCTTCCCAGGCCCATCATCATGCCCAGGAAGGGGTCGGTCTGCAGGGGAGGGGAGACTCAGCGCACAGCCCCGGGGCCAGGTGCCTGGGCCGTGTCCCAGCTCTGGGATTTGGGTCAAGTGACTGGGCCTCTCTGGGCCTTATCTGTCTGGTAGGGACAGTCCTGGCACCCTGGGAGGGCTGCAGCGCCACACACCCTGCCCTGCCCGCAGGCGCTGCCGCCACGGATTCAACTGACTGGGTCAAAAAAGGTTTTTAAAAACTGCGTCTCCACCGGACGCGTCCAGTCCCATTTTCTTGTCATCGTTCCCTAAACAATAGCCCGACAGCAGCGCTCCCCAGCGCCCACACGGTGACGTGTTCTAAGACACCTGAGAGGGCGGAAAGCGCCCAGGGACGCGTGCAGGCACACCCTCACCACTCCACACGAGGACTCGGCCTCCTTGGATGCTGGTAACCCAGGGCGTCACCAGATGTGCTGGGGACAACTGTCCATGCTGGGAACAGCATGGAGCCCACGGGATGCTTACTCAGGCCTGGCAGCTGCGTCCCCTGTCAGTCAGGGCGACACCCCTCCCCGGGAGGGCACGAGGCCCAGCTGGGGTTCCCCGAAGGCAGCAGCTGCCGGAGCGAGGCCACCCCAGGAAACAGCTGGGAGGAGGGGCAGCCCCGCCTGTGCTGGCCTGTCGCCACAGTCGCAGGCCCTGGGCCTGACTCTTGGGTCCCAGAAGCACTTCACTCCTCTTTTGTGGCTTTAGCAGGTTTGAGGTGGGCTCTGTCACTTGCTTGAAAGGGTCCGAGTGACCCGCGCCCTGTGGAGTCGGGGCAGCCTGGAACGTGGCCGCTCCAGTTCTTGACTCCTGGGTCCGAGCTGAGCAGCCCCAAGGCCTGGGACTCCCCAGCTGGAATTCTCTCGGGGACCTGTCCCCTCCTTCTCAGAAAGCCGGCGGGAGGGAGCCCGCAGCGGGGAGGAGGGGAGGAAGGGCGACCGCGACCCACCTGGCCCGTCTTCTCCTTGTTGATGAGCAGGCGCGGGGTGGAGAGGGGCGCCCTGGGGGCGGAGGGGTGGTCAGGCTCTGTCCCGGCCGTCCCGGCCGTCCCCCCTCCTGACGTCCCACCTACTTGCTGACGAGGGAGGCGAAGGGCTGCACCTGCAGCGAGGTGCCCATGATGATGAGCAGGTCCACCTTCAGGAAGTCCTGCGCAGTGAGTGGCAGTGAGCTGGCCTCTGCTCCTCCCGCAGCAGGCCCCACGGGTGGCTGGGAAGTGACCTTCCCCGCCCAGGGGAGCAGGGGGGGGACACTTACTGACTGCATGCACGAGAAGAACCGCGCCGGGAGGTTCTCGCCAAAAAAAATGATGTCTGAGGTGGAGACAGATGGACGGACACAGAGACAGGAGGACACAGGGACACGGAGACAGAGAAAATAGGCAGGAGCCCCACCCCGAGGCTGGGGGTGGAGTCGGGGAGTAGCGGGACGGCAGGGGGACAGAACCCCAGTCTTCCCAGGACGGGTGGGGGCACTGGTGGGGAGCAGGAGTGGCCGGGGCTGGGGCGGGCAGGCGGGGCAGGCTCCCTGGCCTCGGGCTCACCAGGTTTCACCACACTCTGGCACTTCTCGCACCGTGGAGTCACCTCCGTGAAGAGCTTCTCTGGCGGGAGGGACAGGAGGAGAGGGACATGAGACCTGGCAGGGGCTGGCCGCAGCCCCCTGCCCCTCCTCACGGCAGCACGAACACACACATTCAGAGCAGGGTTCTGATGGCTGTCACCTCGGCCATGGGGACCCTCCTGGGACGGCTGCCCTGCTCAGAAAAGACTCCCCTGTTAGAGAAGGTCCCTGTCACCCCCAGGCGTCCAGGGGCGGCCCCGCACCACTGCCCACAGCTACCGAGTGAAAACCCCGACACGGGAGCAGACACGGTCCCCCAGTGCCCGCCCGGGGAACTGGAGTGGGGCTCTCCCAGGGAGTCTTGGAGGACAGCCCTACGTCCCCCCTGGGTCACAAAGGCCGGGTGACCCCTAAGCCTGGTGGCAGCAGGGACAGGGAAGGACAGGCACATGATCCCGGGATGGGACAGAACCTTAGGGCCAGCTGTTGCCCATTCTCTGTGACAGACCCCCGTCCCAGCCCTGTGACAATCACCCTTTTGCTGTTTATGATTAGGAAACAGGAAAGCACTTCTGTCCCCTGCACCCCACACACTGGATGTGTTTGTTCAACTATTCACTTGTTCATCCCACACTCGTTCAGAGCAGGGTTTCCATGGTGGCACTGGGTCTCCTTCTGCACCGACACACGCTGTTTGTGGGTGATGCAAAAGATCCCGTAGCGAGACATAAAGGGGGTGCTGTGCATTGTGTGTCGCCCCAGCTGCGTGCCCAGGGGCAGTCGACTGTCATCTGCTCAGAAAGGCCATCCCCAGTGGCTCTGCCACAACTGCACCGCTGTCCTGATGTGCTGTGGACACCGAGGCTCTGTTAGGTCAGCATAGAGAGAACCAGAAATGGCTTCCACAGCCGGACAGTGGCTTCCCTGTCCACAATGATGTCAGACATAGGCTTGCCCTGGCCTTCAAGATGTGTGGACTGTCATTATTTTTCCTGGACCCTGTCCCACATGAACAGGGATGACAGCCCCAGCGAGCCTGCGGTCTGTCCCCTCGCACCAGCCCCAGCCCTATCCCTCCAGGCCTGCCCCCAGCCTCCTGCGCCATGGATTCTGCTTGTGCATCCACTATGGCAGTCAAAGAAAGCTACCAGGTAGCTGTGCGACTTAGATTAATAAAACATTTAACAACATCAGAAGTTCAAAGCTGGGTGTGGTGGCACTTGCCGGAACCCTCAGCAGCCTGGGAGCTGGGGCAGGAGGGTCACAAATTTGAGGCCAGCCCGGGCCACTGAATGAGAACCCCTCTCCGTACAAAAATAAGAAGGGTGGGGCGCAGCTCAGTGGGGAGGGCTTGTGAGGCACACGTGAAACCCTGGGTTCCATCCCCAGAAACGCAAGAATTAAAAAATAGGAATTCACCTTTTGGGCTGGGGTTGTGCTGAGTGGCAGAGCGCTTCCCTAGCATGTGTGAGGCACTGGGTTCAGTTTTCAGCACAGCATAAAAATAATGGTCCAAAAAAAAATAAATAATAGTCCATCAACAACTGAAAAAAAAAAAAATCCACCTGTAATCAGCTATTCAGGAGGTTAAGGCAGGAGGATCCAAGTTTGAGGCCAGACTGGGCAACTTAGCAAGACCTTGTCTCAAAATTTTTACAAAAGGGCTGGGGATGCAGTGGCACAGGCCTGTAATCCCAATGACTTGGGAGGCTGAAGCAGGAGGATCACAAGTTTGAGGCCAGCCTCAGCAACTTAGCGAGACCCTGTCTCAAAATAAAAAATGAAAAGACTGGGGATGTGGCTCAGTGGTAAAGCACCCCTGGGTGCAATCCCTACTATGCCCCCCACCAAAAATTTTAGTTCCTCGGTTCCACTAGTCGCACTTCAAGGGCTCAGCAGCTGTGTGTACAAGTGGCTGTCTTTGAGTATGGTCACAGCAGGTGTCCCTCATCTCACAGCGTTCTGTTGGACAGTGCTGTTCCCAGGTGCAGCTGAATTTGCCTCCATGGGCCTTTCATGTAGGATGGGGACACAGAGCTAGGGTTTTGTGACCGCACAGAACAGGCCATGTGACCGCTTAAGGACCATCTCTGTGTGACCGAATCTGCTCTGGAGCCGCGTGCACCATGGCCTGGCTGTACAGTTGCCACCTCCCCCATCCCCCCAGGGCTGGGATCATCTGCTGAAAGAGCCGAAGCGCGGAGCAGGACAGAACAGCTGCCCACGACGCGGAGACCCTGTTCCTGCACTAGGAGTGGCCAGGCGGGCACCTGGCGGCGGAGCTCTGGCGCCTCACCTTTCATCCAGCTCAGCGGGTACTCGCGCCTGCACACGGGGCTGATGCAGTGGGAGGTGTAGAAGGTGCCGTGGGCCTCCACCAGGTCCTCGGGCTCCAGCCCTGCCACGCGCTCCAGGGTGTCTATGTTCTGGAAAGAGACGGCGGGGACATGAGCCAGGGAGCAAGTGGAACGTGGGCACAGGCCCGGAGAGGGAGAAGCCAGCAGCAGGCGTGTCTGGAAACTGTCCCGTTCGGCCAGTGGGGCCACCAAAGGGTCAACAGTTGGGGTGGCAAGCCAGACGTGGGCTACTCAGGAGACCGAGGCAGGAGGACCACGAGTTTGAGGGAAACCTGGGCAACTTAGCGAGGCCCCGTCTCAAAAGCAAAGCAACAAAAATTCAAAATAGTCAGAGGACAGGGGTTGGGGGGTGGTGGGATGACAACTCCAAAGGCCACACCCCCAGCTTCCACTAGCTCATAGGACATTTTTCTGCAAATTCAGGCCACTCTGCTTCTGTTTTTCAGTAATTTGGTTAAGAGATCCAGGCACTGTACTGATTTTTGCCAGAAGTTTGTTGAAATAAACGTGTGAATCTCAAATGTCTGTTGGAGACGGAGCCTCCTCAGATGTGGCATCCTGTGTAGTACCCAACCTGGACATCCGTACATGGTGGCTGGGCCACACACCGACATCAATAAATGAATCAAGAGGACTTACTTGGTTTGAAACACAATGATTTCCTACTTGGCAGGCATTATGGTCCGTTTCATAGATGACATGTTAACCTATATTTTTTTAAGGCATCTTTGTATGCAACTGGCCAGAATGTTCTCTCATTTTTCTTGAAACGACCCACCCCAGTTCCCATTGACAACTGCTGTTGAGGCAGGTGCTGATGAAGGCCACCAGCAGATGTGACACAGGGGTGGCTGAACTTAGAAGGTCTCTCAGACTCTGTAAACACTGGAGAGGGTTCCTTTCAAGGGCAGATGGCCCGACTCCCCTCTCAGCTCCCTGCAGTGGTCAGCTTGTCCCCATAACATGAGACAGGAGCACTGTTCCCAGACCCCTGGCGTGTCTTCGCCCCACGCTGTAACAGAAATTCTGCTTTTGCCTTTGGTAACTGACTCAGTCTACTGTCTGAGTCCTAGTGAGTGAGTACACTGTGTGCTTACAAATATCTAATTAACAGATCCAAGAGTCACAGCAGCCACCCCTTATTCGTGGGGGGGATGTTCCTGGACCCAGAAGATGACTGAAATTTTGGATGGTGTCAAATCCTGTAAATACAGATGCTTTTTAACTTATGATGAAGCTGTGTCCTGATAAGTCTGTCATACAGTGAAAATAACCTAGGTGGAGAGGGCACTGTGTACCCTGCTGGACGTCACAGCTGCACCCAGGCTCTGTACAGCACTGGTCATTGCCTTCCATGAGCATGAGGCTGCCCAGGAGCTGTGGCTTGCGATGGCTTGCTACTGCCGCCCAGCATCACAGCTTTGCCACACAGAACCAGAATTAATTTGTCTTTCCATGTTTTATGTCCTTGTGTCTCTCTGCATCATAACTCTGACATTTGGGGTCTGTTAACAAATAAAATAAGGGTTACATGAACCTGATAATCAAGATGACTGAGTGACTAACGGGAAGGTAGCATATACCATGTGGATATGCTAGATAAAGGGATGATGAAGGTTCTGGGCAGGGTGGAGCAGCACAGCTTAGAATCTCATCATGCTACTCAGTGGAAAACTGACAAACTGTTTATTTTTGGAAATTTCCATTTCACATTTTTGGACTGAAGTTGAAGGCAGGTAACCTAAACCACAGAAAGCAAAACTGAAAATAAAGGAGCACAACTACACCTCAGTACCTATGTGCTGTTCCTCCACAGCGCTTTTGATAGAGAAAGAAATTAACAAAAGGAACGAGGCTGACCTGTAGGTACTCATATGATCTCTCCAGAAAAACAAAGCTGTGTGTTTAGGATGTGGAAACACAGTCATGTGCCCCTTAGAGACAGGAATATGTTTTGAGAAATGCATTATTAAGTGATCATGGAGTGTACTTGCGTAAACTAGGATAGCTATAATGTCGCTATACTATAATGTCACTAAGGCTATGTGACCTTTTGGGGAGGGCGCTGGGGCTGAGCCCAGGGTTCACGTGTAATGAGCATGTGCTCTACTACTGAGCTACACCCCCAGCCCTTTTTCTTTTCTCTTTCCTTCCCTCCTCCTTCCTTCCTTCCCTCCCTCCTTTCTTTTTCAGGGTCTTGCTATGTGGCCAGGCCACCACACCCAGCCAGGCAATATAATCTTTTTTTTTTTTCCCAATTACAATTTTGGGGGGGGTACTGGGGATTGAATTCAGGGGCATTCGACCACTGAGCCCCATCCCCAGCCCTACTTTGTATTTATTTAGAGACAGGGGCTCACTAAGTTGCTCAGCACCTGGCTTTTGCTGAGGCTGGCTTTGAACTCGTGATCCTCCTGCCTCAGCCTCCAGAGCTGCTGGGCTGACAGGCGAGCGCCACCGTGCCCGGCTCCGGCACAGTCTCACAGGGAGTAGCCAGCGCATGAGCTGCCATTGCCACCTCCGGGAATGTTCATTCCTCTGAGAGATTTGACAATAAGCCCGATCCTTCACAGCGCTCCCCCACACTGAACGAAGTTTAGATTAAGGAGGGTGGAGTGGGGGCTGGGGGCTCTCCCCAACTGTGAGGTTTGTATTTAAATCTGAAAATAGGGTGAAGTGCTTGCAGAAGGAGACTCAGCCTGGGGGTACAGCTCAAGTGTCTGCTGACATACTCCCCCCACACCTAACCCCGACACACCGGCTGCAAATACTGAGGGGGGGTGCTCTACCACTGAATACATTCCTAGCCCTTTTTTTTTTTTTTTCTTGAGACAGGGGGCTGGGGTTGTAGCTCAGCGGCAGAGCACTCACCTAGCACAGGTGAGGCACGGGGTTTGATCCTTAGCACCACATAAAGATAAAGATATTGTGTCCACCTACAACTAAAAAATACACACACACAAACTGAGACAGGGTTTTGCTAACTTGTCCAAGTTGGCTTCAAGCTTGCGACACTATCTCAGCCTCCTGGTTAGCGGGATCCCAGGCATGCCTCGTGGCCTGCTATCATCTTTGCTTTTTAGCTAGACTGTTTACCATTTGTGCTTGATTATTGATATGATCTTAGGATCACCTGGCTATCATGCACATTCTAGATATCTTTATTTCCTTTTCCTCATTTTCTGCCTTTTTTTGGAAGTGTAGTTTTTCTTATTCCACTTCATTTCTTTTGCTGGCTTAGTTGCTATAACTGTTTTGTTATTTTAGTGGTTGCTTTGAGGGGGGGTGGGGGATGGCAAATGGTGGCCTCCTGACAAAATCCAGCCAGCCACTGGCTTCTGTATGGTTGTGAGCTAAGAATGGCCTTTTACATTTTTAAATGTGTGGTTTTTTTTTTTTTTTTAAATCAGGATAATGATGGTACAGGACAAGTGAAATTTATAAAAAAGTTCAAGTTCCAGGCTCCATACATCAAGCTGCACTGGGGTGCAGTGAGGCCCCCTCATCTCCACGTTGCCTGGGGCTGCCTTTACTCCACAACGGCAGAGTCCAGCCAGACCATCATATTTGGAGACAGGGTCTTGCTAAGGTGCCCAGGCTGCCCTTGAACTTGTGATCCTTCTGCTGCAGCAACCTGAGTTGTGAAGAATCAGCTTTTAAACAGCATGAAGCTGCTATGTGGGTGTGGACACAGAAGGTTCTTCCAGACAAGGGCCCAGTGGAACAAACCAAATACGGAGCTTCAAGCCCAGCGTGAACACGGCGTATAATTCACGAGGCCTCGAAGCTGTTTGCTGTGGAGATCACGGTGGCTTGAATGAAGGCGACAACTGTCCTAATGTGTGAATGGCACTTGCGCCTTGAGCTAAATATAGCCTTGCACATAGCTCCCAAAAGTGCTGCGTCATCACAATTCAGAAGGAGTCAAAGATGGCGTGTTCCAGAAAACTGGGTCAGTGACTCAAATAGGGACTGAGGTGGAAGAGGAGGACTACAGGAAGCATTTCATGCAGCATGAGAGTGGAACATTTTTTCCCCACTCTTGATATATTTTATATAATTAACCATTTAAAATCTCTATATGGAGTTAGATCTGTGCATTAAATATCATAGGCAGGAAGCTGGGCACAGTGTGTTTCCTGTAGTCCTAGCTACTAGGGAGGCTGAGGCAGGAGGATGGATTAGCCTAGGATTAGAGGCCAGTCTGGGCAACATAGCAGGACCCCATCTCAAGTAAATACATAGTTAATTAGATTTTAAATTACAGGGAGCAGGTGGGTGCCTGTGAATCTCACACCGACCACACATACTTATGTGGGCATCCTGGTGACAAGAGCCCTCAGTGCTGCGGCTCAGACTAAGAGCTGGGTTTTGCCCTTAAAGTGCCATCAGTGGCTACGCTGAGTGGCCCTCACACATGACTTTATGGAGGCCTCAGTTTCTCCTCCTGTTGGATGAGTAACTCCAGCCACACCAGCTGCTCTGGCCAGGATCTTCCTGCTCAAACCCAGGCTCCGTGGCCAGCTGTCCCTGCACCTGTCCCAGCTCTAATCCCTCATGCCTCCAGTCCCCCAGCCACCCACCCGCCTTCCCCTCTAGGAAGAGGCAGCAGGCACGCGGCTCAGAACTGGCGGGTGGCCCTGACTCTCCTCCTTCCCTGGCACAGACAATCAGGAAGCACCTTCACAACCTCCATACCCACCCCCTTCCCGTGCCCCCAGGCTGGCCTCGCTCTCTCCTCCTGCTTGGTCTCTGCGGCTCCTCTGCAGACCCAAGACCCGTGATCTACCCTTGTCACCTCCCTGACTCACTCCTCCTCCTCCCCTCAGGGCTCACTCAGTCCCGCTTCTTGGGGTTCTTTGTGCACTAAACGCAGCCCCCCTCGGGACCTCGGCCCCTCCCTTTGCCTGGAACCTCTTCCCTGGTAACCCCAAGGCTCCTTCACAGGTTTTGCTTAAATGTCCCCTTCTCCTGGCGCCCTGTTGACAACAGCACCTCCACCACCAACCTCCTGATTCTCCTGATTCTTCTCCCTTTCTAAATGTGCCCCTGAGACCTGTCACCATCTGACACACTAGGTCTGTGACTTCTCCATCTTGTCCTTGTGACCTCCCCTACAACACGAGAGTATCAGTGGAGAGAGGCAGAAATGACTGCTCTGGTTGCTGGCACTGGGTTGGCACCAGTGAACACCCTTAGAGAGCGCTTGGCTCATGCTGGGTGCAGGGGCACATGCCTGTAATCCCAGTGACTAGGAAGGCTGAGGCAGGAGGATTGTAAGTTTGAGGCCAGTCTCGACAACTTAGGGAGGCCTGGTTTCAAAATAAAAAATAAAAAGGACTGGTGATGTAGCCAGTGGTAAAGTACCTTTGGGTTCAATCCCCAGTACCAGAAAGAAAAAGAAAACAAGCTCTTGGCTTCAAGTCAGTTCTTAGTATCATGTCCTGTGAGTAAATCATGTCCTCAGAGAGTCCTGGACTCTCTGAGTCAGGTCTGTCCTAGGCTTGGACAGCTCCTGGAAGGAGGAAGTTGTGCCTTCCTGCTGCCACCACAGCCCCCATCTACTTCATTTGAGCAATTTGGACCCCACTTTTAAGCATTCGTGCTCCCCCTGGTGGCAGTTTTTAAGACTGCAGGTGCCAAACTGGGTGCTGGAAGATGCCTACACCCATTTATTTATTATCTTGTTGTGCTGGGAATCAAACCAGGACCTGGCACCTACTAGGCAAGGGCTCTGCCACCCAGCTGTGTGTCTCCAGCCTTTTGAAACTTATTATTATTCTGACATTTTAATTTCTTTTAAATATAATTGACTTTTTTCAAGCAAAGAAACAGAATCAACTGGTCCTCCGGGGATCTAAGTCTTGAGATCTTCAGCAGAATGACCCTACAGTACCAGGTGCTAGAAATAAGGTTAGACACCCTAAATAGCAACCACTTATCTTCATTTTTCAATAGAGAACAGCCCAATGTCCAGTTTTTAAAGGCCTGTCATATAGAACATCTTGATCTACAAAGGACAGAACCACCCAAATCATATGCAGGCTGAGGCAGGAGGATCGCGAGTTCAAAGTCAGCCTTAGCAAGACCAGAGCTGGCCCAGGATTGGGTATCAGAGATGGTGCTTATACTTTGAAAACTTACTCTGAGGCTCAAAAAATTCCTGGTTTCTGACACTAAGAAACAAAGTAAAAAATATTTCAAATGGATCCTCACTAATGTAATTTTACAGAGGTCTTCCACCAGAAGTTTTGGTAGAGTTAAGAGTAGGGGATAAGAGCTTTTGATACTTTAAAAATAAATTACTTAGTAACTAAGAAATTAAACATACCACACTCTACCATTTGCTACAATAACAAGTTGACAAAGAAGATTATTTAAAAGAAATGCTCAATCTAAAGAGGAGGGAATGGTAACACTTTCCACTACAGAATAACCTCCTGGCTTTCCTAATTAACATTGCCATTCTTCCATGATACAAATTCATCTGGAAAAACCTGTTGAGTTTTGCCAAGGCCAGATGAAAACACAGTGTTTCCTAATTAGCTAAGGAAGCTCAGTGAACATTTTTGGGACGGACCCACAAACTCTGGCCACTGTTTTGTCAAACATCTGCAAACTGCATCATTCCTCAGCCCTTAGCCATAGTTTCTGTTCAATATCTCAAAGCTGGGTTCAATTCCACTGTGACTTGTCTCAGGGCTGAAGTGAGTGTCAGTCATCAAAGTCTGGAATGTCATCATAGGAGTAACCCGGTAGCTTTTAGGTGCACAGTAGGCAGTGCACAGATGGTAAAGTCCTGGCAGGAACACCAGAATGCCAATGATCAGGACAGGAACGCGGTCTACCCCCCTCCCGGCTTTTGCTAATGTAGCCTGACAGCAGGAGGCAGCCTCTGATAATGAGAAAGGCGCCAATCAAAAATAGCACAGTGGCAAATGCAGTGGCCTTTAAGGGACCTCAGGAGGGCTTTTCTTAAACTGAAGGTCAGTGTGGCCATCATCTGGCTGGAGAGCCTTGAGCGTTTCACTTTACTACGGGGATTCCAGTAGCCAGATTAGACGGTCAGAGCACACGGAAAAACAGCTACCGTCCAAGCACCCGCCAAGACTGGGGCTGGCAGGGACCCCGCCCGCGGCTACCAGCTGAAGTGTCCCAGGCCTCATGGCACAGCTCCAACCTAACTGCTGCCCCAGTGAGAACCAGCCTGCCCCCGGAAGTTCTGAACTTGTGATCCTCCTACCTCAGCCTCCCAAACTGCTGGGATTAAGGCCTGTGCCACCACACCTGACCATGACACTGCTTGTATTCAAGTGTTATATCTCTGGTTTACAATTTGGTGCTCTGAGGTATGGGTTAGCGTGTGTGCACGCTGCTATAATACATCATGCGATTCCAAAACGCACTGATTAAACAAAGATAGAGGCACAGATATATGTGACTGGGTAAGACTCCACAAATCTCGCGGAGTAATCAGAAGGCCACAGTGTGAGCCACCCTTGCCAAGCACCCTGGCACGAGGAGGCCCTGGGTTAAGCCTCTGACCTGTGCACACCATGGCACATTTGATGCCATACTTATGATTATGCAAATGAATAAAAAGTACCACTTCCTTAAGGTAAAATGTCCACCTGAAAACTGTCACAGTGATCTTGCCAGCTCTAATCACTTCGGTGTCATCTGCTGGAAAGCTCTTAAAACAAATAGGAGCAGGCATGGTGGCGCATACCTGTGATCCCAACAGCTCGGGAGGCTGAGGCAGGAGGATCAAAGTCAGCCTTAGCAACTTAGTGAGACCCTAAGCAATTTGGAGACCCTGTCTCTAAGTGCCTCTGGGCTCAATCCCTAGTAACAAAATCAATAAATAAAAGCCAATAGGAACTCTGGGCCGTCCATGGTGTCTGGGCCGTCCCCTTAGGTGGGGGCCCTTTAGCAGCAGGCACAGGATGACCTGACAGGAATTCACGGCTCCTCACCACACACCTGAGAGGGTGAGGCTGTTCTGGAGCCCATTTTCTGAAGGGGAAACCGAGGCTGAGAGGAAGCGACTCACGGTAGGTCATGTGGCAGGGGAGCAGAGTGGCCCCACATCTGGCTGAGTTGCCCCCAAGCTCTTAGCACACAGCACGGCCCCCCAGGCGCCCGCCCTCCCGCCTCCCCTGCCCTCCCGCCTACCTGGGTGTAGCAGCGCAGGAGCAGCCCCTTCTCCTTCATCAGGCGAATGAAGTAGTGACAGATGGTCGGCTGGAGGGGGTGAGGACAGGCTGCTGTGACGTCCACGCGCACTGCCCCCTGGGAACCGTCTAGCACTCGGAGCCCCGCACCAGCCCCTTTCCCAGATGAGGAAGTGGACGTCCCGCGGTGGGGAGGTGGCAGCCAGGCAGGCTGCCCCGCAGGCCAGGTACTTGAGGACTTTATAAAGTTTGGCTGCAGGGCCCTGGAGAGGGCTTCTCCTTGTCCCCTCTCGCCCACCCCCCCCCCGCCCCCTGCAGGTAAAGATCTCACCTTGAATTGCCCAGGATAGAGTTCCTTGGCAAGGGCAAAGAAGGGTTCTGGATGTTTCTGTGGGCGAGACAGGAAGAGGGCCGACGCCCCAGGTGAGACGAGTGGGAACCAGGCAACCCCTCCCGTCCCTCATGACAGACGGATACCTTAAAGTAGCCAATCTCAAAGATGGCCTCCGGGTAGGGCAGATGGTATTTCTCCAGGTTGGCGTAGAGGCCGGTGGATGGAGAGCGGAAGTCGGGGATGCCCGCAGCTGGGGGAGGAGGGACGGAGACGGTCAGTGATTCCAGCCCCACCTATGCCCTCCCAGGCGGGGCTCAGAGGGCCCTCCCCAGCCCCCGGGGGGTGCTCCACCATTTCTGGGGCAGCGGCTGGGGAAAGGGGGCACTCACCTGTGGAGATTCCGGCTCCCACCAAACAGATGACCCTGCGACCTGCAGGACAGGAGTTTAAGGTCACTTGACACGGTTTGCTCAGCCACCTAGGCCCTGACCCCGCCTCCCCGTGCCAGGCACCACTTCAGATGCACGATGGTCTTCGCAGCCATCTCCAGGGGACAGTGTTGGCTCCGTCATGTCAGAATCAAGGAAACCAAGGTTCAGATTGGGGGACACAGTCACCAGGAAGAAGAGTCGGCAAGGGGCCAAAGAATGCACTGTCTGAGGGGCTGGGGCTGGGCTCAGGGGCAGAGCGCTCGCCTGGCATGTGGGAGGCCCTGGGTTCGATCCTCAGCACCACATGCAAATAAATAAAAATACTGTGTTCATCTACAACTAAGAAAATATTTTTTTTAAAAAAAGGAATGCACTGTTGGAAATGATACCAATTTGGGAAGACTTGGGAAGACTGAGAAGGCTGTGGGTGTGGTGGGGGGCGAGGTCCCTGGAAAGAGATGCATTTTAATATAAGCCTCCCACCCGGGGAAAAGCCCCAGCCTAGCCTGCTCAAGGCCTAAGTTCCACCCCAGCATGGCAAACTCTGACAACGGCTCATCTTCTGAACACAACCTTGGATGACCTTGTACTTCTAGCACATTCTATAGACTCTTTCATATCCTTTCCTCTGAAGGCAAACACACATCAGTCACTTGAAACTTGGTCAAGTTGAGGTGAAGTCTAAGGATCTGCCATCTCAGCCACACTCCCGAAGTTGAGGGCGGAGACAGGCTTGAGGTCATGGCTGTCCCATCCCCTGGTGGCTGTGGGGTCTTACACTGCTCCTATTACTACCCCAGGATTCAGCTTTCTCCTCTGTAAATCAGCATAATTACAGTACTAATCGCAGGCTGCTCAGAGAATGAATTAATTCACGTAAAGCTTAGATCAGCGCCCGGCACGGGGCAGACACTGCCTATGTGTGACTCGTATTCTTTGAGCCAATTGTACCAAACTTCTCAAGAGCCACAATTTGGATCCTTATAAGCATTTTGCTCCATAATTTTTACCAGTTCTCATAAAAGAAGATGGGAAGATGTGACTGACTGTCCACAAGCACACAGCTGAGCAGAGACATCCCATGGCTGTGTCAGCTAGGGCTGGGGGGACAGCCTGTCACATGGAACCCAAGCACCTGCCCATCCACCGACAGAGATGCAAGTGCAATGCCCTAGGAACTGGGTGCCCTGGGGTGTCCAATCCAAGGGAAGAGAAAAAGGGTAATCCAAGGTCAAGGTCGGCAACAGCCTGGGCCCTCGCTTCGTCTCTGGGATGCCATCCGAGCAGGCCTGGCTGGACCCAGTGGAGGCAGAAACAGGGGGATCATGTACTCTGGTTTCAGGGGACCTGGGATCCAGTCCTGCCAGCTCTTTGATCCTACAATAAGTCAAAACTTTTCAGGGCCGCAGTCTCCTCCTTTGTCCAGATCACTCCTACAGTAATGGCCTCCCCGGTAACTGTGGAGACCCAACGAGAGGCCCTTACAGGGGTAATGATTATTATAGCTAACAGCCACCTGCATGTGCCAATCACTTCAAGACCCAGTGCAGGGGGGCAGAAGACGAAGGCCTTGTGCAGCCACTGTCGGGGTCCTCTCAGGGCCTCCCACACTGGAGGATGGTGTGAGGCAGGCTCGGGACAGCAGGTCTGGGGAGACGGCAGCAGCTGGGGACAGGGAAACTGGAGAAGGCGTTCTCAACAAAAGGCTGTTCAGGACCCTCAAAGGGTCTATTGTTCCCCTGGAGGACGGCTGAGAGCCTGATTTCTCAGACTTTGGTGACTCAACTTACTGCAAGAAATATAAATTTCGTGGTGACCCAGCCAGCACACACTCGCCGAACAAGCTCCCTGTAACAACCACAGCGGACCCTTCCATGCTAGGTTCCAGGCCTCCAAGCAAAAGTCTCAATTTGTTCAGCGCCACCCCTAACCCCGTGAAGTGTAATTATTTACCCTCATTCTAGGAAAGGGACTGGCCAATCAGAGACCCAGAGCTTGATTCAGGTTGTGACCCATCTTGGGCCAATGGGAGTCAGTCTCTGGTGTTTTGCCTCAACCGATGGAAGTGTAGGTTCTTTGAGTAGCAGCAGCTGCTAACCTGGCGGAGTCTGCATCTAGAGCTGCGGGGAGTCACTCACGCCCCCCAGGGGGGGAAAAGCAGCCCCAGAGAGTTGAGACCATGGAAGCACCCAGGTCCAGCCGTGCTCAAGGCTGGGTTCTAGGGTCTGCAGAGTTTTTTGGTTTTGTTTTGTTTTTTGCTTAAGAGCTGGGTTTCTTTCTTTCTTTCATATATATATATATATTAGTTGCTGATGGACTATTTATTTATGGTGCTGAGAACTGAACCAAGTGCCTCACACATGCCAGGCAAGTGCTCTACCACTGAGCCCCAGCCCAGCCCCAAGAACTGGGCTTCTTACTATTTACAAACAAAAGATATAAGTCATTTGTGGTCAGGAATGAGAGAAGTGGCCCAACCAGCAGGGACACGGGACTTACAGCGCTCACTCTGCATGTAGCGGGCCACCCCTTCCAGGGTTAGCTCATCCAGCAGACGCTCCTTTTGGGTGCCCAGGCCCAGGGTCTGGGAGAAGAAGTTCCGCAGGAAATCCACTGGCCAAAAAGAAGAGAGCCAGCGGCTGGTGGGCGTTCAGCCAGGGCATGTAGATGTCCTCAGGGCCCTGAACCAGCCTGGGGTCCCCAATCCTCCCCGCCACTGAAGGCACAGTGCCTGGCCCAGCCAGTGGCCTCCAGACCCTGCTCTGCCCATTTCTACAAACTCCGAATGTCACTCCTGGTGGCCCCAAGGAGTGTTCCTGGACCCTGGTCCTAACTCCACAGCCCGCCCTCCCTGCCCTCCAAGGAGACACTCACTCTCAGCTTCTCCGCCAGCGGCTCCTCCTTCAGGGTCTGAGTCGGAGTCCTGGAAGGGTGGGGTGGGGGTGGCCAAGCCCCAGAAGTGGGTTAGGGAGGGAGGGGTGGGCGTGGCAGCGACACTGGGTTTGAGGGCAGGTTCTGGCTGGGAAGTGGCCTGAAGGAGGGGGAGCAGGAGAGGCCTAGTGCTGGGGCCACCATGAAGTCTGGGACGGGCTGCTGCGGGGCAGGGGCCCCTGGGCCTGCTGCTCCGTGGGCATGACCTCGCGAGGGGCTTTACTTTTCTGGGTCTCAGTGCCTCCTGGTGGAGATGGAGCTCAGGGCTGCCGTGAGGATGGAAGGGGTTGGCACAGGTGAGGCGCCTGCACAGCCCTCACCAGTGGGCGCTCCGGAAATGGAAGTGCTGGCTGCTGCTGTATCACAGGCCTGGCATCCACAGCCTCCCCTATGTCCCTGTCCTGTGGAGTGTGGCCCGCTGCCCCTGCTCACGGAAGTCATTTCCATGGGCAATGCCAGCAGAAGGTTTTGGGTCTACCCCCGGTCCCCCTGCTTGAACCCCTCTCACTGCACTCTCTGGGACTCTGTCCTGGGCCCTCCTGGCTTTCCCTAGGCTACTGCCACATCTATACCAATGTCCTCGCCTCGTCACTGATAATGCCACCTCATCATCAGACCCAGGGTTCCTGAGGCCTCACCCTAGATGACCTCTGCGTCCCTCACTCTGTGTCCCAAATTGGCCTCAGCATCTCCCCCAAACCTGCTCTTCCTCCCAGGCCCCTGGGGCAGATCTCACTGTCTTTAGTCACCCCCACCGCACACCCTTGCCCGCCAGCCACAGCCCGCAGCCCCTGGTCTGTCCACTCAGCCTCCTGAGAGTCTCTCTACTGACCCCTTCTGCCACCCCAGGGCTCTTCCTGGTGCAGACTGTCCTCTCTCCAGGGTCCTTCCCTGGCCTCCTCCTAGACTCCAGGTCTTAGTCTCTGCCTCCAAACTACCCTGACCCTCCAGGTGACGGCTGTCTGGGTCAGCCCAATCCTCCCTGCTTCGGAGGATTCTCTGGTGACTGCAGGCTCGTCATGCCACTGCAAACACATCCACAGTCCCCGTGATGTCAGTTCCAAAGGGGCCGGGACTTGGTTTGTTCACCACTGAATGCCTGGTGCTGAGAGCACAGCAGAGCAGGGTCTCTGGAACCATCCACCATTGAATGCAAGCCTGTTCTGTGCGAGGCCAGGGCTGTACCCTGCCGCGGATCTACAAATCCACAGCTCGACTAACTCAGTCTTCAGCTTTAGAGCCCTCAGATAATGCATCTTCCTGGCCACTCGCTATTCTGGTTCCAAGTTTTTGGAATAAGAACCTCCCTTCAAAACATATTTAAAAATAATTATCACTTTCTTTTTTTCAGTGCTGGGGATGGAACCTGGGACCTTGCTAGGCAAGTCCTCTACTGCTCGGCCTCAGCCCCAGCCCCTTCATCGCTTTTTAAGATTGCACAACCTTTGCAAAAACTCTGACCATTAGAAAACACATAACCTGGGCGGTTGCCTTTTGATTTCCCTGCCCCCCACCCCCACCCCCCCACGCCCGCCTTGATATAATCACTACTGGGAGCTCAATGGTAATTGCTTTTCTCTGCATATAGAAACTATTTTTGCAGAAACCGGTCCTATCGTGGTGCAAGGCTGCATCTGGCATTTTCCATGGAACAGCAGACCATGCAGCCACCTCATCCTTTCAGCAGCTACACAGCATGGCATTGTACAGATGAACCATAGTTCATTTTAGGTGTCTCCTGGCAGCCATTTAGGCTGCTTCCAATCTCGCCCTATTGTGGACAATGCGTGATTTACATCCTCGCATCTCTGTGGACTGAGGATCCCTTCTTACCACGAGACCTTGTGCTTTGGCAGTGGTTGTGCTGTGGGGGCCCGGCGAGGGGGATGCCAAGGCTGACAGGAGGCTGTCACACTCTTGGCACGGCTCTGCTGTGCCTCTGTGGGGTACTGAAGTCCCAGCCTCTGCACTGCCTATATTTGAAGCGTGCTCTCAGGGTCTGGCTGGGCTGGCATTCTTTCAGGCTGCAGACAGTGAGGCTCTGTGGTGGGGGGTCGGACATGGGACCTTCCCAGTAGGGGGGCCTGAGATGCTGGTGGGTGCCTTCGAGCATCTGTGAAGAGGCCAGTCTGTCTGTCCTGCAGCATCTAGAGGGCAGTGTGCCCAGGGCCATGAGATTATGGGTTTGAAATCCTTCCCTGTTTCTCTACCAAGGGACAGAAGACAAGTTACTCAACAGTTCTGCCTTTTTCCTACCTGGAAAAAGGCCTTACTCCTCATAGGGATACTGGGAAGATTAAAACGAGATGATGCATGAAAGCATTAATCAGAGTGCCCAGCTGGAGTAAGTAGTCAATACGTGCTGCCCACGGCTATCATTAGCTGACCACCTCCAGCTCCCCAATTTCCCACCAAGCACATCCCACTCTTTCCTGCTCCCAGGTCTTTCTATGAGCTGTACCCTCTGTGCGGGACACCACTTCCCACTGTTGCTAAGAAATTCAAGCCACGCATGGTGGTACACGCCTGTAATCCCAGCGGCTTGGGAGGCTCCTTGACAGGAGGATCATGAGTTCAAAGCCAGTCTCAGCAACTTAGCAAACTTAGAGAGGCCCTAAGCAACTCAGTGAGACCCCGTCTCTAAATAAAATATTAAAAAAAGGCTCAGTAGATATGCGCTCTGGCATCCAATCCCTGGTACTAAAATAAATAAATAAATAAATAAATAAAAATTGAAATCCACTCTTCGCTTGTTACATTGTGACTATGTATCGCTCTGAATCCTAGACCAGCCTGTGGGTTCCTCCAGAAAAGAGCCTCTTTTGGAACCTTCTGTGACCTACAAAGTTTGCTCTGGGCTCCCAAAGTGTCCAGCTACTTTCATAATCACCTTGTAGAATCACTTTCTTGTCATTTATCCATGAGATCTGCGAGTTTAGGAACCAAATTGGATTTGTCTACTAGATGAGTAAAAAAGGAGGTTCAAAAGAGACTGGGGTACGGGGGTGGGGGGGTGGGTGCACTAAAGAAAAAGTAAAGTTTGGAGGGAAGTCCTAGGGTTGAGACACACACTTTTTTTTTCCTGACAATCCCCAGAAGCCACCAGTTCCCAGGAAGCTGTACCAGTTGGGGAGAGGGATTGGGATAATGAGCTGAGGGCCCAGGGGTCACTGTCTCCCCCTCTGCCACCTCCCAGGGGGTTTGGGATGTGGGAACAAGTCCATCTTTCTCCTTCCCTCCACCCTTTCCCCCATCTCACCTGAGCCTCCTGCACCTTCCCTGCCTGGTTCTCCAGAGGGTCAGAGGCTGGGGAGGAGGGGGAGCAGAGGTGGTTACAGTGGGGGGAATGGTTAAGGGGGAAGGAAGGGGTTCAAAGTGGCAGTGGCTGGGACAAGAAGACCCACCAACCTAGTTATGCTGGAATCAGGGGTGGCGGTAAACGTGGAGTAGAGGGAGGGAGGGGATGGGGTGTAGAGGGCTGGTTAGAGAGGGGCCAAGAGGCCAAGGAGGAGAAGGTTTAGGAGAAGAGGGAGGAGGAAGTAGGGGTGCTGAAGGAAGACGCAGGGGAGTTAGGAAGGCCACCGTGTGAGCGCCTGAGCAGGGAGGAGTCAGTTTCAAGGCAGTGAAAAGTTTGGCGAGGAAGAGAGACCAGAAGGGATACCTTGGCTAGGAAACGGGTTTGGGAGAGAGGCGCAGTGTAGGTTTAGGAGAGGCACCGGAACTGAAGGGGAGGGGGGGGGAACACCAGGCACCCTAACCCTACAGCTGCCCCATCACCAGGTACCCTTAGCAACCGGGACCGCGGCAACATACTGTCCTTGGTAACGGGGTCCCCGTCAACCAAGGGGCGAGAAACACGCGATAGTAGTAACTCGACAAACGGGTGGACGAAGCGGACCCTTAAAACTTCGCGACCCAGGAGTCCACCAACCTCGTAACGTGGACCACCTAGCAACGGCCATCGGAATCCCACTCCCCTCGAGCAGCCCCTGTCTCCCGTCCCACCGCGTCTGCCCTCGGGCCCCGGGGCCTGCAGCCCTCAGCCAGGCCCCGGCGCGGCCCGACCCTCCCACCGGGGCCCCCGACTCACGGTCCGGCTCGGCCATGGGCGCGGGGCGGGGGCCCTCGGGGCTGTCACCGACTGCTCTGTCCCGTGACGGCACCGGAAATAGGAGGGGCAGGGATGCGACAGAGAACTACAATTCCCAGGAGGTATCGCGGCAGCATGCGCGCTGTCGCGTGGCGCGCTCCGCTCTTGAAAAAGGAAGACGCGCGAGAACCGGACTACGAGTCCCAGAGGGCCTGGCAGTCGGCAGCCATGTTGGTAAAGGGCGTCCGGAAAATGTGTGGTCGGCTAGAGAGCTTAGTCCCTCTGACTACTCTGATTGGTCACAGCACGGCAAGGGGGCAGGGCGTGGTCGATTTGCCCTGCTCTGATTGGGTGAAAGAGGGGGCGTGTTGGGGAATTCCCCGCAGGGCGGAAGCACCGGAGCTCCCGGCAGAGCCCAACGACAGACCGGCGGCCGCGGGGGCCCCTGAGGTGGCCGGGGCCATGGCCGGGGTTGCGTGCTTGGGGAAGGCTGCGGACGCGGATGAATGGTGCGATAGTGGCCTGGGCTCTCTGGGTCCCGACGCAGCGGCTCCCGGAGGACCAGGGCTGGGCGCGGAGCTGGGCCCGGGGCTGTCGTGGGCGCCCCTCGTCTTTGGCTACGTCACTGAAGATGGAGACACGTGAGTGAACCCTAGACTGCCAAACCGAGCCCTGGGATCCGATGTCTGGTTTCCCATTAGTCTCGGATCCCTGTGGCTTCCTAACTTTTTACTCTTAAGTCTGACCTCGATGCTAGACTTCCTGACCCTAATCCCCAAGTTCTAACTTGTGTCAAAACCACTCTCCTGCTTTCATCCTATCCCAGTAATCTCTGACCTTCCTTTCTGGAACTCTGTTCTTAGCTCCTGGCATCCACATCCTACCTACTGACCCCCAAACCCGATTTGAACCTTCCTGACCCCAGTCCCAAGACCTTAGTTAGAACTCTGGCTTGGGTTCCTTCTGCCCTCTAACCTCCAAATATGATCTTTGATCCTGATTTGTTTTTAGACGTTGATTTCCAAAATACTTGCCCCCAAATCTATGATCCTGTCTTCTAAGTAATGATCTACACAATCTTAAGTTCCACGCTACCACTCCAGACCTATTTTAGGAACTAGCGATAAGTAGTGAGGAAAAGAGACAAAAATGGATGTCCTGGGCATTACATATTTTAGTAGGACAATTAGATTGCTAGAAAGACAGGAAGAAAGAGAGACAGAAAAAGAAAGGAAGATTCAGTCGAAAGGAGTAAGTGCTTTGGAGAAAAGGTAGGAAAATGAGACAAGTTTTTAAACTGAGGAGAACATTCTAGGCAGAAGGAAGGGTGGTTGAGTCCTACCTAAGGGGCTGTGCCTGGGAAGTGGAAGTGTCCTATGTAAGGGACTGTACCTGGGGGTTTTGTTGTGTTTACTGTAGCATCCCCAGTGACTCAAGGAGTGTCTGACGGATGAGGCACTCAGGGATCTCAAAGAACCACCTTTGGTTTCATTAATTTTCCCTGTTGTCTTTTCAGTTTCTATTTTATCGGTCCCTGTTCTGACTTTTTATATTTCCTTTCTTCTGAGTGCTTTGGGTTTAATTTTATAGTTTTTCTTTTTCTTTTTTTAAATTGGGAATTGAACCCAGGGATACTCTACTACTGAGCTATATCCTTAGCCCTTTATTTATTTATTTGTTTGTTTGTTTTGAGACAGGATCTTGCTAAATTGCCAAGGTTACCCTCAAATTTGCAACCCTGTCTCAACCTCCCAGATAGCTGGGATTACAGGCATGGGTGCGCCACCAGCCTGGCTCAAATCTTTGCTTTTTTTTTTTTTTTTTTAAAGAGAGAGTAAGAGGAGAGAGAGAGAATTTTAATATTTATTTTTTAGTTTTCGGCAGACACAACATCTTTGTTGGTATGTGGTGCTGAGGATCGAACCTGGGCCACATGAATGCCAGGCGAGCGCGCTACCACTTGAGCCACATCCCTAGCCCCTCAAATCTTTGCTTTTTAACTGGACTGTTTAAACCATTTATGCTTAATTTAATTATTGATATGGTTATTTACTTTTGCTATTATATATTTCTGTGTATCTTATCTTTATTTTTCTTCATTTTCTGACTTTTTGGAAGTGGAGTTTTTGTTATTCCACTTTATGTCTTTTGCTGGCTTATTTGCTATCACACTGTTTTGTTATTTTAGTGGTGGCTTTAAGGCTTTAAGGTGGGCTTGGCAAACGGTGCCTCCAGACAAAATCCAGCCAGCCACCTGCTTTTGTATGGTTGTGAGCTAAGAATGTCCTTTGTATTTTTAAATGGCTTTTAAAAATCAGCATAATAAGTGAAAATTATAAGAAAATTCAAATTTTATCTAGATAGGGAAGGGGGTGGGAGGGAAAGGGAGGGGCAGGGGATTAGCAAGGGCTGTGAAATGTGATGGACATATGTACACATATATGAAGACCCGAATTCAGGGTCAACATACTTTATATATAAACAGAGATATGAAAAATTATGGTATATATGTGTAATAAGAATTGTAATGCAAAAAAAAAAAACAAACCCCAAAAACAAAGTACATGTATAAACGCATGAATTGGTGGGAACATACTCTATATACAAAGATATGGAAAATTGTACTTTATATGTGCAACAAGGATTGTAAAGCATTCCACTGTCGTGTATTTAAAAAAAATAAAATCAATAAAACTAACTAACTGAATATTTTAAAAAAAGAAATTCAAATTTTAGGCTCCATAAATAAAGTTGTATTGGAATACGGTGAGGCTCGTTCATGTACATGTTGTCTGGCTGCTTTTACTACAACAGTGGAGTGAAGAGAGATTTTGTGAGGGCCGGGCTGTAGCTGTGGTAGGGACTTGCCTAGCATACCTGAAGCCCTGGGTCGAATCCCTAGCACCAGGAGAAAGAAAACAAACAAAAAACCCAAGAGACTGTATGATCCCAAAGCCTAAAATAGTTATCTGTCTCCTTATAGAAAAGTTTGTTGACTCTTGCTTTAGGGTTTATAATGTATGATCTTATCAGTGTCCCTTCAAGCAGCCCTGTGCTACCTCGCATGAGGGGAAGAACCTTAGAATGGCCCACGTAGCTGAGTTGCACAGTGCTTGTGTAACATTCATGAGGCCCTGGGTCCAATCCCTAGCACCTCCAAAGAAAAAATCTCTTGGTCTTTATGCCATTCTTGTAAAAAAATCTTACTTATAAACCCTATCACACATGGATATTATTTTTAAAGTATCTTTAAAGAGATATTTACATATTAGGAAAAAAACACACTTACCCATATAGTTACCATTTTCAGGGTTACTTTATTCCTTTGGGTAGATCAATTATTTCTATTTGATATAATTTTTCTTTTCCTTGCGATTTCCTTGAACTCTTCTTGGAGCATGGGTGTGCTGGTGATTAATGCCTTTAGCCTTTGTATATCTCAAAACATCTTTGTCATTCCCCCCCCCCCCCAGGGTCTTGCACGTGCTAGGCAAGTGCTTTATCACTGAGTTACCCTCCACCCCCAGCCCTGGTCACCTGTATTTGTTTCTGAAAGATTTTAGCTGGGTAATGAATCCCAGGTTGACTGTCTGTTTTTCTGTACTTGAAAGGTGCCGCAGTCTGGCTGGGCACAAGATCACGAGCCACTCACAGCTTTGTAGATTCAAACAGCAATTCTTTATTCCCGAACTCACACCGGCCCTCTACCAACACGTTCTGGGCAAAATTCACGTACTCCACCAGGCTTTGAATCCAAAATACATTCTGAATTCAAGGGGAACTCAGGCAGCAGGATATGCCCTATTCCCAGCAGGAATAACCTTAAACCTTGAACCGCCCTAAACCCAGATTGTTCTAAACCGGGAACGCCCTAAACCCAAAAAACCTGATCCGCCCTAATCCAGTAGGATCCTCCTTAAACCCGGATCCACCCTGGTCCTTGAGCAGGGTCACCTTTCTCAAACATACATGCAATGTCACTTCAAATGTCCATTTCGAGTCCTTCCTCTAAGCAACATGGGGTACGCTGGCAAGGAAATTTCGATGCGTCATTCCTACTTGGCAATGGCTCTCAGCAGAAAGGGGTGTCTCCGTTGTGTCTTCCTGTGCATTTCCTATGTGAAATCTTCTATCTTTATTTTTATGCCTCTGAACTTATGGTGCCTTTTTTCTCTGGCTGGTTTGAAAAAGTTTTGTCTTTTTAAAAACATTTTTTTTAATTTGTTGATGGACCTTTATATTTTTTCTGTCTCCCTCTTCTTTTGGGGACCTAAATTACATGTATATAAGACTTCTTGAAGTTGTCCCATAACTCATGAATGCTACTCTCTCTCTCTCTCTTTCTCTCTCTAAGTTTTTTTTTCTCTGTTTAATTCTGGATTATTTCCATCCTGTCTTCAAGTTCATTAATCTTTTCTTCTGCTATTGTTATCTGTTGTTAATCCCATCCAGTGTGTTTTTTATTTCTGATGCTGTAGTTTTTATTTCTAGGAATTTAATTTAAATTATTATCTTTATCTCTACTGAATTTTTTGAACATATGGAATAAAGTTACATTAAAGAACATTAAAATAAAGTTACATTAAAGAACATTAAAATATTCTTTGCTAATTCTAATAGCTGTGTCATTTCTGGGTTGATCGATGGTTCTGGTGATGGATTATGTTTTCCTGTCTCTTCACATGCCTGATAATTTTTGGTTAGATTCCAGACATTGTGAATTTTACTTTTGGGGCTGTTAGTTTGGTATTCCTGCAAATATTCCCGAGTATTGTTCTGGGGTGCAGTTAAGTAACTGGAAGCAGTGTGATCCCTTTGAGTTTTGCTTTTATGATTTGTTAGGTTGGTGCTGAACAGTTCTGCATCTAGGCAAGACCATCCTGAGTAGTCTCCTCAGTGTCCTGTTAATTATGAGGTTTTGGTCTGGCAGGAATGGGCCCTTTTGCTGGCCCCGAGTAAATGATGGGTACTTTCCTCTAATCCTTTTGGATTGGGATCCCTTTGGGATCCTTCCAGACATCTGACAACTGTTTCTAAAACTATTTCTGGTCACCATGCCTAGTATACAGTGAGTGCGCCATGTTTGTTAAGTGAAGGAATACAAGAGCACTTGACCTCTGACCCCTGTCTTTGTCCCCAGGGCACTGCACTTGGCTGTGATTCATCAGCATGAGCCCTTCTTGGATTTCCTCCTGAGCTTCTCCGCGGGCACAGAGTACTTGGACCTGCAGAATGACCTAGGCCAAGTGAGCCACTGGGGACCATGTAGGGCACGGGGACCAGGGTTCCTGGAGTGATCTTAACTTCTGCTCTGTGCCCCTGTAGACAGCCCTGCACCTGGCAGCCATCCTTGGGGAGGCGTCCACGGTGGAGAAGTTGTATGCAGCCGGCGCCAGGTTGCTAGTGGCAGAGCGCGCGGGCCACACGGCCCTGCATCTGGCCTGCCGCATGCGGGCACATGGCTGCGCACGCGCGTTGCTCCAGCCCCGCCCCCAGCGCCCCCGAGAAGCCCCCAACACCTACCTCGCAGAAAGCCCCGACCACACCTCGAACCCCAGCCACACCCCCGTTGCCTTATGCTCTGAAACTGACTTGGAGAAGGAGGAGGAGGAGGAGAGTGAAGAGGACTGGAAGCTGCAGCTGGAAGCCGAGAACTATGAGGGTGAGCCTCCCCGAGGGTGAGCATCCCCCCAGGGTGAGCCTCCCCGAGAGTGAGCATCCCCCCAGGGTGAGCATCTCCACAGGGTGAGCATCCCCCGAGGGTGAGCATCCCCCGAGGGTGAGCATCCCTGAGGGTGAGTATCCCCAGGTGTGAGCATCCCCGAGGGTGAGCATCCCCAGGTGTGAGCATCATCCATATCCCCCCCCCACCCCGGGGTGAATCCCCCGAGGGTGAGAATCCCCTGAGTGTGAGCATCCCAGAGAATGAGCATCCGCGAGGGTGAGCATCCCCGCAGGGTAAGCATCCCCACAGCACAGGAAGGAGGCTGGCTCCCAGTCAGGAGAGGGTCCCAGGCCTCGGGCTCAGCTTTCCTGGCCTGAGACCCAGCCCCTTGGATCATCATCCCTAGGCCTCAGGAACCCTGGCCTTGCAACCATTCAGGCCCCAGATCATTGAGAATTGGGCATATAGGACTTAGGACCTCCATCTAATGGTCTCAGGTAGCTTGGGACCCAAACCTGCCACCCAGAGCTTCCAGGATCCAGTGGTTGGACTCAGGCTTCTCACCTGCACGGTGCATCCATCCAGGATCCCTGTTTCTACCTACAAGTCTCAGGCCCCAGCCCAGCCAGGACTTGGGGATTCAAAACCCAGTCTTAGTGCAGTTACGGCATCTGGGTTCCCAACTTTGGGCAGCAGCTTACAGGGGCAGCCCACCCCAGCCAGCCTCATGGGGAAGGAACTTGTCTGCCAAGGTTCCTGGCATCTGAGTGTCTCAGCTCCCCCATCTATAAGCTCAGCTACCTGGGACCAGGCTGTCCAGGTCGCTTAGGACCCACTGTTCAGAGCCTGGATCCCAGGCCCTTCAGCTACCCAGGTCCTTTGTGAAATAAGACGAGAGGCTCAGGTCTCCAGGCCTCAAGATCTGGGGCCCACAGCTCAAGATCCGAGGCTCTTCACCCACAGGCCCCAGACATCCTACAGCCCAGGAACGGCACCTGCCCACACGCTTAGCCTGCCTGGAACTCAGAATCCACCCGCCGTGCCAGGGAAGGAATTCAGGAGCCAGACCCCAGACATGACCCTTCTTGGACCCCCAGCTTCATGGCACTGGGGAGCTGGGCCCCTCACCCATTGTCTCACACCAGCTGCTCTGTTCCCAGGCCACACCCCGCTCCACGTGGCTGTCATCCACAGAGACTCAGAGATGGTTCGGCTACTCCGGGACGCAGGAGCTGACCTCAACAAACTGGTGAGCTGCTGTGCAGGGGAGGATCCGATGGTTGGGCCCAGGCTTCTCCTCCAGGGGCCTCTGACCTCTCTGCCACACCCCACAGGAGCCCACGTGTGGCCGGAGCCCGCTGCACTTGGCAGTGGAAGCACAAGCCACCGAGGTGCTGGAGATCCTCCTGAGGGCAGGTGCCGACCCTGCCGCCCGCATGTATGGTGGTCGCACCCCCCTGGGCAGTGCCCTCCTCCGACCCAACCCCATCCTCGCCCGCCTCCTCCGTGCACATGGAGCCCCCGAGCCTGAGGATGAGGATGACAAGTCCAGCCCCTGCAGCAGCAGTAGTGACAGCGACAGTGACAGCAGGGATGAGGGCGTGAGTCAGGAGGGACACGGGGCAGCCCAGCCGGGGGGGTCAGGGTAAACTGGCACTGGAGACGGGGAGGGGATCGTTAGGCAGGGCATACACCAGCCTTGGGCCGCTATCAAGGAACTTGGTCGGGCAGCCGCTCGAGGGCTGCGGGCATCAAGCAGGACAGACCTCAGTCGCAGTGAGGAGCGGGGCCTTGGGTTGGGGAACCCGGCAGCAGACGTGGCCTCAAGCTCCGCGAGACAGTGGGAATCGGGGTTGAAGGAGTGTGTGAAGGCAGGGGGTGGGGAGGCCTCAGTGCTGAGCGGCTGCTGGGCCAGAGCGCCAGTGGCAATGGCGGGAGACACGCACCTGGGAGCCATGACCTTAGCCATGACCTTGCTCCTCTTAGCCAGGAGCAAGGGAACCGGCTTCCAGCCAAGACCCAGTTCTTAGGGTATTGTGACTTGGGCAGTGGGCAAGGTGGCAGCTGCCTGAGCCCCTCTGCCACCCCCTCTACCCCCAGGATGAATATGACGACATCGTGGTCCACAGTGGCCGTGGCCAAAACCGGCCTCCTCCCACCCCAGCGTCCAAACCTCTTCCTGACGACCCCGACCCCGTCTGATTTTGTGTTAATATAATTTCTGATTTAATAAAACCTCAGTTCTGACAACCAGCGACCAGACTGCTGTCCAGCCTCTCCCGGGCCGGCCGTCAGGGCGCAGCGCCACACGCCAGGCGAGGTGGTTTTCTCTGTGCTTTATTCACTCGGAGGTGGCAGTGGGCCAGCTGGCTGGGGGGTTCCTGAGTGAGACGGCCCAGACCCCGCCCAGCTCGGACTTGTCCCTCAGGATTGGTTCAGGATTGGTGGGGGCTGGGGCGGGGTGCCAGGTGAGGTGGGGCTTGGGGCCAACAGTCCTAAGCCATTGGGTGTGCTGGGGGGGCATGAGCCAGGTCAGCCCTCCCTCCTGGCCCCCTCCCCCAGCATGGCAGCGGCCTTCTGCAGCTCCTTCTGCAGCTCCTCCCGCACGTGCTCCAGCCGCTCCAGGTCGTGTTCCTGGTGGGACCAGACACCGGGAGTCACAGGCAGGCCACCTCAGTGGTCACCTGTAAATGGAGGCCCTGTCTCTTCTCACGATGACGGGCCACTGTGGCCACCCCAGTTGTTGCCACATCCCATCTTGGTGCCACAACCCCAGAAGAGTGGTTGGCCAACGTGACCAGCAGGGAGGTCCCTGTGGACTGTCACGGCCAACAGGAGCAGCCACAGGACTGGCAAAGACGCCTGATTTGGGTGACCCATTTGGGATACGATGGCCATTTTGGTTACTACCACTAAGCATGGTGACGCGGCAATGGTGCCCCCCTCTAGCCCAGGTACGCAGCGGCTTCCATGTGGCCGACTTGCGCATCGTGGAATGGCAGTGACGTTAACTGAGGTGCCTCAGGGGAATAATGGTGGCCCTTCTGGTAACTGTGGTCTCAGGGGAGCCACTGGGGCCCAACGGAGGCCTTGCTTGGGTGACGTCCTGGTCCCTCATTTGTTGTGTTTTGTTTGGTGCCAGGGATTGAACTCTGGGCCCTCGGCCACCGAGCCACGCCCCAGCCCTGTTTTGAATTTTATTTAGGGACAGGAGCTCACTGAGGTGCTTAGCGCCTCGCCATGGCTAAGGCTGGCTTTGAACCCGGATCCTCCTGCCTCAGCCTCCCAACTGGCTGGGATGACAGGCGGGCCACCACGTCTGGCGGTGGGTCTTGCCATGTGGCCCAGCACTAGCAGCTTGTTTGGTGACCTGTCTTGGAGACCCCCCCTTCAGCACTCACCTCCCTCTCTGAAGCCTCTTCCTGCTTGGCCCCAGGGCTTGGCGGCGGCTGGTGATGGTGGCGCGGCGGGTCCCTGTGCCCCTCTCCTCTGCCCGCCTCGGCCCCCTGCCACAGGCTGCGGTGCCCACCCAGCATCTTCTGCCCTTTCTCCTCTGCCTCGAACTGGGCCGTCTCCTCGTCACTGGCCTTCTCTGTCACCTGCCTCTGGGGGCCCCCTCCGCCCTCCTGATGGTGCTTCCACAGGTCCTCGAAGGTCTCCACGGGGCCGCTCTCCTCCTCCTCCTCCTTCTCCTCCTTCTCTTCCTTCTCCTCCTGCCGGAGGCGGCTGTGCAGCTGCTCCTGGACCTGGGACCTGTGGATCCTCTCCTCCTCCTCCTCCTCCTCCCTCACCTCCTGGCCGCTCCGTGTCTTTCCAGCCTCCCGCTTCTTGAAGTCCCCATCCAGCAAGGCTTTCTCCTCAGGTGACAGGCAGCTGTAGGGCTCTGTGTCACACATCTCTGGCAGAAAGAGACGGTGCTCTCTGTGCCGCGCACCAGGAAACCCGCAGGGGGACTGTCCAGGACAGGGAGAGGGGCCAGCTGCGGGGCTCCCTGGCCCAGCCCGTCCCTCTGCAGGAAGCCTGCAGGGTGACCAGGCCAGGCTCAGCCAGATAGGAGCCCTGGACGGGAGGACCCAGGCAGAGCCCCGGTGGGGTGAAGCGGGCTCCGGGGGACCCGGGCCTCCTTACCTCTGTGGAGAAGAGCTGTGCAGGGTCCTCTCTGGACCTGGCCCAGGGTCAGCACCTCTGTGACCACCTCTGCCAGACAGCGGGTCAGCTGGGGATGGGGCAAGGTGTCAGGGGGGCGGTGGAGGGCAGCGGAGGCGGGAGGAGAGTGACTGGAGGGACAGGGGCAGTGGGGGACGTGGAGGAGGCTGGGAGGGGGGAACCCAGAGGATGGGGGGGTCCGCACATCTCACCTCCTCCTTGGAGGGCCTTGGTGCCAGGGGAGCAGCTGTGGCTGTGAAGAAGGGGGTTGCTGTCCTGGGCACTGACCAGCTCCCCGGCCACCTCACCTCCCCAGCCCGCCATCCCCACCTGCAGTCCAGTCGGAACCGCTGGGGTCACCACCCCAGGCCCCGCTCCCTGGGCCAGCGCCAAGGCCACCCACCCCCTGACCCCTGGGATGCTGGCGCTCACCAGGGCCCAGCAGCAGTGCCAGCAGCGGGGGCAGCATCAGCAGGAGCATGGCGGAGGCGGGCTGGGCTGGGCGCGTGTCCCTGGCGCCTGGTTGTAGGGCCAGGTGCCAGAGCCTTATAACCAGCGCAGCTCCCCGCAAGGAAGGGAGTGACCCTGCTCCGCCCTCCCAGCCTGCGGCAGGCACAGGGACAGCTGTGGAGCAGCCCGCCTGCCCCAGACCCTCAATTATTCATGGGGACGGGACCTGCACACCGCCCCCCAGCTTCCAGGCCTCGGGCGCTGTGTGTCTTCTTCCCGGACACAGGGGCTGCTTCTCAAGGGCCCCAGCGGGAGGAGGCCCTGGGCTGAGTCCAGGGACAGCCACTCACAGACCCATCTCGGCAACCGTCCTCCTCACCTAGGAAGGAACCTCACTGGCTCAAGAGGCCGCAGTTGGGCTCTGGCCTGGGTCTCAGTCCTGCCACTTGCCAGACATGCAGCCCAGGGACAATGGCTTAACTTCTGGCATTTCTGTGTTTATGAAACAAGGTTGGTGACAACCCACTCCACAGCTTGCTGGTGAGGGTGAAATAGTGTGTACGGCACGTACGGCAGTGCCCGCGCGGGGGACTGCAGGGTCTGCACGCAGTCCACTCAGTTTCATTGAGCACCTTCTACAGGCCAGCTCCCCTCCTGGGCCCTGGGGCCACAGCAGTGAACAACCTGGCCAACACCCCAGTCCTGACGCTGGAGAAGGGGTGACGACGACACACACACAGGTTACGCAGGGAAGGAGAACACTGCAGTGAGTTCCACAGAGCACAGACGTGGGGCCATGACAACTTCGTCCTTTACTCTGATGGAATGGTGGGGGCTCTGGGGAGGGAGGGGCAGGCCCTGACTTGGGGGTTCACAGGGGTCAAGGAGACAGCCGGCTTCTGTGATGATCCAAGGAGGAGACACTGGGCAGCAGGACTGGCAGAGGGCAGGGAGGAGAGGGCACGACAGGCTGTGGCAAGATTCTGAAGGTGGACTGCCAAGGTCACCGATGAGCTGGACAGGGACGTGGGAGAAACTGCTGAGGAAACCTCAGGGTCGATGCTGGAACCGGGGACAGGGGTGAAGCGAGTGGGTTCCAGCGGCCAGCAGAGGCCTGCCCTGGGGGCCCGGGCACCTGCCTGCGGTCTGGGGTTGCTGGGTGCTGCCAGCCCAGTCCTCGCTGCCACAGACCCTTGATGTCGGCTGGGACCCCCTGCCGTTGCCCAGCGCCTCCCGGGTGGCCCAGGCTCTGGCCCTGCTCACAGCCGCACAGAGGTCCCTGTTCTGGCCATTTATTGAGGACCTTCTGCCCAGCACGAGGGAGGAAAGGAAGATGGAGGACAGAAGTCTGTCGTCCTCCTCAGGCCCCAGGAGCAACAGGCCACCCAGGGACTCAGGGCGGGCGGGCGGGCAGGGGAGGGTCAAGCCTGGAGCAGGGGTGTGAGTGACTCAGCCGTCAGGAGGGTTCAGGAAAACAGGTCCCTGGGCCGGGCCTCTGCAGCCCGGGCAGCAGTGACAACCGCTGGTGTGGGACGGTCTCAGCTGGAGGCCGCCTGGCCAGGGTCTCTGGGCTTCCGGGGTTGGTTGGGACCAATGTACTGGAGAGGCACGTGGGTGGGGGCCGTGATGCGATCGGTGCCGAGGTAGGGCTGGAGCGCAGGGGGCACGAGGACGGAGCCGTCCTGGGGACAGAGGAGGCCTCAGGACACTGCCCTGCCCAGCCGGCCCCCTCCCTGGCGCCCGGGCTGGACCCTCACCTTCTGCTGGTTGCTCTCCAGGAGAGCGATGAGGAGGCGTGGCACCGCGCAGGCCGTGGCGTTCACCTGGGGACAGACGGCTCAGGCCCCGGCCCCTTGCCCCAGACCCCTTGCCCTGGCCCAGGGAGGCCGCTGGGGAGGCTCTGGGCGGGCGGCCCTCACCGTGTGCGCGAACTGCAGCTCCCCGGCCTCGGTGCGGAACATGATGTGGAGGCGGCGGCTCTGGAAGTCAGTGCAGTTGGAGGCGCTGGAGACCTGGGGTGGGAGAGGGGCTGAGAGGGTGGCCACGGGGGCTGGTTTGTCCTCCCGCGCCCGCCGGAGGGCTCACCTCCCCAAAGCGGCCTCGGCCGGGCATCCAGGCCTCGATGTCGAACTTGCGGTAGGCGGGAAGGCCCAGCTCCTGGGTGGGCATGTCCAGGACCCTGCGGCCAAGGGCAAGGCCTGAGGAAGGCTGCGGCTGAGGGGAGCAGCCGAGGCCACGGAGGCCAGAGGGCAGCGAGACAGAGGACAGAAGTGGCAGAGGGGAAGGGGTGGGCGGTGGTGTGGGAGGGGGTGGCACAGGATGAGGGCGGGGGGGCGTGGAGGGAGAGAAGGCCAGCCCCACAGCCACCTCCCCCAGGGGCACCCAGCTCTATAATGGTCACCCGGAGAAAAGTGCCTTTCTCAGCTTTAGGGACGCGGGGACAGTGACGCCCGGGTCCTCCCTTTCCTGCCTGCTTTCCACTGGATGGGAAAGAGGCGTCCTGGGCCTGCAATGGAGGCAGGGCCCTGGGGACGGGAGCAGCCAGGCCGCGTCTGCTCCTGGGAAGGTCGACAGGGACAGACAGACCTCCTGGACGGGGTCCTGTAAGCCTCATTCGGGAAAAAGGAGCAAAGGAGGCTCCAGACGGGGGAGCACCCAGCAGGTCCTTGTCCTCCTCAGCCCCGCCCTGGGCCACCCCCCAGAAGTGTCCCTCTCCGCACCGGAAGTGCAGGCCCAGCTCCGTCAAGATCTCCACCTGAAGGGACAGGAAGTCCTCCAGCAGCTGCGAGCTCTGCTCCAGCCCGGGGCCTGTCACCCCAAACATCTCCACCTGGGGCAGGGAGGGCACAGCGGTCAGGAGGCCACGGATGGGCGGGGGACACCCCTGCCAGCCAGTGCCAGCTGTGCCGACCTTGGTGAAGTGGTGCACGCGGTACAGCCCCCGGGGCTCCTTGGCCGTGTCCGTCTCGGCCCGGTAACAGGTGCTGGAACAGACCATCCTGGTGGGGAACAGGTGCGGTCAGACCAGGCAGGGCAGAGTGAACGTCACAGGTTGGGTAGGGTCTAAAGGAACTGAGTGTCACCTGACTGGCAGGTCCCTGACAGCCACAGTGTGGTCCATGAAGTAACCTGGGAGGAGAAGGGGGCAGGATGGGGTCAGCCGAGGCTGCTGCCGCCCACAGGGTAACATTCAGAAAGGCATTCCTCTGGAAACAACGCCAGGTCAGAGTATGTGGCTGGACTGTCACTGTTCTGTTGAGCAGTAAACAACCTACACAACTGTACATGTTGGCCCTTGTCCTGGGCAAGCTTCCCCCACCACTGTGTGTCCCCTGACAATCCTGCCATTCCTCACGGCTCCATCTGGGTAGGCGCTCACCTGCGAGCCCGACCTCGGCCGTGCCAGCCAAGTTGAGGTCTTCGAAGCGGGAGGGGTCAATGTTGTAAATTTGGGACGGGGTGGCATTTGGCGTCATCCCACAGCCTTCCTGGGGGAAGGCCATGGGGTCAGGCAACCTGGGCCTCCCCTAGTCCAAAGTCACAGCCCCTGGTCCCCCACAGAAGCATCGGGAATCACCCTGGCCTCCCAGTTATGGCCTGACCCCCTCGACTCAGCCCTGGGCACTGTCCTCAGGGGGCTGCTGGTCCCCCTGCCTCGGGTCCCCCACACAGGGCCTGCACCCAGGGCTTCACTCACGAACACGGCTCCTCGGAGAAGGTCTGGCACCGTCATGGGGGTGAAGCCCTGTGGGGGGTAATCGCGTCAGGACCCAAGCTCAGTCCAGAGGAGGGACATTGCAGAGTGTGCTGGTGGCGCCCCTTGTCACGCCCAAGCCCACCCCACTGCAGGGAACTGCTGAAGGCCTGAGCAGGGGCCTGGGCCTGGGTGTCCCGTGCTGGGGCTCTGGGCTGCAGTCCCTTCAGCTCCACTTCCCCCGCATGGTCCCTCCCGGGGCGGCTGGAGCTGTCACTCACAAGCACAGGTCTGACTGTGCCCTCCCCAGAGCCCTCAGGAGAAGGCCAGTCCCTCGCCAGAGCCAACACCGCTGCCATCAGCCCGCTGCCCCAGGCTCCCCAAACCCTCCACATCCACGGGCAGCGAGGGGCGGGCTACAGTGCAGCTGCCCAGCAGTCCAGGCCTCACGTGGCCTCCCTCTCCAGGCCTCGACCTCCCCGTCTCTAAGGCGGGGTGACAGCACTCGCCTCGTTGGGTTATCACAGGAATCAAGTCTGTCCCAGCGCAAGAGGCTCCCAGAACGGCGACTGTCGCCGGGCACCCTGAGCCCCCCAGGTGGCCCTCCCCTCCTGGCCCGTACCCGGCGGACCAGCTTGCTGAGGGTGAAGTTGACCAGACCGTGCTGCAGAAGGGCCCCTGCCCCGCGGAGGTAATAGGAGCGGTGGCCGGACACGTGGGACAGGCGCCTGGGGGACAAAAGACAAGCGGGTGCACATGGGCCAGGGCTGGTGGGGAGGGGCTCGGCGCCTGGGGAGGCCCAGCTGCCAGGCAGGGCTGGCATCAAACATTCATGCCGGGCAGGGCCCTGGCACTTCTCATGCACACAGAGCCCCGGGCAGGAGCGGCTGCCAGCTGCCAGGTGGGGACAGCAGGTGCGGGGACAGGGCCTCACTTCTGACGGATGATGTCGAGCTTCTCGCCAATTTCCAGGTGGCCCCGGGGTTGGAAGGAGAAAGCTGGATGTGGGTGGAAAGCAGAGGGGTGAGAGGGGAAGGAAGGGGGGGAGGAGGGTCCGGGGAGGGGGGGAGAGCGGGGGGGGGGGAGGGCGAAGAGGGGAGGCCAGGGAAGGAAGGAGGGAAACCAGGTGGGTGGGACACAGGGGGATGGGGGAGAGTGGGGGAGGCCCAGGGAGAAAAGCTGAGGAACAGGGACATAGAAGGACAGGGAAGCACAGGAAGGGACAGTGAATCAGGCAGGGGGAGTGCGCAGAGGCAGGGAGGGGGTAATAGGGGAGAGGGAGGGGGGGTTGGGGGGATGGGGTGGGGGAGGGGAGGGGGAAGGAGCTGACAACTGACAACTGCCCAGACACCCGAGCCCTCAAGACCCGAAGACGTGCTGCCCCTCCAAGGGCCCGGCCCAGACAGCGCCCTGGGCCTGGGGCATGGCCCACCTGGCTTTTCCCCGACTACGCGGAGCACTCGGGCCTGGCTCTCATCCCCGATGGGCTGCAAGGAGACAGGGCATTGTGGGGGGCGGCCTGGGGGCCGGTCCTCCCCCGCCACCCAGCACGGCACTCACGGCGTCTGGGTGGGTCTGGTTGGGCAGCCTCAGCGCCCGCACGTAGAACCGCTCCTCGAGCTGGGTCTCCCTGGGGTACAGGGGCGCCAGCTTCTTCCGGATCTCCCGGCCACGTGCCCGTAGACCCTGGTATTGAGGGTCCTGAGGAGGGAAAGGATTCAGCCCGGGACAGAGTGGAGCCCCCAGTCATGGACCTCAGTCCTCCCACAGGGTCTATGGGACACTTCCTTTGGCCCCGCATCCTGAGCTGCCTTTCAGGAACCCCCCCCCACCGCAGCTCCCGGGGCGAGGCTCACATCTGGACCCCGGGACATCCTATTGCTCTGGCCACCGGGACAGGCTCAAGACACGTGACCTGAGACAAACTCATGAGGCGGAGCCCAGGACCTGGCTGGAGCCACCAGGACTGTGTGCCTGACCCCTCATTCCCTTCCCCAAGGGGACGGCGCTGGGCTGGGGATGCCAGGGAAGCGCAGCCGCCACACCTGAAGGCGGCTTCGGAGTCTCAGGAGCTGAGGCTAGGCGCTCCCACCCGAACCACTACCACCACGGTGCCTCCCTGCCCACCCACCAGGCCGAGGTGGACTCCCTGGGTACCTGCTGCACTTGGCTGTTGTCCTGGTTCACCTGGTGGAAAGAGATGGGGGGATTAGCAGGATTAACTCGCAGGGTGAAGGCCAGCCGAGGCCAAGGGATCTGAGGCTCTGCTGTCACTGCTCCGCTGGGAAGCCTCAGAGGCCAGGCGACAGTGACACAGCTGCGGCTGTTGTTTATGTGTGTTTCATTTGGGGCATACTTTAGTTTTCTCAGGGGGGCTCTACCACTGAGCCACGTCCCTGGCCCTTTTTACTTTTTATTTGATTCTTGCTAAGTTGCCAAGCCTGGCCTTAAACTTGAGATCCCCTGCCTCAGTCTCCTGAAGGTCTGGCATTGCAGTGTACGTGACCGGCCGGCTGCAGCTGCATTTATCACCTGCCCCTCCTGCCAGGCTCTGGGTGAGAGGCCTCACATGACCTTACCTCACGGCCACTCTGTGAGGCCGGCGCAACGTGATCCCCATTTGGAGATGAGGAAACTGAGGCTCAGGGAAGGAAAAGTCTGAGAATGTGGACCCAGAGGCCTGCACCCAAGGGCCTTGGATGTTCTGAACCTTCCATGATCCAGAGCAGCTGAGGGCATCAGACAGGTGTGGGTCTAAATGCCAGGGTGCCCACCAGTGCTGTGCCCTTAGGCCAATCTCTTGCCCTCTCTGGGCCTCAGTCGACCCATCTGTGAGGGGAGACGATGGCAGGCCTCCCTGGCAGG
Organism: Ictidomys tridecemlineatus; assembly: GCF_052094955.1. Classification (NCBI taxonomy): domain Eukaryota; kingdom Metazoa; phylum Chordata; class Mammalia; order Rodentia; family Sciuridae; genus Ictidomys; species Ictidomys tridecemlineatus. The sequence goes on along the minus strand of NC_135491.1, from coordinate 14,798,353 downwards.
GAGCTCCACTGTCTGTGGCCACCTGCCTCAGGCACAGCCCAGGGCCCTGCACAGGGCGATGGAATCCCCGGGGCGAGGCCTCTCCAATTCCTGACTGCAGGACTGAGGCACATCTGCCTCTGGGGCCTCAGTCTCCCCAGATGAAGCCCTGGGCTGGCACTCTTCCTGTCGCCGAGCTGCTGCCAGGATGAGGAATCTGGGCAGCACTGGCCAGTGCCTGGTGCGCACTGAAGGCTCTGTGATGTCTGCCATGGGGGGACGGGACCCCGGGCCTCGTGCTCTCTACCACTGAGCTGCAGCCCCAGCCCTGAGCTTGCTTTCGAGCCCTCTCTGGCAGAACCTCTTGGTTCCGGGACCCCTGCTCTCCCCTTCCCCATGGAACCTGCTCCGCTGGGCCCTCCCCAGGCAGTCGACGGTGCGTCCAGCTGAGGCCGACTCGGAGCAGCCTAGGCGGGCAGCAGGGCCTCATCCCCCTGCTGATGACGGGCGTGGGGTGGGGCCTGGCCCGAGACCCTAGGGTCTCTGCTTAGGGAACGGTCTCCCTGCTCCTGGAAAAGGCATCAGGCCAGAGAAGTCTGTTTCCTGCCCCTGGCGGAGTCAAGCAAGGCGATGGCGCACTGCGGCAGCCACCATGGAGCTGAGACAGAGACCGAGGGCAGGCAGGGCACCCACGCTGCAGGTGCAGAGGGACAAGGGCCTGGCGGGGACGCGGGGAAGAGCTGCTAAGTCACCCCTAGGGATGCCAGGTCCTGGCCACTGTTCCGCGAAGCTGTCGTGTGCACAGGTTCAAGTGTCTGCACTGGGAGGGACCCTCACTGCTGCTCCCCACCTGCTCAGGCCCATGCTCACCAGCAGGGCCCGCACGGCCTCTGTCACAGCCTCCTTCTCTGCCTCCAGGCTCCGGATCTGCTCTCGCAGCTGCCTCAGCTCCTGCCACACTGCAATCTGGGAGTGGACACAGGACGGAAAAGGTGAAGCCCTGGCTCCTCTCTGAGGCCTCGCCCTGCTGGTCACCTGGCCCGGCGGTGTTCCCAGGCAGAGCTCCCCACTGTCCCCAGCAGCCTTTCTCCCCACCCCCACTCAGAAGCACCTTTTCTGATGTTTTCGTGGCACGTGGCACCCCTACGAAGACAAAGCTCCATCCTCCCTGGCAGCTGCTCTTGTCCGCGTGACCAAGACATGGACGTGCCTGTGACTCTTGGGTCACCTCCCTAAAGATAAGACCCTACCCCGAACTTTCTTTTGCTCACTCCCCTGGGACTAGACGTGGACCCGGAGAAAGGCCGACCCCTGCAGAAACCGATTCCAGGCTTAAGGAGTGACCCAGAGTAACGGGTGTGGACTGCGCGTCAGTGTCCCCTGATCCAGGTTTTTTGGTTTTTGGTACTTACTGGGGACTGAACCCTGGGGTATTTACCGCTGAGCTACATGACCAGCCCTTTTTAAAAATTTTGAGACGGGTCTCACAAAGCTGCCCAGGTTGGCCTCAAACATGGGGTCCTCCAGCCTTAGCCTCTGAGTCACTGGGATCAGACATGCACCACTGCACCCAGCCTGGGTCCCCGGCCCCCCAAATTCATGTGAAAATCCTAACTCTCAACGTGAAGGTATTAGAGGTGGGCCTTTGGGAAGTCCTGAGGAGCGCAGTTAGTGCCCTTGTAAAAGGGATCACAGAAGCGCCCTCCCCTCCCACCACGAGGACGCGGAAGATGGCATCTACGAAGCAGACACCAAACCTGCTGGTGCCTTGATCTTGAACTTCCCAGTCTCCAAAACTGAGAAACAAATCTGTTTATATAAGCCCCCAGGTCTGTGTGTTGTTACAGCATCCCAGACTGCTGCCACTGAGAAGCGCACGCTGAGTGAGGTTAAGTACACTGTGGGGTGCGTCCCCATCGTCCAGCTCTAGAATGGCTCCGTTTTCCCAACTGAAACCCTTGAACAGGGACTCCCCATCCCAGCCCTCACCCCAGGCCTGGTCTCTGTGAAGTATCCCAGGTATTTCACAGAAGTAGAACGGCTGGACCACGTGGTAATTCTGTATTTAACTTTTTGAAAACTGGCAACAGGACCGTGGCAGCTCACTGCTTTATACTTCTAAGTGCAATGTGGAGGACTCTAATTCCTCCTAACATATTCTTGACAATGTTTATTTTCCTGCCCCCCCACCCCGTGATGGAGAAATAGAAAATGCTCTCTCTACCCTGAGCTTCACCCCAGTCCTATTTTGTTCTTAAACACCCATCCTAAAGGGCATCTGTCCACTTTCTGCTTTTATAACAGAATACCAGAGGCTAGGTCATGTACAACAGAAAGCAGATCACGGTTCCAGAGGCTGGAAGTCCAAAATCAGATGACAGCATCTGTCGAGGGCCTTGAGCTGTGGCACAACTTGGCAGGAAAGTGGAAGGGCGAGTGGGTGTGAGTGAGACAAACAGGAGCGGTGGCCTGTCTTTATAAAAACCACTCTCAAGGGCTGGGGCTGGGGCTCAGTGATAGAGCACTTGCCTCGCACATGTGAGGCATTGGGTTTGATCCTCAGCACCACATAAAAATAAATAAGCAAAATAAGGAAATTGTGTCCATGGATAACTAAAAAATATTTTTAAAAACCACTCTCAAGTCAGGCGCAGTGGCTCACGCCTGTAATCCCAGCCGCTGAGACGGGAGGATTACTGGTTCAAAGCGAGCCTCAGCAACAGGGAGGCACTAAGCAATTAAGTGAGACCCTATCTCTAAATAAAAATACAAAATAGGGCTGAGGATGTGGCTTAGTGGTTGAGTGCCCCTGAGTTCAATCCCAGGTACCTCCCCCCCCCCCCAAAAAAAAAACTACTCTCAAGATAACTGACCCATTCTGGAGGGAAAAGTATTAATCCCTCTTAATGTAATCGCCTCTGAAAGTTCCCCCTACCTCTTAACACCGTTATACTCAGGATCAATTTGCACCATGAGTTTTGGAGGAAACAAACCACATCCAGATCATAGCAGGGTCTAATCAATCACTTTAAAACCAAAAGAGAATTAAAAAAAAAAAATTCTTCACACATGCTAAGAGCAGAAAACTTTGGTTTCAATTGTGGGCGTGTGAAATGTATTTCTTACTTTTGGCCACAAAGACTGGAAAACCCTACCAAAGATTGTGACACTCTAAGTTACCTTCCATTACGCATTGGCTCTTGTAAACACTGGTCCCTCCACTTGGAACACACCTGTTCCCTCAATTTCTGGATCTCACGCAATCCACTGATCTTTACCTAATGCCACCCACCTCCTGAGCCCTCTCAGGCATGCTCTACTTTGCCTCCACAGCACTTAACACAGATTATAATTACGTACTTATAACTGTATGTGAAATACTTCTTTAACTAGACTGAACTCGGATCATCTTACACATGGGAGACAATAATGGAGCAAAGACTGGATTCTGGAGTCAAGACAACACAGGTTTGGGGCTGGGTTTGCCAAGCACATGTGAGGCACTGGGCTCGATCCTTAGCACCACATATAAAATAAAATAAAGGTACTGTGTCCATCTACAACTAAAAATTTTTTTAAAAATGAAGCTGGGGATATAGCTCAGTTGGTAGAGCGCTTGCCTCGCATGCACAAGGCCTGGGTTCAATCCCCAGCACCACCAAAAAAAAAAAAAAAAAAGAAGAAGAACGTCATACAAAATTCCCTCCCACTCTGTCACTTACCAACATCATGACCTTGGGCAAGTTCACCTCTCTGAGCCTTAGTTTCCCCTCTGATGTAATCAGGGAAATAACAGCACTTAGTTCATAGGGCTGTTGCAAAATTAAGTGAGGCTAAAGTCTAAAAACCATTTAGAACAGGCTAGTAAAGAATCCAAGAAAGGCTGGTAAGACTTGGGGACCTCATTATACTCAGCCCACCTCTAGAGATACGGTGACCCTGGTTCTAGTTTCCTAGCACGTAATGTCACACAAGTGCGAGTGACGTTAGTATTTATTCACCGCCTTTTCTCAACGCCTGGAAACGCAGCAGGCGCTTCTTAAAACACCTGCTCAATGAAACCATTCATTCATTCTTTGGTTTGGAATCAGGGACTATAAACCCAGGGGCACTCACCACTGAGTCACATCAGCTCTGTTTACGTTTCTGATGTAGGGTCTTGTTGATTAGCGCCGTGCTAAACTGCTGAGGCTGGCTTTGAACTCGCGATCCCCCTGATCCCCCTGCCTCCAAGCCGCGGGGATCGCAGGCGTGCACCACGCGCCCAGGGAACCGTCCATTCTTAAACTCTATTCACCTGCTCGTTCCTCGCTCTCCCCAAGAGCTTCACCCCTCATCCCCATCTGACTCACACCCCGTTCCTAATTTTCTTTGCGGACTTACAGCAAGCCCGGCGAGAGGCTGGACTACAGAGTAACGGTAATGGTCAATTCCTAGAGCACAGCGGGTACCCAGCGCACATTACGAGACAGACGCAAGATGGCACAGAAAGCATCTTTGGCATATAGTAAGGTCTTAGCATACAGCAGGGACAAGCGCCACATAAGTGAGTGCCAAGCACAACACACTGGCTAAACTAAAAATTCCTGCAAATAGCTGCCCCCGGCGCCCCCTAGCCACCGAAAGCACGTCTTGCAAGCCCAGTCAGCCGGCGCAAGCGCACTCACGATCGCGGGCAGGTCAGCCGGCCGCAGCTCCCCCTTGCGGAGGTCCAGGGCACGCGCGACCTCTTCTGGGCATGCGCACAGAGGCTCCATATCCAACTGAGGGAGAGCGCTGTAGCCCTCGCGCGCGTGCTCGTACAGGAGGTTCCGGTCTGGTTTCTCTGCAGCGAAACTCCTCCTTGGGTTCTGGCTGGAGACACAGTTTCCCTGGGGCCGAAGCCCTCGACGAGCCAACAAAGGCCACAAACGCCGAGCCATGGACGCAGCCATCTTGGACTGGGAACAAAGAGTCACGCACTCTTTATCCCGCCCACTCCGCATTTACGCCAATTAAAAAGCAGCTCTACTGCTCGGGATGAGCCAATCAGACTCTGGAAGAGATTATCCTTCCAGTGCCTTAAAAACTGTTCAATGGGGAACGTGGACTGGGATAGACTCTTCTGTGGTCCAATCATCGTCTGAGCCCCACCCCCTCATGGATAAACGAGCCAATCACTGCCTCGGTAGCACCCGGAAAGGGCTTGAGGCACCGTTCAGCGTGTCTGAGGACGGTGCGAGGGTCGGTGAGGTCAGTGCAGTCCTTAGCTCCTGCCGACCTCCCCGGCCCCGTTTCCCCTTTCCTTCTGCATGCGGACGAGGGCGTCTGGGTCCCGGGGATCCTGGTCAGAGCGAGGCTAAACTTGCGAAAGGACTCTGGCTGTGCGGTTAGACCTTTAGAGGAGGCTCCTTAGGTTCTGAGAGCGGGACTGGGAGAGTCTGACACCTTTTGCGACTACGGCCACTTTATCCTCCTTCCTGAGTCTCTTAATCCCTAACACAGGGACGCACCAAGCGGCGGCATGTCCTGGTCTCATCTTCTCCGTGGTCTCAACCTGTCCCTAAGTCGTGGTAAGTTGGGAGCTGGGGCTGCAGGGACAGAGTTCTCCTCTTTGGGACTTGCGCGCCTCTGTCGGAGCCCGGATGGAATCAGTGAGTTTAATTCAGTACGTACCTGGTCCGTTTTTGGCGTGGCTGTGGGTGCAAGAGCAAGAGGTGGTGGGAGGTAGATGCACTGATGTTTACTATGACTAGTAATCTAGTCATGCCCCGCATAACGACGTTGAGGACCATATATATACACGCAGTGGTGATCCCATTAGATTATATTGCCCAGTGATGTCCTAGCCTTCTTAGTTTAGGAACAACATAAGATCGCACAACAAGGAAATTGGCTACCATGCTGGGCGCTGTGGCATACACCTGTAATCCCAGAGACTTGGAAGGCTGAGGCAGGAGGATCCGTGAATTCAAAGCTAGCCTCAGCAATTTAGCGAGGCCCTGAGCAACTTACTGAGACCCTGTCTCAAAATAAAACATAAAAAGGGATGGGATGTGGCTCAGTAGTTGAGCACCCCAGGTTCAGTCGTTGGTACCAATGGGAAGAATAAGTGGCCAATGTCTTCTCACTTAAGTTCACCTGACTGTATTTGTTCCTTCTGCAAGTTATTATTAAATACCTCTCATGGGTTAGACATCCAAGCAAGGCCTTTAGCCATTCATTCAATTGATGTTTATCCTGAGCCTACTAGGTGCCAAGCGCTGAAGGAACTTCTCAGGCATCCTGCCTTCTGAGGCATTTCATTCACCTATTTACTGTGCCAACTTTTCTTAAGCCCCTCTGTTTGCCATTCCCCGAGGATCACAAAGGTGGGCAGGACAGGCCTGCCCCCTGCCATGGGAATCAGAGCTAGCTGGAAATGCATTGATTCGTGGGAGTTTCATACACACTACTGAGGAGGAGACATGGTCATAGTGCCCAGGATGCAGATGGGGAAACCGAGGCACTGACAGGCCAAGAATCTTGCTCAAGGACTCATCACTAGTCAGTCACTTCTAGAAATGACTCATTCCTTTTGAGGATTCTGCTGTCACTTTTTTTTTTTTAAGTTATAGATGGATATATTCCCTTTATTTTACTTATTTATTTTTCTATGGTGCTGAGGATCAAGCCCAGTGCCTCACATGTGCTAGCTAGGCAAGTCCTCTGCCACTGGGCTACACAGCCCTCTACTGTCAGTCTTACAGAAGGAGACACGGGAGTTGACAAGAGGTTGAGGGCCTGCTGGATGTGGAGTGTGAAGTTGTGGTGCTGATGGGGTATCTATGCTAGTGACAGAGGAAGAGGAGGTGGATAGATGTATGACACTGTAACCTCAGCCCAAGAACTTGCACAGGGCCCAGTGCTCCCCACTGCTGCTATGTCTGTATTATTGGGGCCAAGACATAGTAGATGCTCAGTGAAATTTTGTTTCTGAGAAGCCAGTTGTCTTTGAATCTTCTTATATCCTACATCGAGTCTATGAGTAAATCCTGGTGGTCTTCATTGGGAATATATCTACCTCCCCTACCACCTGCCTTTTCTTAGACTCCACCACAGCCACAATGGTCTCTTCTCTGTTGGTGTTGGGGACCTGGCTGGAGCAGCATGAGAAAATGAGCCAGTGGGCAAGAAGTCATGGGCAGATTGTACCTTGTGGGTCACCTTTCCCCTGATGGCGATAGAGCCACCGCAGGGATCTGAATAGGGGAGGGATATGAGCTGACTCGCAGATGGGCGTGGGCAGGGTGCAGGGAGACCTGGGAGAGGGGAGGTGCGATTAGCCCAGCCTGAGGACACGGCTGGGGCAGACTCAGATGGGCGTGGGCAGGAGGGAGAGAGCTGTGGGTTCTGACCTGAGGTGAAGGGAGAACTGCCAGGGTGTACCCACAGGTTGGGCAGGGGTTTGAGAGGAGGTCACAACACCTCCAGGAATACCCAGAAGGCTGCGGCAGCGATGGCACAAGTGTCTGTCCCTGCAACACGGTGTACGTGCTCGTGCTCCGTGTCACCGTGTCTAAGCAGCATTCAGATGAGCGCCTTCTTTGAAGAATATCATGAGTTAATTTATGTAAAATGCTTAAAACAATCTCATGGGAGGTGGTTGCTCAATAAATAGCTGTCATCTCTGTTGTCCCTAATGCCCCCAGAGGTAAGCCAGTGTGGCCAGGTAAAGTGCTTGGGCGGATGCCAGGACACCAGCGTGGAGTTAGGATGCCATCATCTGTGCTGGGGTGGTAACCCCTTTCCACTCTCCCCGCTGTGTCCTTCCAGGCCTGGCCCTGGTACCCCAGCTCTGCGCCACCCGCTCCATGGCTACACTGAACCAGATGCACCGTCTGGGGCCCCCAAAGCGGCCACCCCTGCGCCTGGGCCCCACGGAAGGCCGGCCGCAGCTGAAGGGCGTTGTTCTGCGCACGTTCATCCGCAAGCCCAAGAAGCCCAACTCGGCCAACCGCAAGTGCTGCCGCGTCCGGCTCAGCACCGGCCGCGAGGCTGTCTGCTTTATCCCCGGGGAGGGCCACAACCTGCAGGAGCACCACGTTGTCCTTGTGCAGGGCGGCCGCACCCAAGACCTGCCGGGAGTCAAGCTCAAAGTTGTGCGGGGCAAGTATGACTGTGGCCACGTGCAGAAGAAGAAGTGACCAGCCAGTGCGCTGAGGCCTGGGCACCTGCAGAACAGGGACGTTCCTTGTGGGATCTCCAGCAGGTCCTTCAAGGTCTGCTCTTCCTGTTCTAGAGGCAGCTGGTCCTGGGTTCAAAGCCCAGCTCTGCCTCTTCCTTTAGGACCATCGTAGCCCGTGAGGTTCCCTGGGTGCTGTCAGCACCCTTGGCTTCTGTGTTTAGAGTTGGCCTGAGGGGCCTCTTCTGCCATCACCTGGGAAGCACACAAGTCCCCCACGGTTGTGATGCAAACCGTCCCCACCTTTGTGCAGCATTTGCCCTCTCACTGTGGCCCTGGCAGCTACCATCCTCTCTGGGCCTCAGTTTGCTCTTCCAAAAAATAATCCCATTTGCAGTGTCCCCTCCGTTTCGTTTGGTGAAGATTAAACTACATGCCTCTGTGTACAGTGCATGCGTGCAGGGCTGTTTTAAGCTTTGAAATCAAATAGGCAGCACTGAAACCCTCCCACAGGTCGAGCGAGGGGCAGGGCACAGATAGCCCCACCCTCGAGCATGGGCACCTGGGCAGTGGCAGCCATTGTAGGGTTGAGGTGGAAGGGTGCTGAAAGGGTTTAACAGCCCCTCAATTCAACAGAGCATCTTGCTGGGTCTGTAGACAGGATGCTGCCTGGTTCATGAATTGCTAACAAAAGCCAGTTACATCTTTAAAAAAGAAAAAGGATTAAACGGGGTGTGCTGCCTGACGCGATGTAGTGACTCACACGCCTGGGTTCAACCTATAGCGGCCCCGCTCTGGGCCTCTGTTTCCAAATGGCATTGACAGCAAGATACCGACTCATGGGATCGCAGGCCTGGCCATATTTGAATTTAAGGTGTGGGAGTTGTGTTTTCATCCTTGGGCTCTGGAGCCCAGGCCTCCCCTGCACTGGCCTGGTGAGCTATAATAATAGGTCATTTAAATGGCATTGATAGGGACACCTGCATGAGAGCTGTTGGGAAGACCCCTGAGGGCAGAACTGGGAGTCACTCAGCTGTAGCCCTCTGGGTTCTGGAAGCTCCTCTTTGTGCCAAGATCGTAAACATGAAACTATGGTCCTTTAAAAGACCAGAGCTGGAGATGAACCATTATACTGATAATAGACAAAAAACACCCGTTACCTCATGTTTAGCACCAGTTTTATTGAGCTGGTTGGTTGGTTGACTGTGCCTGGAGATGAGGAAAGCGCTCCTGGCACACCTTGCTCAAGAAGTCTCTATAGAAGATGGTGTGAGTGCAGGGAAGGAGGGTGGATCTGGCTGGAGCTGAGGGCAGGGACCCGGCCCCAGGGGAGGTGCTGATGGGCAGCGGGGTGGACATTGCTCAGCAGTGGGGGGTTCATGGCCCCACAGCTGGATCCCGGAGACTCCCCAGACCACATGGGATTTCTTTGAGGTCTTTGCTGGTCTCCAGGTCAGATGCTCTGAACGGCCTCCGCTCCCTGCCTGCAGTCAGCTCACCCCAAAACACGCAGACCAGTCACCAGGGAATGGTTTACCCACTGACATCACATGAGGAAATAATTTATAGACATGAACCAACTAAATGTCAGTTACTTTTATGACACCCCCAGCTGGGGAGCTGAGGAAGCTCTAAGGAACCCCCTGGGTCCCTGGTTTGTCACACAGCATGAGGACGGCCACGCCAAAACAGCAGCAAGTGGGTTACGGGAGGTGTGCCCGGAAGAAGCCACACGGGACCCCCACTGTCCCTGAGTATCCTCTGGCTCTGGGATGTGAAGCCACCCTTGATTTTGACAGCATCCAGCAGGTGGCAGTGCAGCCTGGACTTCGGGGTCAGGCTGGTCACTAGGACGGGCGGATCCTGATTCTCACGCTGGAGTGGGTCACCAGGGCACCATAGTGTCCCACCCAAGAACGCATGTCTCTCCCGTACTGCTCAAAAGACACGTAGCGGATGCCCTTGCCGAAGTTGGTGAAGACGTGGGAGACCTGCGGGATGAGAAGGAGGGGTCCTGTGCTCGCCTCTTCGTCGCCTCAGCAGGTGCTCCCGAATACCCAGCAGGCACCTCTGGGCCCTGCTGGGGGTGCTAGGGGACAGCAGTGAGGCCAGCAGCAAAAAGGACAAGCACACAGGGTAAGGACTGTGTTCACCTTAACAGTACCCTGCACACAGTAGGTGCTCAATGTTTGTTGAAGGCTGTTGTGCTAATACATCTGCAAACATCCTGGAACGAGGTTCAGAAACCGTCAGCTATTGCTACTGGCGTCCAGCCGATGACAGCGGAGAAGGGAAGCCCCGCAGGTGACAGGTTGGGCGGGTGGGCCTTGGAGGGAGGGGGTCGAGGGTGAGGGGAAGGCGCTCTGGACCCACCTGTCGGCAGCTCCTCTCAGTCCACTGAAGGACTGGGTTGGGGGACGCTGAGAACTTGACCACTTCGTTTTCATACGTGTCCAGGAGGCGGACCCGAAGCCGGTAGATGCAGCCGCAGTTTTCTCGGGCGCCCCACCTGCCGGGTGGCAGTGAGCCTTGATGCTCCTGCAACCCAGCCAGCTGGTTCTGGGTTGGGCATCAAGGAGGGAGGCCGAGGCTGGTTTTCTCTGCACCCAAATGAGGGTCCTACGCACCTACACGGCTTGGGCATCTCCGGGGGCGGAGCCTGGTTCTGGGATGGAGCCAGAGTCCGTGGGGGGAGCCTGGGTGCCCCCGGAGTGGAGTGGAGCCTGAAGGGCTGTCGGGGGGGCTAGACTAGGGTGCGTGGGCTGTGAGGCTCGGGCCCTAGCCACAACCTAGGGGAGGAGCCCGAAGATCTGGAGAAAGAACTGGAACCCCAGGGAAGAGACGGAGTGCTGCGCGGGGAACCTGGGTGCTCTGGAAGGAGGGAGCTCGTGTAAGCTCATGGTCCCCACCCCAACTGTGCTTCCTCTGAACGTCAGTTCTTAGGGCATGGCGGTGCTTTCAGAAGCCTTGGACCTTAGGGTCAACGCAGAGTTGGGGATGATGGTGACATCAGACCAGTTGCTGGCCTCATGTGAACAACCCAGTGGGTCTGCTGGGAAGGGGGTGGGGAGGCGGGCATACCCGTGCCCTGGGCTCACCAAGGGTCCACCCCTCCCTGGCTGTGCAACTACGACAGTCTGCTTCACCCAAAGAGCGCGCAGTTCCAGCCTGACCTCCATGGAGGCTGGAACTGAGGTCTTGCTGCGCCACCACCATGGCTCACCTCTGTGGCTCCAGGACAGACTGCTACTCCACTCACCAGTCGGCCACGCAGATCTCGATCTGGGCGCTGTCCAGCAGCTCCTGCCACATGCCCTCCATCACCAGGTCCACAAGCTGCCTCTTGAAGCACCATCTGGGAGGGGAGACGCAGGAGATGGAGCACACAATGCTGATCTTCAAGCTGCACCTAGAAATCACCTCCTCCAGGACGCTTCCTCGGATCACCATGCCTAAAGTAGCGGCTCGGTTTGCTTTCCAGGATAGGAAGATGCCCGATAGGCTGTGTCACTGCGTCACTGTGCTGGGCATCTCTCCTTGTGTCTCAGATCCCCTCCCCTTTTTCCACCCTGTTCTGGGCTCCAGGAGGCTGATCTATATACCAGCCTGCCCTGAGTGCTTGTGGGGGACTGGGGTATGAGTGCAAATGGAGGTCACACAGTGGACACACAAGCAGGGAGTTCCTGGGCCTCCTAAAATGTGGGGGCCCTCTGGGCATGGTGGTGGGTACCTGTAGTCTTAGCTACTTAGGAGGCAGAGGCAGGAGGATTGCTTGGGCCCAGTTTGAGACCAACCTGAAGTTTGAGACAAGATCCAGTCTCAATTAAAAAGAAAAAGAAAAATGTGTGGGGTCCCAGGGCCAAGGTCGAATGATCTTTATGGCATTGTCACCCTTATTTTCTGCTTCCTGATGGTGGGCCAATGGAGTGCTGCAGCAGGAGATGCAAGGAAGGGGACAGAGTCAAAGTCAGGTACTAAACCTACTGGGTCCATCCTGAGAGACGGCTGTGTCTCCCAAAGGAAGACACAGCCCCTCAGCACCCTCTGCTTACAGCTTTCTCTGTCCTTTTTCAATAGCTGCTTCCTCCCTTCCCCTGAAGGCTGGAGGTGGCAATGTCCATCCTCTTCTTCATTACTAGCCCAGCCCTGGGGTCCAGTAGGATCCCCTGTAGTCTGCCCAATATTTACAAACAGTTCCTTTTCCTAATTTGAATGTAAGATACTAACAGAAATAGTGTAGCCCTCTTTGAGAATACAACAGACATTGATCTGTGGAGCAGAAGAGTGTGAGGGACAGACCTAGGTATATATTCAGACGTCATAAATGATACAGACAGCAACACCATTCTATGGGGAATGGAAGGATTCTGTAGCAGACAGTGCTGGGAAAACTGCCTCAGTATATGGTGTGTGGGGAGTTGGTCCTTACATAACAGCACATTCAAGAATAAAGATCTAATGTAAAGAGCTGTGAGGTTACTAGAAGAGAATATAAGAGACATATAAAAGACCAGTGTCAATATCTAGGGTGGGGAGAAATTGTTTTAAAAAAAATTCAAGAATACAATTTTTTTTTCAGTTCTGTGTATCATACCAATGGCCTCATGTATGCTAGGGAATCGCTCTCTTTCTAAGCTATACCCCCAGCCCAAGAATACATATTCTAAAGCAAAAAGAGAAGTTTGATCATACAGAAATAACAGATTTCTGCCAACAAAGAACACAGTTAGTAGAGATGGCAGATTGGGAAAAAATTTCTGCCACTCCCAGGATGGACAAGGGACATCTAGACTACAAGGAATTTCCCCCCCCCTCCCTCCCTACCTGCACTGAGGATTGAACCCAGGGCCATTTAACCACTAAGCCATATCCCCAGCCCTTTTTAAATTTGAGACAGGGCATCGCTAAGTTGCCGAGGCCGGCTTTGAACTTGTCTTCCTCCTGCCTTAGCTTCCCAGGCTGCTGGGATTACAGCGTGCATTACCACACCCAGCAAGACTACAAGGAATTCTTGCATGTTTTAGGAAAAAGATTTCAGTCCTAGTGGAAAATATGAACAGGTAATTTACAAAAGAATGAATTTTAAAAGCTAGCAAGCACATGAAGACATGCTTCATTATTAGTAAACATAACAATGCAAAATAAGCAAAGAGATATCACTTCACCCATATGTAGTGGCAATGACTAAAAAGCTAGGTAATGCCACAAGGGAACCTTTACCTAAAGAAGAGGACAAGCAGAATGAGTATGGGGTGTGTGTGGGGGGGCAAGTACAAGAGAGAATCAACTAATTAATCAAATAGTTTTGATGTCTTCATAGTATTTATCATAATCAGAAGCTCCGGGGCTATATCACCTGGGTGCAAACCCCAGCTCCATCACTAGATATTAGTTTATCTCTGAAATTCAGCGTCCTATTATAAAATGTTCCAACAATAATACCCGTGTCATAGGGTTGTTGCCGAAATTGAGTTACATGTAAAGTGTGTAGCATAGGCTAACCCCTCTAAAATGCTTGTTGTGTTGTTATGTTACTGTTTATGTTTGTCCCCCCAACTCTACATTTAAAATGAAAAAGAAAAACGGGCACATTGCCAACGTTTCTGATTTTTCCTTGTATCTCTGGCCTATAAAACTGCCTGGAATCTGAGTATTTGGCAGGCTTTCAACAAACGTTGGTAAATGGATGAAAGAGGAAAGAGACTGAAGGTAGGGACAAGGATGGTGAATCGGGTTCCTTGCCCTCTTTAGGCCATTACCCCCACGAACAAGGGCCACTCACTCGAAAGAAGTCACAAAGCAGGTCTGGGAAGGGGCCCCTGGCACCAGTGTCAGGTTCTTTTCCACAGCCCAGCCATTTCCTCCATGCTCCACCTCCCAGCCTCTGAAGCCCTCTGCGAGAATGAAACAGTTGAATGACAGACAGCCTCAGGCCAGGTGGCCCGGCAGAGTGCCCCGCATCACCACCTTGCCCCGCCCACCAGGCCTGGCATGTGGTATCCCTCGTCCCACAACCTCGCCACACAGACCGCCCATCCACTCAGCTTCTCAGCCCCATTCGGTCCTTCCTCCTCGGTCCCGCCCCTCTGTTGTCCTCCCCTCAATCTCTGCAGCTACCCTCCTCGCCCGCCCACTCTCTGGGTTTCCCGCCCTGCAAGGTGGTCCAGGCTTTCTATGCAAGCTCCGCCCCCTCCAGCCTTCCATTGGCTTCAGCCCAGCACGCCCCTGGCTCCACTTCCTAGGCCACGCCCACCGGGTTTACCTCTCCAGCTTCCCGTCTCAGCCCCGCCTCCTGGGCCCTCCAGCCGCCTTGCCTATTGGTTATATCTCAGGCCCTGCCCACAGCCCTGGGCCCGCCCGCCCCTCAGTCTCGCGGGGCCTCACCCCCCACAGGTCTCCAGTCCCCGGGCCCGCCACATCTTCCCGCCCCGCCCGGACACGCCCCCCGCCCGGCCCCGGCCCCGCCCGCGGCACGCACGCTCTCCGCAGGAGTTGAAGATGAGGTTGCGGCCCAGGGGCGCCCGCAGGCAGTAGCGCGCCAGGGCGCAGAGCGGGAGCTCTTCTTCGTCGTCGTCGCTTGGTGGGCAGCGCTGGGCCAAGGCGTAGAAAGCGCGGCCCTCGGCGCTGCGGTCGCGAGCCAGCTGAAGCAGCCACACGGAGGGCCCGTCTACCACGTCGCGCCAGGCGCGGCACACCGGGCGGCAGCGGGTCACTAAGGCTCGCGGCGGCACGTGGCTCAGCACCTGCACGAGCAGCTCCGGGGGCAGCACGTCCAGGGCCACGGGCGGGTCTGCGGGCAGCCGCCGCCGCGACGGCCGAGCGCCCATCTCCCGCCGCCGACGTCCTGCAGGTCGAGAGGGGGCGGCGAGTCAGCGCCAAGGTCATGGGGTCCCTGAGCGACCCAGGGGCTGCCACGGCCGGGAAGCTACGAAGCTACGGACTCGGTTCCAGCCTCCTGGCTCTGAACATTGATAGAGAAAGAGAGACCCTCACTCTTCCTCCTTCCTTCTGGGGCAAAAGACCCCTCCCTGGGCCGACTGACTCCATTAGGCCGCTAACCCTAGCTCCCATCGCACTTGTGCCAGGCAAAGCACTTTATATGACCATAAGATACAGACCCCAACCCTCCCTTGACCACTCTCTCCTACCCCTCCAGCGACAGCTTTCTATCCAGGGTCTCATGCATACTAGGCATGTGCTTTACCTCTGAGCTACATCCCCACCCCCATTTCCTTGTTTCTTTTTATAGCAATGCTTCCTGCAACTAAGTGAGAGGCCCAGTCTCAAAAAAAAAAAAAAAAAAAAAAAGCCGGTGCAGTGGCCCACACCTGTAATTCCAGCAATTTAGCGAGGCCCTTAAGCAACTCAGCAAGATAAATAAATAAAAAGGGCTGGGGACTGGCTCAGTGGTTGAGAGCCTCTGGGTTCAATCCCCAGTACCAAAAAAAAAAAAGAATACACAGGAACCAGCTTGGTAGAGCTGTCTCCTAGCATGTGCAAGGCCCCAGGCTCCATCTTCAACAAACAAAAACCTTCTCAAAACAATTGTCTAGACTCACCACCTCACATCTTCAGCTTTCATTCTCTTGCCAACCTTTCAGTCCGGCCTTGCTCCCTGCCCTGTGCTGAGATGTTGAGGTAACAGCGACCTCCAGGATGCCAGGCCTAGTTACTGTCCCTTGGTCGCCTTGCTTGACCTCAGCAGCATCTGCTGATTATTCACCCCACCTCCCCTCTGGACTCCTGTCGTCTCAGGTGGTTTCTTGTCAGTCTCCCTGGCTGGCTCTTTCTCTTCTCTCTGATCTCACAGAGTCGGAGCTGGGCCTCTGAAACTCTTCTCCATCAATCTTTGCCATCCCTCTCCCCCTTGCTTCTCTCCTCCATGGTCGCTCCTCACAAGCATCCAAATCACAGGTAGTGCCCTGCCCTCCTTGGAGCCCTCCTGTGACTCCACCCCACTCTAGGTGAAAGCTCAGTCCTTCCCGGAGTCCACGAGGCCCCTGTGATCTGCTTCATCCTGTCTATTCTCATCTCCCTCTCAGTCACTCTGCCCCAGCCACACTGGCCTCTGTGCCTCTGGGGCCTCTGTGCCTCTGGCTGTCCCCTCCACCTGGATCCAGATGATTTCTTTGCTTACTTCCAAATATGCTTTAGGTCTTTGCTCAAATGTCAGCTTTTCCACGGGGCCTTCCCTGACAACCTTATTTACAACTTCAGGGCGTCACCACCACTACCTACGCCCCTTCCCTTCAACTCACTTAACACTTCTCTAACACACCTATCACCTTCTAACAGAAAACACGAATAACTATGCGATTAACTTATTAATCCTCTTTAATATCTGTCTTTCCTACCATATCATAATCATCATGAGGGCAGAAATTGTTTCTTTTGCACATGGCCTACAACAGTGCCTGATTCATACTAAGTGCCTACAACAGTGCCTGATGCATACTAAGTATTCAATAAAGAGAATGTTAAATGGATGAATGGGCTGTCGTGCAGCTCAGTGGTTGAGCGCTGGCTTGGCATGTGTCAGGCCCTGGGTTCTATCCTCATGGCTGCCAACAACAAAACAAAACCCCACAAAAATACAAGCAAAACCATTTCGAGGATGAGGGAACTGATGTCACACATGTGTAACCAGGTGGGACACATTTATTTAACAAGAACTCAGTGACTAGCTCAAGGTCTAGTCAAAACTCACTTCATAACCCGAGGCAGATCCCTCGAGTAGGGAAAGCACAGAGTCGCCCACCCATCGTGTCTGGGTCCAAGTCCCAACTAAGCTTCCAGCTAGTTTTAGGATCACCGGCAAGTCGCTTAACCTCTCTTTACCTGTTTCCTCTTCTGAAAATGGGATGTTAAAAGTGCTGACTTCTGCTGAGCGAGGTGACACATGCCTGTAATCCCAGTGACTCGGGAGGACGATCACAGGTTCAAAGCCAGCCTCAGCAATTTAGCAAGGCTGTGAGCAACTCAGTGAGACCCTGCCTCTAAATAAAAACTAAAAAGGACTGAGGATATGGCTCAGTGGTTAAGTACCCTTGAACTCAATCCCCAGCACCAAAAAAAAAGAAAAAAGTGCCAACTTTATAGGGCAATAGTGAGGATAAGGCAAATCAATATTTATTTATAAAGTGCTTACAAAAAGCCCGTGGGGGCTCATAAGTAAGAGCGATATTAATTTAATATTAAGCACCAAATTATGTCAGTTGCTAATACTATTATTACGCTTCACAAAAAAGCAACAAGCAACTATTCAGCTGTGATATTTTCACACAGTGTATTTATTGGCCCTAATTAAGCCATCGTACTGTGCGTCTAAGCTGGATCATCTCACTGAATCTGATCATCTTGTTAACAGGCGAAACAATCCTCCAAGGTCGCCCTGGGTTAAGAGGCTCCAATGAGCTAATGCTTGTCATATGGGCGCACACAGGAAGCGCTCAGTTCATGTCAGCTATTATTATTTTTAAGCAGATTGATTAAGGTTTTGTTTGAAAGAAAAGAGGACTGGAGGGCTGGGGATGTAGCTCCATGGTAGATCACTTGCCTGGTATGTGCAATGCCTTGGGTTCAATCCCCAGCACTGAAAAGAAGAAAAGATTCTCTCAGGCAGGTGTCCCCTGGATAGGGCAAAAATTCTATTATATCTTTTTAATTTTTATGTTGAGATGGGGTCTCAGTAAGTAGCTGAGGCTGGCTTTAAACTTATGATCCTCCTGCCTCAGCCTCCTGAGTTGCTGGGATGACAGGTGTGCACCACCAGACCCAGCTCTGATACCATCTTTATCCCCACTACAGAAGAACTGAAGTCATGGAGTCAGATTTTAGAGAGATGAGTTTGTGCTTTTTTCCACTTGGTTGTTAGTTGTATTAATAATTGTCTGTGACTCCTAAACCAGCCACCAGTTTGCCTGGCAGGGACACGAGACCAACCAGGTCCACTCTTCTTAGGAGTGTGCTGGTCTTTGGCAATCTGGGGCTGGGGTGGCTGTCTCAGCCAATGAGGGCACTCAGACACCATTAAGGAGCAAGGACCTCCAAGAGAGACGCTTCTTGCCAGGCACAGTGGCCCACACCTGTAATCCCAGCAGCTCAGGAGGCTGAGGCAAGATCATGAGTTCAAAGCCAGCCTCAGCAACTTAGCAAGGCCCTAAGCAACTCAGTGAGACCCTGTCTCTAATAAAATACAAAAACGGGCTGGGGATGTGGCTCAGTGGGTTAGCGTCCAATCCCTGGTACCAAAACAAACAATATAAAAACGCACCTCTTGCGTTCTCAGCCATCCTACACAAACCACACAAGCAGCTGCTCAGGACACACCAGGTCCCTCACATCCAACATGTTGCAGCCTCAAGGCCAATTTCAAGCCCGGTACTTCCTGCTGCCCTACTTGCCCCAAATAACTACAATGACTTTCCCTACTGACATGTTCTTCCCGAGTTTATAACTTCTCATTACGTTGCAGGGTCTTTGTGACCACCTCAGCTTCCAGAGCAATGCGGAAGTGACGTTGCCCAGGGATTTCCAAAACCTCACAAGGCCCCTGCCTGGTGGGCCCTCCTTTGGAGCCCTGAGTCCAGGGGTGTGCTGCTAAATGGTTAACAAGTGGCTCTTAGGAGCCGGGTGGGGAAGAGCTGGGATTTATAGACTCTGTGACTTTCCGTGGGGTAAATCGTACCCACGAAGGCTGATTACAAACGGCCCAAGTGAAATCCCTGAGCTGTGGGGTTGGCATGAGCTCGAAAGAGATTTGCACAATTAATTAGCTAGAGCAAGCTGCCTGTGTCATGGCAGGAGCCTGGGTGCCCTGCAGTCCTCATGCAGAGAGAGGAGGAGACAGGGAGGTGGCACCAGCTGCTCCAGCCCCAGCTGTTTCAATCTCCTCACGGCCAGATGCAGGAATGAAGAAGTTCTGGGATGACCCAGCCTCGGCCACAGTCCGATGGCAACTGCATGAGACCCTCCCCCCAAAATGTGGGCCACTTAGCTGGGCTCAGTCAGTCCCTAGAACCACAAAAGATAATAATAAAATAACATTTTTTGGGGGCAGGGGGATTGAACCCAGGGGTGCTTTACCACTGAGCCACACCCTAGACCTTTTTATGTTTTGTCTTATTTATTTGTTTGTTTGCACTTTCAAAAAAGATCAATTAACATAATTTCATTGAACTCAGGGGCACTTGACCCCTGAGTCACATCCCCAGCCCTTTTCTGTATTTTATTAAGAGACAGGGTCTCACGGAGCTGCTTAGCACCTCACATTTGCTGAGGCTGGCTTTGAACTTGTGATTTTTCCGTCTTAGCCTCTGAGCCACTGGGATCACAAGTGTGTGCCACCATGCCCGGCCCTTATGTTTTATTTTGAGACAGGGTCTCATTAAGTCACAAAGAAAAGGGTCTTGCTAAATTGCTGAGGCTGGCCTCAAACTTGCAATCCTCCTGCCTCAGCCTCCCAACTGGTTGGGATTCCAGGTGTGCACCACCTTGCCTGGCCTGAATTGTTGTTCATCAGGCTGTTATGCAGCACTAGCTAGATGGAACTATGCTTGGGGACCTACCTTGAGTGGGATGGAGACCCTTGAAGTAGCCCCCAATAAGACACAGTAGGTGTCCAAACTTAGACCTATTTGAATTCAAATCCTGATGCAACCCCCTGTGTGATTTGGGGAAATCCAAATCTCCCCTGTGTGATTTGGGGAAAAAAATATTTATTTCCTTTGTAGCTTGTAAACATAAGTCAGGAATAGCATGATTTTATTAAAAACGTTGGTTTAAGTACTACGACTGCTATTTTTGTTTGTGTAATATCTTTCTTTATTTCATTTTATTTAAAAATCTAGAATTGGATCTTTTGTCCCCTGAGAATGTGGTCAATGACTCAGTGACTCATTTCACCATAAATGGAGAGTCTATCCTCTGTCTTCATGGGTCCTCTATCCTTGGACTCAACAAGCACTAATGGTACTTATTTGGGGGAAAAAAAAGGACGTATTTTGTTGTTGTTGTTATTCACTAAACAATACAACAACTATAAATAGGAATTATAAGTGATCTAGGGATGACTTAAGGTTTACAGGAAGGTGTACATAAGTTCTATGCTGCTTGATTTATTTTTTGTTGGTGCTGGAGATCAAACCCGGTCTTCAAGCATGCTAGGCAAGTCTCTACCCCTGAGGGGCATCTCCAGTTCCACTCTTGTATAAGGACTTGAGCATTCCAGGATTTTGGTATCCTTGGGTGAGTGGAGGGGATCTTGAAACCAACTCCTGGGGATCTCAAGAGATGGTGGTATGTGCTGAACACAGCAGAAATGATTCCCTTCCAAGAGAATTTGAGAGCATTACAATGTCAAGCTGGGCAGAGGTCTACTTATTTAGAAAGCATATATTTTTTTCAATTTCTTGATCTGAGGGCTGGTTATATGTTCAAGATGCACTAGGATTCGATAGGTCGTTGGGTGTGGTGGCTCGAGCCTATAACTCCAGCAGCTCTGGAGGCTGAGGCAGGAGAATTGCAAATTCAAAGCCAGCCTCAACAACTTAGCAAGGCTCTAAGCAACTCAGCGAGAACCTGTGTCTAAATAAAATGTAAGGGGCTGGGGATGTGGCTCAGGCGGTAGCGCGCTCGCCTGGCATGCGTGCGGCCCGGGTTCGATCCTCAGCACCACATACCAACAAAGATGTTGTGTCCGCCGAAAACAAACAAACAAATAAATAAATAAAATATAAAAAGGGCTTGGGATGTGGCTGTGAGTCAAGTGCCCTGGCTCCGATCCCTGGTACACACACACACACCAAAAATAGTGAACGAAAGACGAGACTATATGTGATGAAGGAATCCATAGGGACAATCTAACATCATGTAAATCTACTTAGGGGGCTGGGGTTGTGGCTCAGGGGTAGAGCGCTTACCTCGCACATATGAGGCACTGGGTCTGACTCTGAGCACCACATAAAAATAAAAAAAAAATCAAAATAATTATGTTCATCTACAACTAAGAAATATTTTTTAAAATTTACCTAACAGTTCTTTAACTTGTATAGTTTATGGAAGCCAGAGACCTTTTAATAGTGACTAAGAAATTTTGCACAAAAATACCTATTACTCAATGAGTATTGATGCATTTGTTTTGGCTTGTTTAAATATATATATATATTTTTTTTTTTTCTTTTTTCTCTTGAGAAACTTAAGAGTAATGATCATTTTTATTTATTTATTTATGAATGGTCCTGGGGCTGGGCTTAGATTGTGCCAGACAGTGGCTGCGGCCGGGTCGGTGAGGGCTTCCTTGCACCTGGGATGGGAAGACAAGAAGAGTTGGTGCTTGTTCTCAGGCTTTTCTGTTTTCACAGGGTCTAGCAGGAGCCTGCACTTTCAAAAATGATCGATTAACATAATTTCATCTGCAAGGCTGATTGCACTGGGCAGGTTTCACCAGCAAAGAATTCTCCTGCCCCAAATTCAGACAGCATCCCCAACACACCGCCTTCATTGTCTATAGTCCTGTTTTTACTTTGTAAGTTTTACTTTTATTAACTGCATCAGCTAACAACCATTAGAATAACTTGCGTATAGTCTTGGTATGATTAGAAATATTTTTACTTGATGTGATATTATACATTTTTTGTCCTTAGAATGTCATTTCATGCTAGGTGCGGTGGTGCATGCCTGTCATCCCAGTGGCTCAGGAGGCTGAGGCAGGAGGATCGAGAGTTCAAAGCCAGCCTCAGCAACAGCGAGGCACTAAGCAACTCAGTGAAACGCTGTCTCTAAATAAAATACAAAATAGGGCTGGGGACGTGGCTCAGTGGTTGAGTGCCCAAAGTTCAATCCCAAGTACCCCCCCCCCAATAAAGAAATGAAAGTGGGATGCTCTCTGATGATTCACCTGGGGAAGGGGACAAGAGGAGGTGGGTCCCTGGGTACATCATGAGAGCATCAGGGAGAGCTGTGAGCGAGCCATCAGGTCAACGCCAGAAACCACCAACAACCCCCATCCCAGAGAGAGTTGCACCACAGTCGTGAAAGCTGGGTGGTGGTGGGACTTGGGGTGGGTGCACATGCACGTGTAAATCTTTTCATTTATTTTTTTGCACGTGGATCCTATACTTTCTCGAATGGGCACCACTAAATAAAAAAGAGCTTCGCTGATGCATAGTTGACCTTCACCCAAGCGCACACAGGTCCAGTGCGCAGCTGGGAAACCCTGACCACGCTCAAGAGGCTGCCGCCATCTAGGGTTTACCCCGTCCCAGTGAACCCCCAAATGCCATTCCAAAGCAACGACTAATCTGCGTTCTGACGTTTCCTATAATTCCATGGCAATAGAATGACAGCGTGTCCAGGTATCCCACTGCCTCCGGGTTCCAAGCCGCCAAGTTGGAGGGGGCCCTTTAAACCTTTCTCCCTGGGCCGCGGACGCGATGCTACGTTTTGTCAGTAGATGGCGCCGGAGAGGCGCCGCGGGAGGCCGGGTGGGCGGGGCGGGCGGCTCCCGGGCCGCAGCGTCTCCCGCGGTGGGTCCCGCGGCGCGGGGCGGACGGCAGCGCTCACCTCGCCCGAGAACCGCTTTCCCGGCAAATTCCATTCCAGGGAGCCTTTGCCCTTGGACGGCCACAGCAAACCTGCTCCAGCAAGGTCAAGATCTCCCCCAGGGCTGCCCCTTCTCAGCCTCTCTCCCCTTACTTCGACTGGCTGATCTTTTTATCTACTATTTATGTTTCTTTTCTTTCTTTAATTCTGCCCCCCCACACCCCCAGACTTGGTCTCACCCTGTGGCTCAGGCTGGCTTCCAACTCCTGGGCTCAAGGTGATCTGCTGCCTCAGCCTCCCTAGTGGCTGGGGCTACAGCTACACCCAGCATGGAATCTGCTATTTTTATATTCATCACTGTTCTTTCTCTTTGTTTTTTAGCAGCCAGTCGCTTGCACTCTGATTCCCTGTTATAATTAATCATTCTGTAGCTTAAACATTCTCTGTTCAAATTCCTCTGTGGTTTCAGTCTCCTGATTGGACCCTGACTGACACATATAATACGTGCTTCCTCACATGTACTTCCTTCCTTCAGCATAACGTGTGTGATTCATCTACATGGTTGGGTGTGTTCATCCGTCGTTCATTCCTTTTTTATTGCTGGGTAGTATTCCATTGAACAGATAAACCATAATCTGTCCACTCATCTGGGTTGTTTCCAGTTTGAGGCTATTATGAGTCAAGCTGCTAGGATCATTCGTTACACACACGTGTGGACATACATTTGCATTTCTTTTGAGTAAATACCTAGCAGTAGAATTCCTGGGTCATGGGGTAAGTATTTAACTTTTTTTTCCCCTTGGTACTTGTGATTGAACCCGGGGAAGCTTTACCACTGAGCTACCTCCCAGCCCTTTTTATTATTATTATTATTATTTATTTTGAAATAAGGGATGGCTAAGTTGCTGAGCCTGGCCTCAAACTTTGATCCTCCTTCCTCAGCCTTCCTAGTTGCTGGGATTACAGGCCCGTGCCACCACACCTGGCAACTCTTTTACTTCTGAACGGTCGCTGGTGTGTTTCTAACCTGCTACAGATGGATACACAAGCTCATACTAAGACAAGATTAAGATTCCTTTCTCTTTAGGAGGATTGATATGTTCGAAGATTCAGCATGGCTTCCCCTTCAAGAAGGCAAACTGAGCTACTGATAATCAAGATGTGTCACAGCCTGTGTGAGCCTGTGGACACGTTAGTGTCCAAATGTGGGTGCCTGGTGATCAGAGGGAACCCCGATCCCACACCCGGGTTCACCTCTTATGTGCCTGTTCTGTGCCAGACTCTCCACACGTTATCTCAGGGACCCCAAGTGCAGAGACCCACTGGAGTGGAAGCCCCCTGAGGCAGGCTGGGTGGGAGAAACGGACTGAGGCTGGGACCCGGACTCACCAGGGGTCCTCAGCTTGGCTGCATCTTCCAGCTTCCCCAGAAATCCCAGCTTTTATGTGAAATCACTCAAATTTGAAATATCAAGATGAATCTTAGAAAATCAAAGTACAACGTGGGCCAGATAAGACATCTCTCTGCAGACCCGGGAACCCACCGGGGGTTCCAAGCAGTGGAGGGGAGTGGGGATTGGAATCTGGGCAGTGTGGCCTCCCTCTTTAAGGCCACCCTCCAAGCCAGGCGTGGTGGCACACATCTATAATCCCTGTGGCCCAGGAGGCTGAGGCAGGAGGATCGCAGGTTCAAAGTCAGCCTCAGCAACTTAGTGAGACCCTGACTTTAAATAAAATATAAAAAGGGCTGGGGATGCGGCTCCGTGTTAGTTAAGCATCCCTGGGTTCCATCCCTGGTGCCAAAAAAAAAAAAAAAAGAAGAAGAAGGGAAGAAAGAAAGTAAGATGGAAATCCTGGCACCCACAGGCCACCTGCAAAACTGAGTTCTCCGTCGTCCTTTGAACCTGAGCAAGGGCGTGGGGGAGCAGGACTCTGTTACAATAGCTCCACGTCAAAACCAAAGCACACGGGAAGCCCAGACCTGACACCCAGCCTCTTGTTTGGAAAAGTGTTTGGACGGCAAGGATCACCAGAGGTGGTGGCCTGCACAGGAGCCGCTTGACGGAATACGGAAGTCCACAAGCAGAACTGACCCCAGAGGACAAAGGGACAATCGGAGGAAACAGAAGAAAAGAAAAACCTTCACGGGACACCTAGGGCCGGTCTCCTGGGCTTTGGACCTGCACCAAACGGCCCAGGCTTGTTTAACACTCTGCTGCTGCCCCGTGTGTGTGTGTGTGTGTGTGTGTGTGTGTGTGTGTGTGTGTGTGTCTAGAGATTGAACCCAGGGAGCTCCACCACCAAGCGACAACCAGCCCTTGTTATTTGTTTTATTTTGAGACAGGGTCTCACCAAATTGCCCAGACTGGTCTCCAACCTGTGATCCTCCTGCCTCAGCCTCCTGAATTGCTGGGTTTACAGGTGTGTGCCACCAGACCCAGCTTAAATCTTTTTTCTTTTTCTTTTTCTTTTTTTTTTGGTACCAGGGATTGAACCCAGGAGCGCTTAACCACTGAGCCACATCCCCAGCCCTTTTTATGTTTTATTTTGA
Organism: Ictidomys tridecemlineatus; assembly: GCF_052094955.1. Lineage (NCBI taxonomy): Eukaryota > Metazoa > Chordata > Mammalia > Rodentia > Sciuridae > Ictidomys > Ictidomys tridecemlineatus. The sequence continues at coordinate 14,773,140 of NC_135491.1, read as the reverse complement.
GACAGGGTCTCGCTAAGTTGCTTAAGGCCTCACTAAGTTGCTGAGGCTGGCTTTGATCTTGCAATCGCCTCCCGAGTTGCTGGGTAAAATAATTCCTGAACAAGGGGCCCCGCATTTTCATTTTGCCCAGGGACCCGTAAAGGATGCAGCTAGTCCTAAACACACTTAGGTTGAGACGTGCTCAACAAAACAGGCGGCCCATACTATAAAGGGAAGGGACAGAGATCCAAGAAGTGGATCGGATGATCACTAACAGGAAGAAGCTTCTCACAGAAGGGAATAATTAATTAATTAATGAGTAATAGGAGGAAAAAAAATGGGAGGTGTTAATTCTAAGGGCCAGAGCGCAGAGGGGAGGAGAGAGAAGGGACACTCACCGGTTACCAGCTTCGGCCAAACCAGCAAAATCACCAGCCCCACATTCCAGACCAGATGTTGAGATCCTGTCTCAAGCACCAGGTGGCCGAGCCACCCGCACCCTGCATCCTGCCCACAGCCAGCCCTACCCAGGGACAGGTGCTTGCCACAGTCGGTCCTCGGTTCCCAACCTTCTGCGGGGCCACCGCATCCCAGGTAGCTTCAGTGGAAACGGTCGCCCCCCCTCCCCAAGAGTCACAAAGGTGCTCTGGCTGCCAGCTCTGGTGGGTGGGCTTTGAGCTGTTACCTGGCCTAGCTGCTGGCCCTTCCTGGAACTTGTCCCCTACCAGTCCTTCCTGGCCAGCAGTTGACTCGGCTCATTACCTCACAGGTTCCTTGGTCTCCAGAATCTTTTCCCTGGTGCAGGGCTGGAGCGGAACCCAAGGCCTCAGGGTGCTGGGCACGTTCTCCACGCCTGAGCTCCACCAGGGACCTTCGGGAATTTTAACTGAGAAATCGAGAAAAAAACCCAAAACCTTATTTGTGTTAGATCCGTTTAATGCAGCCCAGGAAACAGGATTCAGAGCTGGGGATGTGAGTTAGGGTAGAGCCCGGGCCTGGCAGGCTCCATCCCTAGGACCACAAATAAAAAAAAGGAATCGTTTTGACCTGGAGACTAGGAGGATTCTCTCTACAGTGGCTCTGTTTATTGTTTCATTTGTTTGTTTATACTGGGGACCCAACACAGGAGCCCTGGACCACTGAGCCGCATCCCCAGCCCTTTTTTATGTCTTATTTAGAGACAGGGTCTCCCTGAGTTGCTTAGGGCCTCACTAAGTTGCTGAGGCTGGCTTTCAACCTGCGATCCTCCTGCCTCAGCCTCCTGGTCTCTGGGTTTGCAGGCGTGCGCCACTTTGCCCGCCTTGTTTATCGGTTTTCATGGGAAAAGGACTGTCTTTTTCTACCACTGGTTCTAGGACAACTGGAAATCTACATGCAAAGGGAGGAATTTTAGATCATTGCTTCACACTCCATCAACTCAAAATTCATCACGCACCTAAGCTTCGGAGTTAGAACTGGGGCTGGGGCGCAGCTCAGGGTAGAGCATGTGCTTATCATGTGGGAGACCCGTGCTTTCCCCCAGCACTGCCCACCCCGAGTTAAAACTGCAGAACTATTAGGAAGAAACAAGGGAAAAATTTTGTGATTTCAACTTAGGCAAAGATTTTTTTTTTAGATACAATACCAAGAGTGTGATTTTCTTTTCTTCTCTTCTCTTTCTCTCTCTCTCTCTCTCTCTCTCTCTCTTTTGTACTGAGAATTGAGCCCAGGGATTTACCACTGAGCCACATCATCCACAGGCCTTTTTATTTTATTTTATTTTATTTTTTGAGAGGGTCTCGCTAAGTTGCTTAGGGCCTTGCTGAGAGGTTAAAGCTGGCCTTGAACTTGCAGTCCTCCTGCCTCAGCCTCCTGAGTTGCTGGGATTATAGGAATATGCCACCTTCCCTGCCCAAAAATATGAATTTCAAAAGAAAAAAAAAAGACAATCCAGACACCATCAAGATAAAAGAAAACAAAATCAAAACTACACTGAGATTCCATCTCACTCCAGTCAGAATGGCAATCACCAAGAATACAAGCAACAATAAACGCTGGTGAGGATGCGGGGGAAGGAACACTCATACTTTGCCGTGGGACTGCAAATAGATGCAACCACTTGGAGATTCCCCAGAAAACTGGGAATGGAACCACCGTTTGACCCAGCCATCCCACTCTTCAGTTTATACTCAAAGGACTTAGAAACAGCATACTACAGGGACACAGTCACATCAACATTTATAGCAGCTCAATTCACAATAGCTAGACTATGGAACCAACCTAGGTGACCTTCAACAGATGAATGGATAAAGAAACTATGGTATATATACTCAATGGAGTATTACTCGGCCTTAAAGAAGAATGAAATTATGACATAATTTGAGGGTAAATGGGTGGAATTAAAGAATATCATGCTAGGGGCTGGGGATGTGGCTCAAGCAGTAGCGCGCTCGCCTGGCATGCGTGCGGCCCGGGTTCAATTCTCAGCACCACATACCAACAAAAATGTATCCGCCGAAAACTAAAAAAATAATAAATAAATATTAAAATTCTCTCTCTCTCTTTAAAAAAAAATGAAAGGTATAAAGAATATCATGCTAAACAAAATAAGTCAATCCCAAAGAACTAAAGGCTGAATGTTTTCTCTGATACGCAGATGCTAATTCACAATAGGGACGGGGAGGAGAGGTATTTTAGACCAGACAGAGGGGAGTGAAGGCATGGAGGTAGGAAGGATAGAAGAATGAATCAGATATCATCATCCTACGTGCAAATATGAGTACACGACCTGTGCAACTCTACATCACGTATGACCAGACAGATGAGACCAGGCGGATGAGAAGTTGCACTCCATTTACGTATAATGTGTCAAAGTGCACTCCACTGTCACGGATAACTAATTAGAACACCCCCTCCCCCCAAAAGAAGCCTAATTAAATAAAAATATAATGAAATAAAAAGAATAAAACTTTTGTACTTCAAAAAACCCCATTAGTGCTTGCCCACCATGCCTGGGTTTGGCCCTCAGCATCACTGCCAAGAAAACAAATCAAAACCTTTGAGAAAATGAAAAGAGAAGGGTATGGCCCAATGAAACAATCCTTGCCTAGCATGGGCAAGGCCATGGGTTCAATCCCTGGTCACACTCACACACACACACACTCACACACACACTCACACACACACACACACACACACATACACACATGACAAGCTATAGATGGCAGAAAAAATTGCAAATCAGATTGCAAAAAAGATGAAGGACTTGTATTCAAAATATGTAAAGAACACTGAACATTCACTAACAAGACAAACCAACTAAAATGGATGAAAGATTTGAATAGACATTAATTTAAAAAGATGCAGGAATGACTAAGAAGCAGATGAAAGTTGCTTAATGGAATTAGGCATTAGGAAAATACAAATTAAAATCTCCAGAAGAGGGACTGGGGTTGTGACTCTGCAGTAGAGCGCTCACCTAGCTCGTGTGAGGCCCTGGGTTTGATCCTCAGCACCACATAAAAATAAAATAAAGATATTGTGTCCAACTATAACTAAAAAATAATAAATATATTTTTTAAAAAATCTCCAGAAGACACTTCACAGGCATCACAATGTCTATTATTTAAACTGACACTGTTGACAAGTGTTGTGGGGGATCTGGAGACGACTGGGACCTGGTGGGAATGTAAACCTGTATATCCATGTTTAAGCTTCTTTAAAAATTGAATATTAAAAAAAAGCTAAGCATCAACTTACCATGAGATCCAACAATTTTGAGTAAATTTTCTACCCAAGATAAATAAAAACAGACATTCACACAAAGACACAGATGCAACTGTTCATATCAGCATTGAACATTCAGAAACAATTTAAATATCCATTCATTGAAACCTAGACAGAATGTGGTATGTCCATTCAATGGAGTACTATTCAGCAATAAAAAAATACAAACATGCTACACACCCAAACCAGTGTGAAAGCCAGACAGAGAAGACTCCCTGTTACACAGGTACTTAAATGAAATGTTCAGAAAAAGGCAAGTCTATAGATACAGACACTGTCTTTTTGCAGTGGGGCCAGGGGGAGAACAGAGTGACTACAAATAGGCAAAAGGAGCTTCTGGAGGTGACAGAAATGCTCTTAAACTGTGATGATGGCTGCAGCAACTGCAAGATCATGAAAAGTCACTGAGTTTTCTACTTAAGGGGGCTGACTTATGGCTCGTAAGTTTGTAAATTTCACCTTTTTTTTTTTTTTCTTTTTGTGGTAGTGAGGATTGAACCGGGGTGCTCAGCCACTGAGCCACATCCCCAAACTTTTTTTATATTTTACTTTAGAGACAGGGTCTCGCTGGGTTACTTAGGGCCTCTCTAAGGTGCTGAGGCTGGCTTTGAACTCCTGATCCTCCTGCCTCAGCCTCTCCACTGGGATGTACTGGCTTTAAATCTCACCTCTTAATAAGGCTGTTAAACAGAAGAGTCCTGCAGACTTCCTAGGCTATACCTATTGTCCCAGGGTCATTAGGGTGATCCCTCAAAGTCCAGAAGGTGGATTCCTGGGGAGAGAGAGGGTTCCTAACCAGAAGGAGCAAATGAAAAACTTGAGCTAGCAATGGCCCTGTTGACCTGGACACAAGTTCCTCAGGTGGTTGCTTTATGATTATCTGTTAAATTGTACAAGCAAGATGTGGACCCTTTTCTGTATGGATGTTATATTTTGCAAATAAGAAAAATAGTGCCATCAATGAACACCAGGATAATATACACCAGAGAAGGACACGTCTAATTGTATCTTAGTGGAAACAATAATCATCCGTATTGAGGACATTCTTTATGTGCATCATCCGGGTCCTGGGAAATTTCTGGGCAAGAGGGCATCACGGGGCTAGCAAGGGCCATGGGTTTGGGGAATTGCTGATGACAGGTGAGCCCTTATGGGTGGGGGGCCTGGACCCCAGGGGGTGCCCGAAACCAGGGATGGTACTCAGACCTATATGGACTATGTTTTTTCCTGGGCACACACCTACGGCAAAGTTCAATTTATAGATTAGGCACCGTGAGAGATCAAAACAGTGACTAATAATAAAATAGAAAGTTTTAACAACACCAAGTCTTAAAAGTGATTTGAATTCAGCTTCTGTCTTCTTTCCTCTCCCTCCCTGCCCCGGCCCCCGGCCCAGTACTGGGGATCGAGCCCAAGGGAGCTCTACCACTGGGCTCCAACCCAACCTTTTCAATTTTAGTTTCAGACAGGATCTGGCTAAGCTGCCCAGGCTGGCCTCGAACTTGCGATCCTCCTGCCTCGACCTCCCGAGTCACCGGGATCACAGATAGGTGCCATTGCCTAGTTTCAAATGCAGTCTCTCTCTCCCATCTGCAGGGGGCTGTCCTCGCCTTCTGTCATCCTGTGAGATGCCACGGTGCCTGCCTGATGAGATGAAGGAACAGAGGTGAAGGGCAGGCATCCGGGCCTCGTGGCCGAACCCTAGGCTGCTGTGTAAGGGCGACTGGAACCGAGCCCCGGGGTTTTGCCACAAGCCACCTGGTCATTAACATCGAAGGCAGCTTCCAAGTAACTAAGAGGGGGCTGTGTACACAGGACAAAGGATGGATCTGCGCCCCAGGCAGGAAGGAGCGGGCGTCAAGAGAGTTCGCCATGCTCCTCAGACCAGCCTGCCATTTCAATCTCGTGAAGTGCTCATTTCTGGAATTTTCCATTTCGGATTTTCTGACTGCAGTTGACATAGGGAAACTGTAACCAAAGCAAAAGCGCAGAGGAGGAGGAGGAGGAGGCCCTCTCTGTGGATGTGTTTGGTTGCCCAGGGCCCCCTGGTTATCAGGGTTTGCCTCATCTTGGAAAAGTCTAGTTTCCCAAATGCGCCCGCGGACTTCTAGTAACCCCCTCGCCTCACGGTTGTGGGGAGATCAGATGAGATCAGGGCCTGGCCCTCAACAGATGTGAGCCGCGGAGAGAAGCGTGTTACTATGATTAGCAGCTGGGGCCCCAGGGTGGGCCTCCATGTGTCGGAATCATGCCTCACTGGAACTCTGACCAGGAATGTGGGAGGGAGACGCCTTAGGAAATCACCAGATGAAACACCGCAGGACCCAGAACTGTCCCTAGGGCACAATCTAAACCACACCGGGAATTTTAAGAAAAAAAAAACAAAAAAAAAAAGACAAAAAATGCCCAGTTCAAAAATCCATCCCAAGCAAAAAAAAGTGGCAGGGAGGACCCACCAGTGGTCATGATGTTACCAGTGTTCACGGGAAACAGACGGTGGGAGTCAAGAAAACCCCTTCACCAGGTAACAAACGCTCCTGTTAGCTGAGCATCTACTTTGCTCTGGGCTGGTGGGAAGTACTTTACAAAACCTCAGGAAAAACTCACCAACAACTCCATGAGGTGGACATTGCTTTCCCCATGGGGAAACTGAGATTTGGAGGAGAGAAGCTACGTGCTCAAAGTCACCTGGCAAGACTGTGGTAGAGCCATGGTGAGAGACGAAATCACAACGAATTTAGTTATAGATGGAATTAGTTTTTATTCACAAGTCATAAATCAGGGTGGCCTTGTGTGTGTGTGTGTGTGTGTGTGTGTGTGTTAATGGGGATCTAAACCCAGGGGCACTCTACCTCAGAGCTACACCCACAGCCCTTTTTATTTTTTTTTTATTTTGAAACAGTCTTGCTAGGTTGCTGAGGCTGGTCTTGAACTTGAGATCCTCCTGCCTCGGCATCCGGAGTTGCTGGGATGACGGGCCTCTGTGCACGGCTCTGGCAGCCTCCATTCTACAGTACGGAATGTGAGGTCCTACCAGCCTTGGGAGAAGAGTGGGCTTTGTAAGGTGAGATCGAGGGAACAAAACAGTAGGACCAAAAAAGCTGACTGGCCAACACCATGTTATTTAGGTTACATTCTGGAGGGGTTATGGCAAAGGGAACTTCCTCACACACTGACTCAGGTAGACAGGAATGTTGTTTTTTGTTGTTGTTGTTTTTAGGAAAAATGGTGTGTTTGGGGTTTCATCTGCTTCTTTAAAAGTTTCCGTGATAATGTAGCATTTGGCATGAGTGACTCCATTTTGGTTGGTCCTGTCCCTTGGGGCCTAGCTCAGGAGCTCAGGACGCCCATCATTTTGTTTAAGAGCCGGGACTTGAATCCTAATGTACAGGATCTGTAGATTGTGCCACTATATGAATCTCCTCTATCTCTTTCTTCATTTCTAGATAATTTTGCTTTATGTTTCCCAATTTTTTCTTTTAACATTTTCATCATGTAGAAAACTTTGAAGAATAGTAAAATGAACATTTTGCCATACTGTACTCCCTCTGTTTGCGCTACTAGTCACCCAGGCTGGCCTTAAACTCCTGATCCTCCTGCTTCAGCCTCCCAGGTTGCTGGGTTTACACACTTGTACCGCTGTGCCCAGCTCTGGTTTTCTTAATTCAAACCACTGTCATTTATTTATTTTATTTATTTTTCTTTCTTCTTCTTCTTCTTTTTTTTTTTTTTCCTTCTGGTACCAGGGATTGAACCCAGGGGCACTTAACCACTGAGCTTCATCTCCAGCCTTTTTTATATTTTATTTAGAGACAGGGTCTCACTGACTTCCTTAGGGCTTCACTGAGTTGCTGAGGCTGGCTTTGAACTCGCAATCCTACTGCCTCAGCCCCCTGAGCCGCGGGGATTACAGGTGTGTGCCACCATGCCCGGCCCATTTCATTTTTTCTTAAAGAAATTATACTTTTTTAATCACAGAAAAAAAAGTTGGTAGGCTCATCTTCTATTTGATTTAGGAGCTGTATATACAACCTGATTGGCTAAAAACATTTTATAATTTACATGTATATTGAGACCATTTATTTTTTTTAATGTATCTTTTAAAGTATGCTCCTTAGCCAAGCCTTACAAAGAAGAGGTGTCAACAGATAATGGGCATATTTATCGGAATAAGAAATACAAGTTCATTTTTTAATTAATTTATTTATTGTGGTGCTGGGGATGGAACCTGAGGCCTCACGCACGCTGGACAAGTGCTTGCCCACTGAGCCACCCCCCTAACCTAGAAATACAAAAGTTTAAGAAATTATTTTATGTTAGGAAAGTAGTCCATAGAGAAACTAAGAATCATGTTATGATCATATGGAAAAGACAGGAAGTTTGGAGCTGATGAAAGTCGTCTCCTATTTTAAGCAAGGGATCAATGGACACATTGTTTAAGGGTTCAAAAATGAAGAAATAATCCAAAAGTTTGCTTTTAAGATTTGGAAGCATTTACCCATAGCAGAAAAAGTTTAAAAACATGCACGATGGATGACGAGTTACTTTATCCGTTTTTGAAAAGTAAATTAATTACCAAAAAAAAAAAAATTATAGATCTCTCTGCCCAGCAGGAGAGCAGCTAGTGTTTAAACGACTGTTTGTTGTCCCCACCCCCCACCCCCCAGCTCGCAGGCTCCCTGGGTCCCACTGTCTTTTCTTCTGGTGGCTTCCCAGGACATTTAAGCCATTTCTCTTTATTTAAAAACCCTTTCGTAATATCTCACTCTCTCAAAGTGGGAAGCAAACAGATGCTGTCTGAAGTTGAGGGAACAAGGAGAACGTTCATTGAGGGAAAATAAATAAATAAATCCTGAGCTTTGCAAAGTAACTCGGGCGAACTCCGAGGCGGAGGCGTGGCCACCGCCACCCCCAGGCTGCAGAGCCGAGGCCCGGGCTCCTGACGCGCAGCCTGGGGACCGGGCGCCGGCGGCCAGGGGCGCAGCAGGCGGCCGGGGCGGTTCAGGGAGTAGCGAAGGGCGACACCCGCGGAGCCGCGGGGGGGTCGGGGTGGCGGGGTGCGCGTTGGGGACCCGTTTTAAGAGCAAAGCTCAGGACGGTGCGGGGCTTCCCACCGAGCGTTTGCAGAACTCTGGAGTTTACGGGGGGCTGGGATGGAGGGGGCCTGGGAAGGGGGCGCAGGGTCGCCCGGGGACCCACCCCACCCCGGGGGCACCCCGCTGCGGGTGAGGACGGAGCCCTCGGTCACACCTGGGTCCCTACCTGTCCGGCGCTCCCCGGGCGGCCCGCTCGCAGGGCTCTGGGGACCGGGGTCGTCTTCCCGCCCTGCTCGGGAGGCAGTCGGGGGGCCCCCCGGGATCGGCCTCCCCAGGGAGCCCCGGGACCCGGCTCTGGGCAGCCGGTCCTCTCCTCGGGGCCGGCGGCTGCAATCCGGAGCCCGGACCCGCGGCCGAGCGCTGTGGCCCGCGGGCGGGAGGTGGCCCTGCGCCGGCGGCTGCGCCTGGAGCCAGCGAGGGCGGCGCCCGGATCCGGAGGGAGGGCCGGGCCAGGAGCCGTCCCGCGCTCGAGATCCCGGGAGCCGCGCTGTCCCCACGTGGCTGCCTGAGATCCGGGACCCGGGTTCGCCCCCTGGGCACCTCCTCTCGGCGGGTTCCGCCGCCCCCAGGCCCCCGCGGTGGCGCTGCGCCGGGCTCCCGGCTCCCCTAGCCCTTCCCAGTGGCCTGGGGCTGAAGCCGCCTCCGCCATTCACCAGGTCCCTCTGATCCTGCGCCCCTGCTCAGCCTGTCGGTGGCCCAGCCGAGACTGTGAACCAGAAGCAGACTACATAGCTTTTTGTTTTGTTTTTTTGGTTTTGTTTTTGGTACTGCGGATTGAACTCAGAGGCACTTGACCACTGAGCCCCATCCCCAGGCCTGATTTGTATTTATTTAGAGACCCGGTCTCACTGAGTTGCTTAGCGCCCTGCTTTTGCTGAGGCTAATTTTGAACTCGTGATCCTCCTGCCTCAGCTGCCAGAACTACTGGGATTACAGGCTTGCACCCCTGCGCCCAGCTCAGACTACACAGTTTTACAACAGTCACTAAATTATTTACTTCTACAGACAATCGCTATTTATTACAGATCAATTAGAAACAACGCAGGGGAGTCCTCATTCCAGTAATTGGATCATCAATGGATGGTAAAGCCGTAGGTAAAATGTTGTTAGGGAAAGGTCCAAAATTCACATCCAACAGATGACTTCATTACAAAGGTGTGTGTGTTGGGGGGATGTACCTATATAGTGGAGTGGGGAGAGGTAGGCAAGACACCTCCTAGCCAACTGATCATATGGTATCCCCAACATTGGGACATCCTGACTTCAAATGCATCTGGATACATCACAAAATTGCCTATACAGATCCTTTTTGAATTCAGGGGTGCTTAACCATTGAGCCTCATCCCCAGACTTTTTTATTTTTTATTTGGAGACAGGGCCCTGATGAATTGCTTAGGGCCTCACTAAATTGCTGAGTTTGGCTTTGAACTTGCTATCCTCCTGCCTCAGCCTCCTGAGCCACTGGGATTACAGGCATGTGCCACCGATCCTGGTTCCCAGTGCCTCCTCCTGCATGTATGCTAGGCAAGCTCTCTGACATTGAGCTACATCCCCTTTGCAGAAGAAGTATAGGAAAGATGATGTGAAGATACACTGGGAGAAGATGGCCACGTGATTGAAGTACCGAACCTACAGGCCAACAAATGCCAAGGGTTACCAGCAAACACCAGAATCTGGGGAATCAAGGAAGGATTCTTCCCCAGAGCCATCAGAGAGGGCATGGCCCTAATGATACCTTGATTTCTTTTGTACCATCTGGAACTTTGAGACAAGGAATTTCTTTATTTCAGAAGAAAAAGAAAAAGTGTTGAGCCTAAATTTAACAATGAGGAAACAATCAGGTAGTGAGAATGGGAGACGTCCCCAAGACAACTGGCCAGGACTCTTCAAAAGAGTTAATATATGGCTGGTGCCCTGGCGCACACCTGTGATCCCAGAGGCTTGGGAAGCTGAGGCAGGAGGATCATGAGTTCAAAGCCAGCCTCAGCAATGGCAAGCAACTCAGCGAGACCCTGTCTATAATCAAAATACAAATAGGGCTGGGGATGTGGCTCAGTGGTTGAGTGCCCCTGAGTTCAATTCCTGGTACCCTCCCCCCCAAAAAAAAGAGTTAACATGAAAACAAAAAAGAGATCAGAGAGTCATAACAATCAAATATGGTTGTTGCAACCCTATTGGGTACTGAAGTAGCTTTGACTCAGGCTTTCTCCTGCTCAGTGCAGATTTTCTGTTCCCATCTGGGTTTGTCTCTTGGTATTCTCAGAGGAATCCAGCTGGTGTCTGCGGGTGATGGAGGTGCACTTTCTGTTCCTAATAGTGGGCTGTTTTTGCACCAGGTCTCTACCCTGCATTGCAGTATGAATGGGTGCTTTGAGCCTGCGGGTGAGGCTTGCTGCTGGGCTGGTGACTCCCTGTGGGTGAGTGAGAGTCTTGGAACTCCTCTCTGGCTTCCCTTCCTTCTGCTACAAGTTCAGGGTTAGGGCTGGCTGCCAGGTTTTTTTTTTTTTTTTTTTTCTTTTCCATTTTAGATGCCAACATCCACCCTAGTTACCACCTGGGACAGTAGAGTTGAGTCTCCATGGAATCACCCTTCAGCTCTGGTTTTCCTGAAGTTGGGTGGCCTGTGCCCTGGGGAAGAGGGAGGGAGATGGCAGAAAGCTCAGACTGACTAGCATTGGTGCCATTCTGTCTCCATTGTCGCATGTTTTCCACAACCTGGGTCATTCTGGGCTCCCTATTCCCCAGGTTAGAAATAATGAGGAGTGAGTTCTGCGCGGTGGCCCACGCCTGTAATCCCAGCAACTCGGGAGGCTGAGGCAGGAGGATCCCAAGTTCAAAGCCAGCCTCAGCAACTTAGCAAGGCCCTAAGCAACTCAGTGAGACTCTGACTCTAAATAAAATACAAAAAGGGTTGGGGATGTCCCTCAGTGGCTAGGCGCTCCTGGGTTCGATCCCTGGTTAAAAAAAAAAAAAAGTAATAACAACAACAACAACCATCCACAAGAAATCATACAAGTGCTGGGAAGCGGGTCGTCAAGGCAAATGCACTTCTGCAGAAAGCTGGCTCCCAGCTGTAGTCGTGCCAGCGAGGGTCCTGGGCGGGCAGTTTGCCTGCTCTTACCTCAAACCCAGCGCTGCGCTGCCCTCCACTCTGATTGGAGGAGCTCTGGGCTTCAATCTCCGTGATTGGCTAACTTTAGAATTAGGGCGGGCAAAAGGGAAGGGCTCCAAGTGGCTCCAGTTAAGGCTGTATGACGTCTTGAAGGTGGACCCCCAGACTTTCTATTTCTCCTGCCTGAGCCCCGTCCTAAATGTCATCATTTCCCTGTGAACCATGTCTTCTGCCTCCACCTGATTTGTCTACCAGAAACGTGTTCTGTTGGTGTCTCATTCACGGATGGTCTCCGGGGTCCATTGAATCGAAATGGACATCGAAAATATCCACATCCCGAGCCCCAGGATTTGCAAATATATCACCTTACCTGGCAAAAGGGACTTGGAAGATGTGTCAAGTTAAGGATCTTGCGATCAAGAGATTATCCTGGATTATCTGGTGGGTCCTGAATGAAATCGCAAAGCTCCTTCCAAGAGGGACCAGGGGGAGTTAGGCAGAGGGGTGTGGACTGAGAGCGGAAGCAGAGGCTGGAGGGATGTGCTTCAAAGACGAAGGAGAAGGCCACAAGCCAAGGAACGCAGGGGTCTCTAGAAACTGAAAAGGGAAGGATTGGTGGCGCGCTGCTGCAGACCCAGCTACTTGGAGGCGGAGGCAGGAGAAGCGCTTGGGTCCAGGAGTTTGAGACCAGCCTGGCCAACATAGTGAGACCCTGTCTCTTAAAAGAAAAGACAAAACAAAAAACTACGACAAAGTCACCCCTCCCCCCACCCCCCCAAAAAAACTGAAAAAGGTAAGAACATGGATTCTTTCCTTAGAGCTTCCAGAAGGAACCAGCCTACTGACACCTTTTTTGGGGGGAGAGGGAGGAAGAATTGCTGGGGATTGAACCCAGGCGTGCTTTACCTCTGAGCTACTTTTCTATTTTTTATCTTGATAGGGGGTCTTGCTCAGTTGCCCAGGGTGGCCTCAAACTTGTGATCCTCCTGCCTCAGCCTCCTGAGTCACTGGGATTTCAGGTGTGGGCCACCACACCTGGCAGCCCCTGCTGACACCTTGACATTGGAGCAGGGGAGCTTAGTCCCACTCCCATCCCCAGAACTGCAAAAGAACAATTTTTGTTGTTTCAAGCTACTGAATTTGTGATAATGTGTTACAAAAATGACACACCTTGTTACAAATTACGGGATTGGTTATGACAGCAGTGGGAAAACGATAGGGTCTCCTTTGCCATCTCTTTGCCACCGTCCTTTGATGCCCCATCACTCTGTGTAGGCAAGAGTGTACAACAGGACCGTTTAGGCCATTTGTGCTGCTATCACAAAATACCTGGGACGGGGTGATTAGTAATGAACAGCCTGGGTCTCCTTTGAAGAACTAGGCCAGGGTAGAGAGTCAGCGGGATGGTTTTGTTCAGCCGGCTGAGTCACCAGGGGGCTGTGGGTTGCCAGAGGGCTGCTGGCTAACAGGAGAGAATTTCAAAAGACATGAAAAGAATTTGAAAACAGGATCTAGCTTTCATAAACGAAATCTCCCCAGGGAAAGAAACAGGAGAGGTGTTTACAGGACGGTGGAATGTGTGCTAGTGGTGGTTTGCGGCTATGGTTTAGATATGTCCCTACCCCCCAAACCTGTATGGAAAAGGGTGGGTGCCGCTGTTGGGAGGTGCTATGAACCGTCAAAGGTTGGGGGGCCTAGTGAGACCCCCTCCCTAGGTTGTTAGGGACATGCCCTCAACCCGGGTGGTGGACTCTTGCCTTCCTCTCTTTCTCCGCTCTCTGGCCCCAGATGTGAACATTTGCTGGGGCACATGCCCTGGTCATGGTGCGCCACCCTCACCAAAGGCCCACACCAATGGGCCGCCTGATCTTGAACTTGAACCTCCAGACCAGTGAGCCAAAGGAAACTTCTTAAGTAGCCGGTACCAAGTATTTCATTTCAGTGACATGACACCAACTAATACAGTTGCCTTATGATTTCCAGAAACGAGCCGATACTCATTAACAATTGAACTCTGTTTTGGGGGGAAATGCCAAAAATTTACTGAACGCACCAGATCTGTAAGAACTTGCTTATCACTGATCAGAACAGGATTGATTAAAAAAAAAAAAAAAAAGAGGGTGTGTTCATGGGAGTTTGGAAAAAAACAAAATTTAGTTGCTGTAACAGGCATCCAACTTAAAAGTTTATTTCTCTTTCTCTGCTCCTCTCCAGACTGATAAAATGGCCTTGGTTCAAGAAGTGACTCAGGGACCTGGGCTTCTTCTAGGTCCCTGAACTATAACTTGCTGCCACTCTGTCACATCACATGTTGCTGGTCCAGGAAAAGATCAAAATGCCAAATTTAAAATAGGTTAGTGATGGCATATTGCTTCACACCACGGTAAATTTTAAAAAATGTTGCCGTCATAAGTTGGGGACTCTGTATCTGTTAGCTACTGCTGTGTAACATATTACCCTTCCCCCAAAAAAATAGTGGCTTAAAAACAACAATTTTTATCTGACATCTTCTGTGGTCAGAAATCTGATGCCTCTGAATTAGGGTCTGTCTCAAAGATACAAGTAGGATGTCAGCTGGGACTTGGAGCCATTTCAAATCAATTGGGAGGATCCTTTTCCAAGATGACTGGCAGGCCTGTTGGCAGGCGTCTGGTCCTGACTGGCTATTGGCCAGATGTTCCTTACCACGTGGGCCTCTCCATCGGGCAACCTGCCTTGTGTCTCTCCACAGAATAAGAGTCAGCAAGAGAAGGCCAGTAAGACAGAAATTGTAGGCTGACAAAGGAGAGAGGGTTTTGAATGTTCTCAGTACAAACAACATATACAGGTGGTACTTTTTGGGGGGGTAGAGGTACCAGGGATTGAATTCAGGGACACTTAACCACTGAGCCACATCCCCAGCCTCCTTTCGAATTTTATTTAGAGACAGGGCTTTGCTGAGTTGCTTAGGGCCTCGCTTAGTTCCTGAGGCTGGCTTTGAACTCCTGATCCTCCTGCCTCAGCCTCCCGAGTTGCTAGGGTTACAGCTGTGTGCCACCTCACCAGGCAAAATGGTATATGTTTATGGTGATATGTTAATGATCCTGATCGGATCGGATCATTATGCATGTAGACATATATTTCCGTGTCAGACTACCCCCCACACACACACACACATACACACAGGTCACTGTCCTTTTGAAGTCTCAGTGCATCATTTTGCCATCTTTCCTTTTGTTACAAGTGAGTCACTAGGTACAGTTCACACTGAGGGGGAGGGGATTCCACAACGGTGTGAACAACGGTGTGAATACCAGGAAGTGGGGGTCATTGAGTGCCCTCCCAGATAGACACTGTCTCCTACAAGTGTGGACAAAAGGGAGTCGGAAGATGGGGACGATTAACTGTGCCTGTCTCTCTAAGGGGAAAATCAGTTGAATGTATGCAGGGGACAGCGGTGCTTCTAGACCCCAAAGGTGACCACAGTGACCCCGTGAGCTTCCCGGTGCCTCCGGGGGAGGCGTTTGTGCCAAGGAGGGCCTCATGCCTTCATATTTGAAGTTAATTTCCAAGGTATTAAAGCTACCAATTAAAACATTGTCTTCCGCAAGCTTCCAAGTTCTATTTACAAGGATTAATTCTATTTATAAACCTAAGAAAATTTTAACAGCCACTTTCAGGAGCTGTTTGATTAATGTTCAACCAACTCGAGCTTCAACAGCCCCACGTCCCACTTAGAATCTTAGCTAATTAAATTCCCTGAAATGTTCTGCTTTCGCAAATTCAAACTGTTCGATTTTTCTCCGGAAGCTCAACAGAAGTTTCTAAGAAGCAATACCTGCCCAGGCACTTAATGCTTACAATAAATTAAACATATCAAGGTCTGTTAAGCATACTAGTTTCCTTTACTGACTTAGACCGAAAACCTCTTTTATTTATGTTTCAGTGGAAAAAAAAAAACTCGAATCTAAAATAATGAATTACTCAATTATTCAATTTAGCTGGGAAGATGTACATTTATGGTTCACATTTGTCACACTTTTTTTTTTTTTTTGGTACCGGGGATTGAACTCAGGGGCACTCAACCACGGAGCCACATCCCAGCCCTTTTTTGTATTTTATTTAGAGACAGGGGCTCACGGATTTGCTCAATGCCTCACTAAGTTGCTGAGGCTGGCTTTGAACTCGAGATCCTCCTGCCTCAGCCTCCCGGGCTGCTGGGATCACATGTGTGCACCACTGCGCCCAATACTGGATTTTCTTAACAAATAGTTTTAATTCCAACCATTCCAAATGTTTCTTAAATATATTACACAAAAGTGTTTATTCTGTGGGTTTGGTTCCCGTCATCCCTGAAGGAAACAGAGACTTACAAAACCCTCAGGGAAAAAGGGAGTTAATGAACCTGACCCACCAAAACCAGTTGACCAGCAGGGCGGGTGGCACATGCCTGTCATCCCAGTGGCTCAGGAGGCTGAGGCAGGAGGATCGCGAGTTCAAAGCCAGCCTCAGCAACTTAGTGAGGCCCTAAGCAACTCAGTGCCACCCTGTCTCTAAATAAAATACAAAATGGGGCTGGGAATATGGCTCAGTGGTTAAGTGCCCCTGGGTTCAATCCTGGTACCAAAAAAAGAAGGTAATTGACCTACTCCCCCCATGACCTGGCTTTGTCAAACCCTATAAAACTGCCCGTTGTTGGAGCCTGTCACTATTTTCCCCTTGAAAATGCACCTCTCCACCGCTTAACGAAGTGTCGCCATCTGCTGAGGGTGGCCTCTCTTTCTTCTTCTTTTTGTATCCTCTTCCACTTGCTTTCAGTCCCTCTGTTCAAAGTCACGCTTCCCGGCCTCCATGGAGAGAGGCTCTTAGGAAAACAGTTCGCCCCCGTGCAGGGAGGCTCATTCTTGGTCAGAGATGGGGAGCCGGAGGGGAGACTTGGATTTCCTAGTTATGAAAAGACACGGACTGAGTCCTTATTCGGTGGTCACCCTAATGGAAGGACTTCCTGGGCAGCAGGGGTCTGGGCCGCGGCCTGCGTGCCAAGTTCTGGGGTGCCGTCCCCTCAGTTGTCCAACTGCGACTGGCTCCTGAGTCACATGGTCTCTAGCAGAAGAGGCAGATGGAGGCACAAACCCAGGGACAAGGTTTTTCTTGGGACTTGGATAGAGCAGCATGGAGACTTTAACCTTGAGGGAGGGGCGATCAGTCTGGGCCAAATGTTTCTCTCTCTCCCTGAATCCTCACATTTATCTTGTGAGAAGGATGAGTGGCTGCAGCTGTTTAGAGAACACATGGGAGAGGAGGAGCAAGCTGAACCCATGCGAGTTAACAGAAGTCAAGAATTCTGGGAATTTGCTGTTGGGGTGTCCACTCAACAGCTTTTTTTTTTCTTTTTTTGGTTATGAGACCACATCCTCAGCCCTTTGTACTTTTTGTACTTTTCATTTTGAGGCAGGGTCTCACTAAGTTGCTGAGGGCCTTGCTAAGATGCTCTGGCTGGCCTCCAGTTTGCAATCCTCCTTCCTCAGCCTCCCAAGTCTCTGGGATTGCAAGGTGGGCCACAGTGCTGGGAATCAACAGTTTTATTCTTTATGTTGTTTCTTCTTGGAGAGTCCTGGCGAGGCGATCCTGGCTTTAATGATGTCCCTGGTTTCTGAACTGATGCGGCAGTTTGGGAGAGACTGAGTGAGAGGGTAGGGAAAGGGACATAGCATGCTTTCTTTGTGTGTGTGGGGGGGGTACCAGGAGTTGAACTCGTGTGCTCAACCACTGAGCCACATCCCAGCCCTATTTTGTATTTTACTTGGAGACAGAGTCTCACTGAGCTGCTTAGCATCCTGCTTTTGCTGAGGCTGGCTTTGAACTTGCGACCCTCTTGCCTCAACTTCCGGAGCCGCTGGGATTGCCCAGCCGTAGCATGCTTTTCATAGCTAACAAGCCATGAGTTAAGGCCCAGGAGTGAATCTGCCCTATTTTAGGGGGTGGGGGGCCCATAACCAGTGACATCAGGAGGATGTGTGAAGTTCTCCCTCCGTGACTCACCCTGGATGGCCACGGGCTGCTCTAGGTACTGCCCAAAGCTACTCTAAATTCCTTCCACATTCAGTCTCATTCAGTCGGGTCCAGCAACAACCCCTGGGGACAGTTAAATGACACCCAGTGTGCTGATGATATGGCTCCAAATCCCTTTGCTCCTGGCCACGCTGAAGTCACGGATGGTGACCCAGAGATGAGCAGGCACAGCCCTGTGGGTCCCTCAGGGGTAGCACAGATTGTCGCCAGGAGAGCTCAGCTCCCGCCCTGTGTCAAGTGTGGAGGCGGCACAACAGTCTGAAATCCACCAGGCCCCCACCCCCACCCCATCCAGTGTGTCAGCTCCCCCCTCCCGGGGCCTGGTGCACAAGGCAGACCTCCCCCAGCCCCCGCTCCACTTCTTCAAACCTCAGAGGCCCCACAGGCTGGAGGAATGGAGGAGGAGGAGGTGAGGGGCCCACTTGGGGGAGATCAGATGTCAGGCCCAAGGGCTCCAAAGCCAGCCCTGCCTGTCAGTCAGCCCGGGAGGAGCACCCGTGATTGGCAGCACCTATGATATGCAGAGCCTTGGGGCGGGGCCTCCCCTCCTGAAGGTAGACAGCTGTCACCCAGGGGTTGTAGCGACCCTGCCTGATACTGGTGGCAAAAGTGGGACAGCGTATGCATACATTCTGAAGGAAAATCAGCAGAGTTTGCTGTGGAATTGGGTTTACTGTGAGAAGGATGGGAAGGATGGGAGGGGACCCACACAGGAGGCCCGGGCCTCTGCTCAGGGCAGTTGGCTAAATGAAGACACATCTCCCTAGAGAGGGGAGGGGAACAGGTAAGGACCGGTTCAAAGTGGCGCAGAATCATATTTTCTGGGCTCATGCTCTGAACTTCAAGGCCAAGGTTTCGTCTGGATTTTGTCACCATCACCTGAGCAAGGGATGCCCTGAGGGAACAATCCACCCACCGATCACCAGACAGAAGTTTTGCAGAAGGACTCACCCCTCCAAGTGTATTCTGATATTTTCTATCGTATTTTATTTTAAAAAATTGCCTGGGCATGGTGGTGCATGCCTATAATCCCGGGGATCCCAGAGGCTGAGGCAGGAGGATCCCAAGTTCAAGGCCAACCTGGGCAATTTAGCAAGTTTGTGTCTCAAAATGAAAAATACAAAGAAGGGCTGGGAATGTAGCTCAGTGGTAGAGGACCCCTGGGATCAATCCCCAGTGTCACAAAAATTTTTTTTAAAAGGTGAAATAAAATAAAAATGAAGCAAGGTAAATTATGCCAACAAGGGGTCCCTCAAGGATTCTGACTCAGAGATAGGCACACTGTGTGACAGTCCATAAGTAAATGGCCCAGGCTGGAGATGACTGAGGACCACGTGTGCTCTACTCACATGCTGCAGGAGTGGCAGGACAGCCTAAGAATGCGAGGGGCCATGTGAGATGGGGCCAGTTAAACTTCAGCAGGTTCAACCACCAAGGGGAAGACAGGGAGAGAGGTCACCTGGAGCTGATTGGTTTCTGCCACAAAACTATGGCAGGCACAGCACTAAGCTTGAACAAGTATGGTTTAATCAAATTCCCACGACCCTACGAGGAAGTTATATGACACAGGAGTGCTTTTGGTTGCAAGTAACAGGAACTCCAGCTAACAGTGGGTCTCACTAACAAAAGAGTACTTATTGTTTTGCAGTATTGGGGGTGGAACCCAGATTCTTTATTTCTTGCACTGAGTATTGAACCCAGGGGGTGCTTTACCTTTGAGCTATATTCCCACTCATTTTTTTTTTTTTTAATTCTGAGAGAGGGTCTTGCTGAGTTGCTGAGGCTGGCCTCAAACTTGCAATTCTGCCTCAGTCTCCCAGGTCTCTAGATGATAGGCCCGTGCCACCCTGCCCAGCCAGAACCCAGACTCTTGAGCATGCTAGACAAGTGCTCTACCATGGAGCCACAGCGTCTCCAGCCTATGAGGGCACTGAGTCATTTAACAAACACTTTGGGACAAGCTACCTCAGGCTTGGTCCAGTCGTCCAATGATATCTTCAAAGAGCAAAGTTGTTTCTATTCCTTTTTTGCCATTAGCATGTTGGCTTTTATCCACCAAGATGGCAGCCTCAGTTGCAGAACTTGATACCCAAAGGCAGGAAGATGTGGGAAGTGATGGCCGTCCAGAAAAACTCTTCTGATGCCTCCTTGACCAGAGCTGGGTCACATGGGCTACCTATATCTGCAAAGGAGGCTTCGAGAGCAAGCATTCAGCAAAAGAGAGTACTTTCATGTGTTCGTCAGCTTTCTGTTACTATAACAAATACCTGCTCTAGTCAGACTATAAAGAAAAAAGGTTTTTTTTTTTTGGCTCAGAGTTTTAGATCTGGTGACCTGATTGGTTTCTGCCACAAAACTATGGCAGGTACAGCACTAAGCTTGAACAAGTTGCTGTGGGCCTGGGGCGAGGCAGCATGCGTGGTTAAATGTGTGGTGGAGGAAAACTGCTCATCTTGCTGCCAGGAAGTAAAGGAGGAGGAGGAGGAGCCTGGGGTCCCATAATCCCACAATTTGATGGCACACCCCCGATCACCTAAAGACCTCCCTCTTGGTTTCACCTTTTAAAGTTTCCACCACCTCCCGATAGCACCACCCTGGGGACTAAGGCTCTAACACATGGGCCTTGAGGATCATTCGAGATCCAAACCATAGGCCCTGGGTTCCTTCCCCAGCAACACACACACACACACACACACACACACACACACACACGATCCAAACTAGAGCAGGCAGCCGTGCAGCTACGGATGGAGGGTTCCACCTCCTTGCCTGAGGCTGGACATACTGTTGTACAGTGGGGTTCTGTTCACAGGATCTCCCACGTGGGACTCGGGGGACTCCACGGTATTTAACAATGCCGTGGTGTCTCAGCGACCATCAATCCCGATGCAGGTTGGAGCAAGTGACTGGGTTCCATAGGAGGGCGCTTGGCCGAGGGCAGTCCCCCACGGGTGTAGAGGACCTTCCTATCTGAACCACCTGTTGGCTCTGTTCCAGATCCCAGGAGGTCAGTCCAGAGCCCGGCCTCTTCCCCTGCAGCTCCTCCGCAGTCCCCTGGGCGCGTGTCTGTGTGAGGGAACAGACTCCCCTGAGGAGCTAGGCTGCGCCTTCGCACTCGGCACGCACCTCCACTTTCCGGCGTATCTACGAGGTGCGTGATATTAATTACGTGCAGTAATTATAATTACCATCATCAGCCATCATCCCTCTGAGCCAGCCTCGGTTCTCAGCGTATCACACACGTCCCCGCAGCCTGCATCCTGTTAGAGAGGGCCCGGGACGGCGGGATGCAGCTCTGGGAGACCTGCCATCACTATGTGGAGGGGAGGAGGCCCTTAGGAAGTGGCTTGCCAGCTGGGCTCGGTGACACACGCCTGTGATCCCAGAGGCTCGGGAGGCTGAGGCAGAAGGATTGAGAGTTCAAAGCCAGCCTCAGCCCCGGTGGGGCCCTAAGCATCAGCGAGACCCTGTCTCTAAATAACATACAGAAGAGGTCTGGGCTGGGGCTCTGGGCTCAATTCCCGGGACCAACAAAAAGGTCTGCCCAAGACGCTGGGTCTCCCCTGGTGTGGGTCTGCCCCACCCAGGGCCCAGAGGCTCTGGCAGCATCTGGAAACATTTTTGGTTGTCACACTAGGAGGAAGAGCGGCCTGGACATCTAGGGAGGAGGGGACAGGGATGCAGTTAAATATCTGACCATCCCCAGGACAAGCCCTCCCAGCCAAGGATCATCCAGCCTCCAAGGTCAATAGAACCCAGACTGAGACACGCTGCCCTAGAGACTGTCACGCCCTTGGGACAGAGGCGTGTAGGGAACAGCCACGGAAGCGGGATGAGTCATCGTCCCCAGCTGCCCACAGCGCGGTGTGTGGTCAAGAGTGGCACACACTGTGGTCAGCCACGCGACCATCACGCTAGCTTCATACTAGAGGTTCGAGACATAGAAATTAGCTAGTGAGTTCAAATTAAAGACACGTGACTCTCGATTTACCTTATTTGCCCAGCTTCTGCCTGGAGCCACCTGATGCACTAACAGGGTTTACACAAGAGGCCAGCAAGAGAGAGAGGGAAACACGCCAGGGAGTGAGCTTTTTGGGGAACAAGAAATTCAGGGGAAAATTCCATCCAATGAAGGTCGAGGGGGACAGCACTCCAAGGTCAGGGTCAGTGATTGGCCTTCAGGTCAGTGGTCAGGCACATCTCCACATGGACAGGCCCTCGCACCTGGGCAGGGTGGGGAAGGCTCTGACACAGCTGGTCTAAGCACCTCACACCCAGCCAGGGAGGTAGCTCAGATCACGTGCGAGAACGGCTTCCCACACCGTAGTCCAGTTGCGTGATGGACATTAGTGACCAACAGCCATCTTCACCAAAGGGGGCGGACTCGGGGTGACGTTGAATGAAAGAAGCCACCATTTACATCAAGTTCACACGCAGGCAAAGCATCTATGATACGCGTAGACCAGTGTGTGTGCGTGCAGGTACCTGTGCACAGGTGCACAATCCATGGATGGCGTTGGTGCTCTTGAACTTGGTATAAGTGGATGCACACAACCTGTAGGGTAGAACACTAATGGGGTGGGGAGAGAGAGTATTGCAGAACTCAGGATAGTGACAATCTCTGAATCGGGCAGAAGGGGCGGGACCCGTCGTGGGCTTCTGAGGCACTGGTCACTACTTGGTGGACACGGAAGTCTGTATTTTATTATTGTTTAAAAATAAGAAACCATGAAAACACACACACATGCACACACGCACGCATACACGCACACACGCACAGAGCTCGTTTCTTATGTAGGGTTTCCTGGGAAACACTCGGAGCTGGGGACTCGCAGGCAGATGGTTCTGGGGGGCTCTTTGGGGTGATGCTTGTGTGGAAGCAGGTGTTTCTGGGGTCTGGGGAGAAGGTACAGGTGCCACCCAGCCTCAGCCAGTCCTACAGAGGACTTGGGACTGGGGATGGCCCAGTTGGGGAACGGCGTCAGACTTTTGTACACTGTTCTGAACAGACATGGAATGCGGCTGGCCCTGGGGATGGTCGCCAGCTTGAGCCAGATGGTTGTCTCTGGCTGCAGGGACGCCCTGAGACAGGCGCAGCTGAGCCCCAACACCGACCCTCCAGCAGCTGGGGGAAAGAGAGCCCCAGACCTGAAAGGGGTCTGTGTGGCACGTGGCGGCACACACTGTGCTTTTGTGCCCGTGACATGTTTCCCAACAAAAAATTTCAAAAGATCTAATATAATATGCCATATTAACAAATTAAAGTAGAAAAAACACATTTGATAGAATTTGACACTCTCTTATAGCAAATGGTGACGGCCAATTAGGAATGAGAGAGAATCTTCAATCTGATAAAAGGAACCTAACACAACTCAGTAACCAATGCCCAACTTAATTAGAAAAGTCCCCCTGGCCAGGCATGGGGTGCACGCCTGCCCTCCTTGAAACTTCGGAGGCCAAGGTAGGAGGACCACAAATTCGAGGCCAGCAACTTAGCCAGGCCCTAAGCAACTTAGTGGGACCCTGTCACCAAATAAAAATTAAAAAGATCTGGGGATGTGGCTCCGTGGTGAAGCAGCCCTGGGTTCCATCCCTGTACTCGAGAAGGAAAGGAAAGAGAGAGGGGGAAAGAAGGGAGGGAGGAAGGGAGGGAGGGAGGGAGGGAGGGAGGGAGGAAAAAAGGGGAAAACTAATCCCCTTAAAGAATTAACACAGGGGCTGGGGATGTGGCTCAAGTGGTAGTGCGCTCGCCTGGCATGTGTGCGCCCTGGGTTCGATCCTCAGCACCACATACCAACAAAGATGTTGTGTCCGCCGATAAAATAAAAAAATAATAAAAAATAAATATTAAAAAAATTCTCTCTCCTCTCTCTCTCTCTTTAAAAAAAAAAAAAAGAATTAACACAAAACTTGAGCAAGTCTGTGGGATATAAGGTCAACATAGGAAAACACCCAAGAGCACTTCTGTAACAGCGGCACAATTGTAAAACATGACTCTTTTTTTAATAAAGATTCTATTCTCTTATAAAACAAAAAGTCTGCTTAGCCCAAATGCCAAGAAAAGATTTCCTGTTCTTTTGGAGTAAACTCTGAGCCTTATCACAGGACGACAAAGATGAGCTCACACAGGAGACCGTGTCCCAGCCCAGAGGAGCCAAAGTGGACGGGTTAAACTTGACCCCAGGGGTAAAATGTATGATCCCCGAGGAACCTAAGAGGTCCTTGGAACAGGCCGACCCGGGGAGCCAGAAAGCAGGAGGCGGGAGGAGTGGGATGGGGGTTAGTAGTGGGAGGATGAAGGAGTTCTGGAAGTGGATCCCGGGCACCATGTGGTCAGTGTGGTTTAGGCCTCTTCTGGATTATACACTTAGAGTGGTTAAATGTTTACCATATGTATATATTATCATGTTAAAAAAGAAAGTGGCTCGGTGGCTGGGGCTATAGGGCAGTCAGCAGGGTGCTGGCCTCGCAGGCACAAGACCCTGGTTCAATCCCCAGCACCACCAAAAAGAAAAAAAAAAAAAAAGTGAGTGGCGTGGGAGGCTGAGGCAGGAGGATCCTGAATTCAAAGCCAGCCTCAGGAATTTAGTGAGGCCTGAAGCAACTCAGTGAGACCCTGTCTCTAAATAAAATATAAAAAAGGACTGCGGATGTGGCTCAGTGATATATAAGGCCCCCGGCCCTGGGTTTAATCCCTGGCATCAAAAACAAAATACATAAAAATATAATAATAATAATAATAATTATTATTATTATTATAATAATAATAGAAGGAAGAAAGGGGGAGAAAGAAAGAAGAGTGGATTCAATATATTTAATTCAATACGTCTAAAGATGGAAAGTGTAACACTGAATGAAAACAAGTTGCCGGAGACCCATGAAGGTGACCTTCTGTTACACTTGGGCTTGGGTCTGGCCATGTGGAAGGGACAAGCAAAATCACCACACCCTACAGGAGATCACGCCACTGCTGTCTTCACCCGCGCCTGCCTCCCCTCTCTGCGGTTCCTTGGACGTGGCTTTCCTCAGGGCCCTCTCTCCTCAGGGTCCAGAATGGAGCTCCGGCCATCACATACTCATTCCAAGCATCCAGAGCGCTGAAGAGAAGGTGGAAAGTGGGCCGTGACGAAGCCAGAACTTAGTCAAGTGCAAGGGAATCTGGGAAATGTAGTTTTAATTCCAGGGAGATTTTCCTAGCCAGAGATTGTTATGGTTTCTATTGCTCCACTGATAGGTGAGAAGGGACGTCAGAAGACACCGGGTGGGTCACCCCACACCATCTGTGACAGCAACTGCTACCTCCATCCGTTTCTTCATCTGTGTCCTTTTTCTTCCTCTCACCCATAAAAGCCATCAATATTGAGTGGGCCACCCAGTAAGAGTTCCCAGGCTCCTCTCAGCTAGATGTCCCCATGTGACTAAGTCCAGGCCCACGGATGTGGAGCTATTTCGGGTGACTTCCAGTTCACCTGCTTTGAAACCCAGCCAGTTTCCCACACTTCCTCGTCGCCCTCTCCCTGCTGGATTGGAAATAGTGAAGATTTCAATCGTTTCCTTGAACCTGGAGATGGAACGTGCTAGAAGATCCATCAAGGATCAATGCCACCCACCTGCCCAGCCGGCCCACAACCTGTGGAGCATTGGACTTTAGGTGCGTTTCTTGTTGCTTGTGTTTTGGAGCAATTGTTCCGGCAGCCTCGCCTGCGACGTAATGAATGTAGAAACCGATGTCAGAAGTGAGATGCTAACTCCACAGCATTAAAATAAACGCGGGGCATTGTCTTAGTGATGGTACTTCAGAAGGCAGAGACCTGGTACTGAGGGGGACACGCTGGTGACTTGTTATGTACTGAGGGTGACACGCTGGTGACTTGTTATGTCAAGAAAAATGTTCTGGGGCCCAGGGTGTAGCTCAGTGGTACAGCACTTGCCTAGCACAGGAGAGGCCCTGGGTCTGTCCTTAGCACCACACACACACACACATACACACACACACACACACACACACACAGTGTAGAAACGTCTTCTGTGATAACCAGGTTATCAGACCATTGGTCACCTGAGCTGACAGGTCTCTAGGCAAACGCTTAGAAAAACTCCTTTTGGGGGTACTACTGTTTGTACCGTGAGGGCCTTCAGAGAAACAGAGCCAGTGGGAGATCAGATACCTTTTATTTATCGTCGTGCGTTGCTGGACGACATGACGTTCTAGGAACTGCATCCTTAGGTGATTTTGTTGTGTGAACATCAGAGAGAGTTTAGCAAACTCAGACACCTCTGATGTTTCCAGGCAATGAGACTGTGAGACACCAAGTGTGTGCAGCCCCTGGCTGACGGAACGCCATCACGGAACCCAGGCCCGCACGCGGACGCAGGTGCTGGTTCATTCACTGTGGGAATTGGCTTCCATGCTAATGGAGCCAGGAGGCCCCCCCAAGCTGAGAACCGGGGAAGCTGGGGATGTGGCCTCTGAGTCCCAAGGCCTGGGGCACAGCGGGGGGCTGGGGGAGGGAAAGTAGGTGATGGTCAAAGTCCTGACCGGAGTCCAGAGGACCAAGGGACAGGAGCATCAATGTCTGAGAGCCACAGATGGAGGTGCCAGCTCACCCGGGTAGGGGGAGTCGGCCCTCTGTCTGCCCTCTGCTCTGTGGACGGGGTGATGCCGGTCCACCTTGGCGAGGTGGTCTTCTTTATTCATCCTGCCAAGACAAGCCAGATCTCTTCCAGAAGCACCTCCCAGACATCAGGTTCTCCCATCTGGGCATCCCCTAGCAGGTCAAGTGGACCTATAGAATCAACCATCAAGCAAGGCATGGTGCTGCACACCTGTGATCCCAGTGGCTTGGGAGGCTGAGGCAGGAGGATCGCGAGTTCAAAGCCAGCTTCAGCAATTCAATGAGGCCCTAAGCAGCTCAGTGAGACCCTGTCTCTAAATAAAATACAAAATAGGGCTGGGGATGGGGCTCCGTGGCTGAGTGCCCCTGAGTTCAATCCTGGTACCAAAAAAAAAAAAAAAAAAGAATCAGACAGATAAAGAAGGAAGTTCTACATATTTAGAACAATCAAAGACATTTGGGGTCTAGCTAGGTTCACATTTCACATGAAACTCAATTCGGAAGTGTGCAGAAGAGAGTCGACATACACGCTTGAAGTTTCTTATCTTTTTTGGTGGGTCGGGATCTCCCTATGTCCAGGTTGACTCCTGAGCTCAGGTGAGCCTCCTATCTCAGCCTCCCTAGTAGCTGGGACCATAGGTATTGCTACTGTGCCCCCCGAGGCTTTGATTTTTATTAATTAATTAATTAATTGATTTTTGGTTCCACGGATTGAAACCAGGGTGCTTAACCACCGAGCCACATCCCCAGCCCTTTTTTTCTATTTTATTTAGAGACAGGGTTTCACTGAGTTGCTTAGGACCTCCCTAAGTTGCTGAGGTTGGCGTTGAACTTGCGATCCTCCTGCCTCAGCCTCCGGAGGTGCTGGGATTGCAGGCGTGGGCCACCGCCCGACAGTGAGGCTTCAGTGTTTAGAAGGGCATGTTGCCAAGGCTGGCCCTTGGCTGGCATCGGGAAGCCTGGATTTTGGAAGCGCTTCCACCACTCCCTGACTGATAAGGTAGTTCATTGTGACTAGACTGTGCAAACAAAGTGGTTCAGGCTGATCACTGTGTGCGCCAAGAGCGCAGACTCCCAGAAGGGAGGGCACTTAAACCATATTGCTTGCGCAACCTTGGCAACGTGAGACTCGCTTATTAGTCCTGGAATCCAAGGTGCCAGATGTCAGCCAGGAGCTGGCCTTGCAGACTGGTCTCTCTAAAGATGCTAAGCATTTGGTGACAGGTGAATGGAAAGTAGGATGTTCATTTATCAGCTCTCAAACTATCTCTGCCCACACCCCGTGCCATCTGACTTCTTGTTGTTGTTATTATTATTATTATTATTGGGCACCAGGGACTGAACTCTGGGGCACTCAGCCACTGAGCCACATCCCCAGCCCTATTTTGTATTTTACTTAGAGACAGGGTCTCGCTGAGTTGCTTAGGGTCTCGCCATCGCTGAGGCTGGCTTTGAACTTGCGGTCTTCCTGCCTGAGCCACCTGGTCCAGCTCTGACTTACAATTAACAAAGGGCAACATCTTAGTTTTACGTGAAAAATCCCAGCAAATACCCCCAGGATCAAGTGATCAAAGCCATTAGCACACACCATGGGTCCAAGGAACCTCATGAGCCTCCTGCAACTTAACCTGACCAGAGGCCTGGTGGTCCGGGTGGAGGTAGGAGATGTTCCCGAGGGACCTCTTGTGGCATGTCACAGCGTAGGTCCCACAGAGGGCTGTCTAAACCTGTGACGGCCTCAGAGTCCAAGTCCTATTCTTTGGCACGTGCCTGCTTTCTACTTAGCACAGCACCTGCCGAGGCTGAGCCCACAGCAGACAGAAGGCTGTGGCCGGAGCCAGGCGAGCAGCTAGCACCGCGGCTGCAGGAGGCCAAGAGTCAGGGCTCCTCTTCAGCAGCAGCAAAGCCAAGAGGCTGCGGGCCAGAGGCTGGGCTCCAAGTCCCCTGGCTGTGCGCGGCTGCCCTCACTCACCCTTTTCTCTCCTGTCGGTCGATTACTAAATGAAAGAATTAATCTGAAAAGATGATATGCTCCGTGATTCCAAGTGTATGGCATTCTGGAAAAGGTGAAACTGGGGAGAGAACAAAGATCCGTGGCTGCCAGGGTTGAGGGGAGGGAGATGAATATGTGAGCATGGAGCATTTGTAGGATGGTCAAACTATTCTGCATGATGCTGTGTGTGTGTGTGTGTGTGTGTGTGTGTGTTTTATTTTTTGGTCCTGGGGATTGAACCCAGAGGCACTTTGCCACTGAGCCACATCCCCAGCCCTTTTAATTTTTTATGTTGAGACAAGATCTTACTAACTACTTAGGGCCTTGCTAAGTTGCAGAGGCTGCCCTCGAACTTGCAATCCTCCTGCTTCAACCTCCCCAGCTGCTGGGATTAAAGATGTGTGCCACCATCCCCGGCCATTATTATGTGTTTGTGAAGGTCCATGGCACGTACGACACCAAGAGTGAGCCCTAATGCAATCTATGGACTCTGGTGACAATGTGTCAACGTAGATTCATTGATGGTACCAAAGGTACCACCCCAATGGGACATGCTAATGGGAGGGAGGCTGTGCACGTGTGGGGCAGGGGTATGTATATTGGGAACTCTGTGCCTTCCACTCATTTTTTTTGTGTGTGTGAACCTAAAACTGCTGCTCTAAAAAATTTTAAAAAAGGCAAAAATTTTTTTTTCAGTTAAGATGAAAAAGAAAAATAGAAAGAATGTTCACTAGCCTGGAAAATGACCATCCTCCGAGGGTCGGGCATTTGATTTTTAACAGGGCTCATTAGCCAGCTCTAAATTGCTTTTCTAAACTCTCAAAGTGAATTCCCATCTGGAGATCATGTCTCTTCACAGCGTCTCCCTCCTCCAAAGGCTCCCATAGGCCAGAATATGGAAAAGCCATCACTGACAGAGACTGGCACTTGTTCCCAAGACCAGCCCGGCATTCACTTGTTCAAATTCCAGTCCTCTCAGGTGGCAAAGAGCAAGGCACAGGCCACACCCTCAGATCACCCTTGCAGATCTGTCTGCTCAGGTGACCTCTAGTGTGAATCAGAAGCACAACTCTTCTGTGTGCTGGGGATGGGACCTGGGGCCTCACACTGAGCTACTCCCCCAGCCCCAGCCCCGGGCAGCTTTCCAAATTTTCCTCTTCCTCTGTTCCCACTGCAAGTTCACTCTCGTCTTTAGCAGTCAACATTTTTTTGTTGTTGTTGTTTTGGCTTGGGCACTGGGTACAGAACCCAGCGACATTTAACCACTGAGTCACACCCCCATCCCTTTTTATTTTTTATTTTGAGACAGGGTCTGGCTAAATGGCTGAGGCTGGCTTTGAACTGGCGATCCTCCTGCCTCAGACTCACTGGGATTACAGGCCTGCACAACTGCGCACCCACCTTGCCGTAACCACTTGGCAGAGTTCGTAATGGCCCAGGGATTTCAGCTGGGAGGAGGGTGGGCTCAGCAGCCTCTAAGGCTGAGGAAATCCCTGCAATCGTGTGCGTTTTATTTTGTTTTTTGTTTTTTCTTTCCATCTGGGTTACCTAAAGTATGGACCCAGCCTTGCATTTTTTTTAAAAGATAGTGTGTTTCTTTAAAATTTTTATTTAATATTTTATTTACATTGTAGTTTTTGGCAAGCACAACATCTTTGCCTGTTTGTGGTGCTGAGGATCGAACCCGGGCCACACCCATGCCAGGGGCGCATGCTACCGCTTGAGCCACATCCCCAGCCCAGACAGTGTGTTTTTAAAAAAAATTGTTTTTTTAGTTGTAGATGGACACAATATCTTTAAAAAACATATGTTTTTTTCTTTAGTGGTCAACGAACCTTTGTTTTTTCATATTGATGTGATGCTGAGAATCCAACCCAGCGCCTCACACATGCGAGGCAAGTGCTCTACCACTGAGCTGCAGCCCCAGCCCCTTGCAAATGGACTTAACCATTTTCCTTCTCATTTGGAGGAGAACAGTGCAATCTTTTAACATTTAGTTCATCTAAAACTCAGTGGGGGGCATTTGACCTCTTTTGCTTCCCTCCTGGGACAGAGAGGGACAGGGCCAAAGGCCTCCCGGGCTGTGTCTTTTTCTGAGTGAGCTCCCACCCAGATGGGCCACGGTGGCTTGTGTCATGGCTCCAGACGTGGAATCCATGGTCTTAAGTTCCCTAGGTCGCATCTGCCTCCTGCCACACGGCGGCTCATCCGCTGTTTCATACCATTGTGAAAGTCGCTGATGCCAAAGTGGAGTCACTTCGGTACACATCCAACAAGAGGCCTGAGAAGGAAGTCCCCAGACATGTACTCCATGACAGGACTGACCACAGGATTCCCACCGTCACCCAGCTTCCCCAAGAGGCACTGTTCTGTCAGGCTGTGTGCACGAGAACACTCACCCGCAAGGGCTGCCGTCAGCCTCCCGCTAACACCAACTTCCCTGCAGCCCTCCGTCTTCGTAACTTTGGTTTTGAAATGACTTACATGGACTTCTTCTCTGTCTTTAAAATATTCTCCATCTGCTGGGCCTGGTGGCACACGCCTGTCATCCCAGTGACTCAGGAGGCTGAGGCGGGAGGATTGTGAGTTTAAAGCCGGCCTCAGCAACTTAGCAAGGCCCTAAGCAACTCAGTGAGACCCTGTCTCTCTCTAATAACACTAAAACAGGGCTGGGGCTGGGGCTCAGTGGGTAAGTGTCCCTGTTTTAGTATCCCTGATACCAAAACAAAAAACAAACAAAAAATTATCCTCTCCCGGCTGCCTGGCTACACCTATGGCCAGCCAGAACGTGTGTATCCTGAATTGCAGATCACTTACTCCCCCAATAACTCACTTATTCTTGAGAACTTGTTTCTTTCTTTCTACTTTTAATACCTTTGTTTATTTTCATGTGGTGCTGAGGATCCAACTCAGGGCTTCACATGTGCGAGGCAAGCGCTCTGCCACTGAGCCCCAGCCCCAGCCCCAGAACTTGTTTTCTTGAAGTTTCTTTCTAGGTTGGTGCATGGGTAACCTCCCGGCCACTGGAGCATGGGGTTGTGTCCGCTCTGTCTCTGTTTTCCTTTCCCTTAACTAGTGTGATAGGCATATTTTAGCTAGTCAGGGTCATAAGACAAGGCAGAACCTGGAGGAATCCACACTCAGATGCTTCTGACCTCTGTCTCCCAGGAAGGTCATGCAATGTCACGTTGCTAGTGTGTAACAACCAAAGCCCTTCCTGGGGACTGATCACAAAGGCCCCTCTCCTTAGCAGGGAAGAACAGTGGGAAACTTCCAAGTTGAATCTTCCAGATGCCAGCCACAGGCCAACCCTGCCCGCAGGCCTCTCTAAAGATGGACCCTGGGACCTGCTCTGTTGGATCCTTTTCTGAACAGGGGGTTAGTGAATTGATGTGAGGTTCCTGATTTTGATAGTTGTAATTCTGTAGGAGGACGCCTTTATTTGTAGAAAATACCCAGTAGAGGGGCTGGGGTGGAGGCTCAGTGGCCGAGTGCTTACTTAGCACATCCTGAGGCACTGGGTTCGATCCTCAGCACCACATAAAAATAAATAAATAAAAATAAAGGTATTGTGTTCATCTACTACTAAAAAATATATAGAAAAAGGAAATACAGTGAAGAATTTTATAGAGAGATTGATAAGGCATCAAGTGGGATATGCACTTCTAAATACTTGAGCATGCATGAGGCTCTGGGTTCCATGACTAGGACTGAAGAAGAAAAGGAAAAAGCTCTTTGTGCCATGCACTTCTTTAATATATACCATATATCTAAAAAAATAATATAACAGGGGGGAATCCATAGGGGACGGGTGGAGAAAGAGAGGGATAGATTATAAATTGACAACTACTAGGGCTGGGCAAAAGACCCGTGGAGGTTATCATACTCTTCTACTTTGTTTTGTATTTGGAATTCTGCATAATCACAAAATACAATAACAGAAAGATGGTTCCAGAGACCCTGCTCTGCTGTGCTCTCAGCACCAGGCATTCAGCAAAGATGTCTTCTAGATGGGGTTACTTCTGGAAGAGGAGGGAAATGGCACTGTGGGTGCTTTAGCTCTATCTGTAGCCTTGTATTTACACACACACACACACACACACACACACACACACACCCCACGCAGAACTTTAGAAACATAGATAAGCAAAATCAGTCAAAATACAAAAATGTCACCACCATATATATTCATGCAGTGTAACACGCATGTGTGTGCATGCATTCCTGCTGTGGTCTAGATGTTTATGTACCCCCCAAATTTGCAGCCTGGAAGTTAATACCCATGTGATTGCATTCAGAGGAGGGACTTTGGGATGGTCATGAGGGCGCCACCTTCATGAATGGGATTAGCGCCTTTATAAAGGGGTCGAGCAAGCCCCAGGCTCCTTCCAACAAGTGAGGAGACGAGTCTCACCCATGACCCGCACAGACAAGATGATCTGGGTTTAAAAGGGCTGGCTGCAACTTTGAACTAAGAAAGTGGCGAAAAATCACCCAACACAGAAGTTTTTCAAATCGAGGGCAGGATGGCTCTGCGACATGAAGGGTCAGCTTCCATGCTGGAAAAAGAGCGCTGCCCAAGGTTCCTTTGTCTTATAGCAGGGGGCATCAGAGGCAGGGATAAAGTCTCAGGGGTGGAGTCTTGCTTCCTGCTGTCTTGTGGTCAGCAGACGGACTGACATCTGGGCAGGTCACACCTGTCTCAGGTGGCGCGGGGGATCCTAGGCAGAGCTGGAGGGCAGGCGTACCTGCATCTTGCCATCAGACAGGGAGCCCCTCAAGAGGCCACGATGCACAATAGTTCACACACACAGCCCACGACAGCTCGTGACAGACAAGGACAGGCGCCATCTTGAAAACTGTCAGCCCTCAGCAGACACAGCCCAGGGGCAGCTTGATCTTGTGCTTCTCGTCTGCAGAACCTTGAGCACGTTTCCGCTGTCCATAAGTCACCCAGTCTCATGTCATTGGTGACAGCAGCCCAAATGCGTGCCGACAATGCAAAATGAATGCCTGTGACAGACACGTCTCCAGGCAGTGGGTTCCCTCTTTCCGTTCCTGTAAAGGTTCACCTCATTCTTCATTTTCAAATTCCCCCGCTCACCCACAAATGTCCTCTAGAGCGGAACTGGGTACTCTGGGACCACCCCCACCTGTGCTTAGGACCTTCGGGTCTGCTGTAGACTGCCACAATCCCCTGTTCGTGATCCTGGCGGGATCCCCACATCTGGGTTGGCTCTTCAGTGGAGCATGCCCTGCTCCTTCCCCCACTCTGGCCCCGGACTTGCAATGGGTTGGTTTATTTTTATGTATTTATTATTTTTACTTTATAATGGCATAAGAGACTATGCATTGGAAGGCGCACTGTGAATTTGGAATTCTCTTTCCCAGGACTAGCCACGGGCAATCCAACACTCTCTCCTCATGCTGGGCATTGCTGGTGGACAGCAGCTCCAGGTCACAATCAGGAGAGAAAACAATGGAGAGCACCTACACTGTGCTGTTGCTAAGCCATGATGCTCCATGGATTAGGTACAGTCAATGCATATTTGACTGATGGTATCGATTTACAATGGGTAGCCCCATTGTGATTTTTCTTCGGTCCTGGGGATGAAACCCAGGACTCCCACCTGCTAGGCAAACACTCTTACCCCTGAGTCATCATATGTTTTAAAGAGCATCTGTATTGCAAGGCGAGACTGGATGTCTGAGCCATTCAAGATCAGGTGGATGTTGTGTAATACATCAACAGCCACCGCACTGTGCCTTTGCTCAGGTGACCAGGCCTCAAACACCTCATTTATACACCCAGCACCAAGTCAGCAGTGACCATGGAATGGCCCAATCCTGCCATTGTGTGGTTCCACGTCACCTTCATGACTAAGGCCATGAATACGGTGTCACTTTGACCCTACACCCATCTGGTTCCCACCCACCATCTGCCTAATGCAAGGACACTGACTGGAAATTTTTGTCTGCATCAAACATTTTCTTAGTTCCTCTGAACCAAGTCATTAACTTAGGCAGTGACATGATATTTCTACTAAAAAGATCTGAGCCAGGTGCGGTGGCCCAGCGACTAGGGTGGCTGAGGCAGGAGGATCACAAGTTCAAAGCCAGCCTCAGCAGAAGCAAGGTGCTAAGCAACTCAGTGAGACCTGTCTCTACAGAAAACACAAAATAGGGCTGGGGATGTGGCTCCGTGATCAAGTGCCTCTGAGTTCAATCCCTGGTACCAAAACCCAAAACCAAAAAACAAAGATCTGAGGCACTTTTGGCAAAATAATAAATTTATTATATATGATCACCAGATGCATTCTAGATACATTATATATCATAGCTGACAGATTACTCTCTTGCTGTTCGGAAAACAAAATGTCAAAATGAAAAATAAAATCATTTTAAATATCACACAATTACAGAGGTCCTTGAGGATCAGGGCTGGGCTTGAGGTACCTCCTCATTTCCCAGGGAAGCCCGTGTGGGCAGATCTATCTCCAAATCCTGTCTGAACCAAGGTGACCTTTAGCTTCAAGGCCTGGGTCCAGCCCTGCAGCTCAGAAGGCCCCGAAGGTCAAGGTCACCACCCAAGGCGGGTGCAATCTGGCTAGAAAGCGTTCAGAGTCCAGTGCAGGGCTTCCCTGAAAGGACAGCTAAGTCCCTGAAGCAGAAAGGAGAGGGGACAGGGCAGAGGGGGCTGTGCTGAACTGCTGGTGGGGGGAAGAGGGGTGAGAGGCCCCCTCAGGCGCTGCCTGTGGGTCTCCATTGCGCAGTGCTGTGTCCACCCAAAGCAGCAGCCGTAGGCAGACCTGATGGAAGACCAGGCTTCCAGTGGTTTCCAGAACCTGAATGCAGGGCCCAGAAGGACCCTGGCTGCACCCTGAAGTTCTCGGTGTGCCGGGGAGGTAGAAGCACTTGGTTAACGAGGGGTCCCAGCCAAACGTCCCGGCGCCTAGACGGCATGGTCAGGCTCTCTCACAAGAAAGGCGTCCCTGGTCTAGGACTGAGAGACTCGTAGGATCACGCTGGAGTTGGTCACACGGGCTCCATAGTGGCCAGCCCAGAACTGCGTGTCCTGCCCCCAGTGTTCAAAAGACACGAAACGGACGCCTGTCTTGATGTTGGAGAACACATGGGTGACCTGTAGACAGAGGAAGGGGTTGGTACTGTTATGTGATGGCTGAGATGGGGGGCAGAACCTTCTGGAAGGTGGTATTTTCCAAAGATGGCAGCAACATCATCTACCCTCCTACAGGTTCTTCTAGAATCTCGCTACTCCTTCATTAATTGGTGGAATCCAATCCCCTTCTCCTGGGATTTGGGTGGGTTTGCTTAGAACCAAGAATTTGGTAGAAGTGATGCTGAGTAGATTTGGCCAAGTGACTTCCCAGGCTAAGTCAGAAAAGGTGACAGACTCACTTTTCTTGCACCTCACCCCTGAGCCACCATGGAAGCAGCCTGAGTGCCCTGAGGCCGCCATAC
Source organism: Ictidomys tridecemlineatus (assembly GCF_052094955.1). Taxonomy (NCBI): domain Eukaryota; kingdom Metazoa; phylum Chordata; class Mammalia; order Rodentia; family Sciuridae; genus Ictidomys; species Ictidomys tridecemlineatus. The sequence goes on along the minus strand of NC_135491.1, from coordinate 14,737,047 downwards.
TGTGAGGAAGCCCAAAGCAGTCCAAGCCCAGAGACCCCAGGGAAGCTCCGGGAATCAATGAAAAAAGAGATTCTTGGCAGGTCACCAGTTGCCACCCACACACATCACCTGCCACCCTGCCCTTCAGCTCCAGGCCTCGTCTGCAGGCCACTGTCTGAGCATGAGGGCCTGGAGCCAGCACGGCCCACCTCAGCCTTTCTCCAACTACTGACTCAGGAGATGTGAGAGGCAACAAAAGGACTGCTGTTGATTTTAAGTCACTCAGTTTTGGGGTGATTTGTTACACAGCAATAAGTAACCAGTATGGACCCCACCATCCTTTCCCTACCCCGTCAGACTCACCTGAAAACAGATATTGTTGTTCCACTGCTCGATGGGGTCAGGCACAGCAGAGAAGGTATCTAGAATGGTCTGGTCAGCGTCTAGAAGTTGGACAAGGAGTCGATACTTACAGCCACAGTCGTGTCTGGCTCCCCACCTGTGGAAGGAGAGAGCCCTTGAAGGCTGGACTTGCCCCTCCATCTCTCTGGGTGTCTGCCTGCTACCTGAAGGCCTTCCCCAAATATACAAATCCAGCTCCTCAATGTTCTTCTGAGCGACCTCTGGACCCCTGGAGCGCTGTGTCTGAGAGGTGTCTTTATTTGATGGAGACTTGAGGATACTAGTGTCATAGGGCAGGGGCTGGTCATGCCTATATAGGTCACTCCAGAGTGGGAGCTGGTCACTCCAGAAAGACCAACAATGAGGCTTTGGTAGCTTTGAGTCAATGTCAATTGATCTGAAGGCTGAGATTAACCACACAGTCAGGCGGTGAATCGACAATGCCTATCAGATGAAGTCCCAATAAAAACTCTGTAAATGAAACTCAGTAAGCCTCCTGAGTTTCGCCATGAAACTCACGGTGAGAGTCCACGAGTCTTGTCATACATCAGTGCTGGGAGGGTGACCAGTACTAACTGCAGGGGAAAAGACCAAGGGAATTTCTGTTTTATTTTTTGGTACCAGGGATTGAACCCAGAGGCTCCTAACCACGGAGCCACATCCCCAAGCCCATTTTATTTTTAATTTTTTCTTTCATCTTTTTTCTTTTTAATTTTTTAAATTGTCATTGGACCTTTATTTATTTTTATGTGGTGCTAAGAATCGAACCCATGCTTCACACATGCTAGGCAAGTGCTCTACAGCTGAGTCACAACCCCAGCCCTTATTATTATTATTTTTTTTTTGACACAGAGTCTTGCCAAGTGGCTTAGGACCTCACTAAGTTGCTGAGGCTGGCTTTGAACACATGATCCTCCTGTCTCAGCCTCCCGAGTTGCTGGGATTACAAGTTTGTGCCAACTCGCCTGGCCCTATGTGCTTCTTTTGACTGATTTTACTCTGTATTTTCCTTGCAATAAACCATAATTGTATAATAGTTTTCTGTGGGTCCTTTAAGTGAATTAGTGAGAGTGGTTTTGGGAGTCCTCTAAACGTGAAGCTGGTATTAGAAGTGAGGGTGGTCTTGGGGACAGTGCCTTCTAACTCTTGGCTTTAAATTCTCATAGACATTGATGCCTGGCACTCACCCTCAGAAACATGGTTTAATGGACATGCGGGAGTTTGAAAAGCCACCTGGGTGATGTGCAGAAAAATTTGGAACCCACTGATTCTTTCTTATTTATGTATCTATCTATCTATTTATTTATTTATTTTTGTGGTACTGGGGGGTGAGTGCTCTACCACTGAGTTACATCCTAACCCTATTTTGAGATAGGGTCTTGCCAAGTTGCTGAGGCTGGTGCTGAGATCCTCCTGCCTCAGCCTCCTGAGTCGCTGGGATTACAGGTGAGCACCCTGCTTCATTCTTTACAGTCAAATGATGTACCTGATCATAAGAGACAGGTCTCACAATTTGACAAACAGTAATTAAATAAAAAATAAAATTTATTGGAAACGTATCTCTTAGATAAGTTTCAGGTAGGGGTTATGTTGCCTTGACTATAAGTGAAATTGCTAAGACCCCAAATTCCAAAGTCAGCTGGCCTGGATCCCCATGAGTCTTTCCATCTGGGGACCACCAACGACAGTGAGGACTTTTTTTTCCCCTTGTAAAGCTGAAGAAGGGGAACTGAGGAAGAGAGAGGGGAAAAACAACCATGATCTTTCCACCACAGACAGGATCTGCAGCAGATGAATTTCAGAATAGGCGACATACAGCCGTAGAGACTATGGGGTTTGGCTTCCTTAGAATCACCTGAGTCATGTACCCCCCGGGAACCTTCATGTACTCCTGTTTCAACAAGACTGAGCTGGGCCCAAGGCCCAGTACTGGATCCAATCGGATGTTTTCCAATCCAGACCCCTTTGGAGAGGAGGAAAGGGCTCCAGGGTGGGATCGCCTCTTCCTCCCTGACCTGCAGTTCCTTTATCTGTAAGGGGTGGTTAGGAGCCCACATTGAGCTGCCCATCAAAGGCCAAGCCACAGGCCGCCAGTCTTAGACAGGGGCTGCTTGTTACCACACTCACCAGTCAGAGACACAGATCTCAATCCTGCCACTGTCCAGCAGTTCTGGCCACAGACCCTCCTCCTCCAGGTCCAAGACCTGCTTCTTGCGGCACCAACTAGGAACGTGGGAGAAGGGTCCATGAGAACGAGCAGATCTTTCTCCTCCCCCACCTCCCAGTCCTTGGAGAGTAGGGGCTTTCACCGGAAGGAAGTTACGAAACAGGTTTGTGAAGGGGCCCCCGGCACAGTTCTCCTGTTTTCTTCCACCACCCAGCCATCTCCACCGTGCTGCACCATCCATTTCCGGAGGCCTTCTGTTAAATAAAAGGATGGTAAGCCTAGCTACTGGAGGCTGACAAAGGAGGACTGCAAGTTTGAGACCAGCCTGGGCAATATAACGAGACCGTCCCAAATTAAAAAAATTAAAAGGGCTGGGGATGCAGTTTAGTGAAGATGGAATCCCCAGTACCGGAAAAACAAACAAACAAACAAACAAAGCCTCCCAAACCTGAGGCCTGGGTCCAAGCACTTTCCCACGGGAGACTGAGCACTGCCTCGCCCCAGCCCGGCCCACAGCTCTGCGGACCTCGCCCCTGCCCACCCCCTCCCTGCAGGCCCCGCCCCGCCCCGCCCCGCCCCCAGGCGGACCTCGCCCCTTCCCACCAGCTCCCTGCAGGCCCCGCCCCGCCCCCAGGCGGACCTCGCCCCTTCCCACCCCCTCCCTGCAGGCCCCGCCCCGCCCCGCCCCCAGGCCCAGGCGGACCTCGCCCCTTCCCACCCCCTCCCTGCAGGCCCCGCCCCGCCCCCAGGCGGACCTCGCCCCTTCCCACCCC